>NC_087247.1:25236700-26436700 GCF_037042905.1 Lytechinus pictus
ATTATGATAATACTTTTAGAGGCTGACTTACTGATGACAAGGGAGGTACCTTGATATCATGGTCCAACAGTTTCTGTCATTGATAGACTTACAACCCCTTTCAATAATTCTCCCACTTTTTGGTTCAAAACTGCGCAAAACACTTAAATGTCTTTTCTCAGTTATTCGCAGCAGCCAGAGCTTCTTTTAGGGATGCCCCTTTCAATGAATCAGTCTGAAAGGGAGCCAATATTAGCTGTCATGGTAACTGCACATTCCTACATCAGGTTGATAAGATGCATGGGAAAAACATAGTTTGTATCATTCAACAAGTGACCTTTGAACATACAAGAAACTTTGGCCCAGATTTAGCACCGCTCCCTTTCAGTAATTCTCTGGTCTATACCTGGTCTCGACCAGGACCACATCCCCGCACCTGGTGCAGTAAATGGCCAATTCGTCTGTTGCCAACTCGTCCACTCACCACACGGTCTACCTTCATTTAGTCTAATGCCATTCCATCCATCAACATTTCGACTAACAACCATTTGGTCCAATCATCACTTCATCTAATCGCCAGTTTGTCTATGACCTTTTTGTCTCATATCCAGTTGGTCTAATATCCATTTTGATTTTGTTCATTACGCCAAATTAACACTCAGTCCCATTAGACTAAACAGTAATTGGACGAATTGGCATTAAACCAATTGAGAAAAAAAAACTCTGGTGCTTCTCGAAACAGCAGTAGAGTACTACTTTCGCCTGAACCTTTCAGTAAATCAAAATTTCATGTCTGAGCATGAACCAGACGCAAGTCAAGTCTAGATCTGGACCCTTGAGATCCCTCAGACTTTTCAGTTCCCCCCCCCCCCAAGTTCAAGGGGGATGGAAAATCTTAAGGATAGCCATTTCTATTTACTACTGCATAGAGTGTGCATAAGTTTTCCGCACAAAATAACTAATGTCCAGGACCACACAAAGGTTTGCGATTAATTGCTAAATGAAAAGGCCTATCAAGATCATTGTTGCATGCGCATTTTGCTCAAACGACTGACAAGGAACCAATCAGAATTGTTCTTTCAAATTAACAATTAATCGCTAACTTTTGTGTTACGGGGCCCAGATCTAGACTGGCATAAACCAGGCCTAGACAAGCAATTTACTGAAAAGAGTTTAAAGGACAAGTCCACACCAACAACAAGTGGAATGCCTCTGGCGGTCAATATAGCAGCAGTGCTGGCTTTGGAAACTACTATCAAATAATTGTTCACAAAAAACACCATTCATATAATGATACAATACTACGTTCATTGACATTTGACATTGATCATGTGACCTAAAACTTGTCAGTGAAACTTGATTACCCCTATATCCACATTTTATACACTATATCTATAAACTTTGAAAGTTATAACAGCAATCTAATAATTACCTCTAAAATAGCCAAAGTTCAATGACCTTAAATGACCTTTGACTTTGGTCATGTGACATGAAACTCAGAAAATATTCAAAGATACTTGATTACTCTTATGTCTAAGTTTCATGAATCAGATCCATAAACTTTCAAAGTTATGATGGTAATTCAACAGATATCCCCCCCCCCCAACATGGCCAAAGTTCATTGACCTTTGACCTTGGTCATGTGACCTGAAATTCGCACAGGATGTTCAGTGATACTTGATTACTCTTATGTCCACGTTTTATGAACTAGACCAATAAACTTTCAAAGTTATGATGGTAATTCAACAAATACCCCCAACTTGGCAAAAGTTCATTGACCTTACATGACCTTTGACCTTGATCATGTGACTTGAAACTCACACAGGATGTTCAGTGATACTTGATTACTCTTATGTCCAAGTTTCATGAATCAGATCCATAAACTTTCAAAGTTATGGTAATTCAACAGATCGATTACCCCCCCCCCCAACATGGCCAAAGTTCATTGACCTTTGACCTTGGTCATGTGACCTGAAATGTGTACAGGATGCTCAGTGATACTTGATTACTCTTATGTCCTAGTTTCATGAATCAGATCCATAAACTTTCAAAGTTATGATGGTAATTCAACAGATACCATGAATTTGGCCAAAGTTCATTGACCCTAAATGACCTTTGACCTTGGTCATGTGACGTGAAACTCAAGCAGGATGTTCAGTAATATTTGATTAACCTTATGTCCAAGTTTCATGAACTAGGTTCATATACTTTCTAAGTTATGATGACATTTCAAAAACTTAACCTTAGGTTAATATTTTGATGTTGATTCCCCCAACATGGTCTAAGTTCATTGACCCTAAATGACCTTTGACCTTGGTCATGTGACTTGAAACTCAGCCAGGATGTTCAGTAATACTTAATTAATTTTATGGCCAAGTTTCATTAACTAGGTCCATATACTTTCTAAGTTATGCTGTCATTTCAAAAACTTAACCTTAGGTTAAGATTTGGTGTTGACGCCGCCGCCGGAAAAGCGGCGCCTGTAGTCTCACTCTGCTATGCAGGTGAGACAAAAATGTGATTTGAATAAAAAGAGAAAATCCAACAAGCATAACACTGAAAATTTCATCAAAATCAGATGTAAAATAAGAAAGCTATGACATTTTAAAGTTTTGCTTAGTTTCACAAAACAGCTATATGCACATCCTGGTCAGTATGCAAATGAGGGAACTGATGACATCACTCACTATTTATTTTGTTTTTTATTATATGAAATATGAAATTTTCTCCTCATTGTCCTGTGAAACAAAGTTTTATTTCTCCCTGAACTTGTTGAATTACCATTGCTTAACATTCTATGGTTCAGTCAAGTTGGTCCTTATTGTCAATTCTGCAAAAATTGAAATAATGTATAATTTGAACAATAGAAAACAAAAGAAATAGTAAGTGAGGGACATCATGCATTCTCTCGTTTGCATGTGACTAAATTGTGCACATAACTATTTTGTGAAAAATAAGCGAAACTTTAAAATGTCATAACTTTCTTATTTTACATCCGATTTTGATGAAATTTTCAGCATTATGCTTGTCTGATTTTTCTCTATTGATTTAAATCAACATGTTCATGAGGTGGACTTGACCTTTAAATTATTAAGCCAAAATGATTTTGAGCAAGCGCCAAGAACATGCACGTAACATTCCATCACACAAGGAACTGCTTGTAAACATTTCATCAGATAAACTTTCAATTTACTTCAATCAACTTACTTACTGGGATTCGCTTGGATGTAAAGACATAAAGCTGTAAATTATTTGCGACTCGGCAGCGAAATTTCGGACTAAAGTTATTCAAGAAAATGGCCAAAGTTCATCAATGTACAATTCAAGTGAAAGGAGACCATTATGTGAAAGAGTGAAAGAGAACAATTATACACCAGACAGTATTGTTAAACCTGAATGCAATACCGGAAGATATGGCATCCTAGCTGGGCACTCCATGATCATGTGATAGAAAAGGGGATGGTTCCAGCTTACTCTCAGGGAATGTTGGGTTGTCGTTTTGGGGGTTTTTTTAATTAGATTTCTCAACAACTCTTTCCTCTTCCTGTCTCTTTTTGTTTCACTTTCAAAATATCTCCTTTTGCACTTGATTTCACTGATTTGTACTCACTTGTTTCAATCTCCAGCCAACTGAGTGCCTCTTCTTCTCCACCCCCTCTCTCTCCCTCTCTCCCTCTCTTTTACACATCAGGGTAACTGCACTTTAATCTTCTTTTTTAGCACTTACAAAAGTGGACACCTTTCCTAAACCCTCTACAGGATGGTTACCATGAAATTAACAAATCAGCTACCAACACAACAACAGAAACTAAGGCTGAAGCATTCTTCATGTTGAAGCACTGAAACATCTCTTCACTATCCAAGAGACCCCTGATCTTCCTCTGCATTTAATCCTTTACCATCTATATTATACCACCCTCAAATCTAAAACAAGTACCCAATCTTAAACCTATACAGGACCAAATACTTCTCTATTTTTCTTTAATTTCAACATCTCAACAAAAAAGTTCTGGTCAACTCTGGACGGGTGACCTTGAAAGCATATTGACCTTCAGATTCTCAAGTTCAAGGTCACATGGACAGCCTGAATGGAATCAACACCTGGGTGTCCACTTGGCCTTCTTCCATAAAACCAGACTCTTCGCTTCAATTTCATCATAACAGAATATCTTACCCCTATGAGTATCAAGAGTATTGTAAGTCTGTCCTCATGATTCAATATCAATGATAAATTTAGTCCAAAGGAGACAGATCACCCAGTTTTTTTTCCCATCAAACCTCTTCATCAATAGTGCTAATAATACCAATAGGTTGTAAACCATGTAATAGAAATATACCACAAATTCACTCCAAACTTATCCTCACCCTAAACATAAAGCAGACCTTAATAATAAATTCCAACCTTATATACATCTATCTAGATATTCAAATTACTTTGACAAAAAGAAAGCTTTGAGTTTTCATAAAACAAATCACCTGAGGATGTTTTGTGAAGCTGTTTTCAAAGTTACACAATAAGTTACCAACCTATGGAACAACCCAATCAAAACAGATTTTTCACTCATGTTTTAATTGCATGAGAAGTTCTATGATGAAAATTGTGTATGTTAAGCTATATTTCTGTCAGAAACCTATTGCTATCATTTAAGATATAGTCATTAAGCACTTTATAGCCCCTTTCACCCCCCCCCCCCCATTTCAGGGTCTACAAACCTGCTTCACCTGCTCACAGCTGGTATAGGTGCCCTGCTTAGAGAAGGTTTCTTTTTCATTTATTCAAATAACCTTTCACCTAATCAAATAATGCAATATTGCAATATTAATGGAGTTTGCTTTCTTTTCAAGCAAGAATAGTAGAATTATTTGCTGCACTTGATACCATTCAAAATTTTAATCCAACTTATGATAAATGTGCTTTCAAGCGGGTGGATCTTAACAGAAGCTTGCTACTCGTGTATGACAGGCTCGTGCATACTGAAAGAGCTGAAAATGGCTCGAAACTGATCCACAGATAAGGAGTTTTTTTTATATCGTACACAACTATGCAATGTCTTTTTAGAAATAATCAACCATATATACTTTTGTTTTATTGAAGACAACTGGGCTGCAACCAATCATATGTGTAGTTTAAAAGTTTAAGTAAAGTTCACTTATATTTGTATACTCTGCATGATAAGAAAGGAAAGGAAAAAAATATTTTAATCCATGTGA
This sequence comes from Lytechinus pictus, assembly GCF_037042905.1. Lineage (NCBI taxonomy): Eukaryota > Metazoa > Echinodermata > Echinoidea > Temnopleuroida > Toxopneustidae > Lytechinus > Lytechinus pictus. Next base: position 25,241,891 of record NC_087247.1, read on the forward strand.
AACAAAATGGAGCTTTTTTAGATGTGTAAAAAAAAATGCATGAATAAAGTATTATTTTGGCAAATTGAAAATACAGGTTTAGAAAAACTGCAATCATGCAGGTATTGAAATATAGTCAAGTACAAAAGTGAGTATATAAACTTAAATCAATTTAAGTCCTACCTTTCTATCAGTTCTGTAAATCAGTTTTAGTTCTACATATCTAAAAGGGATATTCTAAATTGCTCAAAATAAATACACTCAACTGTCTATGGATTACCTTTGCTGCAAAGAACTATCATGGCTTTGCTAAGTTTTACTTCTACATATCTGAAAGGGATATTGTAAGAAGGATCATCTGTAATAAATTGTCTAAAATGTTTAATGCACTCAGTTTTCTATGAATTCACTGAAGGCAATTATGATAAGCGTATATCATTTTGTGTTGATAGCACATATCTCTTCTTTGCCATAACGAAGTATGTTGCCTTCACTATGAATATGTCCAGAGATGTAGGTCAGGGCACTAACTATACCCTGGTCAGGGTTTACCCTCAAAGCTCTACATCTTTCACCGGCAATTATACTGGTGCAGCGGTCAAGACCCCCAAAGCATTACACTGGGTTAACATGTGGGGGGGGGGGGGCATTTAAGAGTTGTCTCCCTTCAAAGGTAGATGAACAGGGTACAATACCCAGAGGGTTTGGTCCAGGGGTACAAATCCAGAAAGATCTACACCTTAGGGATATAAGCCCCAAGGGGGTATGAAGACATTTGACAATGACTGTTCATCTTCAGGCATGATTCAGGCCAAGGGTTCTTCTTTAAGAAAAAGGGTTAATTGCCATCAAATGCTCCTGCCTTTGAACTGTCATTGCTCCCATTTTTTACATATGATAAGTTTGGGTCTAGGAATTTACCTAGGACATTTCCTCATGCAAAATGTAGGTATTATATCAATAAAAATCAACAGAATTGATCATAGTAACACTGAGGTTTTCTATAGTAGACATTTTTTTTTCTTTCAGAGTGTGACTTCAGAGATGTCATCTTGAATGACATGAGTTTCAAATACTGTCATCGATTTGTCATCAAAATACTTTGCATTGATAGTATACACATAAGTCAATTGCATTTCACCAAATTAATTACATAACCTTTCACAGACAAATGTTTATCAAAAACATCATCCATAATAATCATAACATATTGCCCTAAACAAAATTAACAAAGTATTAGGTCCTTCTATGTTTTTGCAATTCAATGAACTGTTATTCAGCATTGACACAGCAAAATCAGACTGGAAAATGCATCCCCAGACTAACCATTTGAAACAGAACCTATCTAGCTTACACTCACCTGGTTAATTCTTGAATTTCCTGGAAGTCGTAGAGTTCACTTTTTGAGCCGAAACTGGTACAGTCTTCCTGATAAAAATCACCTGCAACAGAAGCCAAGAATATAAAAATAGATATTCTACCTTAAGTTTGTGGAGACAACAGACCCTTAGTGGAATATATACAATAAGAGAACGCCTCATGCATTTCGATCATGCATTGTGCTACCTGGAACAATGACTCTCCTTATGAAAATACAAGTACGAGCAAACTATACTGTGAGGAAATGAATGTCTTGCAACAAATTCAATTCGATTTCATTTCAAGAACTGAATACCTGAAAAGTAAACATAGACTGCCTGTTTCTATGCTATTTTAGAGTCTGGTATTTCAAGTTTGAAATCAAGGTCAGGAGATCGCCAGGTCCATTGTCCGAGCATTTGTTGAAAATGACGCGTAGGTAATGTTAGCCAGTCTGACGGGACAAAGACGGGGCTTCCAGAGTTGACTTGGGGGCGGGGGACCTTGAAAAGATTCGCTCTCGCCAACATGAATTCTGACACCAGAACCTTTCAGCCAAGGTGCATTTGTTCACACGTCTTGTTACAACGCAGAGTGAAATGACATCAATGACCACGTGGTGGGCAGACTTATTTAGCTACTAAACAGAGGCTCCCCTACATAAAGATTAAACTGCTGAATGCAAAAGTTTAGGGGAATACACCTATCTGAAACAATCATTTAAAATAAATGAAGTTATTTTCTTAAGAGGCATCAATTTTTAATGCAGAATATAACTAAAAAGGTTCCCATAATATGGCTTGATAATTTTGAAATATTTCTTCTTCAGAATTTGAAAACCAAGGACACATGTTAAATGTTATTCTTCAATATACGTCAATTTGTATTCAAATCTAGAGATGTAAAAATTGTAATTTTCAGATTATTATATTGAATTTTATTTTTCCACAAGTCAATCAATATTTCAATAATGAAAGTTACACTTAGTCGACACATTTCGATCACTCAAAATAATACATAAAAGAAATTAATACAAAATATACTATATGTAGATAATTGCTGGTCAGAAAATCAATGCATATATGAGGAACAGAAAGTCTATTTTAGTCTATTTTAAAGTAAAAAGGGTACCCCATTTCTTCCTATTCAAAATAGAAAGCCCATCTAAAGAATTAGTAAAGGGATTTATAATGTGAATTGTACATTTATCTATTATTCCTATCGTACAAGTAATGGAACAAGGTATGTATTCATTTAATTGATAACCATCAACATTAGGCAGCTCAAAGGGCTCAAACATGCTCTCCTTTTGACCAAATACTTGTTGCTCTCTTTTATTCATTTTTTCTTTACTACAAATGAATATTAAAGCATTCTCTCTTGCCATCATGACCTTAGTTGAAGAAGGGTTTGGGGGAGTCTGATCCAAACATGTGGTGTGAATGTTGATATAGATGTCTGAACAATTGTTACCAGTGTCAGAGAAGTGTCTGAATGAACATTTAGACTTTCTTTGGCAAGAGATACTCATGTTGTCTTTGATACCCACCCACATGAAAGTTCTTACAAAGTGGAAGATGACCTTGCATATGAAGCTCTGAAAATATATTTTCTGACTTTCAAAACAAAAAGTTGCAATTTAGATTAGAGGAACCTTTTTCTTCCAACCTCCCCTTTTAAATTTCTTTAGGCATGATAGAGTGAGAGTTCCATATATGTCTACTTTGTTATTTCATTTTCATGCACCATGTTTATCATCAGTCATTTCAAAATCTTTCATATACAGAAGATCTATCCATAGAAATCGTACAAAGTCCCTTGCCCATTTCACCCCATCCCTTTTTAAAAATTGGATTGGTCTCACCTATACATTTTTACCCAATACAAATGCATTATAAATGTAGAATCTAAAAATTTAGATATCTGTGTGAGTATGAAGGTGCAGGCATGAAGGCTTTTACAATTATCCTGCATAGATCTACACAGGCTCTGCTGAAGAGCGAGCTTTTAAAATCTCATAGAACATGGTGAAAATCATCCAAGTAACAATGGAAAGGCAAACAGCGGAACATTCATTATAAAAACATCAACTTTTTTTAGGTCCATATTTAATTGAAAGTTATAATGAAGCAGCTTCTAGCAGGTGGTATTACTGAACTTGACTGAAATATGAGGGTCAAACCAAAACAAACCCCTAAATATTTTATTATTCTTTCATATAAAGGTCACTTGAATGGTTTTGCATGGTCTGATTGTGGTCACTTTATAGATGAGACCTACATTAATACAAGTAGGGTTTTTTTTGTCACGTTGTTTGTTCAACGAGAACATCTTATTGCATTGACATAAACTGGATATTTAGATGTGTATTTTTTCCAAAAGTTTTGTGCATAGGATTATCTTATGATTGATTGTAGACTTTTGAATCACCATATCAATCTCATTCCCCCTTCTATCTATCTCTCTCTCTCTCTTCATCAATCAAGCAATCTCCCAAAACATAAACCTGGTTCATTAAATTGCTGAGACTCGGTGACCATTTGTTTTTTGTCTTTTGAATCAAAATCTTGAAATTCTGAGAAGTTCAGGTTTGGGTGGAATTGATCAATCAGCGCCTAAAGCATCCCCATACATATGGCAACAGTAACAACCATTTCTCAAGTTGAATAAACTTCCCAGTACACCCAACCTTTCCTGTGCATGGAATCTGACTAACATCACAAGAGAGCATTATCATTAAAAAAAATAATATTCTGCAACAACTTTTGTTGTCCGGCATACCAGTGCGCTACAATTTACAATCATTCTCAACATTCACAAACAAACTTCATGCAATTTTTTCTGAGCCATTCAAATCCTTGTTTGGTGATCATATTTATTATTCCCCCATCGTCATGGCAACTGTACATTTTTACAAATCCCTGCCATTTCTCTCTTCTCCCGGGCAATCCTGGATTTGAATGGGGGGTAGGAGATCTGCGTCAAGTACGTCATAAAGCTCTGCCCACTCACACCAGTCGGCTGGCATCAAACAGAATCCAAAACTAGTTCAACTACAAAACAGGCTATTATCTTTCTTGAAGAAGAGATTGGCACCTGCTTCTCTGTGTGAGCCTCTCCGATGGATCATAAACAAGCTAAAATTTGTAGTTTTATACATCATGTTGGTTTTAGCGGCGATCATGGCCACAAGTGCTTGGCCATTTTCTATGATTTTATTTTTTTTGTGATAATATAGGTAAATTGTCAATTCGTCCACTCACCAAATGGTCTACCTTCATTTAGTCTAATGCCATTCCGTCCATCAACATTTTGTCTAACAACCATTTGGTCCAATCGTCACCTCGTCTAATCACCAGTTTGTCTATTACCATTTCGTCTAATAACCAGTTGGTCTAATACCCATTTTCTTCTCATTCATTTTACCCAATAAACACTTAAGTTTAATTAGACCAAATGGTATATGGACTAAATGGCTATTGGACCAACTGGTTATTAGACAGAATGGCATTAGACTAAATGAAAATAGACCATAAATTATGGTGAATAACTGATGGTAGACCAAATAACAGTAGACGAGTCTTCAATATTGGACGAATTGGCATTAGACGAATTGGAAATAAACCTTAATATACATGTAGGTGGTTCCAATATCTTAGACACATTTTCCAACTGTTTCTATTCGTCTGTTGTGTACAAACTTTGTCCGATTCAAAATATACTACCTATTGCCTAAAATGTGATATATTGGGTAATCTCTCTGCCAAATACTTTACAACTATCTGCTCTTTATGGATAAGTATAAGTATAAAACTTCAAACAAGACAAATAGGATTAATGATAAACATTCTGTTATTATACGTATATCATCTTGTAGATGCTAAGTTGGGGCCGAAGTCGGCAGCAACCATTCACTCATCAAGGGCGACAAGAGGACAGATGAGAGCGAAGGGACAGGCAGATGTGTTGTGTAGTGTTTATTAATCATAAACAGAAGAAAAAACGGAAAAACAGGAAAAACGGGAAAAACGGGAAAACCCCTGCATTGTACAGAAGACAAAAGAAAACATCATGAGTATAAAATAACATAAATTGTTACAAGTTGTATCATCAGTTATCAGACTTCTGTACAATGTAAGTAGTTCAATTAAAGTAAGTAGTTCAATTAAAGTAAATTGATATGGAATATCAATTGTAGTTATTTAACCAAACAATGTAGAAATTATTATCATATAATATTATAAATTGTCGTAATACAGTATTCATTATCATATAATATTATAAATTTCACCTTCCGGAAAGGAAAAACACCTGAAATTATGACATCAAAGTATTTCTGACTCGGATTGTCATGTTAGAATTTAGCGTAAATCACTAGGTTAAATAACTCACCCTAGTATAATAAGGTCCCAGGAATATATGTCTCCTGGTCAGCTGCGCCCATGGTCAGCAGCCATGAACACTCAACAGCCTCTATATCAGCGGCTATAAAAAGGAATAGATCCGTTATCTACTATGTATTTCAACATATAAATCGTTACTTCAAAAACCCAACAATTAATTTCGCAAGACCAAAGCGGGTCTGATATTTAAGACTAAGCATCAATCTAAATATTGTAAGCAAAGATCGCAAAGAGTATGCTGACGTACATAATTATACATTCCATCGTTTGGTGAATGAATTTAAACATGTCATATAAAAAAATGCAAAGTGATTAAATATCATCACTGTCAATCACATAAGCTGCATGAAATATTAAGCAGTTTATTTCGTGGTACATAGTAAATATTAAGGTGTGTTCAAAGATTCAAAAGTTATAAGCTGGATATACATAATGACACAATTCAAAATGTAAAACAGTGTGTTTTCTAACACTACTTTGTCCAGCTAGAAATGAACAATCCCATAGAAATAAGAATATTTTCCGAGTAACGAGATCCTATAAATTCCAGCAAAGTAAAACATACATCAGATAAAATTCAATTAACATACCTGGTAAATAACAACTGCAAACCTACAGTCAAAAGCTAATGTGCAGCTTCTAAAAGGGTCAACAAGCCGCGACGACTTCGTTTTGAGTTGTGCGCGGGATAATGTCACTGCCCAGCTACCGGGCCTTGCCTAATATATCTCCGCATTTAGATATTAATGACGTCACACTCTAATGCATCAAAATATGATATGCTAGTGAATATTAATTTAAATCGACATTAATATGTAATATATATATGCATATTTATATTCATGCATCTATGTCCAACAAATGTATCATAATACATGTTTTTAAAAATAATAAAGGGGAGGACTATTTTTCCTCGGCAGGATGACACTAGACCCACGTGACCCAAAAGTGATTAGGTTTCGCGGTCTGTGATAAAATTTTACCACACCCGAATTGGTCGTAGGGTGGTCAAAAATAGATAAATCAAATAAAAAAATTAAGAAATTAGTTTGGTCACTACACTTCCTATTGCCTAAAATGTGATATATTGGGTAATCTCTCTGCCAAATACTTTACAACTATCTGCTCTTTATGGATAAGTATAAGTATAAAACTTCAAACAAGACAAATAGGATTAATGATAAACATTCTGTTATTATACGTATATCATCTTGTAGATGCTAAGTAACACTTTCATGTATAAGTTCGGGCAAACTATATTTAAAAGCAATGTCTAAAGTTTGTGTTATTTAAAAAAAAGAAAACTTTCCAGGTAGCCATTTGACCCCTGTGTGAAGGGAAATAAATGCAAATAAAATGCTTGCCCTACCCATACAGATAAATACAATCATCTGAGGGGGAGTCCTCTCAGAGTGTTCACTGGGAACAAACCACTGTTTCATCATAACATATGAAAACTAATATAATAAGCTTTTGTGTATTACATTTATTAAACTCCACAAAGATTTAAAGTATATCATAGAAATAATTTTGTCAAATGTTTCTGAGCAGTGCTTTACTAGATAATTAAATGGAAAGACATTTAGATCTTCTGAAAGCATAAAATTGTAAATGAGCATCTTTTTTGGTTGTTATCTAAAGCCAGCCTTGAATAGTGATTTATCATATCATATTACTATTTTCCTAACCATTCATTCACCTTTTGATAATCTATTTTATTTTCCTAAATTACATGTCAAAATAATTCTTGGGATTTATCCTAAATAGTTCTTACCATTCTTTTCCATTTGCCATTCATTAAGCTTAGAAACATTCTTGAGGACAAAGCAAGTATATATTAGGTGCATTCGGCTGTCTCTTTGCACTTAATGATGTACCCACCCACCAGAATTTGTGATGTCACTGAACTTAAATGACTTTAAGCATCCCTTTATGTGCGAGCTAAATGTAATAAGATGTCATATTTTTAGCTAATTCGAGTAAATATCATGAAAATATGATTGAATTTATTCATCCTTTGGTACAATATAGAATGACAAAATGATTGAAAGACTTTTCTGCTGCACATTCTTCTGTCAAATCTTCATACTTATATGCGAAATGTGCGACTGAATAGTTTCAACACCTACACTTTCTGCCCCACTTTGATAAAGAGTTGATAACGCCCGAAATAGACTTCCATCTATGTTTTCCTTTCAAGATGTACTAACAAAAGTTTCTAAATATATTCCTGAGTTCAGAAGAAATTTGTTTATAAACACTGAATGGATCATATGTATTTGTTTTCATGAATATATTACTCATCAAATCTGTCTATATCACTCCCTTGTTCCTGTTTAAGTCAAACATCACTCAACTGTTACCTATTCTCTACATTTTTGGAAGATATGCTGGAAAATTATAGAATGGTTGACAATCAGCTGAAACTAATTCCGGTGGGGGGGGGGGCCAGTCAAATATATTGCTGTACACACGCATGACCAAGGAATTTCCAAACACCCCCTAAACGAGTTTTTCTCTGTGTGCAAAATAACACCCTAAACAAGTTTTTTGCGGGCTTTATTTACACATTTTGGCCCCTAAACAAGTTGTCGCCAAACTATGACCTCTGGGGAAAAAGCTTGGGGGAAAAAACATACCCTAAATACGTTTGACCCTGCAATTGACCATTGACCAGTCTTTCAAAACCACCCTTTTTCTTGAAAATCTGTGTTTTTGATACCCTTAACGAGTCTACGTGCAGACCGCGTCCAAAACTGAAAAAACACCCCTTTAAACGTGTTTTTTTGTCACACTTGTGTGTACAGCAATATATTTGACTACCCCCCCCTGCCCCTGACCCCCCCCCCCACTCCAAATAAAGAACAAATGAATGAATAAATACAAGTATCCCGCATGATTATAAAACAGTCACATGATAACAACAAAATTGTAAAATATATATATATCTTTTTTAATTACTTTTTCAGAATTGTGTTAGCGAATAGATCATACTACATAGTCCAATTAAAATTAGCAGCCCTTTTATCTCTTGATTGACAAGATATATATATATTGTGGTATTCTTTAACAACTAGATAGATACACTCTTATCATCCCATTGCAAAGCCTCAAAAATATTTCCAAAAACATTTATTTCTCTACTGTTTGCCCTCCTAAACACAAGTAATGAGAATAGTCAATAAAAGGCCAAGTCCATCCAAACAAAGAGTTGTTCGAATACATCTTAGAGAAAAATCAAACTATCATAACATTTAAAATTTCATGAAAATGAGATGTAAATGGGTAAGCATGACTGTTTCGTGGGACTGTTGCATATTACTTGGTATGGCAGTGTAGTTCATGCAACAATATTCCACAGGATGACCTGACATTAATTACCAATGATTTTAAGTACTTACATTATAAAAAGGGGAAATCACTGGTATATAGAATAGAAATGTGAATGACAAACCTTATTAGAACTAAAAGGTTGGGACAATCACAGATTATTCACATGTTCTATCAATTCATAACGGTAAAAAAATATTTGTACATAGCCCACTAAATTGCCTGATTTAACAAAACCAACATTACAGGTTATGATTGCTACGGATGGAACAACTCCAGAGGCTTGTGTTTTCAAATTGATGTGTTTTGCCTTCAGCATAAATGCGGCATTCAGTGCAATTTCAGAAACATCAACAATATGATATTTCCGATGTGACAGCCTTCGGGGTCACATCATCTCTCCCATCACACTCTTGGTAGAGGATGGGGAGGGGAGAGCTAAGGCAGAGTGTTAATTTGTAATAATTAGGTCACTGAACGCACCCCTCGAAGGAAGAGCGGATGCATCACATAGGAGGGTTTATCCCATAATCCAACTCAAACAAGTGTGTCACATTAATAACGGAAAACCCAATTTCAAAATAGCTGCTTTTCAACTGATGGATGGCATTTCAAAAGGCTGGAAATAAGATTTTCATGGTTTATTCCTGGATGGGTGAGAAGATCGATGCATTATAAAAAACTTTTGACAAAGTGAACGTAACCTTTTAATTGATATGTTCCCCATCATGACCTGAGAAGAATTTTATTCATAAAACACAAGGATTTTTTTCTGTTAATTATAATTCCATGATACTCATTTTGATCAAATACCTGTTATTCCATTTCTTGATTTTGTTTAATTGAATAGACATACTTCAGATTGGAATGAAATCAGATGAAAGCTTTCTAATACAAAACCACAAAATCTGTATTTTGTCACTCTTGGACAAGTAAATTTAATTTGGTTTTTACTTACATAAACTCCCGGGGGGGGGGGGGGGCACTCGACCAAAAAAGTAGTAGGTGTGTGCCGCGGGCAAGACAAAAACGGGGGCCTTGGAGCGGGCTTATTGTAAAAAGGAGGGTCCTCGGAACGGGCTTCGGAACTACAAATGTTTGTGAAAACGGGGATCCTTGGAACGGGTCGCCTGCGTTTGAGTGCGTATGTATCCCTATGGAACATGCATGCAGCTAGCCCGGCGGCACGACTGCTGGGCGCGCTAACGCGGAGGCGATGGTCGGACAGCGCTCTGCGACCGCTTTTCACCAAAATTGCGACCGGAACGGCGTAACGGAAAATATGCGAAGCTTTGGAGCGGATATCTTTCTTCTTTTTTTCTCGCTAAGAAGAAAATGCTATGCTTTGGAGCGGCTTTCTTTGTTCTTTTTCTCAATAAGACAAAAATGCTATGCCTTGGAACGGAAATTTGAGTGTAAAAATGGGGGTCCCCTCCGCGGCACATACCCACTATGCATTATATACTGAGTGCCCCCCCCCCCCCCCCCCCCGGGCATAAACTAAAAGCTTACTGTTGTATATGATGCAAGAATTGTGCAGATAAGAAAATTCTATATTCAACAGTGAAAGTAATTATTCAATGGTGGAGAGGCAGAGATTTGAATTGTCAACTACTTTGTCAGCTAGAGATAAAATGACTACATATAACAATGTATAACAGATCATATATCAGAAACACAGGTAACATTTGTTTTAGCATGAACAAATTAGTTTTGGTTCCTGTGAATATGCGTGTGATCATAGTGTAAAATCAATGCAGGAGGCAGAAGGCCATGACCACAGAGATTATTGGAGTCTAGCATAGATTGTGATTACTGATATGTGCAATTTAAATCATTTTTCTAAAAAGTTAATTACTTATGTCGAATGATGTCTTATATAGTATTTAGACAATGAGACCAAGTTTATCAGTTCTATGCCAATTACCCTATATAGCTACCACTACACAACATAACCTTAATTAAACATAATCTTATTTTCTTTCACACAACTAAATCATGTATTCACACAAAATCATGTGAACTCCTGTAATTACACATATATATCCAACACCTTTGCGCTAGTATTATCTGTCAAAACACACATGACTAGTACTTAATGTTAGCAACACAAAGATTGCTCAAGATTATGTTTGATCGATGTAATTGCTAAAGTTATTTATCCAAGGTGACTAAACATTGATGAAGAACATTTGAAAGATTACAACCAAAGAAGAGATGCAGTATATGCTTCTGTATTCAATCGAATACTTTAAGAGATTGATAACGAGAAGGCGGTAAACCATAATACCACAGGAATTCAATGATATGCAAATATGGAATTATGAAATTAGGGTCACCTTAGAGAAATTCATCAAATAATTTAATCTTTGTCGAAAATGAAAATAAAATGAACAAACACTCCAAATTAAAGACATCTAAAAACGAATCCCAATCATCTGTATGTGAGACATTCATGAAATTTTCTGTCTCTGATTTCCGGTTCTTATGACAGTCTGTAAAGTCAAATTACCATGATTTGGTCAGTTTTTTAAAGGTCAAGTCCACCTTAGGAAAACCTTGATTTGAATAAATAGAGAAAAATCAAACTAGCATAACGCTGAAAATTTCATCCAAATCGGATGTAAAATAAGAAAGTTAGGCATTTTAAAGTTTCGCTTATTTTTCACAAAACAGTGATATGCACAACTCATTGACATGCAAATGAGTCAGTCAATGATGTCCATCACTCACTAATTCTTTTGTTTTCTATTATTTGAATTATACAATATTTCATTTTTTACAGATTTGACAATTAGCACCAACTTGACTGAACCATACAGTATCAAACAATGCTAATTCCACATGTTCAGGGAGGAATTGATTATTATTTCACCTGACAATGAGGAGAAAATTAGAATATTTCATATTTCATATAATGAAATACAAAAGAAATAGTGAGTGGATGATGTCATCAGTCTCCTCATTTGCATACCAACCAGGATGTGCAGATAACTGTTTTGTGAAATTAAGCGAAAGTTTAAAATGTCATAACTTTCTTATTTTACATCTGATTTTGATGAAATTTTCAGTGTTTTGCTTGTTGGATTTTTCTCTTTTTATTCAAATCAACTTTTTGTTGGGGTGGACTTGTCCTTTAAGTGAAGTAAGACTTGAGGAAAATGGGGGTCGGACATACGAAATGGTTGAATATTTAATGGAATTGCCCTGTGGTTGTTGAATAACTATCAATTATAGATTGACAAACAAGGATTATTTCATTTTGAAAAATCCAATATATCCTCTTTGTTATATTTTCAATAATTATCAGCATGTTATCAAAATGGAGACATGATTTTCCTTCACATGTATTTTTTTAATGAAATGATGAATATTTTATATGATAAATGCAAATACAACATCAAAGATTAACTCATTGCACATCCATGACATATTTAAACAACTATTTCTTTGGAAATAGCAAAAGTTGAAAGTTCCTTAACTTGTTATTTATAAATTCTGTACATGATCTTTATGAAATTTTCAATGTTTTTACTGTTAGTGTTAGTCTAGTTATTCAATTCACATTAATATCAAGCCAAACTACCCCTTTAAGAATTGCAATGTACAGTCATCAGCATGTTATGCATTACAACTTAATATCATAACATTTTGATGAGAAGACAATAAAAAGTATTGCAAACTAACGCTACTATCCCTTGAATACAGTCGTGGTGAGGCCCGCAGCATCTAGACCGATAAGAGATCAGGTTTTCGCTGAATCGGAACCCATTAAGATCTACTTATTGGTTTTGCAACACCAACAAAGTTCTATCTAATGCGCTATTGATTGTGGAAATTGAGAGAACAAACTCGTATGAATGATGAAGCGATGCTAAGAAAGCCCCCGAAGCGATTGGATGAGGAAGATCCAAGCATTCTTTCAAATCAAGTTCAATGACTCCACATTGGAGGAGATAGAAGAGATGCATCAATCAGGATAAAGTCAGGTAGGGAAAATGGTAACAATGTTGTGTGTGAAAAGCACATCAAATAATAGAACTGTTCAATATAATTGCCATCTCTATGAAATTTAGTTCCTAATAATTAGTAATCAATATCAACTGACAAACTGTTTATTGAAGGAGGGAGGAGTTTTGAAATCTCATCTCGTTTGACTGGAATTGACGACATGATAATAATCTTAATTCAATTTTTTGCAGCTGCACATTAAATATAATTGCAAATGTTGATTATATTTGAATTACGTGTAGTAGGTTGACACAAAATGAAAAGATACAATTACTATTCACAATTGATTGTAACTTTGTGTACATGGTTTGACAACAGTTAACTGCTTAAATATACAATACAATCAATTGTATTTTTATGTTACAGAGGCCAGGTGACTATAAGCATTTCTATGTAGTTAATCAACTTGTCAGTTTGAGATCATATACAGTTACAACATAGTTTCTCTAAATATCTACAGATATTACATCTATAGATATTATTTGTTATGTTATAACATAACAAATTGACAACTTAATCTTAGGTGTTAATTTTGATCAACATGAGCAATAAGAATCAACCCAGCTCAATAACAGTTAATCAAAATCTAGAATTAATACTTTGGAATATATGTCATGCATGTACATACTGTATATAATTTGTCAATACAATCAATTATATGAAAAACATTTGTAGGCCTATATGATATTGGTTAAGCATTAGACAAGTCATTGTCAAGGAATGTAGGACAGCTTGGTAGACACTTTAGAAGTTATAGATGACAATAAGTTTACAAATATTTCTAGTCTGTACATGTATACGATACATGTATGTTACAGGAACATTGCCAAATGCAAAAAAATAATGAAATTTATTCTTTTTGGTGAAAACAATTGAATAAATCAGAATTTATGACAACGGTTCTATCAAAAATGAAATATCTTTGCTGACCTTTTACCTAAGAATAAAATACAGACCTACTTTTCATGTTTTGCTTGAACAATTCAGAATGAGTCGGATGAAGATTAAGATTCACCCTATGAATTCTGAAGTAAGATTGATTTAGAAAATTTATGGAAATTGATATTCTGTCCCCTCAAGATTTTCCTCCATCCTTTGAAATATCGCTAATGGTTTGGGACGTCATTCTCCAATTAAGTCTTACAATTTCCACAGATCATCATTTGGGGGACCTAATTTATGAAGGTTCAAACAGTAGTTTAGTGCAGGGACCTCCATATATCATCGACCCGGGATGACAACCATTCTAACATCCAAGGCAATATTCTGTACATCTTTTCATCTCTTCATCATAATGACAGAGAATGGCCTCATTTTACCGTAATTAGTGCCTCGGGGCACCTTCTTTTCAACCCCCACCCAACCAAAATACGAAAAAAAATTCCCAAATAGTGGTTGCTTTAAATGAAAGAAATGCACTTTGTTCATCCATTCTTGGCCTTACAAAGAATCATTTACAGGTTTGCACAATATTCGATCATCCTTCACCAAAAGGCTTTTAGTTTGAATCCAGGTGAGGTGACAGAGTGTGTGTTTAACCAATTGATGACACCCTCAAAGGGATGAGCAATTGGTATGTCGCCTTACAGTTTAGATTTTGCCATTTTTAGGAAATGGCTATTGGTTGAAAGTCAATTTCTGATGAATGTGACTTTTTTTGTTCCATGGAATATGCCTCCAGGCTGTTCAGTACACAAGACCATTTAAAAACCTATAAACCACTTCTCCCACACCTCCAATTTAATTTTCTCCTTTTTTTTCGTCGTCAAATGAAAACTGGAGCAACTGTCGCTTCTCCTTGTCCAACGATAACAGTTAACAGTTATCGCAAAGACAATAGCATTTGATTATCCTTTTGAACTTTCATGGTTGGTTTTGGCGGTTGTCTCATCATATTCGCTTTAATACCACATCGCAATCCATGTGGAAAGTTTACTTTAAAATTTGATTTATGACATATACTCGAGGAGTGAAAAAAAATTGTTCATTTAATAAATCAAATTATCCACTATTATAAAAGTGTATTTCTCCAGAGATGTTCAATGTCAATCTTTCCAAGCACTGCATTCTCAAAATTAATAATCTTCTACTCGGAATATTTTATCAGTTTTTAAAGTCCACATTGATATTAAGTTGGTTTTAATGAAAGCAGAACAATTATAGAAACATATTAATAAAGGTTTCACATAAATTATATTAAACTTATTCATTTTACATAAATATTTTTTTTTGAGGGGGTCGAGTAGCTTCTGAATATATAATGTAATAAATTCATTTGTTCGATGTTTCAAGTATATTCCATATATTGCATGACACAAATATATTTTTGAGGGGGTCGAGTAGCTTCTGAATATATAATGTAATAGATTAATTTGTTCAATGTTTTAATTCCATATATTGCTTGAAACAATCAGAAATTGAATGATAACCATGTACCATCTTAAACATGCTTGAACTGAAATGCTCAACAGAATTGACAGTTTTACCTAAATTGTTTTAACCTATTGGAAACTATGTTTTGTTGAGGTCTATATGGAAATGTGTGTTATATACTTAAAGTGGAATCAACTTGTCTCCAATGGGTAAAATTTTAAATAGGAATTATTTCTCCAAGATTAAAAAAAGTAAAATATTTACAGCATCCAAGTCATAACACTACCAATGCATGCCATTTACTAGAGGAAAACAGTGTGGCAGAGAGTTGCCTTTTTTACCAGGCATGGTGGCTCGGTGGTAGGGCACCAACGTCATGAAGGGAGGTTGTGGGTTCAATCCCTGACCAAGTCATACCAAATACTTTTCAAAAATGGGACCTTCATCCATCTATCCAGGTGCTCAGCATATTAGAATGGAGAAGGGTAATAATAAAGTTATGTTATGCAGGGCCAGCTGGAAGTTCAGCTTATACCTGAAGTGGTTATACCCTGAGTAAAAATGAGATATTATTATTATTATTATTATTATTAATTATTATTATTATTATTATCATCATCACTATTATCATTATCATTAGTATTATTATTATTACTATAACTATTATTATCATTATTATCATCATCATCATCATCATTATTATTATTATTATGTGGCTCTGTGTCAGTTTCACTTTTCCCAGTTAATATAATTAATCTTCTTGATTTTTTTTTATTACTCTCTATCTTTACTTTACCAATGCATTGCTTCCTTTCAGTGCATTCATGCTTACCATTTTCACTCTCTTTTTCTCTCATCCCCTTTCCCCCTCCCCTCTCCACCCCTCACTTCCTTTTATCCACTTTTAATCCCTGCTTCCAGGGCTCTTGGCCCCACTATACATCACTTTACAGAAACGTATAATCTCATTTCCGCTCATCATCAATGTATGGGATGAGATATAATCCCTATGCCTAAAACATTGTCAATCAACGCTGTTAAATTGGGTTAATGAGGCTGATAGTCAATGGTTCAGTCTTTAATTAATCCACATTAATTAAATTATGCACAATGACAATTGAATCTTTTCTCATGGCTCAAAGCTCCAGTAACATGGACTTTGTTCTAAATGAAATTACTAGTATTTAAGACCTCAATTCAATTAATATCTTGAGTTATTTTCATAGTATTTTCATCATCCACTAGTCCAATTTTCATTCGCATTGATCACCTATATGCGAATTCACGGGGAAAGACACCTTTATATTCACACCTTTTGTTTGTGAGAGTAAAAATATAATTTTTTTTTCTGTATCTGATGTAGTTTTATTTCATCATTGAGTTTCATCCTGCTATAAACAGCACTTTTGATAGTGAAAATTGCTACCTAACCATTCTAAAAATAATTTTTTTAAATGTGGGCTAAATTGTTCTTTCCACTACAGTCAAATGGCAAGACAAACAATGATTTCTTGACCTATTTCTTTTACATTTTCTCCCACCAGAATATTCTTTCTTGAAACAGAGGGCCATTCACACATCACATTACTTCAGTATTTTGAGATACTATCATACAAAATACTGGTAAAATCCCATTAGAAATTATTAGTGACTGACAATTCTATTAATAAACTCCATCTGTCTGGATGAACCACCTCTTGGTCTCCTCTGTGCCTAAAAGAGAAAACAGTCACCAGGCTGATGTTGCTAACCACAAAAAAAAATTCAAGTAAAAAACACTAAATTAAATACATGCAGTTAAAGGAAATTGCGTCAAAAAGCTCCCTTTTGACTGATTTTTAAAAAATTGACCGTTCACACTGCAAAATTACAATTTTGCTGCATTAAACGACAAAAAAATTGCAGGATCTTATTTTGAAAGATTCAAGCATTTAATGGAAGTAGTTGAGTCAATTCTAACCACCAAAATTCTACTAACCAAACATTTTTTTTACAGTGTGAAATTATATATTATTCATTATTTGATAATAAATTAATTATCCTCCCATTAATAATTCTTGCTTTTTTAAAACCTGTGGCTAAACATAGCTGTGGTGGTGGTCAGACAGGCTATACAGGTAGAAAGGTCAAGGTAACAAGCTTGGCAAAAGAAATGATCAAAGATATATTCTGAACTGTTCTAAGAAACAGGTATTTCAAAGGGATATATCAACACATTATGATCAGTAATATGACTACTCATATCTGATGCTCAGTTTATTTACATGCTTTACAATTAGGACCCATAGGGAAGTGGTTTCTCATATCATTTGTGAGTAAAGAACAAATATGACACTAATAAATGTCAGATGTTTGTATATTCCACAATAAACATTTCATTGAATTTTGCTGTTTTGACATTGGAAAAATACAACTAATTCACTTTCATAATTCATAACCCGGAAATAAAGATGATAGAGAAAAATGTGTAATGAAAAATGATGAAATGGGGTAGCAAAATATGTTAATGACCAAACTAAAACTTAACATTAATTATGTTGTTTATCAGAAAGTTCTGATTTTAGATTACATTGGTGAATACTGGATAGGTTCATGTTTAATAGAATGGAATAAAACCTCTTCTTTATATAATTATTGAGCATAACTTTATAATTGTTTACTCTTATCTTAATGAATTTAATTTTTTTTTTTTATAAAACATAAAATTTAAGCAATGATTTTCTATATTCATAATGGCAAATGGTCTCCTTCCTCAATTAAAAAGGCTGAGAAACGGCTCTCTTCTCCTTCATTATTCTTGGCTTAAGCCGTTTTGGGGTCCTCCCAAATCATTTACCACAAACCATGAATGATAAACACACCTTTATCCAATTCCACCACCAATATAGCTCCAATTCCGACTCCCGTGCTCTAAATTTGGGGACAAACGAGGAAGAAGTCATTATGAAGGCAAACATATAATACATGTCAATAAGCATTATCAGGCTTATGTATTAATCTTGGATTCTAAAATGGGCGAAATTGTTGCTGTGGATGTATGTTTTCTTGAAGGTCTTGGAACCCCGTTGGTGGGCAGAGGTGAGAGGATGATGTTTAGGATTTATCAATTTCATCACCTGACGAGCCTGAACTCATCAATGGGATGAATGTCAGAAGGGGCTGAAAGGCAACCAGAGGGGGGCTATTGTCGCTGTAAAGGTATATTCATGCATTATGTTTTTTGATATTCAGTACGGATTGACAATGCCTGCTGGGGAGTGGGAAAACGAGATTCAAGTGTTGTTGATTTAAGTATGAGCTTAAGAGCTTAGTTAAGTATTATTTAGAAATCATTCACATGGTGCACAATAGTATATTAAGGATTGATACTCTCATTATGATGACAAATGATTATCCACTGTCTGGAAGGATTTCAGAATGACAGTGGTTGGTTTTCAAAATTTGAAATGCACCCTGCTAGCATTTTCAGATTCAAATATTGTCCTTTATTGCTCCATGTTTTCATGGAAGGGGATTGTTCAACTTAAAAGTACATGTGGGCATAATGCAGTGTTTCCCAATAATTCCAAACAATAAGTTTAGTTTTAACTTTTCATGTTTTGAATGAGTAAATAAAGTGGCAAAAGACTGCAAAATAGAAAATTGGATCCTTTCATGTCATATCATCAAAAAGAGTTTGCGATTAACATCTTCTACTTCAAGACAAATAAGTGAGACTACATCTTGCAACTCTGAAAAGTTTGTTCAACTTCATTGCTCAGACCTCGGCCATTCTGCACCACAGTCAATCTCTATGTACAGAGTTGAAATGTGTACTACAATACATGATTGATTTAATTTTACATGAAATTTAGAGTAAATGAAGTTATTCTCCACCTTGAAATGCAGGTAATTTGTAAGATTTTTATCAATATATTAGAATTACAGATTTTCAATGGTCAATTTTTGCTTTATGGTCTTTCTTGAAATAGAAAGAGCGCTTTACAAGGTAAAAAAGAACTGTCCCGTATGATAAAAAAAAATGGACCAATGACTAAGAATGGCAAAGGCAAAGGTACATCACCAACAAATCAATAACTTGTCACTGCAATACAGCAACTTAACCTATACATTAAAGGACAAGTCCACCCCAATCCAAAGTTGATTTTAATAAAAAGAGAAAAATCCAACAAGCATAACACTGAAAATTTCATCAAAATCAAATTTAAAATAAGAAAATTATGACATTTTAAAATTTCGCTATTTCACAAAACAGTTATATGCACATCCTGGCCGGTATGCAAATGAGGAGACTGATGACATCATCCACTCACTATTTCTTTTGTATTTTATTAAATGAAATATGAAATATTCTAATTTTCTCCTCATTGTCAAGTGAAACAAATATTAATTTCTCCCTGAACATGTTGAATCAGCATTGTTTAATTCTATATGGCTCAGTCAAGTTGGTCCTTATTGTCAAATCTGTAAAAAATGAAATATTGTATAATTCAAAAAATAAAAAACAAAAGAAATAGTGAGGCTCATCATCATCTGTCTCATTTGCATGTCACTGAATTGTGCATATCACCTTTTTGTGAAAAATAAGCGAAACTTTAAAATGTCGTTACTTTCTTACTTTACATCTGATTTTAATGAAATTTTCAGCGTTATGCTTGATTTTTCTCTTTTTATTGAAATCAGCATTTTTCTGGGGTGGACTTGACCTTTAATATATCTGCTTGATGTATCATCAATTATTGTTAAATCAGCCTAATGTTGAATTCTCTCTGAAGCTCACAACAAAATTATATCTGCATTTGTGATTGGTCACAAGAGTATAAAGAGAAGTCACAAACGTTACTCTTACCTCAGACAAGGATGTGGGAGGATGATATGAGAAGACGTAAATGAGTAAAGGGAAACTCATGAATGGCTATCAATGGCTGTGACGCAGTTCAAGTTCTTCTTACTCATTGTGGCTTTTCAGAGGAACAGAACAGAAGGTGTCTTTATTCAGTAGTCAGCTGAAGTCTATAATTCTGTAAAGACATTAGCCCCCTAAATACCCCCAAACATTTCTGTACAAGAAAAGTGAGTCAAGAAAATTCTGAAACATATGACAAAAAAAGTAAAACATGAACAATTTTTTATTCTATCAAATACAAGTGGGAATTCCTGAGAACGCTTTCCATTATGTGTTCCAATTCAAACATTACAGCATGCTTTAAAGAAAAGTACTTTTTTCACTTCATATTCACACCTGTGTCAGTAACAAAGATGCACATTATTTGCAAATACTTCACCACTATTGATGTATGTGCTCCCATGTCATTTTGTTGTAACAGTTTTGAATAAACATAAAACACCCTGAAAGATATACTAGACCACAAATGGGATGTCCTGTAGGGGTCATGTAAATTCAAGAAAAATGCAGAATACATAACATCTGAACTACACCATCTAATGATATTATAGAGAGGCCTAATTGTTTGCTGAAATTTTGTATGCCTTTCAATGTTCTGAGAATACCGAAGAATTGCCTTTGGATATCAAGTCTTGATATTGGTTACTATATCATGTTTATTTTAAGGCATTTATATTACATTGAAAAGTGACATTTTTATTGTATATTACAAACGAGTTGACATCCTTAATTATTACTTATTGACTCATTCATTTATTCATTTCTCATTTGTTGATTGATTTGATCTTTATTAGTGCATCATTCTTTTTTAATTCATACATTCACTCATTTTTTCTACCTTTCATTCATTCATTCATTTACCTTCATTCAACAATTTTTTATAAAGAACTAAACATCGCTTGTGTGAAACATTTTGTGTTCCCTACAAACCTAAAAATATTAAACATGAAAACTTCATACTGTAATTGATATTCAAATATCTTTTTCTGACCAATCTCTCTCTTAGCAGATATATCTTTAAACTCACCTTAAAGTTACGGTCCATCTGAAATCCTATTCACATCCTCTATTTGGACTCAGTAAGGATGTGAAAGGGAGGGGCAAAGACCGCGAGGGAATTACCCTGTAGCAACAGAGGGAAGCTTTAACTATTATACCATCTTTTAACTCTCTCTCTTTCTGCAGTTTTCACAAGTCCAAGGACAGTTATTTTGTGATCCCCATTAATACGATACTACCTGTTCACTCACCTCATTTCCTAGGGTTTAAAAATGAATCACCGAGAAAAGAATTTGATGGGGTCATCGAAATCTTGTTGTTACTGATATCTCACACCTGCCAAGTATAAATGTAAATATATATATATACATCATATACAAGGGGATTTTTACTTTGTTCGTATTTCTATTAAATTGTTTGCAAAATGCCAATTCTGATGTTTAAAACATGACTTGGATATATATGAAAAAAAAATTGATTCAGGTTATAAAAATATTAGAAATGCAGTAATATACTATTATGAACTGAAATAGTTGAATCATTACCAAATGCATAAGATAGCATGAAGATCAATACAGTATATCAAATAGGAAAACAAAAATTGGTCCATGTCTTTTAAAATAGATGTAAACTTAAAAAAATGATAAAAGTGATCCAGATTCATGGAAAGATTCTGTTACGTAATAATAAATGGATTATAATACTTTAAATCCAATCTGCATATACTTGTTGCTATGCAGGGCATGTTTCTAACAAATTATTAAGCTTTCATAAATATCATTAATATGTTGGTAAATTAGTACAGTGGGTCCACTCTCAAGCACTGAACGATAACAAGAGTCTAGAAGAAGCCAACTTTCATCCACATCAAACTTCAGATGGAATTTCAAATAGGTATCAGTTTACTCAATTAATCTATTCCATCTATACCATGAAAGAAAAATAATATCCAATGACGTAATATTCTTGTCTTCAAATGCTTGGATATCGACTTTCGCAAAGTTCTATCGAGCTGTCGCCACTTTCATCCCTCTTCTGGTCAAGCATTTCCTGCAGGTTTAGTTGATGTTTGTGATGCCTTTTTCAAGCAAATTACTCACCATAGGAGGAAGGGTAAGATTTCCCTTCTCCAAAGCCAGTGTTAAACTGCCATAACCTAGCTATGTCAAGAACCTCAAACAGATGATGTGGTCAATATTGTGGGCCATTTAACCTGTTGACTTTTGAATTATGTAAATCCAATAGGCTTTGTACAGGGACTGTCTAATTCCAGAAATCGATGGGTTAACGTGAGACCCTCAATATATGTGGGTGTGGGTGTGTGTGTGTGTGTTATTATGTAAGTTATGAAGGTTTCCATGACAAAGAAAGATTGTAGTGGTTTCATTATGAGTAATTATTATTCCTTTTTTTTTAAACAGACATTCATCAATATCATTTACATCTGGAACCAACTTTCATCATAATCTGACAGAAGTACCTCCATCTTGAATCTGAGTCTACAACAAAACCATTTTACTATAGCCACTGTTAACTGGATACACATATACTTACTTTGGGGGTATCTTATTTTCTGATGGCTTTATAAACCAGTCAATCACTAACAAATTATATTTCCTAACATAATTTGATTGTGATAAACACTTTCAAAAATCGTTTTTGATGAACTGAAATTTGACAGGTTTGCTGGAGGTATATAACAATATACAGACTGTATTCTTGATTATTATAAATAATTAAATAATTACATGTGGTATTACTGGTTAATAAGCTACATATCTGCAAGAATGTTCTTATCATTAAAAAAACATGCTTGTCAGTAAAGGGTTTTTAAAAGCAGGAAAAAAATAAGTAGAAGTAGAAAAGTTATCCTGGACGAAACATATATATTCGAAAAGCAGGATATGGATTATAAGAGACATGTTGGATAAGAAAATGTTAAAAGGTATTTCAAGCAAGCTGATGGTGACACATATCTGCACAAATCAATATCTAAGATTCAATTTGGTACTAGTAGTCAATAATGTTGTGGTCCTTTGAAAAGTTGTCGGTTTTATAAACCTTACTGACAGCTCTTACAACCTAATTTAATATCTTTTCATCAAAGATTGTTTACGAGAAAATAGCCAAAAGCGTTCCATTAAATGTTAAAATTGTCCCAAGTAATTGATAATTATGAACATGCATCGCCAAAGGGTAGACATCAATTGCAGCCTTGCTTGGAGCCTGGCGGTCATTCCTTTTAGAAACAAGAGAATAAATGGGATGTAGAAGAGATTGGGACGAGATAAATGAGTGACCATCTTCAATAAGAAATGAAGTAAATGAGCCTAGAAGAAAAGGGTTTGACTGCAGGAAATTTATCTTTAAATTGGAAAATTGGGATATTGAGTAGGTTGCATGTTTCTGGTCAGGAGAATTGTTTTTATTGTAAGATGTTTATGTTCTCAGAGTTTGAATAGATCTTGGATGTGTTTGTTAAAACAAACATTTAAAGAAGAGAGGATATTTAGATCTGCTTGGGGGATTGCAAATCAATGAACAAAAAAGCAATAACACCTAGCTTGATTAAAGTAAATAGCATCAAGTGCTTCCCATTTCTCATCAAATCCCCCCCCCACCATCACAGCATAAACTTTCTCACTTTCAAATCAATCGATGTCATCTCGAGATCAAAATCTAAAATATACTTGTTCATTTATTGCTGAAGGACGTCAAACATTCTTTTAAAATATATTACTGTGAAGAAGAGTTGTTTTCAATTGCCTTTTTTTTTTCTTTTGTTTCCTTCATTCCAAAAGAATATTTTTTATTGGTTTGGTTTATATTACCCTCTATGAATGAGCTAAACATTTTAAACACTTATACCTCTTTTTATCAAACAAATGCCTGGTTTTATCGACTTGCCTCGTAATGTATCCTCAAAAAGACGTCTCATTACACTGCATTTTCAAAATGATGTATGAAAACAACACAATTTATACCAATATCTATAAAATATGCCCACATGACAATTTTGAATGCTGATTGATGCGCAATCATGTTATACTGAGTATTATTCTTTTCTTCAAAATGATATTATGAAACTTAATGATACATGAAATAAATTGCAATTTTCATTCAGTGCTGATCTTTTATGGTACATGACTATCTAAAATATCACAGAAAATTATTATTAGTTGTAATAAAAATGCAAAGAATTGTGGTGCAGAAATCATCATAAAAGGGGTATATTTTATCATCAAAAAATCAAATAACATAATTTTGCAATCTTTTTTAGCAACATCAATTTAGTATACACTCTTTGTAACTGTGATGTTAAAAAATGAATAGATTGTTATGCTTCTCCCTTTTTCAAACTGATAAACTTTGACAATGAGGCTGTAATCAATAATACATATGATCAAATTTATTAACATTTTTATAATATTGGAACAATTTGATTTCTAACATTTTATGTTGCCACAATTATTTTTGAAAATATATCATAAATTCTGAAAATGAATCGAGTATAATGAAATAAAAGTGGTATTTCTTTTAACAATGGTGCTATTGTTTTTTTTTTCATTCTTAAATTCTAACTTATCTTGCCTTTCTGGAAATTGAGCAAATGCAAAAATGAATACATCTTCAAAAAATATATATAAGAGTCATGCTGACATAATTTGTATTCAAAATTCAACAATTTTCACCCCCTCAAGTTCAATAAAAACATATCTGCAACATCAATGTTCTTGGAAGAAAAGTGCACATTTTGCCTCACCCTTTAGTGGTAATTGTTATAAGTGTTCCATGGGCAGTTGTAAAGTGCCCGCTTGAAAGCAATACCTATATTCTTTAGCAGCTAAATAGGTAATTTACAAAACCACCCATCATGTAAATGGAAAAAGTGGGTTGAACTTTATCAAAAGAAATCATACTTGTTATCTAAAGGGGAGTTCATAAGCATCCTGGGGGCACAGATTTTCGGGTTTAGAATTCTATCCGGAGGGAAAAAAAATTATTTCATAACCCTTTTTCTGTCAAATAAAGAATATATGCTTTTCAAGGTCTCCGCAAATATTAAGTAGTGCAAATTTATTCTCCCTTGAAATTGCACGATATTTATTGACATGTCCACAAAGGATATGGTTAACCATTTTTTTTTCACTGACAGACTGTCCACAACGGGTGAAGTTCAACAAGGAGGGGGCTATTTCTTATTGCCTTTCACAATTCTATCACCACATTCGCATTTCAAGATGCTGTACTTCCATCAATCCACAAAAGCTGTGGTTGAATTTGGTCTCTGCTATGCAAGTTTGATTTATGTCAGAACACCATGATTTATTTAAAAAAAAATTGATAAAAAATTAAAAAATCTTGTATATATTTTACATTTTATACCTTATTTACAATATATACAGCTTAATATTTCAGATAAAATAATCAAATGAACTTTAGAAATATGTCATGTAATTGCAGATATAAGGTTAATTACTTATCTATTTTCAAAACTAGGTAAAGAGTTCCAAATTCATGATAAAAAGAATTAGAATTTATTGAAAATTTGATTGCAACCTCACTACTCTTTTTTAGACTTTTCTCCAGACTGGGGATCCATTGACAGACTTCCCTTAAATTTCAATTTATACACCATAATGAAATTATGGATTAAATAGATAGCTTTTTTTCCCTTAAAAAATGATAGCAAATGGTTTACTCCAGATTGAAATTCATTAAATTGACAGTATTATCATGATTATACGCTTCTCCAAGATTGGCATTTATGTAATGAAATGTCTATCACTCTGAATATCCTATTGAAGGATTGCTCCATCCTTTTCAAATCTATACTTGTCAATCACTTAAAAAACAACCACTTGTATTTCTGAGCATATTTCTTCCAGTATTTGCACCTATTTAGCACTCATTTCTATGAATATCCTGTCTGACAAGTTCTCCACAATAAAGTATTTTGTCAGGTGGCCAAAGAACGGAAGTATGAGAAGAAAGACAGATCTGCAATGAAAGGGGGATAGGTACTTATTAGTGACAAATGATTCATTGTAGATAAAGTAATTAACCAACAGATATAAAGAGATAATTGTGTAAACCTCCTTTATGTGCATGCTCTGGTTTTTCTTGCTAAAAAAAACATCAATTTTGACAACACACACTGAAGTACTATCTTTCTTTTTATAGAATTGCCTAGATGACAAGGAAAGTACACTTCAGAGAACCAGAAATATTAAATTATCTTTCAACGTGTTGTACAAGTCATCTCATAAAAACAAATAAGACTATTTTTCCAAATGTACATGTATGATATATGCAGTACATTGCTATCATAACAAATAAATTTAATAAAATACTAGAAACACAGGATTATCCACAACCTCAGAAATGTCCTCATACTTTCACCATATTCCTGTTATTTTTCTGAATTTTTTCATGCTAAAAGGTACATTTAAAAAATAAAAGAGATCTCTTGCAAACTTTACTTTAATGAAAGAAAATCTTTCCTTTTTTAAAACTAAATTTTATATTGTCTACTCACTTTAATCATGTCAATCTATAGATTGTTTTGTGTTTGGTTGCTATGTCATTCTTGTCAATTGTATGCCAAATTCTATTTCAATTATGGTCTTCAAATTATCAATGCCTATGATGCCAGTAAAAATGCATGCAATACCACAATCCATCTTAATGATTGTCTTTTTGCTATAGTAAATAATAATATTCAAGAATATATTTATACTACCTGTATCATAAAAACAAATATAAGAAAGTGAAACTGCAATTGTGATACCTGTATGCTCAAATTATTACCCTGAGAAACCATACATACTCCCACCCTCCCCCTGGTGAATACACATATCTTTCTAGGAATAACTAGATAACCTCCTAAGTAATAATTCCAAAATTAACTTTTACTCACTAAAAGTGACCCGTTGTAAACAGGAAATATCATGATGCTAGCTTAATTTCAGTGCTAATTCATGTTCCATTCTGATTTCCCACACTTTGAGACCTAGTTGTGCAAGCTACATCAACTTTCATATGAATAGGAAATGGATATTCCTGCTTTAATTGAAAAATTACACCCATCCCCCTCTTTTCACATCATCCAATCTCTCTGCTAGTGCTACACTCTTTTCATTCGCGAGCCATGTAAACACAATATTTTTTATCTTCCTATCATAGTGATCTTTTAATCATATTCAAATGATATCACCCTCTTGCTCTATTTCCGATTTAAAATATTTTCCTGATTCTTACCTTTTCCTAGATCCACACACTCCCACCACACCCCACCTCTCATGCTCTCCCTCTCCTCCCCACCCCCTCTCCTACACCACCTCTCTCCATTTCTGTCTCTCTTTCTCTCTCTCACTCCCTCTCTCATTCTCTCTCATACACAAATACACACACACATGAACACACTAACTCACTCCATTCTTCCCTTTCATTTCTCTCTTTCTCCCTCCCCTCTCTCACTCTCCCCTCATTAAAAGAACCTTAACCATGCATACAGTCAGACCGCAGGTCCCTATGCTAATGAGCAAAAAGGCCAGATTCATCCAAATCATCTCGTGGCTGAATCCTCCTCCTTGCAAAATCTCGTGATTCGTGAGATTGTCTTTCTCTAAGAATTTACCTGTTTTAATCTCAAGTTAAATGAAATATTATTGCACTATCAGATAGAGTAAAAGTTACTCTTTCATATTGGTCATTTATTTTGTATACAATATTTTGTTAAATAAGTAAATTTCTGGCCCGAAAATGTGCCTCAAAACTGAATTTTCTTCCCCTGTTTTCTTTTGCAAATTGTGCAAAACTTTTTACTTTGAGCCTCAATAATATCTCTATCACCATAAAGCTGAATTTCTGTACTTTCTCACAATGCCACTCTTGATATGCGGCACCTTTTAATCGGGTCAAGATCACACTTTTCCCACCAAGGTACAAGACGAGATTTCTGAAATTTTGTACTTGCATGAAATCCAAAGTTCTGATTGGCTGGATAAGGATCACAGAACTGCAGGCGCGGGGACCGTTGGAATTTGCTATTGTGTGGTCTCTTTGACCAATCAGAGTGCAGTATTCTTGTTTTCAAACTGCTTTATGTACTTGGCAAATGAAAAGTGTGATCTTGACCCGATTAAACCAATTCTTATTTTAAAACCTATATCATTTCAAAGCATATATATTCAGCTTTATCATGATATAAAAATCATTTGGGCTCAAACAAAAATAAAGTGTTAAAATAGCAGCTTTTGTCAGGTGAAAATATTTATTTTGTAGCATATTTTAGATCAAAATTTTAACCTATATTACAAAATCTTTGAATAAATCAAAACACATGACCTGAAAGAATGATTCTTCCTCTTTACAATGGTACCAAATTCATGAAATTCGATGCACAGTTAGAGCAGCAATGACCGAATGAAAAGAGGTGTTTTGGTCCGCATCAAGCTCATTAAATATGCAAAACATCTCAAGTCATGAATATCACTTGGATGAAAGAAGCCACTTTCTTCGGACCTGCAGTCTGACTGCATAAGTGGTAATTGAATTGACTTGCCTTAATGTCTTAAACATGATTACTGGTCTTGGTCTTGTCAAAGCAATTAACACTTATAAAAAGATAATGAATAACCATAAGAGCAATGATTGATTCAATAAGCAATGCTTACTGAAAGGTGCATCATCCATGATATATAGAAACAAATTTAATAACGATAGTTACATCATCACCCCCATAGCTGTTTGACTCTTCAACTTAGCTTGTTATTTCAGCATTCTGTTGTCATACAAGTATAACGCAACAAGAATTTTACTAAGTGAAATGTTACTTCATCATTATTTGAAAAAAAGGGGTCCAGCAGTTTTTCTTAATCAATTACTGTAATATTTAAAAAAATGCCCGGGGGGGCCACTTACATTGACGAGTGGATACCATGCGCGACCAAAAAAACACGTAAAAAGGATGTCTTTTTCAAGATAGGGCACGTTACGTACGTAACGTGATAAGGGTGTCAAAAACACTAAAATAATGAAAAAAGGGTATCTATTTTCGCGAGGAAAGCTACGTGTTTAGGGTCAAATTTGCGAGGGTGTAAAAAATTATTTTTTACAAAGGATGTACTTTTGCCCCAAGAGTCAACACTACGTGTTTAGAGTTCGATTTGGGCGAGATGTGGGAGGTGGGGCTGTACTAAACCCAATGATGTGGGTGAAGGTAGGCCGAAGAGTGACGTCCGTGACAACAATAAAAATATCGCTGTACTTGTTTAGGGGGTCAATTCAGGGAACTTGCCAAGAGTATCGTTTTGTTTCCAATACTTGTTAAGGGTATGGTTTCACACACCAATACTTGTTAAGGGGTGCATTTTCAGAAAATGGAAAATACGTGTTTAGGATGCTTTTCAAGACCCCATGGTCGTGCATGGTATCCACTCGTCAATGGAAGTGGCCCCCCCCCCCCCCCCGGGAAAAAATGCTCATTAAATAAAAATGAGAAAATTATATTCATGTAAGACCACAGGTAGATCTAGTTAAGGGTCTGAATGTGCAGCCTTCTCATGCCTTGTATACTGAATGCCGAAACAGCAAGTTTTGTATGTGCTAGTCTTTGCGTGGAGACACACTTGTTGATCAAAGTTTCAATCAGAGTCTGTGCCTGCAGACTAGGTAGATGATTGGATCACAAGACTTTGTAAAAGGGTGTCGTTATTAAAGATGGCCAAGAACATACCGGTAGACAATCTCAAAATGATGTAGCCTCAAGGAGAAAAATAAGAAAGAAAAGGGAGTAGTTCACCACCTCACGTATCCAGATTTCCAAAAGTAGATCCATTGGCTGAACATCCTGTCATAGCAACTTACACCTCGGCTGTCTTCCCTATCAATCTTATCATTGGAAGCTTGTAACAGGCCCTCAGGCTTTGTGAAAGGTAGAAGAGGAACATTCTAAATTACAAGGAGAGACACATGTGTGATGTGTGTTCAATAAGAACCCTGTACAATGACACTTTCAGTGTCACGAAATATTGATATTTCAATTTTTCTCTTAGATATAAAGCTTATAGCCAATTTTCTATATTCAATTAAAAAAGATGTCCTGGTTTTTCATGCACTCAAAATTTAAGATACATTCATTGGAGACCTAATCATCAATATCCAATCACCTCATATCCAACAGCATATAATACCACATCATGTTTATTTGAAAGCGGGTATGAATGCGAGGCATGGAAGTTTAGAAAAATAAATTAAAAAAAATTAAACCATGGCATAACTTGGCATATTTAGTTTTTTTTTAATATTTAGTTTAAAAAAATCATCAGGAATGGTGATTGTCACTATGACAAATGCAATAATTGTAACCGTACTAGATCAATTACAAGGAACACAAATCTACTGGTGACAGATTGAAATGAAGTACTATCTTAGTATATTATTCAATCATGATGATATAGATGTCATGAATCCAATATCTTTATTCAAGAGAGACCTGTTGATGGGATAAAATGAAAGAAGTTGCCCTGGGTCAAGCAAGAAGAATTTGTGCAAAATCCCAAGCAATACCCATGTTCATAATTCATCTCATTACCTTTCTTTCCACCATTCATCAAAAGAGTACAAAGTTCAAGAATGTTACCAACATGAACCTATTTTATATTTAAAACATTTATCAATATACATTGTTTAAACCTGCCTATATATCATATTCGAAACATGAGATTGTAGATATTGATCTCCATTTTCTCTCTTTACACATTGACCTAGGAGGTCCACGCTTCAAACTGCACCAAAGTTTTTACTATTATATGACAGTTTTGGAAATAGTTATCAGACCACTTCCCCACTCCCAGTATACAATAATTATTTAGTATTTGCCAAGCTGTAGGCTGATATGAGAGGTTGTCTTTTCTTTCAGGAGATATTATTCCAAGGATCAGAATGACGTGTCTAAGCGCTTTACAGATATATTATTACTCCGGTCATCGGATTCAATCAGTCATTCCCGCACAGAATGTATGCACATCCTCCACTCCCTGGGGAGTAATCCGGTCAGTTGCCAGTAAAGCGCACACATCCTACCGAGTACCCATTTAGCACCTGAGTCGAGAGTGGCGAAGTGTGGATTAACGCCTTGCCATAGGACGCCAGACCGCGGTGGGAATCGAACACAGGACCCTCTGTTTACAAGGCAGGAGTCAGAACCACTACACCACAATTTTTCAAGTATGTCTATACACAAACATCTTCTTTAGGATATATGTCCACAAACATATCCATATGTCTATCTATCTTCCTCAATCGCACCCCCCCCCCCCCCCATTTCTCCCTTCACCCATGTTCTTTTGCTGTAGCTGTTCCTTCCTAGCTTCCATCAAGAAACAAAATTATGTTCTCAGAAAAATCCACCTGACCTATTAAGACAACATTTTCTTTACTCTCCAGAGACACAGTAAAAATCCATTTATGGATTTATGGCGGAGAATCGCTCCTAATGCAAATGATTGCAACTTTATCCCAGAAGATAGATCATCCACATTCTTCATTTCTATCCTTTCTTGGCATATCAAAACATGTAGAACTGGTGGGGTTAGTGAGAGGTTTCAAACAAATGGGTGAGGACATCCACATTCATTTGCTACTCCTTAAAATATATTATAAACAGAACTGTGAGGCAAAAACAGTAACTCTTTGGTAAAATAAACTCCATATTGGGATAACATTGAAGAACAATAACTCATTAATTTGGCCAATGGTCTATTAATAAAACGGGAGAATCTTTGATCTTAGTGCACTAGTTACCTTGTAAGGGGTAATAAATCTACTTAACTGAATTATTAGGTCCCTGGGATTCTGGATGCATACACTTACCTTGCAGTATCAGGTACAAAACTAAAACTACAGAATTATGTAACTTTCATTTGATTTTTTACAGGGACCACCCACTTCCAGAGGGCAACATCCAAATATTAAGCCTGCAAGCCTTTCTACACAATTCTTGGTACATAATCCTTAACCATGCACTATTCACATTATAACTTACATTCTAGTAATTAAGTTTTTAGTGGTTTGAGAAAATGTAGGGGCCAAAAGGATAGTATTTTAACACTTTTTTTTACTATCCCGTTGAAATAATTAATATCAGATACATTAATGAATAGACCTTAATGCTTTCCATGTAAAATCAGGCATGGTAGGGGTATATGAGTTACAACATGGCTCTAACAAAGTGCATTTCAAGAAAACACTAAATTCTAATAATTTCACTCCATATATATAAAGTTAATTTTATTACCAAATCAGTGATTTGACGTTTCTGCCCAATCCCCATTGCCTTGACCAACTCTTCTAGTTTTACCCTTAATCCACCCCATCCATAGCACCCCTTCACCACTCCCAGCATCCCTTCCCAAGGATCAGTGGCGTACCTGGGATTTTTCACAGGGGGGGGGGGGGCAAAACCATCCGCCAAAAAATTTGACAAGCCAAAAAAAATAAAAAAAATAAAAAGTCTTTAATGTTATAAACCCAGATATCACTGGCCCTACATAGGAGTCCATATCATTATATTTTCTTGCTGTCATCTTTTAATCTAATAGCTTTTGTTTGCCACTGACCACAGTTTCTACATCCGTTTTAAGAGAATATCCAGTGATATCTAATGACAAGAATGCTTATGAGTAGTTTCTCTAAAGAAAGGTGAATTATTCCATGGAGCTATTAAACACAGATTATTCTATGGATAAAGATGCCTTTTCCATATTCTGGAGAGAAATGCAGATTGATTAGAAATTGGATAGGATCATCAAGAATTGTCCATATTGTATTATAATCAGTAACAAATTATATTTTGCACACACATAAATTATAGTGGCTAAAAGAAAACGGCCCCCCCCCCCCTGAAAGGTAGAGTAAACACTGCCTAATTTGGCCTGAAAGCTTTTCGGATTAGAAATCATTAGTAAGCTAACTTCCGAGGGTAAGCAGGGGGAATACAATGACATTTGGCGACGTCAATGAACTATGAATCCCGCATCACGATGAGGAAAGGAGGCCAGGCAGAAAGACAAAAACCTTTCTCTTTCTACAAAAAGGGTAGGTCTAAAATAAACTTCGTGGGTTAATCACGACCTAATGAGTAAGATGGGAATTGGTAGGTAGGGAGCTAGGTCAATCCAGGACATTGCAAGGAACCAGTTGATTCTTTTCTGTGGTTTATCATTTTAAGGAGATTGAGTTAAATTCCATTATTTTGTCATTTGCACATACCCAGAAATACATCCATGATTTCCATTCATCCACAAATTGAACCATAATATATATATTTTTTTTAATGTCCCAATTTTTATTATTATTATTATATATATATTTTTTTTTTGGGGGGGGGTAATTTTCCTTTATATATGTTCATTCAGAGTGAAGTTTTACTTCTGTTATACAAAACACTGGTCAATCTGTCAAGCTGTGATATGTTTTTGATAAATCTTCTTGAAAAGTGTGTCTTAGAATTTATCAAATGTAGATCATGAATTATTAAATATGCCATATTAAAGTGAATCTGATTTCCATTCATCCGCAAATTGTATTCCTAACCAGTATAATTTGTTTTATTTTTTATTTTCCCCTCTGAAATTGGTAATTTCTTATGTTTTGAATGAAACATAAAAAATGTGAAATTTTCACCTTGTTTCCCTTGACAATTTCAAAGACGCAACTCTGCTCTGCAATCTCTTAATTTGACGGGGGTCATTTGCGGACATTTCTACACTTCCTGAGTAAAATCAACCAAACCAGTTTCTGCTTCCCCCTCCTCCAGTCTCACTTTGATCTGATATATAGAATTTGATATCAATACAGGCTTAGCGTAGCCCTAGAAAGGGGTCGTGAAAATGTGTCAGAATGTAGTGAGTGATCCGAGTGACGATGACTTGGAAACCCTGGGTTCAACAGGGTTTAATGAAAGCCTGTTTGATCTGATGATTTTTTCAAAACAATGGTTAAAGATTTCTCCTCGACCCTTAGTAGTCCTGCTTCCAATATCATAATGAATTCACCTCTTGATCTAGAGAAGCTTATGTTGTCTAAAAATAGACCTATGAAAAATTGCAATTCCTGGAGCTCATAGATCACCTTAGCTGAAGTTCAGGCCCCCCCCAAAAAAAAAAAAAAGAAGAAAAAAAAAAAAAAGAATGTTGTCAATAAATAGACAAAAAAGAGTATTTCTTAAAACAAAGCTCATAGCTCATCTTAGCTGAAGTTTAAGAATATTTGATAAATTGTTTCTGAAAACATTTAGTACATATTTGCACATCATTCATAATGACCTCTTCACACTCAAAAGAGAAAAATTAGTATATTAGAAACTAAAAATATTTACTGAAAAGCTTGTATTATTGATATACTCCTATTTTGCAGTAATTGGATGCGCATGAAAAAATAGCATTAAAAAAAAAAATCGAAGAAAAAATGTGGAGCATGATAGAGCTGTAACTCCTCTTTAGGTTTTTAAATCAGTGCATTTATTAACAGAAGACTTAGTCTAGACAGCTTAAATAGTATCTCTATTCTCTGGGAGAGGTGAAAGACCTCAATGTAATGTTACATCTCAATCAACTTTTTTCTTTCTCTTTTGCAAACAAGACAAATGCAAACTGATGAATTACAGAGATGGGTTGACTCTTCGACATCAGTTACAAGTTTGTAAAGATTGTAATAGGATGAGGGCAACCCCCGTGATGTATGGGAGCAAATTACAGAATGAAGGCTAATCACCATGGAGTTGTACACAATAAATCCTGGACTTCATCATGATCCTTGGAACTAGCGTACCTAGGGGGGGGGGGCAGAGGGGGCAGTCTGCCCCCCTGACGAGCCACAACCCATGCAAAGGACGTATCCCTGCCCCCCCTGACGAGCTTGAAGACCTTTATTGCCCCCCCTGACGTGCTTGAAGACCCTTTATTTATTTTTTTTTTTTTTTGCTTGTCAAATTTTTTTCTGGTACGAAATCCTTCATTTGTGATTAATAATTTCGAAAGAGATATAGAATATATTATTTGATATTTGATATGCTGTGTTGGTTAAACAATAAATTGATTCAAACATTTGGCATTCAGGATACACAACCTGTTCAAATTCGTCAACGACCCCCCCCCCCCCCCCCCCCCCCCCCCCGAGGACGGCCCCCATTCCTCAAGGGAATACCATAAGCACAAAAAACTTTTTATCTCCATATAATCATCAATCAATATCATGAACATGAGAATATGATAGTGATCGCATGTTCACATTTAATGTTATCGCAGTAATTATTACGGCTGTCTTCACTCTAATCAGTACCAGATTATGTCTCCGATAGCAGTCTTATAATACTCATGTTTCACAACACAGAGTCAGTCAGGTGGGACTACAGCATAGCTTAGCCTCCAGCTTTGAGAAAATGTTACTCATCCTTCATCCTTATTGAATCAACCGCTCACCTACCTATTTTTTCTGCAAGCAGCGTAAAAACGGGGTCCCCCTTCTCCACAAGTCGCAGGATGCCCTCGCTGCTGACAGAGTCTAAAGTAAATCAAACCTAGATCTCGCATGATTCACAGGCTTCCTAAATCACATTTGCAGATCTTTTCAGATCAGTGGAAATAAAAATTTGTAACCGTTGATTTTGTGCAGGATGGAGGGTGAGCAGGAAAGGAAAATGATGGATAAATATGACATTGAACTCATTACATGTCTATCACTGACTTATCTTGTTCCTGGGGAAGCTCTTGCAAACAGCATCATATTTTGTTACTTTTTTTCTGGATCACTAGAAACCTAAATGCTACACTGCTGATTAAATAAGAGCAATTTTAACTAGGAGGGGGATAGAGAAGGGACTTTTCATATGAGAAATAGGCTTCATTAAAAAAAAGCTCCATATTTTTATCCAAAATGCACAAACATGTGTCCTTATCCTTTCATTTCTTCATTCCATATTTTCCAATATTTTATACTGAATTCAACTCAGCTATATAACATTTTCAACCAATTCTACAAAAGTTTACCAAATTCCAGCACAGGAGGGGTTTCTACCATTTAGTCTACCCATCCAGGCAATCATCAAACATCATCAATCAATGGTATAATTAAACTGCTAAGAAATATCACTTTCTTTCATCGCAATCATCTCGCATGCCGAGCGAGCAATCGCCAGCGTTGTGTTTACAAAAATCATCATCGCATTTATCCGGGCTCCAAGCCAGGGGGAATTGGTAAAAGTCTAATGAAGAAGGGGAGAAAAAAAAACGAGATTGGTGAAATAAGAAATAAGATCGTGGGCAGAGACACATCGTCTTCTTGCCGCGATGTGGCATCGATGAAAGTTACAGCGTTCTCCATTACACCCTCAGGGAGGTGGGTATACCCCATTGGCTTCACTTGTTGCTATGGTAACCCAAGTGAATCCCAAACATTATACTTATAAAAAAAAATCCCCCTCTAGTACAACCTGACTTTAAACAAATTTATGTAATAGGCCTATACATTTCAAAAGAGCTGTATCTAATATGGTTTTTCTTCGTTTGATATACCATGAAATTCCGACTTGTATATTATCTCTGACAGATGCCCTCTAGCATTTTTGTATATATAATTCAAATCCTTAGGGTTTTCCTTCTTACAGGTGAAAAAAATCAGCTCAATACAATATACAACCTTTCCTCCATAGAGAGATGCATATGTCATTCTTGAATAAGTAGCATTTACACTTGACATACTGCATTACCACTTATCAAATTATTGGAGCACACATGATTAAAAATATGTTGCATGCACAAGTGTGCTTCTGAACCATATATAGCATTGCAGATTTGCTTAGAAAATATCAATATGTGAACAAAATACCAATAATTTGTGTTATATTTTAGAGCTCATTAAGCCTTTGAAATCCCATTGGCATCACGTTCAATAATGATTTTATCTGTCCATGGACTAAAAAGTACTAACATTCTCTTTATTCCATCCTGTAGCAGGGTTAAAATGCCTTTACAGTATTGCAATTGAATTAGTTCCTTCATTTATCCTTGGGAGATTAAACAGGCTGCAAATGTATGGTGCAAATTCGATTCGTATTAATTGAATTTTGCACAGAAAAATTTTATATTTCAAGATATTCAAAGTATCTGTTATACCCCCCCCCCCCCCTCAAAAAAATGGTTGAAAGGTACTACTGTTCTCTTGAATTTGCTTCCAGTATAATATTAAGCAGATCATTCCCTGAACCCCATGTCCCAACCCTATTC
Organism: Lytechinus pictus; assembly: GCF_037042905.1. NCBI lineage: Eukaryota > Metazoa > Echinodermata > Echinoidea > Temnopleuroida > Toxopneustidae > Lytechinus > Lytechinus pictus. The sequence goes on from NC_087247.1 coordinate 25,279,540, forward strand.
TCAGTAGAATATAGAATATTAGTACAGAGAGTCTTTGCACGGACTCAATTCACATGCCAACTAGCATCCACAAGGGGCTGAATAATAACATATCTTCCAACTGTCAAAAATAGGAGCGATCAAATCGAACATGAGCCTTGATCCACCAAGACAAAAAAAAAAGGGAAAAAAGAGAACATGGCCTGGCTGGCTGTCACCAGATTGGGCCAATTCCAAATCAGGAATGAAGATATATGGAGTTGCTATCTCCCAAGAGGAAGACATATTTGCAGCACTGATTAATGACTTCTGATGAGACTTATACGCAGGGTTAGATTGAAATCACTGATTGCAAGCATCAGAAGTAAAGTAATGTGGAAGTAGGAGTTGAGTGGAAGTGGCTAGCGACTGGATGTTTTGATAAATCCAAAAGAAGTTTGTTGATGGAAGTTTCCTTCATACATAATTGATATTTATCAATGTTAATAACATATTTAGTTTATTTATTATAATATTGTGGTTGGATCATTTTCATATCTAAATGAAAATGAGCTGAAATTGCAAAATAAATTGCCAATTCAAAGCTTGTGGTCAGAATTAAAGATTTGCAACATAACCGTTACGGTTACGATAATCATCTAAATTATCTCTCTTTAAGCAGCTAAATATCATATAAATGTTAAATTAATCAGCAAGCCATTACTTAAAGTATATTAAAAGAAATGTCAATGAATATAGTGTTCCCAATCATGATCGAGTCAGCAATCTTGCACTCAAGATGAGAAGCATTTCCACAAAAAGCACATTTACGAACCCAGCCTCAGCATTGATATACCCTACATGGAATACGCCTGCAATGTTAAACATGAGCATTTACTCATATCAGCTTGTTAACATCGAATAGATTCCATTTCTATGAATATAAATTAATATGATTTAGCTGAATGTGGTTTCAGGATGAACTTGCTCAGCCAGTCCGTGGTGCGAGGTACATATATTCCGTTACTATAGGAGTGAAAGTCGAAACCTCGGGGGATAATTGAATCATTTAGGAGGGATCGAATAGTATGCAAGACATATCCATTTCCCTCATTTTTCACTAAATACATGTTTGGCGGCATAAAAGGGGAATCTGTCAGGTCTGATTTGGGGGTTGTATACTTTGCTAGAAACAGGAGAATTATTACTTACTTTACAGCGAGTTGCAAGCGTCATTCCTCTCGATCCAGATTGATAAAACTTTTAGAGTCTGGTAAATACTGATTTACACAATTTTTTAATTCATATTACTTTATTACTTGCCCTTGAGAGGAGAAATACAAGGTCAATTTAGGAGCATTTAAGACTATGTGTCGTACATAACTAGCTGAATGTATACAAGTAACATTAGCAAGAGTAAAGTAAATTAAAATCCAGCCCATTTTTATACCACTGTTCAAACCTTCATTTTTGTAATGGTTGTAAACCTTTGCATTGTTTATCAACGCTACTTGTATAGCCATGGCTATAAAACTCAATCGATACGTTATATAGAAATGGTGTATGATTAATACCATATACACTGGAACTTTTCACATTAATAAGATACCAAAGTTTCCAATAAACCAAAAGTAATTTCACAACCAATACTATATGTCAAGACCATTGCTGTGGTTGTAATTGGGAGGGGTCAATACCCCTTCATGCATCTCTCCTTCAAACCCTAGAGCTATCAGAGCCTCCTAAATTTCTGAAGTATTTCTAAACCTCCCCCTTGTTACGTGACTGACATCGATATCACATTATGAAAGTGAACATCCAAGTAAAAGTGTTATTCACACCATAAGTAAAAATCTACATCTGAAAGAGGAATTTCAACAAATTGTATATTTCAAACAAAGGATACCCAATCGGCTTCCCATTGCCATGGCGACATCAAGCCTAAACAAACACAAACACAACAATAAACAGGCTATGGCAGTGAGTATCTAATTGGTTGCTGGTGCAACATCATGACAACATAATCAACGGAGATTTATTGAATCAAAGGGGGGATGACTCTTGACATTACTATGTATTAAAGCCCTATTGTGTTTGATCTATATTAAAGCTCTGATTTTCTATAATACCCACTTAAATGCCTTACTAATCTTAAAACATTATTTACTGATTGGGGGAGGAATTAACCATGATCAAAATTTCTCTTATAAAACAATATCCAATTCATTCGAACATTGGGGGTAAGTTGGTTCTGCTTTGCGTTTTATATAAAAAGACAAGAAAATTAAACTTGAACCCTGTTTGATAAAACTTTTCATCAATAACACATGCTAAATTTTACGAAAAATATGCATAATTGTTTCTCAATATCAGGAATTTTGTAGTTTCTAATAAAGGTTTGCATCTTTCATTTACAACAAATATCATGAAACATTGGCTTCATGTGAGCCTGGTATGTTCACCTGTAATAATTCAATGTTGACTGTATAGAATTAAAGTTGAACATTATCATACACCTACGCCAATCAATTTTGCAATCCCTGCACAGAAAAGATATTCTGGCCGAAGAATAAAACATAGGTATATAGCCTTAAGATAAATAGAAAGTAGTTGTATATACCTACTGGAATCAATTGTCTGACCTTATCAAGGTGACCCGACTTCTGAACCCAGGTGACGATAAGCTTCTCACGTACCATAAATTCCAAACAAATTACATAATTTGTAAGTGTGAACATTGGATATACCCTTGTCACTCTTCATCAAAGATTTGGGGCCTTTTTATTTTAGAAGTTTAAATTTTAATGCTCAACTGTAATTCAGATTTCTTCTCTACTTGCATCTCTTTGCCCCCCCCCCCCCGCGGCAAGAATCTCTCATCTGTATACTATACCTATATTCTGTCTGCCTGCCTCTCTATGTCCTAACATGCTATGATACAATTTTCAGACGTTTTTATTACCATTTCTTCATTATCATTTTACGTATTGATTTTTTTCCATATTTCATCATCATACCACCCTACTTTTCTCCTTGAAATGTGTTAAGTTTTTTGAAAAAATAGATAGTGTGAATGATATTTGCATTCAATCTAACATTCCGATCCTACAATAGTATACAGTGGTCTGTCAATATTTTTTTCATTTTTTGATACTTTGTGAACATTTGAAGATATTTAGTTCCCCTCTCTCTGCAATGTTTTTATTTTCTTTTTATAAAGGCCTTCTGACTTCTTCTTTTATTCTATTGCAATACAAAAATCTACAACTAATATTGCATCCTGAAACTTTGTGTCCATTCCATGCATGAGGAGAGGTTTTTTTATAAATAAAGTAAAGAAAAAAAATGCAGATCCTACCCAAATTAATTTTCATGTAAAATCATAAAATACCTTAAGAAAAACAAGGTTTTATTTCATATCATCATACAATTATTTTTGTATCACATACTCATATATATATATATAGTACTAGAATTTACTAGAAAAGTGGCCAACAGTTAGTTATAGGAAAATTAACAAAACTTTGCTTAAGAGAGCCTTAACATCCATTTCTAGTTGTTTCCTCTCTCAGTCCTTCTCCTCTCCTCTCCGTTATTGACATGCACCTCATCCTTTTCTTTCCCTTGATCGAAATCATTCTTCAACCTCAATTATATCAGTAAATGGAAAAGACCTATTAATTCAAGAATTGACAAAAGGTCAAATCAAATTCATAAATGTCAGTGAAATTGTTATCAAATGTGAATAAATTAAAATGCAATTGGGATGAAGAAATAAGGGACCACGGTGATCGATGCCTGTTTTCATATTCCCGAATGGATGCACACTTTTCAAGTGGATGCACTCCAAATAGTCTCCAGCTAAAAATGGAACCAATCTTTCAGATACAGGTGCAGTGAAGCAAGTGTCTGCATCCAGCAACCAAAACATTCTAACCCCATTTCAGACAAGGGAATATCAGGTATATCTTAAAACGCTTACTCCTCCGCAGCAACCTTCTTTCTAAAACAATTTACCATTGAATTTGAGAAATATAAAATTCTTAGAGACCTAAAAATCCACCATCACTATTAAGACACAGGTGTAAGACATTGCGTTCTGACCATACTGCTTGAATATAAAAATCACATTTCTAGAAATTAACAATCATAACTTTTTAAATTCAAATTTGCTTTATTTCCAAACAGAACAAAATAAAGTGGTTGTAATTATGGTGAAATTTGCAAATAAAATTATTCAAACAACATAAATTGAGATAGGTACAGTGAATGACATTTTTCCATAAGTAAACAAAATCAAATATGAAAGCAAAATATCCAAATTAAACATCAAAATTTAAACCAGAAGATAATCTTTTAGAGCAATCCAAGCCAATTCCACGACTCCTGCACTGGTCTACTCTCATTATCAATAATTTATGTATTGCCAAATCATAAATTGGGCTTGCTGTTATTATGTTCAAAACATTCTTGTTTGAACAACAAATTTCTTTCTTCACATCAAAAAAAATATTAATACCTCTGATGTGAATTTCCTATTTCAATGTTCATACATAGTTCATATAAAGTTTATCTGGTGTGTACTTCTACTATCAATCTTTATACAAAAAAGTTCTAATGAATTTATTCTGGTGTGAACTTCCTATTGAACATAGCAGGATTACCTGTTCTCCTTTCATACCTCTGTTCATGTTTACTCTTTAAATACATCTATGATTCCAGTGACAGATATTTCCGAAGCTAAACTGAAATCCGATAAGAAGGAGAAGGGGTATGATACCAGCTGATCAGAGGATGATATACCCCCTCATCCTGACCCTTCATAAGATGTGATGATATATCTGTCATTTACTCTCCATGAATCGACTTCAGTCATTAACACTATGACAATAATCATTTGGAACTTCAACATATCAAAAGAACCTGAAAAAGGTACATTGTGAGTGTATTAAATAAGGACCCGTTTAATGAAACTTTTTAATCAATAACAATTCCTAAATTTACATGACATATGAAAGTAGCTTAAATTGTCAAAACATGTTTTATGACTTATTGGGACCAGGTATCTACTGTAGCTGTTCGATAAAAGCAAAACTTTTCAAATATCTATCACAGTCCTTTCTCAGCACAAGCAGTTACCATGGCAACTATCCATTCAAGTGAAAGTATGACTTAGGGAAATGTTATAATATCTCTTCCTAAATTCTACATTTTAAAAATCCTCTTCAGTTCCTGTAAGATGAAAAGGACCTCATCAGTATCTACACATACTACTGCACAACTTTGTGATACAGGGGCCCAGTGCCCTATTTTATGAAACATAGCATATATGCTATATTCCTATGACAAATGTGCCAATCAAATTTTACAATGTTATTAATTGCAGCAAAGCATGGAAAGTCATGCCCCCGTTTAATACTAACTGATAATGAACATGCTGCAGGAGGAAAGCTGCCATCCAATCAAGAAATCAAACAAGGTATTAAAGCCTTCGGTTTAAGGTATGTGCTCATTTCCTGAGGGTAACAACTGCAAAAAGATTCAGGTGACTGTGCACCTCTTTTTAATTGTCGTTCAAATCAAAATGTCAGTAAAGTACCTTATGAACCAGCTATTCTGATGGCAACATGTCATATTTCACATTATTATCCTTCATATCAATACTTTTCTCTTGTATAAGCAAAATATGTAATTTCAATGGATGTGGGCCTTCTTAAGAAGTGTGAGCCATCTAATAAGAAATGTGAGCTCTAGTTTGGGAGAAGCAAGGTAATTTAATGTGTAAATTCAAAGATTTGGCCTATTAAAGTTCAATCGCAACTTTGCTCCTATGTGGCAGTTGAATCTCAAACTCAAATGTGTCCATCTCTATCTTTTTCAAGGCCAAAGTTTTCTATTACAATCAGATGAATTTTGCCTGAAGGGATAGATGAACTCTCAGAATCACTAGATATAAGTCAAAGTTCACTTGCAGGACTCCATGTCTGTAATGTACCACACCTGCTTATAAATTACATATAATGCGCCCAGGACCCAAAGCAATTTATACAACCATTAGTATCCTATGCATCTAGAAACAAGCAACATTACTCCCATGGAGTTTAATCAAGAAAGAAAAATCAAACATTTTACCATAATTTGATGCGAAAAGAAAGCGTAGCATGGATGTGAGTCTGCATAAAGAATACCTCACACAAAGAAGCCTTTCCAGGGAGACTGTGTTGTATATCATTTCTCAAGGGGTGTAAATATTATCTAATATGCCCACATGTTGGCTAGCCCTAGGGCCGATACTCGCCCTCTTTCTCCCATTACACCTCTCAAAGCGATTCATTTTCACCCCCAGCAGGCAGAGGTTATACGGTGGCATCTTCAGTTTGCCGAGGCAAACTCCTATACTTGGAGAAGGATCGTTCCCATTTCAAACGTTTTATATGATATGATGCATTGTGAGCAGTGCTCAACCCCTTTGATCGTATAAACTGCAACCTACAAAACGATATTCAACCATTATATTAACAGGAAAAAAATACTTTTCCTGGTTCATGGAGACATATGCATTTGGAGAAATGCATAGGAATAACCTCTTTCTAATTTTATTCTTAGATAATTCAAGATGCAGTTTTTAAGTTAATACGTCAGCTAGCGAACACAATTCCCTGAATTTGTATTTTACTAATAAATCAACAACACTGATGTACAGTGTATCATCTTTAGGGTTAAGTCAAGAGCATATTTCAGACAGTGAGACTCTAAATTCACCATCACAGACAGGGTGTTATATGTCAGACTGTGTTTACTCCACAGGTTTTGTGTTTCTGGAAATGTAAACTCATTAATAATAACTACTTTTTTTCTTGCTAGCATTTTACCTTCACTCACTACACACTCGCTAGAAAGAACAGAATGAAGTACTTTTAAACCTATCTTGACTCTATATTAGCATTCTAAATGACAAAGATTTTGATAAAGCTGGGTGTATGATCATTTCTATCATGACAAACAGCGTATTATTCATGGACAGTAGATTGTTATGAATGTCAATTAATTAAGTTTTTTGTTAAAACCCCTCCTTTTATAGTTATAGAGATTTCATTCTCTCAAAGAATTGTACAGTAACTTATTTTTCATCGTCACACCTCCACCTCTTATCATAATTCTTTTAAGTCTTTTCTATAAATGTGTAACACACTTCCCCCCATTCTTTTATATGTTACCATGTTAAATATGCTTTGAAATAGAAGGTAGCTGATGTGTTTTGGAGATTTGGGTATTTGGTTGGGGGAATTTTATATGATTTTACATTTAATTCCTAATAACTGAAAATATTTTTGTTTTCATTTTTCTTGAACCGCTGTTCATGCTGCTAGCAATGTACATAGTAGACAACTATTTTCAGAAAAAGAAGTCATGAATCTTGGTTTTTACCTTCAACTCAAGTTTGCTTTTAAATTGATTTTCACTGAATGTGCTAATTCATGTTCACCTAACATTCACTTTAAATTGAATTTCTATGGTTGTGTTTATTCATATTGCATGTATTGAGTCATTTACACTTTTGGGTATTGGGGATTTCTCTGAAAACCTTCAGCAAAAATCAATATGATTGACAGACGACACTGAAGAAAGCCTATGGAAGAGGGGTCAGTAGAGGACATCTAACCCTCCTGCAACATGGGCGCATTTTTAAGAGTTTTGAAGGGTTCCTCTCAGAACAAACAAATTCTTCCTGACTCAACACTTTTAATACCCCCTTTTGAAAAGGAAAGAAAACCGCAGAAGGAACATGAAGTGTCGAGATGATAATAGCAGCAATCAGATGCCATTGGAATGGGCGGTAATTACTGCATCATTAGGCACACCAGAGCAAACATATTGATGTTCAAGAAGGAGGTTTTAAGATGAAGGATAGGGCTCTAAAGGTATAATCGGCCCTAAACAAGAGTGCAATGTTTACTTCCAGGTTAGTGACCATATGATATGTCTATTGAAAGATGGACAGGAAGTGATAATCCTCTTAATAGTATAATCACCTTTTTTTTTAAAATAAATGTTTACCATTGTGGCTACCATCTCCATATTCCATCATAGTTCAGTAGATTTGTGAACATGCACAAAATATACTATGTAACTCATGTCTACAGTTGAAATCCCCATTTTTCATTCCAGCTCGAATATGTCATTTGGAATTAATGTTAACACACATCCAGTTTCCTCAAAACATTGTTCTAAAAAATCATGCTCATAATACTTGACTTATGCTCACACTATAAAATAACAGTCAAATTGGTTGATGATCAGTTGTGTGACCATCTTGACTGTTCTAAAAAGAATTACTGAGATCATTTCTTCTTCCACAGATCTACTGGATGGTCTTCAGCCACCGACTGGTTTGGCTTTATTGTTCAACAGTCTCCTTTATTTAAAAAAAAAATCACCCAACCATCATTGATTATTTTTACTGACACTCCACTGTTGATCTAGTATGAGAGCATCTTTAGAATGTTTTAAAATAGAATAAAAAATGGTCCTGTCAGTAGGCTATCTTATGTAGATGATAAGTCATTGGCCAAAATATTGTTTATATTTTTATATCTTCAAGGAAAAATCAACAGGAGAAAACAAACAGAGAGCCACAATGCCACTCTTATCTATATAGCTTTTCGCTCATTTATAACAAAAGCATAGTTTATCATGAACAGGAACAATTAACAGCAGTTTCACAACAAAATCAATTAATTAGGTTTAACCTAAGTGGTGGCAAAACTCTTTCAGTGAAAATAATATTTTACCACTTCCAAGGACAATCAATAATTAACAGGTGTCATTGAACTAATCACCTCTTGTTTTGCACAATGTGGGTCAAATGGATACCATGTTATGGTATCAGCATTGACTTAAAGGAGAATGAAACTCTTGGAGCAAAATAGCTTTTGTGAAAGCAGAAAAATCAAAGAATAAGATCAACAAAACTTTGAGTAAAATAGGACTAGCAATAAAAGAGTTATGAGCATTTGAATGTCGAGATCACTAATGCTATGGAGATCCTCCCATTGGCAATGCGACCAAGATCTGTGATGTCACACACGTACAACTCTCCCATTTGGACACTGAAAATATACCCCAAAACATCTCTTTTTGCTTATTCTAATCATATGACAAACGATTCATCAATGATATAATGTTGTGAAACCTCTGTACTTGTCATCTCATAAAGAGAACACCTCACCTTGTGATAGACTCTATAAAAATGAGAATATAAGTGAAATAAGTACTAAAGTAATGAGGGAGTTGTACGTGTGTGATATCACAGATCTTGGTCGCATTGCCGTTGGGAGGATCTACATGGCACTAGTGATCTCAATATTCGAATGCTCATAACTTTCTTATTATTCATTCAATCTTCCTCAAACTTTCAACAATATGTTTCTTTGATTTTTCTCTTTGATATGGATTCAGCTGGTTTCAAGGGTTTCATTCTCCTTTAAATATATTTTTAGATTTAAAGATACCATACATGCTACCTGGCTATGTCAAAATCTAGTGCAGATCAGATATATCATAAACTGGTACAATCCAATTATGATGGCATAACCTGCCATGCTTGGCTGCAATCTAATCCTTACTCAGATGTTGAATTTAGAAACATTGATTTTGGGTAGTCCTAATTTGATATACAAGCATATATATTTCACATTAATGAAAAGAATAAAAAACTGGGAAAATTAGTAAAAGCAATAAGAAATTAGCAGGCAAACTGTCGGTAGAATTGTCTTAATATTGCTTTATCTTGCCTCATCTTTTCATTAAAGAGTTATTTACGCTGAGGGTTTATGGTTTCCTATTTAACATGAATTTACTTATGTTATCATCTCTTACAGTGAAACAATAGAAAAACATATTTATTGGTATGTAAAAATCAAAAAGGAAAATTCATACGACTCAACTACACTATAAATATTGGGAAGTATCTGCTCAGATGTGCAGTAATCGATGAAAAGATCTATGGATCTAGATTGTTTTGGTCCCTACTGAGAAGCATCCTATTGTCATTAGGTAGTTGTGGAGGCAACTCAAGTACACTCCTCTTGTTCCCTTTGTAGGTGTAACAAAGGCATTATGAGAAGATTTTGACAGCTGGATGTCAAGAGTGATCTTTTTTGCCTAACAATAAAAACAGGGGATGAGATAAAAACTTCAGGTGCCTATCAAAGTGGAGAATACAGACTTTTTCATAAGAAGCCTTTCTCGTCCCTCTGATGTCATCATGTGAATTCACAATTAAATCTAGATATACCAGAATACAATGCTACTGTATGGACCAAGCTGTTAGAAAGTAGAAGAACTGGAAGATGTTCATCTTAAGAAAGACTGGCAGTTTTGATTTTTGTTTGATTTTTTTTTACTCCTAACATAATTTCATCATATAAGCACCAATAGACCAATCCCTTTTTGAGAATGCTAAGGGGGTGTTGCAAGAAAATATTTGCAATCAATTGCAAATATTCTGTTGCATTTTTACAATTGATTGATCACTTTTAACTATAGCAAATCAGATTGCACTCCTCTTTTCATGGAGCAGATTAGCAATGTATCGCAAATTTGCAATTAATTGCATGGCATATGCTTGATTTTGGGAAAGAAAATAGACTTGCAATTGATCGCAAGTTTCTTGCAATGCCCCATTAAGAATACCTTGCAGAAGGGATCTATTTCCATATGTGCACATTTTATGCCTCAGTTGCACCTTTCATAATGGATTTTTTTAGTTTGTTAAATTGATTGGCAAGCAGTAAAATCAGGTCTTGTTTGACTGCAATACGAATTAGGAATATGTCTTTAAGTCACAATTAATTCAATTGGAATCAGGCTTTCGCTATGTTTCTCTGTACCGCAGAAGACTTCAAGCGATTTTCTCAAATAACAGATGAATTACCGATCGATGAATGTGAAACATGAATGAATAATACACATAGCAGGAAGTGAGGATCAGATGGAATGATGGGTCAAATCAATACATGTTTATTTCAGATCAATAGAATTGATCAAAATTAACAAGAATGTATTTGTAAGTCAGGGATAAAATCTCCGAACATGCACCTGCTTAATAGCCAGAGGTAAAGGAGCTGCATGGGACAAATAATCTCAGCTAAGCTTTCAAATGTATCTTTGCTAGACGTTGGATATTTGAGAGAATTCAGAAAAAATTCTAACAAATAAGTATGCTCCATGGATAATATTTTCACTGATATGCAGCATTTCACTACCACCATCCCTTCTAAACATGGAAATATACAACTGCACTTATATAAAATATTTGTGGGTAAAATATATGAGACCACAAGGAAAATGGAAAATACAGTTATAAAAAATAGATGCAAAACATATACTAGAAACATCTTATTTATTTTTGCTAAGAATTAAAAGCTAATAAAAGCAGACCTAGAACAACTTCCCCAGGAGAACTCCGTCTATGGTTTTGTAGGAGATGCTGTTTGGAGAAAAAGAACTCTACATAAATAGGTCTTTTCCAGGTGAGATCTGTTCTACAAGGACAATTTTGGCAGAACCTCAACAGGGGGACATGTCCTGTTGGTCCCAAAGAAAGCAAATTCACATTCTGCCATATTATGAAATATTTCAAATAAGATTTCTTACTCGTATTCAGAATGGAAAAAAAGGTGATAATACACATCTGTCCTTCTCGAGGATTTAACCTGTATTGCTTCTATTATGTTGCCAGCAGAGTTGCATTCACTTCATTGCTAACAATTAATGATAAACAATCCCATGTAATTAATTAGAAGACAATTAAGTTACAGACATAATGTTGCTCACATTAACATCTAGATAATTCTGTCTCGCGCATGACATGTGATGCGACAAGGCCACACAATGACAACTTTGTCAAAGGGTAAGAATGTTAGAGGCTACACCCTTGTCTACATACCACTACCCTGTAGGGTAGATCTGGGATTTCATTATACATGAGAACAAAAGCTTGGTTGATCTCCACAGAATTTGACAAGCGAAAGAAATATAAAATAAATTATTGCACTTTCCATTCCAAACTTTAAAAGGGGCATTTTTTTATATAAGGAGGTTGTCAATGTACAATTTTGGCCAAGAAGGGGGGTCACAGGCTCATTATGATCCGTACCTGCTGTTACAACATGCACTTAAGCATAATTTGATGCATCAGACTCATATACCCATTGATCAGAGTCTAGAACAGAGGTTACAAAAAGGACCGTAGACTTTGTATGCACAACTATAAACATACGGCAATAACTGGAAAAATGTGGTTATGAGACTGGCTTTGATTTCATATCAAATGTTGCACTTCTCGCTCAAAAAAAAAATGACGTAATTTCAGCCAAAAGAATCATACCATGGTACTGATGGGTTTTAATTCCTTTCTTCTTGATATGTCAACATCTACTGCTGATTATGGCTATGGACTATGGATAATGGCAAATTTGTATATTGTGCTAAGTGCAAAACTAGCTTGTAACTTGAAAATTAGTATTTGTCACATAAGTAGCAAAAATGCCCCGTTTATGAAATTTGTGCATATTGTGCATAATTGTTCTTTCACAATTACAAATACCATGGTACTAAGGGTGCTTTTTCGTCTTCTACCCTAACATGATGCCCTAATGTGAGCTCTGACACCGAATGTTGATAATGCACTGATGCCCTGTTCAAATGTTTGGTACCAAAACTTTTTTTCTGTTTATGCCAGCAATTTAGTTTACAACTCTCTATCAATTCTTCAACATCTACTACTGATAACAAAGCAGCATCCATCATGGAGTGTATAAAAAACTGTCAGGACACTTTATTATTTTTGGACACTTTATTATTTTTCTAAATATCAGATAATGATGGAATATCCTTCCATCACTAAATAACCAAGACTCCGTTTTACAAATATCCGAGTATGTAAAGGGGAATGGTGGAAGCTCAACAGTAGAGTATATTTACCTCATGGTTTCGATCCTCCAGCCAAGTCATATATCAAAGACTTATCAAAATGGCTCAGCATTTAGATTAGAGTAGGGGAATAACAACTTCTCAGGTTATGCAGAGTCAGCTGGTAACTCACTTTCATTATTTAAGTGGCTATCTTGGGGTAAAACATTTTTATCATTTCATACTATTTATCTAAAAAACATTAATTCTATGACAAATTCATCAATCAATTGTTCTGATTTCAGAAGCTTAGAAGAGTATTTTGTAAAGTGTCAATGATAAAAAAATTATGTGATACTAGGATTAACTTAAGCAAATTCAGCTTTAAGTACATTTAGCTGAATACAAAGTCAATTTTTACATTCTGTAGATTATTTCAGATATAAAGGCTACTAAAGCACAAGAAAGGAATAATAATAAATATACAGTTCTTGTATAGCACATATCACAATTATGAATAATGTCTCCATGCGCTTCCAAAGGACTTGGATATTATTACCCCAGCTGTAGCTTGGCAGCCATAATTACTAAGATTACAGCGCACATGCATTTCAAGGAATCAATTCCTGCCAGGTACCCATTCACCTCACCTAGGTTGAGTGCAGCGCAATGTGGATAAATTTCTTGCCGAAGGAAATTACGCCATGGCTGGGATTCGAACCCACGACTCTCTGTTTCAAAGTCCGGAGACTAATCCACTGGGTCACAATAGACACAATAGACCTTCAACTCTACGGCCGGTATTCTCAAATGAGGTTTCAAATGTACTTGGTACAAAACCATTAATTGTGCAGATTTCTTTTATTATTGCGCTTTCCTCTTAGTACCCTTTGCCAAAAGCACACATTTTTTTTTATACACAATAAAATAAGCGCAATTATGTAAAAAAAAAAATCTACATAGTCCATGGTTTTGTGTCATGGTACAGTTCAAACCTCTTTTGAGAATACGGGCAAACATGCATTTGGAGACCAGTAGAAAGGGCAGGTGGATCTAAATGGAGGTCTGGTATGTCACCTCAAGTCAAGCCCCAGTGATCTGAAGATGGGATTGGCACCTCTGCAGACTCAGTGATCAATTATCCAATGCATTCAACGATAGTCATTATCACTTTGCCAGGAGCATCACCTATAACACAAGGTAGACGTGTGTCTAATGAGCCATGGACCGTTGTCAATTATAAAGATGGGAAGGGCAATAGAGTCATATGACAATACTACATGAAAATGTTTTTCAGTACAGGTAGAGGCCTACTTTAACAAGAGTACTTGTTATTTTCATTGTAGGATACCACAATTCATATAAAGTGTTTTGCTCTACATGTATATCCCAATTTCCATGAAATGATTGTGTGGTTTTGTTGTTTTATAATGAAGAAGGGGAAAAATTACATTAGGTCTAAATGGCAGTAAAGTTCATAAATCGCTTGCTCACAAAAATTGTCTGGAACATCCTCCTTGACAATGTTACATTGACAGTAAGATATTGTATTTTGGTATATAAAATATACTCATTTAGTTTACATTGAGTATATTCCCAATTAAATCATTTCATATTGATCTTAGAAAATATGATGATGACATCATACATTATTTAAGACTTTATACAGGGAAATTACTAATACAAATCTAGTTGGACAATTTTGTACGAAGGTGTCCTCTATCCATACATGTGTTGCATGGAGAACATACTGGGTCAAAACCACTATCTCGGCGCAATTGGAAAGTCAACAAATCAGAAAAATAAACTTTGTCCAACACATATCATTTAATTGTGAAAAGAATGCATGTATTGTCAAGTTAATATCCGTTGATTATTGGCTTTTGAATTTTGCTGATTGACTCAATTTTCACGTTTTCGTAATGACATGTATAATTCAGTGTGAAACCTACGTTACAGAGCATTACACCTTTAATAGTCGTGGTGAAATCTATTTCTATATATTGAGTAGAACTTATTTGCCACTTCTGAAATAATCAATTTGGTGCCAAAAATTGTACGATAATGGTCTATTACTTCCCTTGAGTTTGATTGCGAAAACCACTGAGGGGAATTGAAGTTTGAAAACATTAATTTCTATAAAAAAATGTGACTGTCAAAATCATGATTTGTATCTTTTTACTTCGAACAATAAATCTGAAAAATAAAGGTAAGATTTAATCATTTATAAAGTCATGTAATGATTAAGTTTACAGGATGTTCATCAAATTCAACGAACGGGCAGCATGTAATATGTAATTGTCTCATTAAATATGGTAACGTAGGTTTCATGAAAGGTAACGTAAATTACATGTTATAAAAATCTGAAAATAACTACGAAGGTTTAGAATTGTATGCACGAAAATAATTGAAAGTTGATTGGTTACATTCTCAAACAATATCATGAAACTAAATGGACCCAACTATTATCACAAAATGGTTTTAATCCACGGGAAATTTAGATTACATGGTGCTCAGAATATGGGCATTTTATATTCAAATGTAAAGTGCCAGACATGTGGAAGTGAGTGATAATCAAAACGCGGTAAGTTGTGTTTTCAGATAATGGTATTTATATCAACTCCCTCTTTCTGTTTGCAATTTTAATTAAATGTAGAGAGTGAAAATTAGAAATAAAGTTACTTTGAAAAGAGTAACGTATGTTACTTTAATATCTGACAATGCTAAACAATTGTCCTACCACAACTAACATTTAAAATCTGCTAGTTTGGATGAAATATAACACCAATGTGCCAAGAAATTGCAATTGCAACTTTAAAATTTAACTATTTACAAGTCTTTTTGAACTTTACCAAGGTATGAAATACTGAAAGTGTGGAAGAACTATAACACCAATTTGAAATTGTGAATAAAGTTAAACTATAACTCTTATAGATCAACTATACGTCAAACATATATGGAAATGTGGTTGATCATCAAAACGTGGTTACCTTTATTTTCCCGATGACTTTTATATCAATTCCCCATTTTGATTACAAATTTTGAGTACGTTTACATAGCGAAAATTACTAATAAAATTATTTTGAAAAGAGTAACGTATTTTAACTTCAATATTTGACAATGTAAAACAATTATTTCATCTCAGCTAACATTCAAGATCTGAAATTGTGGATGAACCATAAAACCTAATGTGCAAAGAACTCGCAACTTAAAAATTCAACAATTAGCCTTTTTGAGCTATAAGCAGTATAACTATACTATGGACTGTTGATTTGCATTCCGAAGAAGGTGTAATGAAAGTTGAAAGAGAGAGATGAAATGAGGAAAAGGGAGATTGCAGTAAGTAGATACAAGATGAAAAACAAGAAGAAATTAACCCCCCCCCCCATTATTATATTCCAAATCTTATTAAAAGGTGTCGCGTTTATCTGATATCAACAACTTCTTGACACAAATATGCCTTATACTGCTATTCATATTTTTTTCTTCTCTTTCATTACAAAAAATATTAAGGTATATATACATATATTTTTTTAAAGAAGGCAATTATATAAATTGATATATATATAAAAGAAATTTGAGGGAAGGAAATCAACAATAATACATTTGATAAACCGATATACGCCCCTCCTTTATATTGCGAAAAATAAAATTTGATCATGGGCTTGGGAAAAATCTTAACTACATGTACATGCACTCCAAGGTGGATAACTTTTTCTTCACTTTTAGAGTGGTATTTGACTTTAAGTTTGCTTTTATCGTTTAATGGATATTTATGCCACACAAACTTTCACAACTGAAAGAATTACTGATCGTTTTTCTTGCAATTTCTTTTACTGACATTGCTATTGTTTAATACCTGTAACCAGCCATGCACTGACTGATCCATTTCTTGCAATTTTCTTTTACGGACATTGCTATTGTTTAAAGCATTTAACCATCCATGCATGACTGTTCACATGAAAATGTCATGTCATACTGGAAGAGGAATATTTTCTTGTCCGGTTGACATAAATATGGAATATTTTAACTTTTATAAGTGTCCAAGAACTTTTTTTTGCCGATTGTAGTATTAAAAACTCGGTACCAAATCCTGAAACCTACGTTACTATAATTTGAAACCTACGTTACTATAATGAGGTGGATAAAATATTAGCATATGAACTTTGTTATATACCTTAATTCAACCAATTGAGAGAGATCTTATTTTTAAAGAATATTGGCAAGTATAAATGTAAGAAATGTATAGACAGTGCAGCAAAATACCGAATCTTTTAAAGAGCTAGTTTTATCTTTAAATATTTCATGAAAATAAAAATTGAACGGAACATAAACAATGCTTGAAGTGATAGTAATTGTACTTTTTTTCTTTTTTTTGTTCCCGAAATTCCACTGGTAATGAAATTGAATGTAGTACTAGCTTATTATAAACATAAAGTTACAATTAGCAAGATTAAATCCCCTTATATCATCTTTGTATGGGAGAACTTCTATTTTGAAACATACGTTACTAGAGTTGAAACATACGTAACATCATTATTACTAGCTTCCAAGGTATAAAATATCGATTTAAGAGTAATTTCACATTCTTAAACTTTTGTTTGATTTTCTACCACTTCTTAAGAAGCCCTTGACTAATGGTTGCACCTTAAATACACTCAAATATTTAGAGGAGTAGAACCTTTAAAAATTTTGATGGAATCGAATACTTACTAGTCAGCTTGTGATGCAAGGGATTAGAAAAATGGGACGAGATCCACCATAGACTTGTAAAAAGTTGTTGCTTAGCTATATAGGCTTTCTGAGAATGATCGTAGATGGCTCATCTTCGTTATATATCGAGAAAATTTCTTTTAACGCCAAAAAGGCCGAGGTCTGCACATACGGTAACGTAAGTTTCACAACGTAAGTTACATGATGGAGTAAATAAATAGTTGCTGATCCAAAATTGCTCTTTGCAAGTATGATTTCGTTGGCCCTCTGACTTTCCTTTTATCAATGCTAACTGCTGATATACATATCAGCATCTAAAGTCTATACACATTTCCCCAAAACGGTAACGTAAGTTTCATCTCTTAACGCTACGTTTCTATAAATTGCATTTAGTTTGGTTTTGATAAGATAATTCTTATACTTAGGAATGGGAGTACATATGTATCATTTCTTATCATATACCCGAGGTGTCAAATAAATAAAAATAAACATATTTACGATGACATAGAGTAATTAATTATTGATCTAAAATACGGTAACGTAAGTTTCACTACATTTGGGGACACATTTGGTTTTATCCGCATGTGAAAACAAAACATTTTTATCAAAAACTTTTGATTGTATTTTGTGGAGGGATCACTTATATGTATATTAATTTAGTTTTAGGGCAGTTGCTATTTACTTTATTTTGGCAAGATACAGAAATTTAGAAAATATATGACCGGCGACACGCTGTTTTTCACTATTACAACGGATGGGTTTGCTAATTTCTCATTATATACCAAAAGAAGGTCAATAATATGACTTTCTTTTTAAAGAATGGATCTCATATAATAAATAGAATAGCTTAACTCGACCATTCTATATCGATTTTATTTTTAATTGGACCCATAACATGCGGGACACGAATTTCACGCAATTGCGCCGAGATAGTGGTTTTGACCCTACTATGTGAGCATGTCTCCTGCATGCACAGTTACATCAAATGATCAAAGAAAATCTACATATCAGTATCAATGGGAATAAAATATTCCAAAGGTACCTATTCCATTTTCAATAAAATTTGAACTTAAAGTACAAATTGACAATTCCCCCTTATTTTCAAGAGCATGTACAGAATATCCCATGGGAACAGATTATAACAAAAGATGTACTTCATGAGGCAAAATAAGTATTAAGAGTCAACAATATTTTGGCACAAACATTCATATTTTCTTATCAGGGGGTCTCTTATACAAAAGAATTTGATGGGGATGTGAACAGGACTAACTCAGACGTGCAACAAGTAAATAATAGCTCCACCCTATATATGAAAAAAAAAAGCAAAACAAAGGTGCAGAAATTCACAGATATTTCTGACAGCAGGCCAAGTATCCATCAATACATACTTCTACATAGCAACAGCCATTCTTGGTAGATGTGCATGTTGGGAGAAATGTGGCAATTGGAAAGAAGATACAGGCCGAGAGGTAATCTTAGGTGTTCTCCATTTATAAGCCATGAAAATACCTTACAATTTCTAATAAACTGTTAAAGATCACTCATCCTAGCTGTGACCACCCCCCCCCCCTGCTCATTAAAGTAGTGAAAAAATCATTATTTTTAAATAAAATCACATTTCAATAAAATAGAAAAAGATGAATAAAATTCACAAATGTATTAACAGAGGTAAAAAAAAAATCGAAGAAAAGTCAACATGACGTGAGGTAACAAAAGCTACATCGGGGGGGGGGAGGGGTGGCAGTGGATAATTAGACCATCCCACCCTCGGCCTAGCAGTCGCCATTTTCCACCATTAATAAACTTATTCATTTAGATTTCTACCCCACCAAACCAGGGCAGGCTCGAAGAAGAACATATAATTGTCACTCAGTCTCAGATAAGTACCATTCACACAGTAAGGGAGCATCTTTACTGTGGATGTCACTGGTAGATCTAAATGTGATCTCGTCATTTTTCAATCGACTGTTGCTTGTATTTATCATCAAGGTGCAAATAAAATTTCAAGCCCATATATGATATAGCTCAGGATTACTGAAAAATTGTCCTGCTCCTGGCCTAGATCTACTCGAGTCTCGAGGTGATTATTATCACTTGTCATACTAGATTAAAACACTGTATGGTCAAGTCGTCAAGATCTGTAAAATCAGATGTCGAGTGAACGTGAATGGACCCAGACGATTGGGCCTGAATTGTTACATTATTTTACGATACATAAAGAATAAATTAAATCTGAACAGATCTAAACGAAAATGCTTGAAATTTAACACAAGATGCCTGAACTGTAATAGTAGTAATTGAACTATTGTGAAATAGATGACTGTTTACATTACTCACTGGTCCGCCTTGATACCATCATCAGTTCACCTGGCTTGGCTTTGTTTCGGGCTTTGTTTTTCAGGCATGCACGACCGATCCAGGTACCATGCACAAGACGCAAAATGGAGTACATGAGATAATACATCGCGCCTTTACGTCTAGCAGCCAGTCTCATATTTTGCTAACAGGTGCATGTGGATGACGTCATCATCGCAGACGACAACGAAAATCCGTGATCAAACCAAAAATACCATTCCGAATTTTTTTTTTCATCGTTTAGTCTTCAAGTGAAAGTTTTATCAAGTTTTAGATCCAGATTGCATAATATTAGGCCTATTGGGGCTTAACGAGTACAAAAGAAATTGTGTTAATAAATCCTTTTTTGGACTGATGACTAGAGGCAATTAATACTGCCTTATGTGACCTGGTATGTGACCCCGTTATTTATCACTACCGATATTATTGTTTTGGTTCCAAAATCACCATATATTACAACGAGAGAGCACAACGAGCGAACACAAATAAATAACGTTTTGTGATAGAAATGTTGTTCAAGAATCAAAATAAGATATAATATGTTATATAGCTATAGGCCTATTTTTGGAGGACTAAGTTATACAGGCTTGCCACAGAACAGCTATGTGACGATGCATTGATACAAGCGCCTGGTTCTATTGTTCTCCTTTGTTTTGTTTTATTTTGTACGTGATTTCAAAGCGTCAAAAGCCAAAATTAAGCATGAAATAACAAAATTTTAACTTATAGTGATTAATTTGCCATATGAGCCTATTTAATGGTTTATATTTCCTGTCATTTCATTTTATTTATTGATTTCAACACGATAAACTCACTGCAGATTTCGGACTATTTTCTCATAATAACAAAAGTATCAGATAATGTTAATAGCAAAAGTCAAAATGATAAGAAAATATAACAATTGTTGAATTAATGGGGAAAATAACACAGAGTATTATATTCAGAATAAGAGGCGAATTAGAAATTTGGAAGATGTATATTAACAAATAAAATTATCTAAAAGAAAAATAACCAAAAAGGTGATATATATCAAAATCAACGAGAAAGCAGCTATTTTTTATGTCGAACATTGAGAGATAAGTTCACTTTCTACCCGACGCCTATATACGTATTTTGTGTAATTTTGAGATAGCTGGTGTTGAAAAGCATTATGATAATCAACATGATGCCAGAATGAATCTGATTGCTGCCAGATATTGCATTGCTGTATTTGGATTTCACGAGGTAGAATATCATGAATTTTATATATTGACAACAACCCCAATAATTGTGAATTTCATCTTTAATGGTTTGAATGATCTCTTAATTATTAATACATCTATTGATTCAATTCCGACAATATAGATCACCACAATGAAAATTTACAGGGGATGCGGAACCGGGGGCGCTGGTAGGGCTCCCCCCCCCCCCCCCTGGCCTCTCTCCTCACTTTTCTCAGTAATAACGTTTTCAAAAAAAGTGAAAAAGGGGCCATCAAATTGTGATTTTATGCACTTAATCAACCCCTTTTACATTTAATCCGTGCCCCCTTGTTTGAACAGAGGATGATAGAACCGCAAGTTTTATGCAAGTTATACCTAAATCTCTGGGACTTTGCCCCAGTTCTACGACTGAATCCTCTTGAACTAAAGGGGGCGCTAATAGCTCAGCGCTCTGCTCAGCGGTTATTCCGTCTTTTTTTTTTTTATCATTCAGGATGTCTTAGATCCCCTAATATTAAAGCGAAAAATGTAGGAATTCATATCTTAGGCCGTGTTAACAAGAAGTACACATTCTTCCCTCTCCTTTAATGTTAAATTAAACTTAAACCACAACATGACTGACAACCATCTCATGAATCGAATACACCAGGTCTCTGATGTATGAATAGATAGGCGGCAACATAAAACACACCAAGACGGAGTTTCTAAGAAATGGCACATTAAACCATGTAGAATGCATGCATGACTATCATGATACATTAGCATCATGGGCAATGGTTATGGCGGAGGAAGTGAGCGGTAAAGTTTAAAGACGACGTTAATGAGAAAAATAATTACCGTAAAGCCGAACATGTTATCGAAGATTTAAAATGGATGAGGACTCTCAGAAGGAAAAGGATAGAGAGTTAAAAGCGAAATATAGGATAAAATGAGAAAGGTCAAAAGCAACTATACTGTAAAAAAAATATTGGGTAAAATTTTAACCAGCACGAGGGTAAATATGTGTCCAACCAAATTTGGGAAGTATTTTACCCAATGCGGGAACATTGTCCAGTAAGGTTAGAAATAAGCAGCAAATACTTTAGAATGGGCAAAGTTTTCATCACACTGGATAAATAAAAATGCCCAAAAGAAATGTCCAATGTTGGTTGGACACATAATTACCCTCAAGAAGAATTTTACCCAATATTTGTTTAGAGTGTACATTATTTTCGACTACATTTTATGATCTTGCATTTTCATCAACCCCCCCCCCCCCCCCCAAAAAAAAAAGATAACCTACTAGTATATTAGAATATAAATATTCAAAATGTTTTTAATCAGGAGAAAGTCAGTTAATGAATGATTTTTTTAGAATGAATGGATACATATTTATTAATCAATTAATTCACAAGTCAATACATGCATAAATAAACCCATTAATAATTAGTAAACTTAAGAAAATAATTATTTAGAACCGGAAACTTTCTCCCCTTGGATATGCCTCAAGAGTCAAGTATAGTGCCGTAATGGACCAAAAAGTTAGGTTGCACAATAAAGCGTGTGGCAAGATTTCTAGATCGAGATTTCAAGATCTAGAGCGAGCAAGCAATATTGTGGGCCCTTTTCGGAAATCTAATTTTGTGTTACATTTGAAAATAATATTCAGAAAACAAGATTTTCAGCCCTTTTGACATTCCTTTTCCCCGTTTTCTCCTTCTTTTTTTTCTATTCTTTTTTTTTCTTAGTCGCATAACTTTTTTGGGCCAAGCCCCTCCAAAAAGCTCCCCACCCCTTATAATATCCTTGCTAACCACAACCTATATCCTCAATATTTTCCCCCAGTTCAAAAGTTCACCAAAGTTGTGATGTGTCTGATTGGCTGCAGATGACTTATTTCAAACATTAACAAAGGAAATCTGGCTCACCAGTCTTAAAACAATCTCACACTACCACATAGGGTGCCTAGAAAGTATCACATGAAGAAGGTTTGCTTGTCATCGTATAATGGATTTCAAGACAGAGGAGCGAGAGAGCCGTGGGCAGAGAGGGTGATTGCATCGGTTAAGAGTAGATTTTAGAAAAGGTACTGAATGTGGTTGAGTGTTCAAGGTGCTGGGGCGGACGAAGATAAAATAATAATAATAAAAAAAAAACATTGGTATGAAGGGAAATTGTGCATTTAAAAAATACTGAACAAATCATCATTTTTTTTCTCGGGGGGGGGGGGGGAATAAAAAAAAATCATACATACATGTGAAGTTAACAAAAAAGTTAAATCATCTCGTCATTATACCGTTTCGCAATGCAATGTTATAAACCTAGACTTTTATATCTTGAGTATTTTTTCTTTCTTTTTATCGTTTTACTTATTCTTCTTCTACTTCCTCTTTTCCCTTTTTTCGCTTGACAGATAAGAAGTATCTAGATCGCCTTCCGACCTTCTGTTTTGCTAGCGAATGCCCGCTGCTGTACTCGGCACGGTGGATCTCCGGGAAGGGTTCCTTGCTGCGATGGTTTTAGCAAGAATTCACAACTTGATGTATGTTCTCCATTAATCGTGTTTGTTTTATTTAAACAACTGTTGAGTTGTCACGAACTTGACATTGTCACTCAATAAATGATGACTTATTTCAATAAAGTATAAAACAAACTTAAAGAACCATCAAGATTTGTTTTCTATTGGAGACAGAACGCATCCACAAAGTAAGTCTTCACTTCTTATTACCAAACCATTTCAACATTAATGTTGATAGATGAATTGAATGAGATATTTACCCTGTTCATGCTTTTAAACAAATACCAAAATGTACCGTTTTCAGGCATGAAAATTACATATATACATGTATTAAAAATATTTTAAAAAGGGCCTGCGTCTCGCGCTCGCATTTTATAGGCCTATATTTGTTTAGTATCCTGTTTACAAATTGCGACAAACAATCCCAAAAATGTCCCTTTTCAGGTCTGTATATCCAGTAGTTAAGCTTGACTTCGTCCTCGCATTATTTGTGTAGTAACATTGGCATTATCTTCATTATTAGACAAAATAACCCCCCCCCCCCCGTTGCATCGAAATGTCGAAAATTTTAAGTTTGCGCTTCGCACTCATATTATTTGTTTAGTGAGCTACGTCCCATGTCCATTCGTCCGGATAAACAGTCCTTAGAATGTCCCTTTTTAATCAGTGTCACCACACGCTTCGCGCTCGCATTATTCATATGGTTAAATTTGTCTAGTTTGAATGTGTGTAGTAACAGTGGCATTATCTTCATTATTAGACAAAATAAACCCCCGTTGCATCGAAATGTCAAAACATTTAAGTTTGCGCTTCGCGCTCATATTATTTGTTTGGTGAGCTACGTACCATGTTCATTAGTCCGGATAAACAGTCCTTAAAATATCAATTTTTTATCAGTGTTACCACGCGCTTCGCGCCCGCATTATTTACATAGTTAAATTTGTATAGTTTTCATGATTACACAAAGTTCTTAGAATATCTCTTTATCAGGAAAGTTTATAAGAAGATTAAAGCTCGCTTCGCGCTCGCATTATACTATTTTAGTGAGGTGAATAATGTTGTTCATAAATGTCTAAAACAAAGTTTTATGTCCCCTTTTCGGGTCAGTATACCTCGCTATCGAGGGCACTTATTTAAAAATAATTGACACAAAAAGAGTTTAATGGCCCCCATGCAGTGCCTTGACCCACGGTATGACATTGATAGTGAATTATCAATACACATTCAACCGTTCCTACCCCTTTCGTGTGTCATGACGTCTTTAAAAACATGTATTTAATTTCAGTGTATAACTAAGAGGTGCTATTCTTGTGTCATGAAAAGACAAATTGGTGAAAATTGTTTACCGACCTGTTTAGGAACGGAAAACAGGTCAGTTAATTAAATTCAAACGAATAATCGTAACCTGAAGTGAATTTCACGTGAAGCATGAAAACAGAAGCAGAGGAACGTGAGTGGAAATTACTCACGGAAGCAGACGACAAGGACTTCATTCATCCTTACTTTCTTCCATTTTTTCTACATCTTGGAAGTATTTTAAGGCATGTCAATATAACCCAACCCTGCTGTTTTCACATCACTCCGACAACGAATCATTTTTCATCGGACCAACCGACTTCACCATCCACCGCCATCCACGCCCGACTTCCAGCCAAGAAAACCCACAACGACACCCTTTGAAGTGGTGTAAGATTTAAAATAGAAAATGCAAACAGAAGTTCTGTTCACGGCGCTAGAGAAAACAAAGTTGATATCGGCGATGATGACGATGACAGCGCCAATTAAGGTCAACCCGTGATGTGGAATAGATTGGGGGATAGGGTTTCTGGTGATGCACTGTGGGTATATAGGCGACGTGATGGGGGTACCATGGATACGTAAATATTGGTCCCGGGATATTGTCGATGTCTGGTATATAGGTCTACTATCATGTTGGCATTACTTTACAGGTTACATGTGGATAATGACATAAGGTAATATGAAAAGAGCTCTAAAGATGGACAGTTGAGTAACTTCCTATCAAAGATTGTGAAAAAGAAAGATGAAACGCCACTTGGTCGAACACTGATTGGTCAAGATCCCAGATCATTAAACACCTTAATGACTAAACTCAGTTACTGATCAATATGATCTGTTAGTAACAATGTGCTAATTTTGGTTTGGTACTTTGGTCTAATCATCACTAAAAAAATAATTTGCCCATCATTCCTCATTTGTGTCCCTCATCATATTAAGAAAATAAGTGCTGATATTGATACAGTTACACGTGATCGTCTTCAACATTTTGCTTCTTTTTAATTTGATTTCTCGGGATTTTCTGTTCGAACGGAGGGAGGTATATTTTTCAGCACGTACCTAAGAAGGCAATCTATTGTCAATCATTGCCTTTCTGCTTTCGTTTATGCACTGTAAATGTGATATTAATCAATAGCTCCATGTAAAATTCACATTCGGGTACAAAATAAACATGTACGTACATAATTATTATCTTCATGTTACATTAAATCATTGGTAGCAGGTAATTATCCCTGCAGTAGTTTAATGACGATAAGGAAACTGTTAGATATGTTTTCGTTTAGCAAAAACATTATCAATTGAATATAAACATATTTTGGTAGAATTAGTTTCGACTAGCCAAGTGGTACTAGTTTACAATGACGTCATTGAAGCACGAAAGTTGCAGATGAGGAAAAGTTTGAGGCAGTATCTAGCAAAATGATTGCGGCAATAAATTTGGAATCAGACATGTACGAACTATAAATTGATGAGTTTAAATTAGATTTCTTTAAAGTGATATTACAACACAGAATAAGGGAACATGATAATGCGACGAAATTAATTTCAGAAAGCTGTTATTAAAGTTCTTCTTCTTCATTTTTCTTCTCATTCGACTTCTTCATTTTTCTTCTCATTCGTCTTTTTCTTAATTTTTCTTCTCATTCATCTTCTTCTTCATCTTTTTAATATTCTTCTAATTCTTCTTCGTCTTCTTCTACCTCATCTACTTCCTCTTCTATCAGGGAATTTCACAAGAATTTAGGTCTAGCATATAATGTTTAATAACAAAATATGAAAATTAAGTTGACCCAAGCTTTAAAGTTCTAATTTCATTTCCGAATTTTGCCCTACTTTGTGGAACATGATCAATTAAAAAACAATATTTCTCTTTTCAAGCACTCTTTGGCCTAGTTAAAAAAGACATTTTTGATGACGATAGTAACAATAGTGATAATATAGTGATGATAATAATAGAGATAAAACAATCAACAAATCTGGGCTGCTAAACAACTGCCATTTTGACGGTAACAGAATTGAGATTAACCCATCTATCATGAAGAAATAAACATGTTATCATCAAAGGCCTGGATTTTATCTGATGCCAAGACAATTGGGGTGTGATTCCATTTAATTTTTTACAACTAGAAGGCGTAACTTCAAACAAACATATTTTTATATAAAAAGAAGATCACTCGAATATTTTAAAGAGACAAAATCACTTTATCTAAACTCGGCGTCAAATTTTGTTCTTAGATTATATATATATTTTTTTTTTGAGAGAGAGGAGTATGTTATCGGGGGATCTGATCGTGTCGCCATTGTGGGGATTTTTCGTCTGTGTGAATGTGATCGTAATCTGTTTGATGAACGAGGGACGGTCGCAGAAAAGGGGATCCGACCTATTAGTTTTTGACAAAGGGCATATCTACACAATGTCAAGTTTAAAAGGTTAAGGTCAGTATGAGATGATAAAAGAAGCAACGGGTAATGGATTCTGAAAATTGAATTCCAGGGCAATATAATCAAGCCTTTGGCGTTAGCTTGAACCCCAAATTACCTCTTTAAAAACGTTGGACACGAACACAATTTCAATTTGCAATTAGCATACCCAGTTCTATTCTGATCAAAATTGAAATCACATTTCTAAATGCATACCATACAAAAGGTGATTATAACAGTTTGTAATTTGGCACCCCACCTCATTCTTTGCATTCATCTTCGCCCAATCCATTTTGCAACCCTCAAATAATGTCTCGCCCTGTATCCAATCCATTCTACGTCACCTGCCGGACTCGGTTTCCTTTGCTGTACTACATGATATCAAGCACATGATCACGACACAGAAAACACCTCCATGACACAGCAAATCATGCTCCCAGGTAGAAGAAAGGAGGATAAGAGAGGGTTGTATAGGTGTGGGGGTTTGATAGGATGCGACAGCACCTTCCTGAACCCAGGTATTACACCTGTTTTCGATCACCCAAACGAGTTGGAAATGATTATTGCAAACGAGTAACATAGGCCAGTACCAATGTATGGAAAATTGTGTGGTACATACCCTGAAGAATTATGTGCAGTACGTCAACATAAAAAGATTATATTAAATAATTCAATGCTTAAACAATAAGATCTAAAAGATATGAAATAATTAGACATATCGATATTGAATAGGAATCACTGAATATCAATTGGAAATACTGTAATTAGACACCGTTAAGACAAGGGGAAATCCGGGGGGGGGGGGAATAAATCAAGCAGGAACAGAATTCTTCCGTTACAAAATTACGAACTAGCGGATCGCGTCTGATGGTCTTGTCTGCGTAACGCATTTCAAAATGTAACAGAAAAAAATGGATTTGTGGCAAACTGGCAATTATAAATATCAAACATTTTGCAATAGGCAGATAAATTGTATCAATTGTTTAATGTAAACATGTACTTGTTGCACAGACATGAGAGTTTCATGTGACATTTTGTTTTGATGCTGTAGCCCCCAGTAACCGCCGCCGTTGTCGGAAAAGTGGCGCCTATATTTCATTTATGCTATATGCTGGAAAGACAAGAAAACAACATGAACATTTTTTCGTGATGAATAAGGCCTACATATTTTCATGCAAGAAGTCGACTTAAACATAATGTAATCGCAGAAGAAAAAAGTCAAGATTCCAGTCATTTCATGTCACAATTGCATCGAATACCATGACAATAGCCATTTCACGCCATTTACTTCGCAATCGGGATATCTCACATTTGATCATTCGCGCACATTAACAGATGAATGCAGCCCAATCAGGGCATTTAACGCTCGTCAAATCTCACAAAGATATATCGCCCAAAGAGCACAATGTACTGAAAATTTTATTCAAAGGAGACACTTTATTTCGACCCTAAAATGTTACCTGATCAATATCATTAGTCACGATAAGGGGGTCATAGGAGGAACAGAATGGGGGAATGCGATCATTTGTAGAGGACATTCTCCTGTGAATTTCTTCCCGCCCACCCAACATCTGCCTCGGAATGGGAACATGAGTGAGGACGGCGGGCGGGAAAAGATCAAAAGTAAATCACGAAACGCGATCGGGGGTTTGTCATGTACACAAACGGGACTAAAATGAAGGAATCGAATTCACATAGTGTATTTGTGAGCTTAAGAATGTTTTCTCAATGATCACCCGCCGATTTGTTTAGAATTCTCGCGCGGCCTCTCCACATTTTATTTTTTATAACGAGCATACGTTTCATTTACTCGGTTTGAAATGAGAGTCCCCCTTTCTCCATGTCAAGTGTTTAGTGAGGGTCGAGACGTAAACACTTGAAATATAGACTGTAGAGTCTGTTTGGAGTTAAAGCTATATAGACATCTCTTTAACTCCTACAGAAATCAATTTGTCACACATTCTGGTTTTATTTATAGGATAGGTTAAGATAGTATACAATTAAAATCATACCTTACTTTGTGGCATAACTAATAAGTCATGAAGGTGATAACGCTTGGCTTTGATTTGCGAAAGCCTTTGCAGATCCAGATTCATTTTGTACTTGTCTGTCCATCCCTTTTACCATCTATACATTTTATTTATCTCTTTCATCCAACTCAATTATTTGCTCATTTAAGCATTGAACAATTCATTAATGCACTTATTGGTTATTTATTCATTCATTCAACATATCATTCATTTTAATAAATTCACTTAATTCAAAAGCATTCATTTCAGATTTTCAAGCTCTCTTCATGTATCCATCACTCTCTATCCATCCATCATTTATGTACACGAAAATTTTTAAATTTTTCAATCTTGCATGCATTTATTAATTCATACATTCGTTTGTTATATTTATTCTCCGTCCATAAGTCAAGTCACCCATCTATCTATTTAGTAATTTGTTTATTTATCTCTTCACCCATTCATCCATCCATCCATCCATCTATTCATTCATTCATTAATTAATTCATTCAATCAATCAATCATTCATTTACTCATCCATATATTAACCAAACAAATTATGATTTTTTTCCATTCCTTTGTTACAAAATGGCTTTATTCCTTGATGCTTACAGACACAATACAAGATATCAACAAAACAAATTACAAAAAAGTAATAAATAATAATGATAACAAAAATTAGTGGCTTTTCATTGATGGACAATACAGGGCATTAAATGAAAACCAACCAACAAAAATTACTGAACACTAAACATAATCATGATTTTAGGAGAGATGGGACACGTCTAATGTCTGAAGAAAGAAGAAATAATATAAAGGTTGATTTGTATTAGCCTATCCAACCCCCCTTTTATGAATTGATTTACAGGAGATCATCAAAACCATTCTCCCTTTCAACTTTGAATTACAACTCAGTCACATCAAGGAAATTTCACATCCTTGGTCACATTTGCCAGTATATCTTTCAAACATACAGTAAATTAAAAATAACATGAATAATGGATGCTTAACGAAAAAGTAGAAACCCCAATGTAATAATTCTCCATGAGAATACAAGTTGCCATCAAATTTATATCAATCAAGTGAAAGTTTAACTGATAAGTATTCTCAAAATATAAACCTTGATAATGTTTCTGAGGACTATGCATCACTGACTGTTCTCTCTAACATGCACAAAAATGTAGGAAGATCACTTACACTTTATGTAGAAATAGACAGACAGGGTAATGTTGTGTGTTGTATTTTATTGGATGTCTTTTAATGTATCATAAATGTTCATGATTGTGCACTATGTGTGAAGCTGAAAGGAAAACAAATGCAGTCCTGCAAACTTCGAAACAAGTCTTCAGTAATCCATGGTCCTAGAAACCTAATAATTTCCTACTTGATGCCAATATGAATCTTAACGGCAGATGAGTTACTGAATATATCATTAAAATAATTGAAGCTGGGTTTCTATTTTTTTGGGGGAGGGGGATGTGAAACACCCATTAGGTATTCTATTTTCTGCGAAGATTGGGCCAACATATTTTCTTATGTTAAATCTCTACCTGAAAGCTTGCTATTGTTGGATAAAAGTTCAGGATTAGACTTGGGAAGCCATTATGAATACAGTCAACTTTGTTCAAATTTCAAGGTAAGACTTATTAGATACCCTAATACAAGAGAACTAATGGACAAAGAAAATGAGTCCCATTTCATGGCCATTATTGGAAAAAAAAGAACTGTATGAATAAGAGTTTAAATGCTTGATGACTTTACAATTTTTATCAATATTTTCCTTTTGATGATTTATAAAATGGCATACTGCTTTTAACATGGTAGGTGGGCTATTAGTGTTTCTGAAAAGGACATTGATTTTATGACTAATTTCAGTCAAGTGCTCTTAATAGGTATAATTCAGGGTGAAAAACTTCTTTGTGTCTGTAACGATTTTATGGCGATACTGTGAAAAATGCCTTGGGGGAAAAGTAATTTGAAAAAGGGGGATTTATCTCTTTTACAATGCTAGTCTTAATGATCGTCAGGATCAAAAAGGACCATTTATCCATCTTTCAAATCTAGAGCTTTAATGTTCATGCGGATCATTAACTTAAAATATGGCAAATCTCCTCAATCTCAAAGATTTCAAAAGCACCAATGTCATTCCAAAAATATTCTTAATGTTATGATCATTTTACATTCATAACTTGTGCTTAGAGTAGAATTAAACATATTGTACAGTTTTCTGTAACAAGCAACATTTTTCCTTGATGATCAAGGAATATTCCAATCCTATTCCCCTACACTATCTTATGATTTGAACAAAAACGAGGCACTACAAGGATAGCTAAACATGTACAATATTTACATCAAAACAGGCCATGATAAATGACTTGCCTTTACAAAGACGTTTATAAATAAATTGCAATTATCTGCAAATTACACTGAACTGTTTTCTACAACTTCTTTACATCTCCTCCCTTTTAGGATATTTTATGGGCATAATAAAGCTGAAGCAACATCATTCATCTATGATAAACAGTTGAGAATCAAGATAAATGGAGAAGATTGCCTTGACTTTCAGGGAATGGTTGATGATACACGGTTGTCATGGTTACTGAGAGGGTTACGAGGAGGGTTTGGGTTCCGAGCTGGTCTCCGAATTCTCTGGTTTCTTCCCTTCTCCCCCATCACTGCTTGGTGGTTTTACTTCACCCTCAGCTGTACAACAAAGAAAGCAGATATGCAATAGTGTGAATAACTAAGGATTCATGAATATCAAATCAAGTGTATTCTAACAGGCTTATAGCCACCTAGTCTAATACCATATGGTCTAAGATCAACATGATCTATCACCACTACAGATTTAACAACTTGGTCTTAGCACCCCCTGAGCCATCTATCATTTTGTCGAATGTTTGAAAGATATTCCCAATATTCCCAAATAATCTAATATAACCATAACCATTTCATAAATTTCTTAGTAAAACTACTAAGATTAAGTGATGCTAGACCAAGTAGGTCTTACACAAGTAAAAATTTGAAGATGGATGAAATAGTAATTAGACCAATTAGTAACAACTACAAAGAAAGTGGTTGTACATACAGGTGAAATGAGATTAGACTAGGTTAAAGAACTAAAATAGTCAAAGAAAATATGACATAAAATGTTTTCTTTTCATGAAAAATAAAACAATTTTATATACTCTCTTATTCAATGTACATATCTTTTGAATGCTGGGTAGGCTTACTCATTTTTCTCACTAGAAAAGAGATAATATATAAAACTAGGAGAGGGGAATTCCATTCAATTGACCTTTTTAAAATATCATTTAAAACAGGAAGCAGACAGGTTCGGCAAATAAGTTGCCAATTTGCACCAATTATCTCCTAATGAGCAGAGTGCACCCATATTTGCCACTACATTAGACTTAGAATTAATTCCCAAATTTTATGAACTGGAGTACTTATTCCTCTCTTTCTAATGTTCATCCCATTATTTTCCAAGACTTTACTGATGTATATATTCATTTCATCCTAGTTTTAAAAATGATGTTTTGTTGGGGGGGGGGGGGGGGGTCGTGTCCTCATTTCCTTCTAATTCTTATTATCGCAGAAAGT
This sequence comes from Lytechinus pictus, assembly GCF_037042905.1. Classification (NCBI taxonomy): domain Eukaryota; kingdom Metazoa; phylum Echinodermata; class Echinoidea; order Temnopleuroida; family Toxopneustidae; genus Lytechinus; species Lytechinus pictus. The sequence goes on from NC_087247.1 coordinate 25,312,509, forward strand.
CATGACACATCATAGAGAGCAGATTGGGATTTATGTGTAAAATGCACTCCTTCATGCTGAGTGTTGAATGTAGACAACAACACTAGAATGTTTGGCAAGCCCAGGAAAACCAAAATTTATTGAATGTAATATTTCATCACCTGACTTGACAGTTAAATATCTAAAACATGGCAGAACTTGAACATTTTATATAAACATCACTTCATGGTGGGGTTCACAAATTTTTTAGCACAATGTAAATCACTATTAATTGGGAGTGAAGACCCCTTTTGGGGGGTGGGGGCTTGTTAACTATTTTCTGTACGAAAATGCCCCCCCCCCCTTTGGAAAATCATGGATCCACTCCTGATCAACATGCATTTGGTTTCTAAGATAGTGATGTAGATCTTTGTTATCTGATATATACTATCCTCATCTCAAAACCATAACATGTCATCATACTTTACTTATGACCAGCCAACAGTGATACAAAGCACAGGTTTGCAACCAATCATATGATTTAGATCCCCTTACAATGTCTTATTTTTTTCAATTCATTACGTGTCTGAAGACTACCTAAATGACAGGATATAGATGTATAAATGGGTTTTTCTTTGTAACATTAGGACAGTATTATTTCAATTCAATTAAGAGTACACGAATACAGATTGGAGAATATTACACAATTGTTCTCCTATTTCTAATACAGATTTCTATAATTCTACTGATCTCTCTAACTCCTATGTGTTTTTATTTTCTTCATCAATCATACAATTATGATTAAAAAAAAAATCAAACATGTAACAAAATCAAAATAACCTCTTTTCATCACATAATATCTGATCCAATTTTCATAACAACTATACCACTCACCTTCTGTGCTGGTGGGTGGGGCTTCCTTGCTATCTGTTTCCATAGCAGACATCTCACCAGATGGTGGGGTTGTTTCTTTACTCTCACTAGAGGGGGTACTTCCATCTGGTTTACTTGGTACATCTGTTAAATCATAATTTACATTATATACAATCAAACTTTCATAAAATATTCTACAAGTAGAAAGTTTGCAGGAGTCACAGCAAAATATATATTTTTTTCTAAATAATCATCTGTTCTTTAGTAAGGCTTGTCAAACTTTATCAAATCTAAAGCTATTTCATCAGTCCTAGATAGTGAAAATGCTCAACTAAAAAAAATGGACAAGGGCCCCATTTATATGAATGCATAGATTATTGTGTATGACCAGTAAAATAAGCCTCACAATCAATCGCTAAGCTTTAAATCACAGGGCCCTGAAGGGACAAGAAAGGACCATAACAGTAACAAATGTAGAAGTTTTATCAAAATGTGAAGCATGTCTTCTAACTTGTAAAGAAGAATATCATACATGATCTCAATGACACACACTATGGGAGAGTAATCTGAGACATTACTCATTAGACTTCAGTATATAAATGTCAAACCATACAGGATATACATGTTTGTTCAATATATTTAACTGCAACATCTGATGTTCTGCAATTAGAACTCTCTATCTTCAGTTTTTGCTGCGAATCATGCAGAACAACATCCAGATAGTATCTTGAGACGCGGGACGATTACCCTTGAGGGTGGTATTTGAAGCATCTTTACAACTCTTTAATGAAATAGTTCCTCTAGGTGTGCTTTGGGCATTAAATAGCACAATATACACCGCTGAATGAGGTGCAGGAAATGGCAAAATGAGCAGGAGTATGTTCAGTGGTTACTATGATTGACTTGTCGACTGATTGATTCATGCTTAGACAAAAACAGAAATCAGTGGCATGTTTATCTGATGTGAATAAATGAAAGTCGTGTTATTTTTTCTGCACTTTATAAGATTTACATGGAAAGGAAGGCAGGAAACCATGTATTATACAAAGGCCGAATGTGATCAGGGAATATATTTCTCTGAGGCAGAAATACTCCAAAAGACATTTTACATCGTTAATATAATGCCAATAAAGGAAATGCAAACTCCCGGTAAGTCATATCACATTCACCAATATTTTAAAGTCATGTTTGTTAAGAAATCTAAAATTGAATTATAAATTGATGTCAGTCCAACTTTGGAAATTTTTGTTCTTTACCTTATGACTTACATGATATTTTTGTATGCTGCAATTCTATAATGAATATATGATATGAGCAAATATGAATATCTATCAGGCTGAGACCCCATAAGAGGATTGCCCAATATAGGCCAGTACAAACAGGGTTAAAGTGATTTTGTAATTTATAGGAATAATATTGATTATGATTTCAAGTGGGTAAACAATTAGTCTCTTTAGTAGTAAACTAATCAGATATCTTATGACTATTTACAGATGTGCTTTAATGCCTAAAATCTAGGATTCCATAATTCGTTATTGTTATATCAGGTGTTGCATGGGCAAGCTTTGTTTGAAAGGTTTGTATAAACTTTGAAACACTAACAAGTCTTCTGATGTTTTTTAAGGTAAATACCCCCCCCCCCAACACAATTGCTTTAAACTCACCACTGGTGTCCATTGATTCTTCGGAATCCTTTACATCACTGCCACTTGTAGTCTCCATAGGTTTGTCACTTGATTCTGGGGGTGGGGCATCTTGGGAGGGGGGCACATCAGGGGCATCAGTAACAGGAGCTCCTGCTTCAACTGATGGAGCTGAAAATAGTAAGGAAAACATAAATTTTGTCAATATTCCTCGAAGAGAATCTACAAATTCTGTTACTGATCAATTATATTGAATTTGAGCCAGTATTTGGACATCAAAATATAAATACATTGTGGTTGTAAATTTATCAATGTTAAGGTTTAACAAAGGCAGCTGCATTCTGAATATATTTTCCATGTAACATCGGGCTGCTTGTCTCAAGCTTAAATGATTAATGATATTATCAACTTGTTGATGATGACATTCCTGATGATAACCAGAGTTATCAGCTTGTTTTATTTTGTTACCATGCAGATGTCCTCAGACACAAATGACATTTCTTTAAATTTTCAATGCAATTATTTCCCTTTAAAACCTTGTCCCTAACAGCAGTCAATACAATACTTCTATATTCTATTACATTAAGTTAAAACTATTTTTCAAATATCCTGATGGTTATTACTATAACATTTAGAAATACATCTTGCCAAGCTTTTACAGACAGGGATGTTCATAGATAACACCATTCTGTCTTCTACTCTATCCCAATTGATCTCAAACCCGGAAGTCAGCTACTCCGGATTGGATAATCCATGGCAATCCCTATCGGGGGATAATCCCTCCATCCTTCCCCCTTGTCTCCCCCTTGATATCAATGAGGGGAATATGTAATCCGAGACAGGGTCATTGATCCACAATCTGGCAAAGGTTAAGAGGGAGGTCAAATGAAATGCCAATCTTCTGACGATCTCCTTCCTGGAGACAGACATGCTAGATATGCATGAAGCATACATTCAAATAAACTTTTAATGGGAATATTCAACAGAGAGATTGAGACACCCCTTGATGAACACTCGAGTCTGTATATTTGATGTGGATTAAATAACAGAGGAAAATTTCATTACTTTATTCTATTTCTGGATAGATAGATAGGAGCTTGATTGAGTGCCCTGAAAAGTTCCTATACAATGAAATCAATCTCTCTTTTTTTGTCACTCAATTTCAATGGTGTAAAGACACATTTAGTGATTTTCCCAACATTGATTAGTGGAAAAGAAGTGGTCCTTCACCAAATTCATAAAATCAGAAAATGCAATGGTCACTAGAGTGGCCCTTGCATGATTCTCAGGTTAACAGCCCATCCCTGGAATCATCAGTCTCCTTTAGAGGGATATAGTATGGCTCCTAATGCAAACAATAGCACAATGTATTATTCTTGATAAAGAGCAGCTATACCTAGCTGGGGAGGTTGATTGGAGTTGCCTTGTTCTTGACCAGTAGCGGGCACTGCTTCCCCCGATGCATCCTGGGACTGCTCAGTTGGCATGCTACCAGATCCTGCTGGTTGCTGTGTTTGTGGTTGCACAGATGGTTGGACACCGGGTTGCTGACTAGGTTGCTGTGGTGGCACGGCTCCCGCAGATGTCACTGATGTTGCCGTTGATGTAGTCACTTGTGTCATGCTACTAGGTTGCGGTGCTGCCGAGGATGGCTGTTGAGTAAAGCCCGATGACTGTGCCTGGGACATGGCTGCCATAGCCTGGGCGTGCTGGCGTGCCCTCATCTCGGCTACTCTAAGCTGCTCCTGATGGAACTGCTGACGATCGGCCAGAAGTTGCTGTCTCTGGTACTCCAACTTTATGACAAGAAAATAAATAAAATAAAAAAAGGTAATTTTGAAGTCCATAATGCCAAGTATAAAGGTAATAAGGATTATTTTCCATTTTTTCCATGCCATCTTGCAATGATCTCAGCTAGTATTTCAAAGTATTTTATCATCCTATCATACTTCAATATATATCTATTAATCTTACTACAAATACTTTTGAATTGCTTGATGATCCATTTCTAAACTTGAAAACAGTCCTTTTTAACTAAGAGTGCATATTGATATTAATAAAATTGCAAAATTTGAAGTAATAAATATCTTTATTTCAATTTCATACTTTTTGAATAACAGATTAGAAAACTAGGTCATTTATGTCACAAAGGTGATGAAAAAGTAGAAGGGCGTGAAAAAGGGGCAGCAGCGTTTGGCACAAAGGCTATGGAAGAGCAATCACACACAGCTTGATCTCCCAGGATCTGCTTCAAGAGAAAATGAATGACACACTCCAGTTTGATAATGGACAGCTTTGATTTGTGAACCGTGACGTAGAAATAGCAGGCTCGTTAATCTAAAGCTGGTCACATGATCTATGGATGATGTCAGGTGATAATTAATAAACCAAGAAAATCTAATGCTTGATAAACCCCAGCATTCACATCAGATCATTTCTAGTTTTCCCCTCAAACCTCTTTTTTTTAAATATTCAGTCAGATAAGCAATGAACCCTTTTATCCAGGTTCGTCTGAATACCAACTATCATTCCTTTTTGGTGATAAGAATATTTACATTGGAGAAGAACAAAAACTGAAAAAATGGAGTCAACTATCATTATAAAATAATTTTTTTCAAACACCCACACACATTCTAATCCAACAGAACACGACATCACTAATGAACTGTTGAACTACATGCCTTTATGTTATGTCTACTACATACAGACAAAAAAAGATACATAAGAACTACAGTAAAAATGAAACAAATAAAAACTGTGATAGAAAGAGAAATATAGTTAGAGACAGCTATAGGGAGGAGGGGGGGGGGGTAGAGAGAGAAAGAAAAAGAGAGAAGCATAGAACGAGAATATCTTGATTACTTATCTAGGATTGTTTTAAAAAAAAGATCACAATAAGAATAAAATAATTTCACAACATGGAAAACAAAGATGAAACTGATGATAAAATAATGATCATTATGGTACTTTTTCTCCAATCAAAATCCATCTTTTGCTTTGGTACTACTCACAGCTTCTCTCTCCCTGTCCATGATTGTCTCTAGCTCCTCAAAATGACGGAGCTTGATCTCCAGCTTCTTCATCTGTGTCTCCACCAGGAGGGCTACTAAGCTCTTGATCTTTCTCTCTTCCATTGCAGCAAGGTGCTATAGATGAAAATAAACAGAAAATCAATACATTAGCTTCCACTTTCATTACTGTTCCAGTGTAAACAAAGCAGTCAAATTTAAAGTAGTATGGTGCAGAATGGCTCAGGAGAACATTATATCCAAAACCGCGTAATCAGCATTGTCAAATCTACAAAAAAGAAACCCAGAGAAACTTGTGATTATACCCGACATACTATTATAATCTGAATCTAAGTAGATAGGTTCATTAATTTGACATTAATAGTTCTAGGGGTTTCACTCATCAAATCTTAATACATCTTTGTATTTTTTTATCCTATAAATCATGGAGGTAGAAAAATGCAGGTTTACTATAGTTGAGGCTAATTTCAATCGATTGTAACTCTTTACAAGAAAGAACATTAGATATACTTGTACTAAAATAAATGTATTAGGGTGAAATCAAAGACAATGTGTTTATTTTCTAGTGATCTTACTGATAGTGTCGCTTCTGTAACCCCTTTCTTTCAATTCAATACCTGTCACAAAAGCAATTGAACCCCATATCACCTTGTAGGCATCGAATCATGTGGAACATAGAAAGAGGGAGGGAGACATGAAGAGAATATAATGTATTATAAAACCACCTCTTTTAGTATGACTGATTATCAAATCTTATTCTAGCGTTAACAATATTGTCTGCTTAAATCAATATTTGACTCAGATTCTTTCAAACACCAAAGGATGTGAACGTGAGAATATGTAAAAAAAATAAAGTTTTGTACGACATTTCTACCATTCTCTCAAGCGTTTTCTTATTCTATAAATGATGAACTGAGTACAATACAACCGGCCTTCCCTTTTCACCTATACATAACCTTTAACATGAATGGCTATTACTAATCAGGGAAATTTCAAATCATACAGTTAACAATAGTGGCAAATATGCCTGATGAAACAGATTCTTAAAGATAATATGCTGTCTTTATGCAAGAATGGCATTAATGCCATTTATTACAATATATGAATTAAGGACCTTCTTTCAATACGCCATATAACTGCTACATGTACCTGTAGCATTTTCTTTTATCAACTGATCAAGTGGAACTGAATTCACTGGACCTTGTATGCCCTTCAGTGTTAAGTAGCAGGTATGTATTAGTTTTGTCATGGTCTTTATTTGCTTAAGGATTGACTATGTACATCAACTTTGTGTTCCACTTGGTAGTTTGCAAGCACAGGTGCATCACATTCTATTAATTCCTCAACAGAAAATTAAAAAAAAATTTAACCATCTATAAAAGAGAGTCCATGCTTTTTACCTGAGGAAATCGAAGTGTCAATTGTCCTAAATTGATTTCAATCTTTCTCTTTCACACCCTGACCTTTTCCCCACTCAGTTTGGAATATGTATATATCATTTTATGCTTTATAATATATTTACATTATCTGTGACAGTTAATAGTGCAGATGCAAGATGTACAGAGTGTATCATCTCCTCTCAGGGATTTAGCCCCCAAAATACTCAAAAGAGCCCTGGAAACCCCCCCCCCCCCCAAAAAAAAAAGAACCATGGGAATCTCCATTCATTGCAATGTTAAAGCTCATCCAATGTTGCAGAGTTAGGCAGTAAGTTGTGAAAAGTAGCCCCTAAAATGAAAAAAAAAAATATATATATATTTTTTCTGCCTGTATTTCCTTTCCCTTATTCATATTACACATGGTGAACCATAAACCTTCTCCACGTTATATTTTGTTTGTTCTTCTATCTCTCTCCCTTCCTTCCAATTTTGTTAAACGTTGGCTTGATCAATTAATTCCTGCAAAATAAATTTCAAATGATCTCTCTATCTCATTCTGTTGTATTCTAATCCCATTTTTACTGTAACGGCTGATAGAATAGACATGTCAAGGTTGCCATGAGTTTGGATAGTCTCCTAACTTCTTTTCTCCCACCCCCACTCTTTCTTTTCCTCTTCTTTCTATTTTCTTACCTTTGCTTTGACTGCAGCAGCCGCCAGTGCAGAAGCGGCAGCAGTTGCAAGGTTTCCAGTGTCTATATTCTCTTCAAACTTTTTAACTTTGTCTGGTTTTTCTTTGGCCTCCTCTTCTTTTGCCTCTTCTCCTGTAAAAAGGAAATGAAATGGACCATATCAGAACACTTTACATTCACGTTACCAGCTTTGTTTCATTAAGTTCTTATCAATGACAAGTTACAAGTTGCATAACTTCTGAATTCTTTATTTGATAGGACGCGAGCATATTTTCATTGAAATATGTAATTGCTATGAATAACAATTTGAATGTAACAAGTTTCTCTTTCTTAACAGATTAGCCAAGTGCAGGAAATCAAATGGATAACTTAGTTCATAAATGGTAATAAAATAACTATATGTACGAACTGGAATCAAAATCTATAAAGTAGTAGTGTCAATGATCATTCTTCAACTTTTTTCTAAATATTTTTGTTAAGCAATCAAATCCACAGTAATATCTGATCAATTTTTTAATACCAATATGAAATAGCAGCAATTACCTTCTTTCTTTTCACCAGCATCTCCACCTGCATCCATCTTTTCTACTGCTCCTTCTCCGCTCTCTCCATCCTTCTTCTCTCCCTCCTCTCCATCAGTCATTCCTTCCGTCTCTCCGGACTCCTTCTTGATCTCTATGGCTGGTGGTGTCAGTTCCTTTGGTGATTGAGAAGGTTGCTGCTCTTGAAGCTGTGTTGGGGCGGGTGGTGCCGTGGTGCCATTGCTGGTGTCCATCGGTTGTGCTTGGTCCTCGCCTTCTTTTGCAGCGCCGTCTGTTGACGTTGGAGTCTCATCCTGGGAAGGCGGTTTGGCCGGGGATTTGTTCTCTTCTTTCACGATGGGCACCTGCGGCAATGATTCAGAAGTCAAGTGTTTATTTATTTTTTATGATTTAATAGAACAATTGCACATCTCATTTGAATGGAAATTAATGTATTGGAATCATGTTAGGATGCCACTGTAAAAGGAAACACTTTCGTTGAAAACAAAAGATGTACTTACATCCTGGATCCATGTACTTGTGGAGTAATACAATGTACAATTTGGGGGAAATAACAGGAGCTTTAACAATTTTCATACAAGTCATAAACAAGTAAATATTTAGCCTGCCCCCCACAAAAAAAAAACACCCCAGGGTATAAAATACTGAAAATTTGACAGTTGAACAGTTGACATTTGAATATGAATCTAGTTATATACATAATTAAATCATATCAGTCTGGGTGTTCATGGCATACATGCTCCAAGAAAGGTTCAATGTTTTAATGTCATTCAGTGAATCAGTGTTCACTCACTCTTCCTGGAAATTCAGAATGCAAGTAGCTGGGAAAACATATCAAGCAAGAAAATGAAAGGAAATATGATAGCATGGAATGCTGTACTTGAAACACCCTTCCTGGCTTTACTAGTATCCTTAAAAAAGGTAAAAAATAGATTGTATACATAGATAAGCAATGTACAGTACGTATGCTAAACACAAGATACATGAAATACCCAAAGTAAGCATTTAATTCGACTGTTATTCCCTCTTCAATCTCTTGTCTCTTTATAGAGTTATCAATGAAGATTTACAATTTACTGGAAAAAAAAGAAAACCATTTAGAGCAGGGACATCCCTCTCACGTCCCTGTTTAGAGGAAATAACTTAAAGGTCAAGTCCACCTCAGAAAAATGTTGATTTGAATCAATAGAGAAAAATCAGACGAGCACAATGCTGAAAATTTCATCAAAATCGGATGTAAAATAAGAAAGTTATGACATTTCAAAGTTTCGCTTATTTTTAACAAAATAGTTATATGAACGAGCCAGTTACATCCAAATGAGAGAGTCGATGACATCACTCACTCACTATTTCTTTTGTTTTTTATTGTTTGAATTATACAATATTTCAATTTTTACGGATTTGACGATTAGGACCTCCTTGCCTGAAGCACAAAATGTTAAAATAATGGAATTCCAGGTGTTCAGGGAGGAATGAAACTTCATTTCACATGACAATGACGAGAAAATCAAAATATTTCATATTTCATATAATAAAAAACAAAAGAAATAGTGAGTGAGTGACATCATCGACTCTCTCATTTGGATGTAACTGGCTCGTTCACATAACTATTTTGTTAGAAATAAGCTAAACTTTAAAATGTCATAACTTTCTTATTTTACATCCGATTTTGATGAAATTTTCAGTGTTATGCTGGTTGAATTTTCCTCTTTTTATTCAAATCACGTTTTTGTTGGGGTGGACTTGTCCTTTAAGGGGAGGGGCAGACTCTTAAGAAGTTCCAAGTTCCTTTACTAGTGTGATGAAGAAGAAAATATTGAAAAAAAGTTGATAAAATGTTTGAGGGTACATACATAAACATGTCAATGATGTCACGTGTATGAATATGAGTAAAGGCAACGATCATCTGTATCATTCTCTGAAAAAAATACTTAGACATGTTTCACAAGAGAAAATGAAAAAAAAAGCTGCCCCACAATATGTGTACTCCTTTACAACACTTTACTCTGTGATAAAGGAATACAAAATAATTATGTATGCTTTGAATTACGACGTTCTAACAGATCGAGAGGGACTGTAATGGTGACATTGATTGCTCTTTGAGTTCTGACCATATGGTCTACCAATATGGCTTCTATACACAGTTTCAATTTGCAAATAAAATTTGCTTTCATACAATAAGAAAATATTTAGTCGAGTCCAATTACATATAATTACTAAGGATCATTACATTAATTTTAAAACCACTAACCTTTGTGCTTAAACTTTATGCATATTATTTCTTAAATCGACTTAAATGATGCAAACGTACAATGTAGGAAGTATTCAATATTGACTGAATGGATAATTGCTACAGGTCATGAACACTGCACATTAAGTTAGACCATATCATCAATTACATGGACGCCAACCCATACACAGTAGGCTATACATGTACAGTAAGAGGGAAAAATATAAATATATTTTTATATAAAACAAATCTCAGTTTCCTTCTATGTAAACTAAACCTAAAATAAGTTTGCAAATATCTATATAATCTGCTTTTTGGAACTAAATTTCTAGAGGGAAAATTCACCCTAATGCCAGGTTGATTTTCATAAAAGCAGCAGAATGAAAAAAATACATATCATTAAAAGTTTGACAAAAAACCATCAAAAAATATAGAGTGACATACATGTAGTTTTCAAAGTTAGATTTTGAAAAGTCACATGCGAGCTGTTTGAAGAAACGCTTTCTGGGGTGTATTTTCTGGAAATATTCAGAATGTTCATTCTACACACACATTGCTTGACAGTGTAGTTTATTGAGATTGATTCAGCCCAAATTTCTTTTGGAAATCATTTGATATCACATTCATTGTACAACATTTGATCTACTGAATTAAATCTAATGTATGGATGATAGAAGTGCAAATTATATGAAATAAAATATAGGTGGGGGGCCTTTTAATCAGAATTTATTTAATAACAAAGGGATACCAATCAATAAATCAAACTTTAGAAGCATAAAGGCATATTCAGTGTTATACTGTGCAACAGACAGTGGTTAGTATCATACCCTGAAATCTATTTCCTTCTCTCTCCCTCCAAAAAAAAAATGCATGAAATATTTCTAAATAATAGGATAAATCATAACAATCATCCTTGATTGATGACCTAATTTTCTTCAAATGATAAAAGGTCATTTCTTTCTTCTCTTGAAAAGCTAATAAGCCACTCATTCTAAGTGGATATCCTAACAAATTTTGATTTGAAAATTTTATACAATTAAAGGTCCTGGACAAGTGATTTTGATGGAGTAAGTAGATCAATATCTCTCATGTTCATTATGCTATAATCATTATAATTTTGTGCCTGTGATAGAATTAAAGCAAATTTGTAATCAATGGAAATAATAACAAGTAGTTCTTAGCATTGATGGTGAGTGATTAAAGAAATAATGGGGGAAACGCAAATAGTTGATGACTCATTACAAAATTCTATTCATGCATTGATGTACCGTAGATATCTCTAGATAATACAAAACATTTTCAATAAAAAGTTGTCTCTACAGTATTTATACCTGAATTGCTTTTGTATGGTGTCTATAGACAATTCTGACTAAACTAGGCTTCATGAATTAAGAAGACATACAAAATACATGTAATTGTAAATAACTTGTCCTAAATTTCCACCTATGTGCAAAAACAGAGCTCTGCATACAAATTGTACCCTCTTAAAACAGCAATGACAAAGAATGGTTAAAACAAAATTTTGTTAGCTTAGAAGAAAAAGGTAGTTATGTAATTAACTTCCGTCATCATCATCATCATCACTATTAGTAGCAGTATCAGTATTATTGTTATAATTAACGAAATTACTATCAATATAATTTTTAGTATTATCATTTTTTATTGTTAGTACAAATTTGTTACTTAAATATAAACTTGCAGAATTAAATTTTTACAAATAGAAAAATTATTCAAGATAGTTAACTTAATACTTGAAATCAATCCAAGGCCAATACTCTGAATTATGCTTTAAAATCATGCGAAATGTACATGTATTTTGTTTTTAAATCACATAAAGCCAAAATATTAAAATGTTCACTGTTTATACATGTTTGTGTTTACTGGAACCAAAATAGTGGTTATTTCTGAACAAATCTTAATAACCATATACTGAGATCATGAATCAAACATCTGTAGTTGAAAATAAGGCCACTTTGGATATCAGCATTGAATTCAAACAACTGATTTGGGTTTTTAGCTATATACATGCAACTACATACTCCATCTCTCGAGAAACTACAGGTACATGTAAATATACTGTAGTTACTTGCGAGAAAGTAGAAAAAAAGTGTTGATGTAACATGCTTGAATTTTTTTTTTCAAGTGCATGTCATTCATTGCTCATCAGCAGTCAATTACCCTATTCTATGAATCTATTCCGTGTCCTTGTCATATCTCATGACCAAACAAGACAATCGAGTGAAATGGAACAAATCCAAGACAATAGAACACCTGTCCAAGTGAGAACAGGAAAAGGCTATAATGGAACTTATTTTACCAAGAATGTCATATCAGAAAGGAAAGGAGTGTTCTAAACAGCTTCCAATCTTGGGAGTCAAGCGCTAACAAGATTACCTCAATCCAAATAATGAGTTCATATTATAAAAAGAAATAATGTTCTTGCATGGGTACTTTGAATTGACAATGCCCCCCCCCCAAAAAAAAAAAAAAAAAAAAGAATTGAAGAAAAGATGAGACACAGAAATATCAAGGAAAACAATACCAAACACATTTTGGTAAAGTTAAAAGTTTTCTCCACTTCCTGAATTACTGAAAGATTTTTTATTTTTGTTAATTCAATGATAGCTAATTTAAGCTGAATAATCCTAAACCCATTTTTACATTTTCAATGAGGACACAATATTGCTTACTTTTTTGTGGCTAAAACCCTTTTCAAGTCATACCAGAGGAAAACTGATGAGCAATAACAAAAATTTGATGGATTTTCTTTTTTTGCCTAACTATAAAAAAGTCCCATTTATGTTTAAATGCATACAGTACGGTATGCTGTTCAATTATGATTCCTTTAGCCCAGAGAGGTGTGTTAATAAGGTTCTTAGGTACTACAGAATAAATTTGTGTAACTTAAGCTCCTTTTCAAGTTCAGTCTGATGGCTGCTCTCTTTTCAAAGATAAGTCAATGCAGAATTCTTCATAAGTATTAAGATATTCTTTTTTAATTTAATGAACAAGTAATATCTACATTTTCAAAAGCAATATTATTAAGTCGGAGTAGAATAATTCCTAGTAATACACAAACCACTTGATTCAAATTCAGATCTAATTTTATTACAAATGAAACTTGTCCAACAGTTAGGATGATCAGCGTCCTTAGAGAGTACAAAAGTAGGGTACTTTTTTTGTGACCTTTGGCTATTAAAAGGCAATAGCTTAAGGTCAATTCCATCCTCAATGACTTAACTCAAAAGTACAAAGACCAAGTTCCATCTTATCAAATATTACCAAACACCTTTAAGAACAAGCGCTTCTGGTAGAGAATGACTCACACTTTATCCATAGTCAAGGCATAAGGATGTCACAACAGTAACCCACTCTGTTCTAATAATTCAATAAGGAAATTCAAGAACAACAGGTCTTTGTTGACTAAGCACTGCATGTGGTGCAGCAGCAACAAGTGTTTTAATATCTACAGGAATAGCTTATACACCTGTAATACATCAAATAAATCATTTTTGGCAGTGTGTAGGAGTGCATGGTTCTCATCACAAAATATGTCTTTTAAGTCAGTGATGATTTTGGCTGAATGGGAGGCCATTTTTCCCCTTGGTAATTTGATATCCCCACTTTGAGAAGAAGGAAATTTGCAAATGTAAAAAAAAGTAGCTTTATGAATCTAATTAAAAACAGTCATGAACAAGATCGTCTTTGTTTTGTCATGATCACTGAAGCAAAATATTTAACTTATTATTCAGCCGGCATGACAACTGCTATGTGCAGTACTACATGCACATACAAGTTCATTTACACTGTATTTGTAACTCCTGATAAAACAAGCATAATGTAGGATCAGAAAACAGAAGTATGAAAAATGTGTGCTTATGAGTTCACATGAAAAGTATTAGAAGATGAGCAAACTATTTGCATATCATTGATGATATTGAATAAATCTGTATCATTTAGATCATTAAAAAAAAAAAAATCAAATTTGTAATTCCATGTACATTGTACATGGAAACAAAACGTTTACGTTTCATTACTGATTAAGTTCAATATAAACTTAAAAGGAATATTTGGGAACATTTGAATAAGTAACAATAATCATGGTAAACTTCTGAACCTTTAGCATACCATAAGAGTTAATCAATCTTAACTTTAAAACTTCAGCTCAAGAGGTGGCGCTATTTCATTATTCTAAGGAGAGCAATGAAGACTGCATGTCATGAAAAATAGGCATATAATTAAAATTTATAAAGCTACTTCATGTAATAATGTACATGAACTCATACTGCATCTAAATCATTTGTGAAGTTGTATTTGAATTCTAAAAAAAATGATTATATGGCTGCTAGCTTTAATAAACATAATACCAATTATGTAATGACAGTAAACCTTTTTTCAAAGACATTACATGTTGAACTCTGAATTTGAAGTTCATTTTATCAAGATATCCTAATTTTTGCCGAATAGATAAAATATTAAGTATGAGCTTCTGATGTATCATGAATTACATATTTGTATCATGCATTCTATGTACATGTAAATGAGTTGCAGCTTTAAATATGACTCAACTATCATCACCAATAACATGGTACACAAAACACACCAGCTCTAACATACATGGAAATTGTTTTAAAACAAATGGAATGTCTTTAGAAGTCATGCCTGCATTACACAAATTTAATATACACATGTAGCAGCATCCCTGACTTTGAAAACAACTACATGTATAGTAAGATGAATATATTCTGCAAAAAGAGAGAAAAGGCACTCATTTGATAATAAAATCCGAAGTTTGTCGACCTCAAATCACCTTGACCTTGACTACGTTTGACTTTGTAATATCCAATAACAAACTCATCATTTGTCAGGTATTTTTTTCCTAAGAAATAAAAATACACTGTCCCACGTGTGCTTTGTTTGTGTTGCTAATCTTCAGTGTGATTGTTTGTCAGCTTAGATTTCATGATTTCAGAATGTTCAGTTCATACAAATGTACCAGATCTGGATCTATTATTATATTGTGACAATTAACCTTGGTTTACTGACTGTCTCATGAAAACTGTGTTTACTGCAACTACTTTCATTAATCTTTAGCCATTCTTTAATCATTCTAATATAATACTGAGTAAGACTAAGACAAGAACTTGTTATTCATAATAAATTATATAATTTCACTAAAGATAGCACTTACAGATATCATTATATCTAAGAGCTACGCAGATATTTTATTATCCCAGTTACCAGTCAGGCAATGTATGCATATATTCTTCATCTTTTGAGCCATTTGTCACTATTATACATGAGTAACTTACTGATATATATATCAATATGTGAAACCATTACATTAAGATACGATTGCAACAAAATCGTAGAGTGTGCACCAACCTGCAACGCGCTGCGACTCCAATCCGATTTGCTGCAGAAGAATAGCAGGTTAAATCTTCCTGCAAGACCTCTGCGATTTTGATAATTTGAGCCAATCAGATTTGCCCTAGATGACTAATTACTCAATGGTTAATAGCAAAACTTGCCAAACAGACTTAAAAACATCATCATTATTCTCAAAATTAGAGGTACGCAAAATGCTCAAATTAAAAAAGGAGATTTTTGACGTCATTACCAACTTTCAGCCTTCACTCGTTTTTACATCTTTTCTGGTTCACAGTACGCAGTAATTTTTTAAGGATTTACCTTTTAATAAAATATGTGAACCCCCTCTCCTTCACCCCTTCTCTTTCTCTCTCTCTCTCTTTCTAATCTTAGTATTTCCCCTCTTCTTCACTCAAACTGTACTTTACTCATCAGTTATTGTCATTCCTAACCACATGATGAAACAATAATACCACAATGCAGGCCATCAAACATTATCAGGGGCTTTTTGCAGAAGGAGATGCAATCAAACACAAATCCAAAAATCAAACACAACTTGATTTTCAACGAATCAGAAACACAGATTGGGGACTTGTGTTTGGTTATTTATAATAATGATGCAACTTAGAAATCACCCACATCCTTTTGCAGTGTTTCATGTGCTTTAGCTTTGCTGCCATCCTACCACACAGGCATAACAAGGAATGAATATTATTTCCTGCCAGGTACCCTGTTACTACACAAGGGTTAAGGAATTGAAAATTTGGATAAGTACCTTGCTTAAGGAATATAACACCATTGCTGGGATTGAAAATAGTGACCCTCTGATTGAGAAATTTCTACAACGGGATGCTAAAAAAAAAAAAAATCCAAAATCAAGCACCGGAATTGTTGACCAATCAGAGGCATGCACTTGGGACTTCAGGATTTATAAAAAAGAATTTTGATTAAATACAACTGTTTCTTAAACAAGCCCCATCACCATAAGTATGTTCACAACCACAATGCTCACCTGATCTTTGCTGTCCTCCTCCTTGTCTCCTTCCGTAGCAGTGGCGGTCCACTCCTTGTCTCCACCTTCTCCTGGCTTCTGCTGCTGCTGCTGCTCCTGATCCTTGGTCTCCCCCTCCTGCTGCTCATTGGTACCTGCAATGCCACTCACACCCAGGAGGTACCTGTTGTCCAGGAGACCCTTCTCTGCTGCATCCTCGACCCTGCGGATATGGACGTCTACCAGGGTGGTGGGCACCTCGTCTTTCATCTTGGCAAACTCCTCTGAGGTGGGAGGAAAGTGTAAAATAAATTTATGATTACTTTTCACTAAGAACAGGTTGCTTCTGACGAATTTGTTACTCTTTGAAGCAATTATACACAATCTATAACACAAGATGATTTTGTTTATGTAATTGCAGCAATAACAATGCCTAATCAGGTAGACTGCTTTAAAATGTATTAAGATCAACACTATTATTACATACAGCTAACAATCCTGAAAATTCAATAATTTCATAAAATTATTTGAAGTGATCTATATAACTCTTTTCCAATGTTAATGTATCCAGGGTTTAATGTTATTTCAAAATGGTTGTTTGGGAAAATATTGCAACCAATTTCTGTAGTCTTAGGCAAAAAGTAAGTGTTTATCATATTTTTAAAATACTATTGGGTGTGTATCTTCTTCCACTGCTGGCTATGCAATTATTATCTTAATGTCAACAAAAAGTTATCATCAGTTTATATTCAGACTGATACTAGCAAAATTTACAAAACAGAATGCAATCAGAAAGTACCAAGATCACTCACCAATAGCTGCCTTTGCTGCTGCACTTGCCACTCTAGGGTCTACTGCTGAAGCAAGGAATGCCACAGTACTCATCAAGGGATTCCCTGACTGACTGAATGGGATGGGTTGGTAGGCAAGAGGACCTGTAACATCAAACAAAAACCATGGTCAGTTAATATTTGGTAAAATGAACAAGGGCATCAATACAACTATGAATTGATCCTAAGTTCAATGACTAAATGAACCTGATAACCATATTAAATCTAAGACAATAACCACATTTCTGATATAATTGTTTTTTCACTTATTGCTGATAGACCATCATTGATAAATGGGTCTACGATAGGTAGACTAAGGGTCGAAGAACACATTTCCATCAGCTTAAGTTGAAATCGGAAATATGTAAGTTAAAATTATTATCGTTGACAAGGATCCCAAGGCAAGAAAACTTTGATTTGGGATATTAGCAATTCAATCCAACTACGCTGAAATGGAAAAAAAAGTATCCCATGCACAAGAACAGGACACTAGTCCATCATAAAATCATAAGTAACATCTTTATGGAACACTCCAATGATAGTAATCTAGAAGCAACCTTTACTCACCTAGGGCTGATGGACCATCATGGAGATAAGGATCTTCGATAGGAAGTCTGAGGAACTGAAGAATACACTCATCTTGGGTTCTGCTACCGACATGTTCTGAGACCTTGTTCCAATCATCCTTGTACATCTCAAGGGCTTCAAGTAAGAGCAAGGTCTCTTGGTCTGTCCAATCCTTGATGTTACTGGATGATGTTCCCTTGGCCTAAATAGAAATAATTCAAAAAGAATTTAGGTTTGTGGGATTGGTTATATTTTAAGTAGCAATTTCTGTACGATACTAGACGTATTTTTCGCTAGAGAAGTTTACTTTGACCTAATGACATCCTATGCAGTGTGTTCATCTTTCAGGATAAAGGATGCTCAATGCATGGAATACATGCATATCAAAACTGATTGAATTTACCCAAGCCAAACAAACGGCATCATTTTAGTAACAGGAGCTTGTATATTGCCAATGATTAGGCTTATAACAATGGGCCTTGCTTAAATCACATATGAAGCTGATGAAGCCAACAGCTGTCAAATGGTTTTAACATGTTAAACATTAAATTGTTAATTTGAATGTTGTATAACACATAGTTTACTTTATTCTGACATTAAAGTCAATGTATCAAGGCAACTTTGTCTCACTGTCTCCCTGATAACTGTGGTATTGTACCTGTGGAAGTCTACACAAAGCAGGACCAAAGTCTATTGCTACTGTCTACAACTTTTCGGGGGTAATAAGGGAAAATTATGTAGTTCGAATATGTTGCACACCTTAGATATTTGAGACTTCTTTGTTGCATACATATCTTGTCTAAGCCCAAAGTTTGTCAGGTCTGTGCTCTTTGTATCCTTAGCACTGTCCTTATCCGTCATGCTCATCATCTGAGTTGAGTTGGATTGCTGCAAAGAAGATGAATAATCATTTGTTCATGGACTGTTATCTTATCAGCAGATCTAGTTAAGATAGTTAAGATATCATCATCATCATCATCAACATCATCATCATCATCACCCCCTACCATCTCCCCTTCCTCCTCCTTCTTGATGATTCATTCATTTGGTATTTGAAAGTTAGAACAAAAAGCTAAACAGACTGATAAAGAATAAACAGGAGAAATATTATATACCTTTCCCCTGTTGCTCTTCCAGGGGGGTGTTTCACAAAGATTTAAGTATGACTTAAGTCGCACTTAAATGCCTACGCGTACATGATATGGAACGCGCGATCTTATTGATAGACACGCAGTAGTGCGCGTCCTCATGACACGATCTGACCAATGCGGTCAAGCCTTTCATACCGTACGCAACTTGGTATTTAAGTGCGACTCTAAGTCATACTTAAATCTTTGTGAAACACCCCCCTGATCTTCCCAGAAAGAAAGAACAAAGAAATTTGAAATTAAAATGCCATGCGAGACATAAAAAAAATGCTCTCTGCTATACAATTTGACAAATTCTATTATTATCATCAGTATTATATTTCTATGTTTACCTTTGATCCACTTCCCGACTTGCTGGCCTGTACCGGCTGCAGGCCTGAAGGGGTGTCGGCCAGAACATGGAAGTGTGAGGTAGGGGGAGGTCCCATGGGCGTGGCCTTGTTGTCAGCATCTACCTGGTAATTGACCAAACCCCACTGCTCCAGGAATGCATGTACCCTGTATCAAAACAAAATTGGTTCACAATAATTTCTGTGGCTTTGTGTTTTTTAAGATGTACAGGGGGCAAGGCAAGGGGGCATGTTGGGGATATACATAAAAAAGTATTCATCAACATAACATTTAAGCTTCAACCTGTTTACATAGAAACATAATAAAATACACTGACCATATAAAAATGGATTTACAGTCTCAAAATATGTTGTTGTGTAATGAGCAACAAAATATTCAGGCTTTTTATAATAATCTACAATCATACTTGAATGAAATACACTGACTACTCTATTTTCAATGGACTTGTTGCACAGACCATAGGTTCACAGTTGAGCAACAGGGCATCTACAAGATTACCAAACCTCAATTATACTACTACAAAAAAAAACATAAATGACTGTTTTATATGATTGAGTCAGAAACGGTAGTTTTAAGTTTTAATCCTTGTTTAAAAACAATCCATATCTTTCTCCTCTCCCTATGACTTACCTCATAATAGCACTCACATCCCCAGCCAAGTTTCTTCTACATGCAGTGAATGTCAAATATTCTGTTGGGTTCAGCCGATAAGTGTCGATCATAAAGTTGCGATATGCCATGAATCTAAGAAAAAAAAAATCAGCAATGAACAATAAGAACTGGGAATACGAATATCAATACCTTCAATTGTAAGAATGTTGACAATTTTTTGATTGATACTAAATGCAAAATATGTTAAAGTATAAGCAGTGAAAAGTGAACATTTAAACCTTTCTCCACAATATTTCAATAGATTTTGAAATAAGAACTTTTTTAATAAGAACAGAATAGCAACTCCTTTTTTCTTTTAAAATCTCCCATGTTTAATCTCTGCAAAATACAACCAAATCCTACGAGCAATAAAGACCATATGAACGCAAAGTTTGTTTCTTTTGAATATAATTTAGACAATGACTAAAGGCAATTTCCCCAAATAGAAACTGTATCAAGACTCCCTTACTTGAGTACGTTTATAAAGAATATGCTATGTCTTGAGCAGTCATGATAGAAAAAATTGACTCAAGTGGGATACTCCGTTGAATAAAGAGATTTATTGTCTAAATTGCTACTCACACTTCAGGTGTTTTTGACTTGTTCTTGGTGTTGAAGAATTCAGGAAGGGCTCTCCTCTCTATGGCATGGATACTGGGAATGAGAGAGATAGATGAAAATGTGTTCTTATGGATAAAATAATAATGCACAACAAAACTGCTGTTTTAACTGAACATACAACATGGGGAAGTTTGCAGTAAAATAACAGATTTTGAATGATATTATTGTAGTTTGCAAGAAGTCAATTACAAACACTCAAATCTGTTTTTTTAATAAAAACCTTGAGGCCTGTATTTTGAATGTCAGTTTCACTTAATGGTAAATTCCAGTTCTGGTAACGATCTCAAAATGACTTTTTACAGAATCTAATATAATGACCACCCAAGTGTCTGTTTGTATGAATAAAAAATATGTGCCAAAGGATTCTGGAAGAAATTTTGTAATTGCTGAGAAATAAAGCAAAATAAGCGCGGATTCGGTCACTTCCGTCGGGTCTTTATTCCAGCAATAATAATACACTGTCCAACGTGTGCCTATCTGTGTTGGCGATCTTCAGTGTGATCGTATTTCTGCTAAGATTTTATGATTTCACAAAGTTCAGTTTATGTAACTGTACCAGATCTAGATCCACGATGATATAGTCATACTTAACCTTGGTTTTACAGACTTTCTCACGAAATTAGTGTTTTACTGCAACTACTGTAATTAAGCTTTAAAACACAAGCTAAATATTTGGCACATGAATAGGGATCCAAATGTGACACAAATCTTTAAGCAGTAGATGTTCAACCTTTCATGGTTTTTTTTGGTGGACTCAACAAAATCTGTCAAGGAGTAGACACAAGTTTCATTAATACGAAAGCACAGAACCCAAAACTGGAAGACTAAATAAAAAAATTAACACTGCAGAAAAGGGTTTTACACTTTCGACATCTGATAACCCACAGTATGAAGTAACTGATTAACATATTTCAACATTAATATAATAAGCCTTGTTTTCTCACCTGTTGTAGTCAAACCATGCAGAATAGCTTGGTACCACGATGTGATGGGTCTGCTCTGTAACATTATCTTCATGGATATCCGGTGCACCATTCCTGTCTTTCTCTTCTCCATTGACAATGGAACTGCTTTGGGATTCATCAGGCTGATATGGAGGACAATTTAGTAAAGAATTATACCTTTCTTTTTGGCTTCTCAAAAAGTAAACCGATACATATCGAGCGATAAATGGAAATAACTATACTATCATGATCATGGGATAATAAAATGCAATTTCTGATTAAGCTTAAAACCCTTATTTTTACAGAAACAACTGCGCTCTCAAAATAAAAGAGAAGAAGAACACAATTATTTTCTGCTCATTGACAATAAATATTCTTTTGTGTTATTATTTTCCTATTCTACTTGAGGATGGTTTTACTAAAGAGTATCTGATAGTATTTATTCCTTGAGAAACCAAGTACAATGGTTACTTAAGCTAAAGTCAGGGCAAAAATATTCAGAGTTCTTTGGGATTATCTCTGATATCTGGTGTAACACTATCATACTGTAGAAGTGGACACTGTTTCATAAAGCTTGTAAGCGATGGTAAGTATCATGCTGTTCAAAGCCACTGAAGTTGTGCCTTTGATGGGCTGACAACAAATTTGACATGTTTTATTGATACAATTTTGTTTTGTTTGTGAAACAGGTCCCTGGTGTTGCAATAAATACACATTTCACAGATACAAAATATTAATTGCCAAGTTGATTGTTACCTTATTGATGTCCATGGGCTCTTCCTTGTTTTCATCTAGATCCATCATTGTTCCACTTTTGACAGGTTGCATTTCATTGTCTTTACCACTCCTACTGCCTGGAACTACAAACATTATCACGAAAATGAAATAAAGTGAACAAGAGAAACTGCAAGCTGATCTAGTTGTTTTACTTTCTCCCTCTCGCTTTGACTGTAAAGCACTTCTAACATACACCAATTGATGACTCATTCAACTGATGATTAATATTAATCTAGCTGAAAGCAATATCAGAATCAATCTGCTTAGTGCTTGATGTAATTTTGACTTCCAATGGTTGCAATCTGGATCTTAATTCTATAAACTGCTGTACATGTATTTGGATGAATCACAATGATCACGATATACAACTGAAACTGTTCTAAATAAGGCAATTCTTTGTTACTGAAGCCATAAAATCGAGTAGACAGGCGACTGGAAGATTGGAAAATCTCCATGGAAATGGCAATTTGACAATGAAAATAGATACATCATCTGACAGAATTAGAACATATATAGATTTAATTATGATGATAAAGCATCATAAAAAAAAAATCAAAAGAAAATAGATGCCTATTTTTATCTTAACTCACAAGCTTCTGTTGGAAGACAATGGCACTTACTGATGACAGATCTCAATGATTGTGTGTCAATTTTACTTTTCTTTTCTAAAACAAGCAAATACTCCAAGAAAATAGAGATTCTAATTAATAATTATGATTACATAAATTCCCTAGTTATTATAATCCCTTTTTTATGTTTCAATATTCTTTTCACATGCCGTTTCATTTCCCAACATCACTGAAAAATCAAATGTAGTCAGATCATCCATATGTTGTAAGCTTCAATTACATAGCTCAAGGTATGATGATGAAACCTTACCAAAAAAAAAAATTTCTGGTAAAAGAAATTCTTTTGTTAAAATGCACATTTTAAAACTACAAACAAAATCAAGAATCATGAAAAAGAATAGTATTTCCCAAATCCTCAATGTTTTGTTAGGAAATTCTGGGCGTTGGGCTTCTCTACAACTGTAGCAGTAATTCTGGCAAAATTAAAGCTTTTGTGTTAGTATAGACATTATTGAATTTTTGGCTGCATTACAGTGACGCCATTAATTCTTTTTTTCTGGGAAAACTATTAAAAAACCATTTCTGTGATTGAGAATGGCATAAACTAAGATTCTGAGCAGAGCCATTATAGTATTTGAAAGCAACAGCGTTCATATGAAAGAAGGAGAGAGAGATAGAAAAAAAACCCATGAAGGTACAGAAAATATGAGACATATTTAGTACAATTATTAATTTAAAATGACTTACCAACTTTTGGTAGCTCCACCTCCTGCAGAGATGGGACAGAGGGAGGATTCTCCAGGTCTTTTGTTAGATCCTCCTCTTCATCTTTGGCTCCACGTTTCTTGGGTCCTGGTGCTGGGCTCCTGCCACTAGACAAAAAGGACAGTGCTCTCATTGCATAAAACTATGCTATGCTAGAAATCTATTTGCTCCCAGCCAATCAAATAACATCATTTCACAGCTTATAAATATAATCTAACTTGTTACTGATGATAAGTTTCAATGAAATATGGTCTATTGATGAATTCCCTAATCCAACAATTATTACATATACGCCTATACTAGAAACACTAGCTAAAACAATATTTTCATTGCTTGTGTTGACAGGTTAACTGATACATATTTCATTTTCTTATTCCCACCCCCAAATAAAACCTCCATTTTGAATTTTTGTATTCGAAATGCCATTAGTTACCAAACAATTTTGTTTCTGAAGCTGAGTAATGCATCACAGCTAGATAATGATAATAAAGCTCAGGCTTAATTCACCTCCCCCCTTTCCAATGATCCCCATCATGATGATTATAGCAGAGATGATTTTTCAAGAAGTTCTAAATTCAGCTTTATTCTGTACGGAATCGCTTACATTGATGAATAAATTCCTGAAAAGTGACTACTCTGCTATACGATAGAAAACAGGAATAGACAGCATAATTCATAAACACAAAACAAATATGGTATGAATATCATAATAAAAAAATACTCACGGTTTCTTTCTTCGTTTGTCAGGTGGTGGAGATGGCGATCGCTTCCTTTTCTTACCAGGGCCCCCTCGCTTGTTCATACCTCTCTCATGGTCACCATCGGTAGAACCCTAGAAGAAAGATCATGACCAATAAGATTAGATTCTTAGACTTGTCTACACTTGTAGTACAAAGACAAAATATAAATACAAAGACAATCAATGATTCAATATATCTATCCCGCTTTGCAAATTTGTATATTGTCCACAAACCTATTATTATGAAATATATTCACACATTCATTCATTGTGTCCATAAAAGGACAATGGTTCACACTTGTATTCATTCTTGCTTAAAATAAAATTCATAGAGTCACATTTCAACATCAATAATCAAATAGACATAACCAATATAAGACAGTATTACATAAAAAATATACTACATTTGCATGACATTGCAAGATTTATTTGTTGACATAAATAACCTTATGTCACAATCAAAATAGTAACTTTTTTCCCCAATCCAAATGTTTCATTTACTAGTCCAGTTTTATAATTCTTAAAGAAAGGTTTTTGTATACTGTAGTCTGAAGTTAATTTGGGCTTGAACATGGAGCAGAAATTAAAACAGGAGCTTTTCACATTAAACATGAAATCATTTCAGCTTGTAAACATGAACTCACATCATCTGCAATGGGCCTTGCTGGGTATGCACGTCTCCGGGTGCGTCCAATAGCTGGGGTAATGGCAACTCTATCATCTCCCTGATCAAACATAATATACATCAAAAGGGGAAACAATATTACTGAAAAAAGTATGGTAAGGGGTTCTAAAACTACACAGGTCATAAAGCTACACACCACTCATTAAGCATGCAATTTCAATGGCAAAATGTGCACTCTCTACAGGAACTGTGACTGCAGTGTGATGAACGATTCCTATTCATGTTTTCTACAGAGGCTGCAAAAAGTACTAAAATGCAGAGAAAACCTCCAACAGATGGAGTTATACTCACTTCAATTTCACATTTTCCTACAATAATATTAACATATTTAGAAATTGAGGCACAGGAAATACAATTTTCTTACATAAGAAATTAAGTGCGTAGCTTTAGGACCCCTTCTAAATCCAGCTGCAAAATCGAGAGGTGTTTGAAAAATTCAGCGGGATTTTCATTTTTTAGTGCGTTTTGTAATATTTTGATCTAGGGTAATGTAAATGTAATGTAAAATTTCTCACAAATCAGAGTAGGTCAATTTGTTCACACATTGAAATTGTCCTAGTTTTTATCATTTGAAAACAAATGTGTTTTGTATATTTCTTGATATTAACACAATAATGAACAATAACATGTTTTTCCTTTGTATAATGGAAATTAATACTGTGCTGTTCTTAGAAAACATGACAACATGACTTAATGTGCTATGTACTTCCAACAAGTGAATGCCTTTTTCATAGCATTAAACTGTTTAATTAAATCTATTAAAACATATTTTTATTACGAACAGCTACACTCACACTTATGTAGGTGCATTATTTCACGAGCATTGCTAAAAAAAAATAAAGAAATTGTTTGGTATGCAAGATTTCAATCTTAGTTATTGCAATATTATGCTCTACAATGAAATAAAATTTCCAACATTATGCTGGAAAACTCATGTTTTTGCTATTTTCATTCATACTGCTTGAAACATAATTTTTCTTCTTCAATATTTGCAATGGCATGACTATCCTGATAACTTATTACTAAGGATCCTATAAGTACAGACAGAAGTTGACATGAAAAATAAAACACTTACGTCCAATTGCATCTCATAATCTTCTTCATTCATCCATTCGTTGAACTCATCCAGATCTAAGATCCATTTGGCATTCACCTGCATTCAAAACAAAGAAAAATAATAAATTGATTAACAAAAAAGAATATTGTTCTAGTAGGATCCTAACCTCTATCATGATCTGTATTTTGTGTGAGAGACACGTTGAGGGTTAGGCATATAATTATACAAGCTTTAGATGGCATTCATAAACCTTCTTGCTGATGATACTGAACCATCAAAAGCAAATGTAAAGTCAACCCACAGATTGTGCAGATGCACATAATAGTGGGTGCGTTGTGGTCTAGTGGTTCTGGCTCTCGCCTTTCAAACAAAGGGTCGTGGGTTCAAATCCTAGCCATGGTGTGTTTTCCTTCAGCAAGAAATTTATCCACACTGTGCTGCACTCGACCCAGGTGAGGTAAATGGGTACTGGCAGGAAGTAATTCCTCAAAAAGCTGTGCGCACCAGAATCGGTAGACTAGCTCAGCCGGGGTAAAATAGGAGCGCCTTGAGCACCTAGCAAGGTAGATACGTGCGCTATACACATCCTATATCATTTATCATTAATACAAGGGTGAAGAACATACGGTGGAACTTTGTCTGGATGTCGATCCATGAATGATTCAATGCACCGATCAAGGAAATTTACAAACCTTAACACCTAACTATCAAATGAAAGAGTCTCACCTCCCATGGGCCGTCCATTGTAGAAAGGTGTTCAGGATCACCATGTACTTCTGAGGATGGGACCCAGGTATCATAGCTGTCTGGGTAGTACCACCAATGCACCAGGGTGGAGCGCTCTTTACGTCCAATGGGTCTCAGATACTCCTCACCTGAAACAATACAAGTTAATTAAATATAAAACAAACGCTTAATATCTGCACCATACTACCCATTGGAGTATCACATGGACAAACTGCTGCAAAGTATTATTATAATTTGGTATTTGGATTCAGAATTAACAAAGTTCATCTTATCCATTGCTTGACCTCAAATGACCTATGTCCTGATCAGTGATCTTGACCATGTGTATTAAGCTCGAATGCCAGTTTGAATCATCAACGAAGGTTTGAATCATTCATTTCCATTTGGATTTATTCATAAAGAGAGACAATGTTTTATAATTTAGTACTCTTTATATTGCTGTTTATATTGATAAATGTGATGCAGTATCAACAGTTGATACCAAACTTCATATCAAGTGTATCCTATGAGATATATGCAATACATTCTACAGCATGTTGTGCTGATATATCATCTGCAGAGATTCAATGAGATGTAATATGATGTATGTAGTATACCTTCAGCCAGGGGTATTGGAGGAGAGAATACAAGGTGAGTCGCTACTTCGGGGTCTTCAGAAACTGTACCCTGCAAAATAAATCAGAACAATATTTCAGTCACACATATTCCACAACAGGAGAGGATGAATTGAAATGATTACATTTTAGTATACTGTAGGACGTGGTTCCTAATTCCTACTCTTTGACTTATCTCATATTAATACAGGCAGGCAAGGTGGCAACATTCAATTACAGTCTCAGCCTACAATATTACAACTGGGAAGATAATATCTTTCTTTATTTTATTTTTTTCAGATATAATACCATTTCAACAAACTTGTTTAAAAAAAAAATACAATAGAACTCCGAAGCATAGGACATAACAACCATTTTCAATAGCATCAATCATCAATTTTGAGTCTTCTTATTGCGTCTTATGTTAAACAAAACAGAGACTACAGAGTACTGACTGATATTAAGTGAAACCTGTACATGAAACTACTCATGAAAAACAGACTTCAACATACTGGAGAAAAGATGAGAAAACACATTCAATGAAAAAAGACATTGTGGTCTTTATACAAAGGTGATCCTTGTAAGCAGGGGTGAATGAGGCTGTACTGTACCTGGTGTCTCTTTACAATATCAGTGAGCTTAGCAGCAAGCTTTGGCTCCACACTGTTGTGGATGCAGACCTGGGGCAAGACAAAACACTTGTTCTGGATCAGTGTCTTGGAGATCTGCATGAACATCTCTACGTTGCGGTCCATGCGTGACGGGGAGTGGAAGTCAAATCGTCTCCTGGTTTGATCATCAAAAGAGTAGATCAAAAGATAACAGTCAGATTTAAGATAAGAAACATTGAATAAATATAAAAGTAGGGTAAAGGAAATTTGCATTGAAATTTGTAAAAGAAAGTATGTACACTACAGTATACAAATGAGCAATTCCATCAAATAATCAACCTATTGGGCCTCCAACTCCCAACTTCGTCCCTTTTTACGTGACTCCACGAATCACTCAAACAATTATAATTTGATGGTATTGAAAATTTTCATTTGAATAAGTACACAGAGAAAAGATCATTTTAGGGAGTTCCACATACTTACAGGCATATGGAATTGCCCAAATACATGTACTGACAGATACTTACGGTTAGGTGTACGTGATTGCCACTGTCATTTTTGTGATCTCTTTCAAATGAACAAAGTTATACATGTATATGGCTGCAGTGAACAAGCACATATTCACTACACAAATTAAGCATAGTAATTATCACCAAGGAATTCAATGTTTGCAATGCCATGCAACAAGAAAAAAGAAAGGCATGATTAAGTGATGAACGCACGCTAGATACATTAACACTGTGTATAATGTTAAACAAGAAATGAACATGAAATATATGAAATGTAGTAATATCATGTGGAAAACATGATAAAGAGGGTAAAATATTACTTACCATCCCTGTTCACTCTTGAATCGGTATACAGCCATTAGAACATTGCAAAGACCCCCTCCTGACTTGAAATCCAGAAAGACTTTTTGCTGTAAGATAAAGTAGTTTCAGTGGATTTAATAAGGAGTTACTTACTTACTTATTTTCCCTTTGTCAGATGTCAGTAAATTTGTAGAAAGCTCAAAAGCTCATTTTATAAGACACATTGTTCATTACAAGTACAAATTGATAATTGTTTTTACCATGCTACTTAAATATGTCTGCAGTGAATACCAATAATCTGCCACCAGAAGAAGTGTAAAAGTATGTTATTTTACAAATGTAGTTCAAGAATTTCCTGACTTTCTAGGACCATACAAGTATCATTGTGATCAGGTTTATATTGTTTTGAGGTCATTAGAAGAGCAATTGATCTTTGCTCTGTCAGCTTACTATAAAGTTGATGATTAATCATGCCCATGCCTGGAGTTAGGCTATATGTAAGTGGCAAGAGCACTATGTTGCTTTGGGACATAAAATAGTCCCGCTACAGAAAAAAAAAAGTCCTTGATTTTCCATCATTTTAATTCACTGGTGTACATGAATTTAAACAGAGTAAAGATGCTACGCCAAACAGGTATCTACAACAAGTGGAATGCCTCTGGCCGTCTCACCTGCATCACGCGATTCAATATAGCAGCAGTGTTGATTTTGAAAACTACTATAACTCGCACAAGATGTTCAGTGATACTTGGTTACTCTTATTTCCACGTTTTATGAACTAGACCAATACACTTATAGAGATATGATGGCAATTCAACAAATACCCCCAACGTGGCCAAAGTTCTTTGACCTTACATGACCTTTGACCTTGATCATGTGACCTGAAACTCGCACAGGATGTTCAGTGATACTTGATTACTATTATGTCCAAGTTTTATGAACTAGACCAACACACTTTCAAATTTATGGCTGTAATTCAACAAATACCCCCAATTTGGCCAAAGTTCATTGACCCTAAATGACCTTTGACCTTGATCATGTGACCTGAAACTTGCACAGGATGTTCAGTAATACTTGATTACTATTATGTCCAAGTTTCATGAATCAGATCCATAAACTTTCAAAGTTATGATGGTAATTCAACAGATACCCCCAATTCGGCCAAAGTTCATTGACCCTAAATGACCTTTGACCTTGGTCATGTGACGTGAAACTCATGCAGGATGTTCAGTGATACTTGATTAACCTTATGTATAAGTTTCATGAACTAGGTCCATATATTTTCTAAGTTATGATGACATTTCAAAAACTTAACCTTAGGTTAAGATTTTGATGTTGATTCCCCCAACATGGTCTAAGTTCATTGACCCTAAATGACCTTTGACCTTGGTCATGTGACATGAAACTCAGGCAGGATGTTCAGTAATACTTGATTAACCTTATGGCCAAGTTTCATGAACTAGGTCCATATACTTTCTAAGTTATGCTGTCATTTCAAAAACTTAACCTCAGGTTAAGATTTGGTGTTGACGCCGCCGCCGCCGTCGCCGTCGGAAAAGCGGCGCCTATAGTCTCACTCTGCTATGCAGGTGAGACAAAAATGATTGATAAGACAGAGGCACAAGATTTTTCTTATCATTATTCTTGGCAGAAAGTCAGAAATACTAAATAGGTAAAATTAGATTTGATTTACTTACAGGTACTCTGGTCAGAGGAGGGTTGCTGACATGTCTCCCAAAGGCATCTTCCTGGAACTGTATAAGCTGAGCGAGCATACTTGCAATGCTCTTATTGGTGGGAGGCTCAGCCTGGATCCACTGGAAGACAAAAAATACATTAAAACATAAAACATTTCCACCTCACCCTGAAGTTTCTTGATAACACTTTTACATTGCAAGTATGTTGTGCTAAAAACAGATTGTCTATCATAAAGTACCCCTACATGCAGTTCAAAATCTCTTTTTCAAGATTTGCCATCTTCACATAGACTTGTAATGAAACCCAATATTAACACATTATTAAACTAGCACGCTAGGTTAGGGTTGACATTTGACAGCTGAAGGAATTTTCCTTTATTTTTTTTATCCAGAGAAATCCTTTTAACAAACAAAATCCTAGAAGACAGGAAGATCCTCTATTTCAAACCGACGACCAGGTACTTTCCACTTACATTTAGAAGTTTGTACACTTACATTGTATGAACAAGTAATTTCTAAATGATTCGGCCCCTAAAGGAATCAAGAGATGATGGCTACATATTAGTTTATATGCCAAGTTTGAAGCAATCCTTGAATTGACACGAATCCCACTTAAAATATTGAAAAAATAGAGAGAGAGAGAGGTAGATCTATGGAATTTCTATAGACAAAAAGGACAAAGCCTTAGACACTAGAGGAGCAAAATGAATGAAAGACTATCTCCATTATGCGAGACAAATCTCTAATATTGGAGACTTGCTCTGGAAAAGGATAAAAGAAACATCAACAACATCATAAATTATACCTGCCATCTTATGCTTGTGGTCTAGTATTAAATTGTCAGGTCAGAGCTCTACGTTGTACTGATATACATGTAATTGCATTGGTTTGAATCCAGCTCTTGTTGGCTAGTAATTCTTTCAGTAATAAATTGATAATAGCATTTACTCCGTTGAAGAAACTAGATGCGACATTATTTGTATTATAATTATAATTATCAAGCCAGGGTGCTCCTACCCCGGACGGCTCGAAGTGGGCCGGAGCCCAGAAGGTAACCATAGGCTGCCACTGGTAACAAATGCTAACATGGGTACCTTTGAGGTTGGTGTGCCCAAAACACCAAAAATTACAGAAAAAAAAATCATGCACCCACATCAATTCTAAGGATGGAGGTCTAATGGACAGCAGAATCCTAACATCAAGGCAGTAACCTTACCCTCGAAAAAGGGGGGAAAAGGCAGTGTTCTTTCACTCGCTTTCAAAATTGCAAACAAACCTGGCTGATCGATATACCGAGGGCGCATGCGCGAATTGGCCTGCCTTTTCCCCCCTTTTCGAGGGTCTGGCTACTGCCTTGTTGTAAGGATTCTGCTGTCTGTTAGACCTTCATCCATAAAATTGAGGTGGGTGCATGATTTTTTTTTATTTTGGGTGTTTTTGGTACCCCAACCTCGATGATACCCATGTTAGTATTTGTTACCTGTGGCAGCCTATGGTTACCTTCTGGACTCCGGCCCGCAAAGCGGGCCAGAGCACTGTGGGTTAGGGTGCTCCACAAAGTAATGTATACAGTAATAACTGTAATGTGATAACATATCATGAATTATATCAATAAGATTATCTTTTTTGTTTACAAATTTGTAAACAAATTATAATTTTCTCCTATTAAAGCTGTTTCATTTACAAGATTATCTTTCCATTCAAAAAACAGATATGTCATGAATCTTTATCAATTTTGAGATTATTTGATAACATATCATACAACACAGTCAGTAGAGGCGCACGGCCAATATAGGAGACTGTCTCCTATGAGAGAGATTCTCTAAATAAAAATGTGATAAGCAGATTCCTCATGAAAAATTACCCATTTTCACCGTCTACTTTAAAAATTCACCGTCTACTTTTGTTTTGATAAGGATTTTTGTTGTCATCCACACACAAAACAAATGGGCTTCTGACCTCAGTGAGACAAAATTCTGGGTGGAAAAAATTACGCTTTTGTTGGTGTCGTTTCTTTTGTTCTTTTACAAAGCAAGTCTCCCATATTGGAGAGTCTCCCGGCATTGGCCGTGCGCCTCTACTGACAGTATGCTCCGGGAACAAGCATGTACACATAAAATATTATACATCATATTGATATGATTATGTTTCCACCTCAAAACTGTTTGCCGATCTTTATGAATCTTTTGAGACTAAATATAAGGAATGTGATTTTCTATTTACTGGTAAATAAAAATGGAAAATTTGTCTTGGTTCTTTATTTGTCATGAGAAAATTCAATATATTTACACAATGTACCTTGGCTACAAAATGCTTTGCATGTTTTCTACAGTATAATGAAACAGAATTTCCCTTAGAGATTAACTCATCTGTTCATTAAGCAGTAGAAGTGCACGGCCAATATGGAAGACTGTCTCCCATGAGAGAGATTATCTCCAATATCAGAGACTTTTGTAAAGAATTTGGGTATCCAATTTCAGAGACAGTCTCCAGTTTGGGAGACCAATTTCCTTTGTTTACATTTGCTGCAAAAGGATTACCTTGGCGGCAAATAAAAATGTGATAAGCAGATTCCTCATGAAAAATTACCCCTTTTCACCGTCTACTTTAAAAATTCACCATCTACTTTTGTTTTGATAAGGATTTTTGTTGTCATCAACACACAAAACAAATGGGCTTCTGACCTCAGCGAGACAAAATTTTTGATGGAAAAAAATATGCTTTTGTTGGTGTTGTTTCTTTTGTTCTTTTGTAAAGCAAGTTTCCAATATGGGAGATTGTCTCCCCTATTGGATAGAGTCTCCCATATTGGCCGTGCGCCTCTACTGTTAAGTTTGAAACGGAATTACAAATTTTCAGAAACAGAAAAGATCATTAAAAAAAACAGAACACTGTAACTACCATTATTATGTCTATTATTACATATTATTCCAGGGCACTCTGTCTTTTCGAAGACCATGTTACACCCTAAATTTTATTATCAATCATGTTTCCATCTCAAAATCTTCATTCATTTCTGCCGACAACTGACAAGTATACTAGTACTACTCAAGTACTATTATTACATTCGCTCCATCCAAATAATATGTCAACATCTTCTTTAGACCAAAAGCTTCAGTCTCTGTATTTTGGTTGTTCCGCTGAACTACGTTGGCTCCACTCACCATACATAGACTGAAGGGGATGGGGCCCCGTACCTACAGCCAACGTATAGTGAACTAGCGTTTTATAGATCGCGATTTAAAACTGTTTTTTAAGCAAAATTGAAAGTTTCATGGTTTCCATTATCAGGGAAATATAAAAAACTTAAGTAATTGCATACCTTGGGCCGGAGTTATTGAAAAAAATCCTCTGGATGATTGAGAAATCTGTCATCTAAGACATTTTCACCTGACCTGACGGTTTTTCTTGCAAGTTGCCATCTTGAATGACGTCATTATCGTTATTAACTTAATGTCTCGAATCGATATATCGCGATTATAACTAGTACTAGTACTAGTATAAGTAGTATCGTTTATCTTCGGTTTCGTTCGCATATGGAGCAGATCGTATAATATCGAAAGCAATATCGATATCACATTCGTGATTGTTGACGTTCGTTTGTAAATATTTTATAGTGTGGCTGCCATTTTGACCATTTTTATCGTGTTCAACCCAATTAAACATCGGTAAAGTATATTTTTCATGCCTTTTTCATCTATATCGTTTAAAGTATTTAAACATTTAAATATCAACTTTTAAAAGTTTGTTGTTTATACATCCTTAGATTGTAAATTCGATGTGTAAAATTACATCAAACTTTGGACTGTGAATTGACAAAAGGGAGGGAATGAGAACACATGCGAGCCCACACGTACACCCTACCGTCGGTAAATGGGGATTACAGTAAAATGTCAGAAATTGTTGAATAAATCCCCAGAAACGACGGTTATTCCTGTCTACATCTTCTTGTGCACACAGCTGCCAACAAATTCCCTTTTTTTTTTTTATCAATGTCAGATCTATTCTAGCCTGTTAACAGAAAATTAACAATATCTTTTTTTGCTGATTCAATTTTGATTGTTTGAAATTGAATCACTGACTTGTGACTTTGTCTTTGTGTTGAATTTGAACTGCGGAATCTAACTATATTTTTCACATTAAATAAAAGACAGAGACACAACATAGGAATAGATGAGAGAATGAATTACAATTCCTCTTGATACATTTAGCTGAAAATGACCGCAAATGTCAGCTATGTTGGAAAACTCGCCATAAAATAAAGACTCGGTCTCGGGTTCAGCTTAGCCTTACTAGGGCTCCAGGCAAGCCCAGGCACAGGCCTTGGCTCCGGGGCGCTGCCGCCATGGCCGCGGCGCGGCGAAGCAAGTAGAATTCGCAGCCGCACACGAATTATCTCAGACTCGGAAAAGGTACGGTAGTTTGATCGAGCATTATATTGACTGTAATATGACAATTTCTGGCCCCTAAACAATACTCACCCTCTTGCAATTTCTTTGAAGCCATGATTTCACATTATCAAGCTGGGAAGCAATGTCAGCGGACTCAAAAAACTTGAAATCAGCACCACCGTCCTTCTTTCGGATAGCCATCTTTTGTCTTTCTCGTCTTTTGTACACCCGCAATAATTGAACGAAACTGTCGTTCATTTTTGAGCGGCATGGAGCTGGTGGTCAAGTTTTGCGTTGCCAATTTTATTACTAACAGGTATTTTAAAATGATTGCTGCTCGCATGCCAGTAAATCAAAAAAGTAAAATAACAAAGGATAGCCTTATTCTTAATTGTAACAGAGAAAAATTTATTACATTCAAACATGACAAATCTTCAATGTAGATCTTCATAAAAGTTGAGGAACTCGGTAGGCCTATAGCAAGAAAAATGTGGAGCAGATCGGCCCCGAGATCGGCCTACTGAAAAGACAATTGTCAGCATAGGCGGATCCAGGGGGGGGGGGGGGGCCCAAGGGGCCCGGCCCCCCCCCTATTGGCGGAGCAAAAAAAAAGGAAAGAAAGAAAAAACAGGGGGAAAAGGAGGGAAAAGAGGAGAAAAAGAAGAGGATTAAGATGAGTTGATAAAATAAGATGAGGGGAAGACTTAATTGGAAAAAGCTTTCATGTCACTCATGGTATAAAAATTTCGCTCGCGCTTCGCGCTCGCATTGCCTGTTAGGTGATTTTCATATCTTGTTCAATATGAAGTTTAAAAATCAAGTTTGGAAGTCAATATACAAAACATATTTCACCTCGGAAATCGAACTTTCATTATTTTGTGTGATTTACAAATTGTTTTTAAAAAGTGCTTTGTAAAGATGTCAGTTTTATGGTCTAAAATATTAACATTTTCTGCTCGTGCTGCGCGCTCGCAAATTTTGATTTATCAGGTACCTATTATTTTTGTGTATTCCATTAAATTTTCAAAATATTCTTTTCAGGTCTGAAAGTCAAAACGTATCAGCTAGCGCTGCACGCTCGCATTTTGATCGGCGAGTTATGTATATGTCGCAATATTGATTATACAACAAACTATACTTTAAATCCCCTTTTCATGACAGTTCATCAAAAACTTTGGCTCGCGATTTGTGCTCGCATTAATGGTTAAAATATATTAACTTGATGCATCTTATTTATAATTACACAAGTGCTTGAAATGTCCAGTTTTCAGGCCATAATATCATCAGATTTTGCGTCCTCAGGCGTTAATGAATAAGACATTAATTTAATGATTAAATTGTCCATTTTGTTTCATCTCGCACTTAGCAAGAGGAATAGGAAGACAGTTATCATTTTGATATGCATTTCCTAAGGATGTCCCGGTCCTATGTTAAAACTCAAAGTAATAATAATTAAAATATCAGCTCTTTATTAAGTGCGATCCATATCCACCTCACAATTTTCCTACAAAGTGCTTGAAATATAGAGCTGAAATTGACTGTTTTTTCAGATCGGAATATTAAATAGTTTAAACTCGCGCTTCGCGCTCGCTTTGATTTTCATAATAAAAGATGTATTAAGAATGCCTAGATTCAATATCTAAATATGAAACACGCGCGCGTATTCAGATAGTCAACTTGTTCTCTATTTAAATCATTATCCAGTTTCAGATCACCGTAAATATCAAAAATTTTCTGCTCACGCTTTGTGCTCGCATTATTAATGTAGGTAGACCCCTACTCATTCTTTCATGATTTACAAAACATGAATAGTGTCCCGTTTGTAGGTCTAAATCTCGATTTTTCCGCACGCGCTTCGCGTTCACATCAATTGTTTAATTATAATCCTGTTCACGATTACAAAAATTGATTAAAATGTTACATTCTTTATGTAGAAAAGTAAAAAATTTTCAGCTCGCGCTTCGCTCTCGCATTATTTGATTGTTGAAATATGTAACGTCTTCATGCCTAAGTGCAAGCAGTCCTTAACAGGTACATTTTCGATCTGTTCAAAACGTATATAAAAAAATTCTGCTCGCGCTCTGCGCTCGCATTATTAATGTAAGGAAGATCCCCACTTGCATCCTTTTCATGATTTACAAAACCTGAATAGAGTGTCATGTTCAGTAGGTTTAAATCTCGAATTTTTCCGCTCGCGCTTCGCGTTCGCATCATTATTGTTTACTTATATACCTATTCTGTTTAAGTTACAAAAAGTGCTTCCATTTCTTAGGTAAATTTGTCATAAAATTTCAGCTTGCGCTTCGCGCTCGCATTATTTGATTTTTAAAATATGTAGCGTCTTCATGGCTAACTGCAATATTTAACAATACCTTTTCCATCAGTTCGTTTCTGCTCGCGCTTCACGGTCGTAGTAATTTTTCATTTGCATACACATCTTTTTCAGGATAACAAACATTGCCCAGAATGTTCAAGAACTTAGAAAAAAAACCCACAATATTTCCCCCAAAAAATAGCTCGCGCTTCGCGCTCGCATTGTATAAATAAGGATTATGGTATTATATATTTATGTTTATTCATAAGAATAAAGCTAAGAAGTGACTATTAGGACTACCCCTTCAAAGAAACAAAAAAATCCCGGCAAAAATCATCTTCGAGCGGCCGATCGGGGAAAATATTGCTGGAAAAAATCCGGCCCCCCCCCCTATTGGCGAAGGCTGGATCCGTCTCTGGTCAGGTTATGTTCCCCAATGTGCCAAGCCTCTAGCACTAGTAATCTAGTATATTCAAATTCTCATTAAAACATAAACTATAACCCCCTTTACAAAAATTGAAACTCAGTTGTACATAAAAATAAACACACGTACGGAACACGGCGCAATTGTGAGAGCCAGCATAGAGACCATTATGTCTATATAGTGAAGGCTCTCATATCATGGACCTATAGGTCCATGCTCATATCAAACTCCAGCAGGGGCCAGTAGGCCTATATTCAGATGTTCGAGAAGATTCATACAAGGATGTTTAGCCAAGGCAAAGTGATATGAATTATGAATTAACTTATCCGGGGGACTTATAAAAGGGATGGCCCGGGCTGAAATATTTATATCTTAATACATAGAGTAGAATTCACTGAGCAAAATGCCGAAAATTCCATCAAAAACGGATCACAAATAATAAAGTTATTGAAGTTTAAAGTTTACCAATATTTTGTGAAAATAGTCGTCATGAATATTCATTAGGTGGGCCGATGATGTCCCACTTTCTTATGTTATTACATAAAATCATAATTTTTTCATTATTTCATACTTGTGTGAATAACTTCTCCTTATAATGAAATAAGTTTCATCAATAAATATTTTATGCACTAAGTCAGTTGTCAATCCAATTTTTCTAGTTCTTGGAGGAAAAAAATTGAATAAACCTAATTTCATATAATAAAATACAAAAGAACAAGTTGGGATGTGACATCATCAGCCCACCTAATGAATATTCATGACGACTGTTTTCACAAAATATTGCTAAACTTTAAAATTCAATAACTTTGTTATTTGTTATCCGATTTTGATGAAATTTTCGGCATTTTGCTAAGTGATCTTCTACTCTATTTATTAAGTTATAACCACTTTCAGCCCAGACCATCCCTTTAAGTACGAAATCTAAAATAGTTGTGAAATATAGGGAGGATCAGCAAGCCATGCACGAAGCCAAAAGATAAAAAACAGCAATAAAATTTGAAATGAATGGTGAAATCAAGATAGGGCCTACTTTCTTTAGTGGAGGAAGTTAAAATTCATGGTGATAATTTACTAATGGAAGACGAAATGACAAACATGACTGGTTATATAATCGAAATGAGAAGTAATATTTTCTCCCTTTTATTTTCTGAAGACTTGTATTTTATTTTTGCACTTGTCTCCACTTTAAGTATGAGCCTTATTTTTTCTTCCAATGGACATTTATTTACTCGCTAAAAAGGACTATTTCAAATAGGGCCTATTGACAGAAAGAGTTCATCTAATTCCTATACTTTTTTCATCTCTCCACTCATTTGTGTATTTCTTCTTTTCCGCAAGCGGACCGTATATTAATTTTCACGGTTTGTTTATTTGTTTTTATTTCTGCATAAATTGATAGTCGTAATTACAAAACGAGGTTGTACATTTCGTTAAGGGAAGTCCACTCCAACAAATAAAAATCAACACTGAACATCATCTAAATCGGATGTAATGAAATTTTTGAGGAGGGTTATTTAAATAAAATATATATCGGATTTCCTTTATATTGCACCGTGAGGCGTGAGCAAAGAAATGAAGTGTCTTTTTTTTTTTTGCTGTTTCTGTTGGCAAACGCGGGGACTGGGGGCGGGGCAACCGCAGAACCCTGCCTGAACCCTTCCTTCCTTCTAGTAACGGGACTGATCATCAAAGACGGGGAGTTCCAAAATTCTTGGCATCCTCTCTTTTGTTCTATCTTACTTTAAATTTTTTTAAATTAAAAATTATTGTCAATCTGAACGTTTTATTCGTTTTTTAGTATGTATACCTGGTCCGAATCTGAATTAAAGAATGAATTTATAAAGTGATTACTTAAACTTAATTATAACTAAATAAATTAAATAAAATGAAGAAAAAGGGCCCTTATATAAGATAGGCCTGTGCACTGCATGGTGATGCATCGCTGGCTATAGTCTCCTATTCTACTGATACATGAATAAAAAAAGGGGGGGGGGGGCTGCATGCATTATCATGATTATTATGATTGTTGTTATTATGATTATTACCTTTTTTGTTTGTTTTCACCTTCATTAAAATATCCTCCCCATAATGTGATAAAAATGTATTTAACTCACATAGAACTGGTAATTCAACTGCTTGGCAGCAACATAAAGTTCTACGAAAATTAACTAATCGGTATTTTCATTTTGATCACAATGGAGTTGCTATTTTGCGCCTAGAGAAAAAAAAAATGACAATAAAAGTACCATTACGTAAATTTTTTCCTTATTTTATCATGATATAAATAATAAACAATAAAATATATTTATTTTTTTTTTTTTAATAAAACGATACAAAATCTATTATTTTTTTATTCAAATTAATTTGCTGTTTGTAAATTGATAGTCAAAATATATTTATGGCGACTTCCCGAGAACTACACATTAATTCTGCAATGATGAAGGGTAAACAGATAATAGTTTTTACTCTTAATTAATTCAAATTTAAACGATTGATTCAAGAATAAGGCTAAGATCGAACCAGAGTACGGGAAAATGTGATTTTCGTGTTCAACTCTATGTTATTTTTGTTGTGTTGTAGGTACAAATTATAATAATTGCAGTCGTGCTACAGTTGTGTGGCCCCATTCATTAGGAATTGTGTACGATGGCTCGATATGCAATGTGAACGCTTACGGGGCGCTAATGCAGTTTAGTATCCCCGTTGCAAATATGATCAAACTTGATTTAGAACATTATATCATAACCTTGTTCATTGAATGAGTGAGGCTAGAGATAATTCTGGTTTCCGCTGATGCTTGCAAATATTTTGGGTTCTAACATTAAGTTCAAGTTTGACAAATGACAGAACAAATCAGACAATAATATATTTCTGGACATTAATATTATTTTTACAATTTGTATGCCTAGAAATCTAGACTCTATTTTTCTTCTTCTTCCGTTGAGTACAGTCCTCTTTACAGAGTATAGTCATACTTGGCTGAGGCTGCAATCACAAAAACACATGATATTTGGTGCAGTTGAACAAAAGTAAAAACTAAACTATAAAGTCTATAGTGCAAGTATAAAGATGCATCTCAACTGGAGAGATAACGGAGGGTGAGTGGTTCCAGGTGGCTCCTGAAAGACTCAGTTGAAGGAGCCAAAACCACTGTTGTAGGCAGGACATTCCACAAGCAGATGGTACTTTGGAAAAGCTGTGTTGGTAGGAGAGGATTCTACAATGCTGTTGTTTGAATTGTAGGCAATGTCCTTTGGTTCAGACAAGGCATACAGGAAAGGTGGTGCAGCTGGGATGGCGATTAGACCATTGTCATTGACGATTCTGTACATCATGATGACTTTGTTGTGAGCTCGTCGTTCACGAAGAGACTGCCACGGTGCCACCGTAGTTCTTTCATCATCTGAGTGACACTGCTCTGTCGGTCATAATAACCTTTTACAAATCTAGCTGCACGCCGCTGAACCATTTCAGTCTTAGTGATAAGCTCTTTGGTATGAGGGTCCCAAACTAAAGAAGAGTACTCAACAATTGGACGAACGTAGGTCTTATACGCTCTCTCCTTTAAGCTAGCTGGGCATTTCCTCAAGTTGCGTCGAAGGAAGCCAAGAGTGCTGTTACTCTTTTTACAGAT
The DNA here is from genome assembly GCF_037042905.1 of Lytechinus pictus. Taxonomy (NCBI): domain Eukaryota; kingdom Metazoa; phylum Echinodermata; class Echinoidea; order Temnopleuroida; family Toxopneustidae; genus Lytechinus; species Lytechinus pictus. The sequence continues at coordinate 25,354,143 of NC_087247.1, forward strand.
GGCGTTTTATTGCAATATTCAATATTATCAAATTAGTGCTGTTTCTGAGGAGTTTTTGAACATTTTCTGGGGTTTGTTTTGGTCTGATTGATACAGTGGAGCCAGACAAAGTCTCAGTGGAGCATATCCCTAAGGCCTGACACTAGACCTAATAATCAGTCTACTCTAGACTATAAGTATAAAGTCAGAATCTAAATTGTAATGCCCACCCAAAACAGTTTGTCACAAGTGACACAACCATTCATGCATTGTCATGGTTGTGGTTATATGGGAGTTATTTATAGTTTTATCAAGGCATTATTTTAGCTGTTTAACCTTCTTATTATTAAACCTATTCTTTATTTGTGATTCACGCTCTCTCTTCACTTGATATTTTTTGTTCTCATTTTCAAGAGCAACCAGTAATATACAATGAATTGGCCATAAGGGGAAATATGTCCATATTGGACTATTGCCGTACATTCATGTCAGCTATATCTGGATCAGCAGCAGGTATACTTGGTCTTACTGGACTTTATGGCTTCATCTTTTATTTCATCACAGCATTTTCTCTATCAGTGAGTACTGTTCTTGATGCTTCCTCATTCACAAAACTTTTGGTTTTTTTTGTAAGAGCCACCAAGATGTCATTATTTTGAGTTAAAGATGGGATATGGATTTTATTTTCCATTCAAGATGTTTACAAAATCATGTTTTGATGCAGGACTTGAACATGTTTGGGCTATTTAAATACCTAACAGAAAAAGAGCTGAAATTCAACTGACCATGATAAAAATATTCTTTCTGTTCACTTCTACATGTATGATGTACACAGTACACTAAGGTATGATACCTGGAATAATTTTACTTTAAAATTTATTTGCATTTCAGATTTAAGTGAAGACCTTTCTCAACTATGTTTAGTACAGTATTATGCCCTATAATTATGCAGTCATGAAAGCTTTTGATGTGATGCCAGGAAGAATGTTCCATTTAATATATTTGAGAGAACTGTCCTCAGGTGTGCATGTAGAGTGCAAGTATTCTTTGTTCTGGGGAAAAAGTGTGATAAAATGGTACAATGTAAATTTTTTCTCAACAGTTCATGTTGTTCTTGAAGACTGGTGGACAATGGCACAAATATTTCAGGATGAGACGACCTCTCTTGACACATGGACTGTTTGGTGGACTTTTTGTATCCTTTCCAGAATGAACTCTTTTAGAAATATTCTGATTTGCAATCACCTTTTTATAGTTATTTTTATTATTATTTTTTATCATTATGCCTCCACTGTAGATAGATTGCCAGATGCATCATTGTTTTGGGTTGCCCGTCCTGTTTTGTTCTCGCAGTAACTAAACTGTTTAATGATTAACTGGTCTAAGTATGCACTTAAAAGAGGTGTTGATCTGATTAAAAGTGGGTAATCAAGGTCAAAGGTCACTGTGTATTAACTTAGGGCCATTTGATTGATCAATTTAAAGCATATAACCAGTATGCATATTGGCAGGACAATAATCTGATTAGATTTTGGGGTCACAAGGTAAAAGTTGGGTCATTACATACCTGAAAATGCCTTATTTTTGTGATTATTATAGAACTGTTTCATGGTTCATGTACTTTAAGCAAGTGAGTTAGGATTAGTCTTATTCAACTAAAAGTAATGTATTATGATTTTACACACCAGTTAGATATATATGTAAATGGAGTAGTTGAAGCGAGGAAAATGACCACTTACAATTTATGTCTATAATTTTGTGATCTATATAATTTGTATAATTTGTAAATCAAAATTTTGAAGTCAGCTACATTTTATTAATCCCAGGTGATTTGACATACATGCAAGATTTACATCACATACATGTATCCTGTGTATTGAATTTCAAGTTGTACTGTGTAACAGTTTCTGATGTTTATTTTCCTTTACTTCTTTTTTTGTCTCAGACATACATCTTATTTTGGACGTATCCTTTACATTATGACTTCAACACTTATGTGGAAGAAAGTTTTCCATTTCCTCATTCCTGAAATAGGAATTTAGGAAGAAAAAAATATGTGAGGGTATAAAAAATTAACGGGTATTGCTTTATCATGGTATTGAAACTAGAATTGCATCAATTTCATGTGAAGTTACCAGAATGAAGTTCTGAGGCCCGTTTCATGAAGAGCTACAACTATTATAACTTACAACTTTGGCATTCTGGGTCAACTTCCATGCCAAGAAGGCTTAACAGCCTATCAAAATCAAGGTCTTTGGTAGTTGCCATAATAGTCCAGGAAAAATAAGGTTTGACCGCAAACAAATTGCAATAGAATTTTTTTCAACGCAATGCATTTCCATGAAGTCCCCAAAATGACATACTAAAAGTCCAGAAAAATCCAATTAGTGGAAAGATGTCTAATTTGCATAAATCCAAAATGGCGGCTACCGGAAGAACTTTTGATGATTATTGATAGTAGTACAAACATTGTTCTGGTCATAGCACTTTCAAAAATTATGATAAAAGCATGAAAATTTCACCAGTGTTATATCTTACCATAGGATTCATTATAAAATCAGAATGCAAGTCAAATTTGACCTCCGCTGACCTCTAGAGGTCAATGAACTTAAGGTCAATGACCTCTAAATATCAGAAAATTGATGTTTTGCATCATTAGTACATAAAAATATGGTTATAATGAAAACAAAATGATTAAATATTGACTTTCAAGATATCTTGATATTTTAGAAAGAATTTGGTGGATTATAAATCTTGACCTTTGACCATGGAGAGATGGAAAAGGTCAATGACCTTAACATTTTAGAATGTTGACACGTAGCATCTCTGATTTATAAACAGGCTTCTAGTGTAAAAATTGCAATACAATTAATTTGAGCACGATGCATTTCCATGATGTCACCAAAATGACATTAGAAAAGTCCAGAAAATCCATTTAGTGGAAAGATGTCTAATTTGCATAAATCCAAAATGGCGGCTATCGTGAGAATTTTTTATGTTTATTGATAGTAATACAAACATTGTTCTGATCATAGCACTTTAAAAAAATATGATAAATGCATGAAATTTTCACCAGTGTTATATCTTACCATAGGCTTCATTTTGAAATCAGGATGCAAGTCAAATTTGATTTCCGCTGACCTCTAGAGGTCAGTTCAATGACCTCTAAATATCAGAAAATTTATGTTTTGCATCATTAGTACATAATAAATATGGTTATAATGAAGACAAAATGATTAAATATTGAATTTCAAGGTATCTTGATATTTTAGAAAGAATTTGGTGGGTTTCAATCTTGAGCCTTTGACCCTGGAGAGATGGAAAAAGTCAATGACCTTAACATTTATAATATTGACACGTAGCATCTCTTATTTATGAACAGGTGTCTAGTGTAAAAATTGCAATACAATTTATTTCAGCACAATGCATTTTCATGAAGTCACCAAAATGACATACTAAAAGTCCAGAAAAATCCATGAAGTGGAAAGACGTCTAATTTGCATAAATCCAAAATGGCGACCATCATGAAAACTTTTCATGATTATTAGTACAATCACTGGTCTGATCAAAGCACTTTTAAAAATTATTATTGAAGCATTGAACTTTCATCAGCGTTATATCTTACCATATGCTTCATTTCAAAATTAGAATGCAAGTTCGATTTGACCTCCGCTGATCTGTTGAGGTAAAATACATTAAGGTCAATGACCTCAAAATATAAAAAATGATATTTTGCATCATTAGCTAATGATAAAAATAGTAATAATGAAAACAAAATTATTTGATATTGACTTCCGAGGTGTCCTGATATTTTAGAAAGAATTTGGCGGGTTATAAACTTTGACCTTTGAACACTGGAGAGCTAGAAAGGGTCAATGACCTTAACATTTTGGAATGTTGATGCTAAGCATCACTGTTTTATGATAAACAGGCCTCAAGGTGTAAAAATTGTAATACTATTTATTTCAACACAGGGCATCTCCATGAAGTCTCCAAAAATGACATACCAAAAGTCCAGAAAAATCCAAGTGGTGGAAAAGCGTCTAATTTGCATAAAAAGTTATCCAAAATTATTAATCGTAGTAGTACAAACACTGGTCTGATCATAACACTAAGAATATGATTAAAGCATGAAACTTTCATCGCTGTTATATAATTTATTATAGGTTTCATTTCAAAAATCGGATGAAATTCAGATTTGACCTGTGCTGAACTCTAGAGGCAATGACCTAAAGGATTATTGACGTCGGAATATCATAAAAATTTATGTTTTGTATTATGATAATTCGTTTTACACATTGTTAGATTGTGAGAATAGTTACTTGTAATTTTGACTTGTAAGGTCCCTTGATACATGAGAAAATTTGCGAGTATTAAAAGTTGTAACCTTTATCCCTGAAACTTTCAAACGTCATTGTACTTAGAATAATAAACATAACTAGTTTACTATCCAGCTTCTGCTGAATAGAACAACCCAGTACAAGCTACACCAAAGTGGATATCTTCCAAGTGACCAGTCCAATGGAGACTTCACCTGGATATTGAACTTGAAGGAACAAAGAAGGGAAAGACAGCACGCTTCGGTGACACCCCTCTGAGTAAATGAAACATTTTCATCTGCCGCCCAGATGTTCATTTAATCATCTCGTCATGTCTACATCTCTTGTGGAAAAGGATAAGATGATATCTTAGATCTCGTCATGTCTACATGTATCCTGTGTGAGAGATGATCAGATGGCAAGACCTTGGATCTCACCATTATTTACATTGTGTGGGAAAGATCGGATCAGATCTAAAAAATTGTCATCTTATCCTTTTCCCTCAGAGATGTAGAAATGACGAGATCCCAGATCTTGCCATCTGATCATCTCTCTTACAGGATGTAGACATGACGAGATCTGAGATCTTGCCATCTGATCATCTCTTCTAAAAGATGTACACATGACGAGATCACAGATCTTGTCATCTGATCATCTCTCCCACAGGATGTAGACATATAACTAGATCCGAGATTTCGTCATCTTATCTTTTTTCCTTAAGATATGTAGACAGGACGAGATGATTATATGAACACATTAAGCTTCCATACTTAAGAATGGCTTGTCAGCCTGTTTAACAATGTGCTACACAGTCCCATCTCCCAGAAATTTTGAGGAAGGCTAAAGTAATTCCTCAAACCTGGGAAATATCCAAATGTGCCTAAAAACTACAGGCCAATCGCCCTATTCTGATATCTCTATACAAGCTACTTGAGCATCTCATCCTAAACAAAAAGATGTTCCCATTATAGAACAACATATCATATTCATAACCAGGCTGGTTTTTAACTTTGGAAATAATATACAGGCGAGGTTCTCAACCAGACTCAGTTCACTGAGGACTTCCGACTTAATTCGGTAACTAACTAACGGGTGTAGAAAATTTTGTTGAATTAGCAGCTGCATCTGATACTGTGGTCTACTCGTACAACTTTACAAATCATTGATGACATTCATTTGACCAAACTCATCAAACTTCTACTAGAAAACAGACATCTCTTTATGGATCTCAACAGCAAGACCAGCAGGTAAAGAATTCAAAAGAATTGACTCTCTCAGGGTAGTGTTCTTGCTTGAGTCCAGTCTTCAAACCCAAAGACCAAGGTTAGCTTGTTTTATCCCCATAATCCTCAGGCTTTGAGGAAACTCAAAACAACCTATGGTTTGAATTCCATTCCAGCACTGCAACCATGCAATATATATTGGTGTCACCCTTGATCAGTCACATTAAGAGTGAAGGGGGGTAATAACCTTCTCCGGAACTGACAGACCCCTCCACCAATACTCTGCTACAAGAGTATGCAAGTGCTGTCTTGGACACGTCTACCTCTATAGACAACACTTGTGGGACTATCACAAACTATCTGAAGCCCAAAAATGTGAATAGTGTATGTCCTGTCAGGTATTGCCCATCTGATATACGCAGATCAGTAGCTATATACCCCAGAGCTCTCAGCGGATATATAGCGTCCATCAGATCTATGATGCCAAACTAGTTGAAAAAGGCTAAAATCTAGGAAACATATTTTTAATTCTGTCCAACCTCTGACAGTCACCATTATGACTAAGTGCAAGTTATGGGAAGAGAAGTGCAGTACCAACCAGCATCGTGGTAAGCTGCATCTCCCTTTTAAAGAGCAAATACAACAGGTTACAATCTAGCCAAGTAGAAAAACTTGCAAGTCTCTTGGGATGTATACATAAATGATAATTGCAAAAAATCAATTGAGGCATTTCACATATCATTTCAAAACCTCCCAAAGCTCTAACCTCAGTCAGGAATGTACACGCCAAAAAAGACCTGGGGCCCGTTTCATAAAGAGTTACAACTGTTGTAACGTTGTCATTATGACAACTACCATGGTAACCTTGATTTTGATTGGCTGCTGAACTCTAATGCCATGGTAGTTGCCATAATGGCAAAGTTACTCTGTATGGAACGTGCCCCTGGAATTACAACTATACAGATGATATAGTTTTGTTATTTTAACAGATCATTTGGGTAAAGATTGCAGATCTCAACATTTGACTGCTGAGGAAAGTGACAGGTCAATTACCTTAAAACAACAATTTATCATATCAATTACCAGTGATGCCGAGTACCAATACTTTTACATTTTAAGGTCAAATTTGTTTAGAGATCCTCAAATTTCAAACATAATTTTATATAACATATGCTAATCAAGAACTCTGGATGCAAAACATCAATATTTTTAAGTCATTGGCGTTAAGGTCATTGTCCTTAAGAGGTCAGGAGAGGTCAAATCTGAATTGCATTGGAATTTTTAAATGAAGCCTTCGGTAAGATATTACACTGGTGAAAATTAAATACTTTTTAAGTGCTATGATCAGACCAGTGTTTTTACTATTATTTGTAAAAATGAAATATTCTCACGATGGCCTCCATTTTGGATTAATGCAAACTAGATATCTTTCCACTACATGGATTTTTCTGGACTTTTAGTATGTCATTTTGGGGACTTCATGATATGCATTGTGCTGAAATAAAGTGTTTTGCATTTTTTTCACGAGAGGCCTGTTTATCATAAATATGCTAAGTATCAATATTGTGATATGTTAAGTTTATTGAACTTTGCCAGTGCTCCAGGGTCGAAGATCAACATTTATGATACACAAAATTCTTTCTAGAATATCAGGTTACCTTGAAAAGTCAATATTTATTTAATAATTTTGTTTGCATTATTACAATATTTATCATGAGCTAATGATGCAAAACATAATTTTTCTGATATTTAAGGTCGTTGACCTTAAGGTCATTGACCCGGAGAGGTCAGCAGAGGCCAAATCTGACTTGCATCCTAATTTTAATAAAAAGCCTATGGTAAGATATAACACTGGTGAAAGGTAAATGCTTTAATCATATTTTTTAAAGTGCTATGATCAGACAAGTGTTTGTACTACTATAAGTAATCATTACTGAAAATTCTTACGATGGCCGCCATTTTGGATTTATGCAAATAAGACGTCTTTCCACTGCATGGATTTTAGAAACACTTTTAGTATGAAATTTTGGGGACTTCAAGGAAATGCATTGTGGTAAAAAAATTGTGTTTTAATTTGTGTGTGGTTGACCCCCTAAATCGGTAATTTTTCCTGGACTATAAAGCCAACAAATTTTTCACAAATTGGAAATGAAATGTGGTTGCGTTAATTTTGATACACACTGTACAACATGATATAGCCAGAGGGCGTGACTTTGACAGCCCCCAGAGAGGGGGTAGGCGTCAATGTGCCAGCCCTTTTATGTAGCTGATAGAGGAAAGCCTAATCTTAATTAAGTGTTTAAAAAGCGTAGATAAATGCATACAATTTTTAACTACTGTACTGTATACACTAAATACGTTATACATATTAGTCTACGAAAATGCATACAAAATGCGACATTTGTGAAATTTGAATAGTCAACTTTGATACCTTATAAATTTGTTAAAAAGAATGACACCAATTTAAAATTGCATCCACATAATAATAGTATATCAATGAAGTTTTCTGAAACATTTCAAGGTAATCGCTTCATTTTTCTTAGAATTATGTAAAATCATGTATTTCCAAAATTTTCAATTTTTGGGAAAAAATGACAAAAATGCAGTTTTCTACTAAAAAATCTCGGCCAAATTTTCTAGTTATCCCCTATAAATAGTACCAAATTATAGGAAATTTATTTTTCTTTCATATGACACTAATTTTGTGGTGATTAAATGTTCATATCAAAATCTATGTACGAAAATTCAAATTTTGTGAAAATTTGGCGGCCATTTTGGATTTATGCAAATTAGACGTCTTTCCACTACTGGGATTTTTTTGGACTTTTAGTATGTCATTTTGGGGACTTCAAGGAAATGCATTGTGTTAAAAAAAATTCTATTGCAATTTGTTTGCGGTTGACCCCCAAAATCAGTTATTTTTCCTGGACTATAATGACAGAATGACAATAGTTGTAACTCTTTATGAAAAGGATACCAAAACTGTTGTAGCCTACTGATGACAAGATCATAAGGTTATGGGTGTATTGGTTATAACTTAGATTGGTGATGCCTGCTTTGTTTTATCCTTCATGATCTAATCTCATTTGATTTATTAGTAGGACCATGAAGCATTAAAGTTTCCAATCCATCACAAATGACATTGACCAATCAATGTAATTATTGCATGTGGAATTGTGCATATTGTTCAACTATCAGCCAGTAAGAATTATGATTTGAAATGTTCAATTGATCACAAATCTTGTGTAAACAGGCCCAGATCATTTGATAACCATTTAGTCTAATTGTTAACTTCCATAACTAGATTCGAACAGATTTCTGTATGGCATGGTGCACGTGTACTGACCCAAGATGAGAACGAGACTCCATACACCACAGAGAGCCCTCCTAAATAGCCACCAGCCATCATAGCAACCATCATTTGCCATCAAGATGAAAGATGCTCTCCTCTTCATCAGATATAATCCTCCAAGGAAACCGATGTGGCATAGGGAGGAAACCCATTCTGGCCATTTGCTTCTGACATTACATTCCCACATAGGCATAACCTGTTGATTATTATATAAGTTTATTCCATAGACTAAGCACAGTGATTACCAGGTTCATTTAGCCAGTGGGCGACTTAGATAAGGACAATGTTGAGTGGTGGGGCAAGACCAACTCCCGCTAAAATATTGAAATCGGGCCAGTGTGGGGACGATGATCCTAAAAATATTACCAATAGTTTGTGTGAGGTGGTGCGAATATTGTCTGCTAAATATAAAATCGTATTGACGATTTAGGAACCACAAGCAACTATCCATTGTCATCATCATGTCAAGACAAGAGAATGGGAAATGTAGAAAAGCCGCTCCACTATGAAAGATGCATAGCCCCTTTATAATGGGATTCAAAAGTGCCTTGTGTCTTTGACAGTAGCTATGTCACATTCCCCATTCTTTTTTCTATGAAAAAGTGTTGCAAGATTCCTGCATGAAAGATGTGGCACTAACTTTCAGTAATACCTCGGTCACATTTGCTCTACGGCAGCCGTACGGCGAGTCAAAAACCGCCATTTTATTCAAACCACCTATAAGTATCTGATACAAAAATGTTAAAACGGCTGTTTTCGTACAGCCGCCGTAGAGCAAATATGACCGAGATATAAGGATCCTTGTGAATTTACCAACCCCAGCTTTCTTGGGTAAAATTGTTATTTCATTTTCATTAATACAATGAAGCATCCAGTTCTTAATATAACAGCTCACACTTATACAAATAAGGGCATTACATGTATGTCTAGATGTTGACTTATGAGGACCTTTCTATTATATAAACAACCGATAACTATCATGGATTAATCTATATAATACAGAAATATTTGATTCTATTATGCATTTCCTTTCTTTTAGGTGATGTGAAGACTTTGAATTAGTTTTAAATTATTACAAGAGATATTTCTGATATTTTTTTGACAAGGGCAATCAAATACCAGTCTATAGGCTTATATCAAAGCAGGATTGCATATTTTCTTTAGAAGTGGGTTTGGGTAGCACTAAATAGGAACAGGCAGGTACCGTAATGAGTGTTCAGTGCAGTCTAAAAACAGATATACATAACCTTTTTTTTCTTCATGTAAGTTCAGTAACAGACCGTGTGGGGGACATGCTCAATGCATTATCTGACTGGAAATGCATTAACTTATGCAGTATATTCATCATGTATTTCTGACTATCTGCCACTGCCCATCTTTTTTTTAACCCCTTTTTATGCAAAGGAAATTATTTTGTATCCACATGAATTAAGCTCACAAAATTAATGATTATGTTGAATTTTGAAGAAAAAATTATTAATTTTTAAAGTAAATCCACCATCAAACTTAGTTGCTCTGCAAGAGTCTGCATATCAAATCACTAACGTTTTGTATAAAGTTTATGTGTTCTAGCAACTCGAGTGAGTGGTGATAAGATACAGAAAACAGTTGGTATGTCAGTTACTATTTGAGATATGTTTGTGCAATTATTTATGATTAAAACTGATGTAAACTACATTTTGTGACTAAGACATTTGATTTTTCTGTATCTATACTTAATACTTTACTTTGGTTTTTGCTGGAAAGAAAATGTTCAGTGGATGTAAAGAATTTACTTTTTTTCATACAAAGAATGAAAATGGTGAATAACATGAACATTGGATGAATTCTTTTCATTTGTGCAAAAAAAAATTACCTTGACAAGGTTTTTTTTTTTTTTACCCTTCCAGGTTTGCAATAATCAGTTGATATTAATAGTATCAATCTAATTTGAAAAGATGCTTAGTACCACAAGATCTAAAACTGGTATGCTCAATATTTGAATAGCACATTATTACGAGCAAAAGCAAGAACAGAGAAAATTAAATCAATGAAAACAGAAGCTAAAAAACTTGGTATTTCATTTTTTGCACCAGAAGTGTTATGTTGTGTAAATGAAATACCCAACAAAATTGATATTATAAGAATTAGAGAGACCCAGTGGATGAGCAATCATAAGGTGCTATATCCGTGGTTTAATTTTCAACGAAATATTTTGTCGACGAGTCTACAAAAAGTGGATAGAAAGGAGTGAATAGTAAAATTTGTATCATTGTTTCTGAATTTTATTAAAGAACTATTGTTTAATGATCAGTGCATGTGATGAGTCACATGAATAGTTTTTCCAATAACTCAATTCATATCTATAACATGTTTTGCAATGAATTGATATTAAGGTTATGTGGTTCTTATAATCATGGCAATACAGTCATCAATGATGTATCCAGATGAGATTGCAGATTACAAGTAAGTCATTTTAAGTAAATCGGTGAGAAACTTGTTTCATTAAACTCATTATCAATGACAAGTTAGGTGCAATTTCATTACTGAGATAATTACAATATTGAATTCCAGCATTTGTTGCATGTTTTATGACATGAACCAAGATCGGAAATGCTTTGTTCAACAATAAATACAGCATAAGTCTTGATATCTTTTTTCAGAATATTGTATACTTTAATATTCAATACACCATATTAAATGTATGCATCCTAGTAGGTTACACATTAATCTATTAAAAAAATCAACCACAACACTCTTTGACTCCTCACATTGCACATCACAAAATATCACACAAATACCGTATATTATGTTTTATCATATAAATTTTGTGAAGAAAGGCAACCATCAATTTTATTACGCACTCAAGAAAACAGAACAATAATATACTGAATATCAATGTATCAGGATCACTAAATTCCTTTAGTAATATTATTCATTTAGTAATATTAATTGAATGAACTAACCTGAATATCTGATTATGAATTAATATTAGTACTGTATTTGTTATAGTGTATACAATTTTTTACCATATTCTTAATTCTTGAAAAAATATTTAATTGAACATGTATTGCATAATTTAAATTCACCTCTACATCACAAGAGATTAAAGACTTTCTTTTTTCCCATTAATACAAAAATACTAACATCTAGAATGGTCTTGCTTGCATCTTGTACACTTAGAGAGGGTACATGTAAATAGTACACTTAAAGGTAAATTCCAGTTTTGGTAACGATCTCAAAATGACTTTTTACAGAATCCAATATAATGACCACCCAAGTGTCTGTATGTATGAATAAAAAATATGTGCCAAAGGATTCTGGAAGAAATTGTGTAATTGCTGAGAAATAAGCAAAATAAGCGCGGATTCGGGCACTTCCGTCGGGTCTTTATTCCAGCAATAATAATATACTGTCCCACGTGTGCCTATCTGTGTTGGCGATCTTCAGTGTGATCGTTTTTCAGCTTAGATTTTATGATTTCACGGAGTTCAGTTTATGTAACTGTACCAGATCTAGATCCACGATGATATAGTAATATTTAAACTTGGTTTTACAGACTTTCTCACTAATTCAGTGTTAACTGCTACTACTATCATTTAGCTTTAACCACTTGAGGCTTTAAGAAGATCATAATTTAGTATCAACGCTTTCATGCAAAAAGGCGATGAGCGTTCAAATACATCATTTATAGACTCGCTTCATGGTGAAATGACACAACAAAATGAATAATGAATGACCCTATAGTAGTGACGTATCACTGCTATTCATCGGTGAGGTTCAGTAAAGCATATATCTTCTTGAAAATATCAACAATGGACAATAACGAATCAAAGAAATTAAATTACAATTCTAAAAAGAAAAAAGTGGCAAAAGAAATAAATATACACAACTCAAATAAAAACAAACCATGAATAAATTTTACTTGTGAAAATGAAGTCACATTCGAAGCATATTCAAAACTCCGATGTCAAACTGATAAATTCAATTGAAAAAGAAAAAAACTCCATTTACAAAACTGAATCTTGACCAATATAGTCAGAGAGGCTGAATTAGGGTATTTTAACAACAGTTAAAGTATTGGGAAACATTTCTATAAACTAATATGCATATTTAAAGGTTCATACTACCTTGTCTGATGTTAAAGGTCAAGTCCACCTCAGAAAAATGTTGATTTGAATCAATAGAGAAAAATCAGACAAGCACAATGCTGAAAATTTCATCAAAATCGGATGTAAAATAAGAAAGTTATGACATTTCAAAGTTTCGCTTATTTTTAACAAAATAGTTATATGAACGAGCCAGTTACATCCAAATGAGAGAGTTGATGATGTCCTTCACTCACTATTTCTTTTGTTTTTTATTGTTTGAATTATACAATATTTCAATTTTTACGAATTTGATGATTAGGACCCCCTTGCCTGAAGCACAAAATGTTAAAGTAATGGAATTCCACGTGTTCAGGGAGGAATGAAACTTCATTTCACATGACAATGACGAGAAAATCAAAATATTTCATATTTCATATAATAAAATACAAAAGAAATAGTGAGTGAGTGATGTCATCAGTTCCCTCATTTGCATACCGACCGAGATGTGCATATAACTGTTTTGTGAAATGAAGCGAAACTTTAAAATGTCATAACTTTCTTATTTTACATCCGATTTTGATGAAATTTTCAGTGTTATGCTTGTTGAATTTTTCTCTTTTTATTCAAATCAAGTTTCTGTTGGGGTGGACTTGTCCTTTAAGGTTATAAAACGAGACAATACCACACAAAATGCAAGGTATTTACATAAAAAATATATTTTCACTTAATCACTAGAAATGTGAAATATCTTATTATTTAATTAAAATGTAATTTGTTGCAGACAACAGATCATCAATCACAATTCAAAATCACATATATTTTATTCTGCATGCATTATATTCACATAACTACTATACAGAAATAACTCAACATTGAGGCTTTGAGCACACAAACACATTTCATGGTTTCAAATTGGTCACTAGTACTGCACTGTCTAAAAATATAAACATATCCAAAATAGTTGGTCACTCTACACATACTACATTGGAATTATATTAATAGGGGAAAGATTGGTCAAATGGCCTTGTAGTTACCTGTAAAAACAAACCAGTAATACATACATGTATATACACGGTAGAATATTAGTAGTCTTTATTCAATTTATGTAGGAATAAGAACAGACATTGAAAAAATAAATATTGTACAGTTCCTGTGTATGCACCAAACTGTTGCAAATATAAAAGGCCTGAGAGGCATGAGCACAAGGGGGGGGGGCACCTATTTTTGCTAAAAATTGTGTGTTGTGCCTTAAATTTTTGTAAGGAAATTACTTCCTACTTTGGAGTGAAACCCTGCATTTTTTATTTGCTTGTAAATTGTTGTTAGGCAGCTGATTTGGGGAATGAGAAACATTTTCATTTTTGTTTTAGTTTCTCAGAAAATTTGAAAGAAATCAGAATACATTATGTGCCCCATCTTTGATACAATTCTGGATCAGCCCCTGTCAATGCATACAAACATATGTTACAAAGAGAATGATAGTTGCTGTTTGAATGGTCATCAATAAAAAAAATTATGTGGAAATTCTCAGTGGATTGGTTTTATCTGCAATCCCCCCCCATATAATAAAAACAGTTCATATTTGATTAAAAATAATAATAGGTATAATACAGATGTAGATATATAATGCCGACTTTGAAACAACGATGAATATGATTCATAAACAGTACCATTCAAATGATAATAAAATGCCATGTTCATTGACCCTAAATGACCTTTGGTCTAGATTATGTGACCTGATTACCCTTTACGTCCAAGTTTCATGAACTTGATCGATAAACTTTGAAAGTTATGACATTTAAAAACAACACCCCCCACCTATGACCTCAATCAAGTGACCTAAAACTTGGGGGGATGGATGATCAGTGATACTTGAATACCCTATGTCCAAGTTTCATAAATAGGTCCATATATCTTTAAAGTGGATTTCAAATACTTAACCTTGGTTAAGAATTCAATGTTGACCCTGCCGATAACGCCTGAAATTGGCACAGACATGTAGTCTTGGTCTGCTATGCAGGCGAGACAACAACAATAACTATAGTATTGGGGGTATATTAGACAATATACTTCTGCTGAAGAGTATTAGCAGAGCAGGGCTAAATGCACTTGTAATGCCTGATGAAATTATTGGAAATAAATGATCATTAAATCAAAGACATCAACTTCCGCCAATGTATACCTGTAATATTACAAGGATATAAATTTCAGATAGGAATAATATTTCAAAGCATGTTGTAGAAAAATATATTCAATGCTTAAAGCAAAAATTACTTACATTTACATGGAGAGATTTGTAAACACATTAAAAAATGTTCCTCAATATAAAAAAAATCATTACTTTTCTGTCTTAAAACAAAGATTTATGTGATACAGTATAAAATAGCATGATGCAACACATATCCAAAGTGCTATAAATAATGAAAAGGCATAGAGATGTTGGCTTGTATTGTGATATGTGCTCAAAGAAAAATACAGGCAACCAAGGAAGAGGAAGATAATAAATGTTAATCTACAAATCCCCAAATATGAAAAATGTTAGGGAATTTTCATATGGATTTGACAGAAAAGGCTATTAGGTGAATGGCTATGTAAAGTTTAGGATGTTCAAGATATGTAGCACCTTTTATTGCATTCAAGGAATCCCTGGAATATTTTCATTACCATTTTGGATGCATGAAGTACAAGATACATGTAAAATGATATGAAATAAATAAGTTTAAAAACTTATACAGTGCATATCAATAAAAAGTTTACACTTTGGAAAAGTTCTGGGAATTGAAAAATATACAACATGGGGACAATTTTTCACAAATATTCTTGGGTTTGGGTCTCATCTATCAAATGAAAGTAAAAAATTTTGACAGAATGTTACACTTGAGTGAGCACTGTCCATTTTTGTAAAGCTTGCAGAAATCTGTTTGCACAGAAATGCTCATTTTCACGCTGTGTCAAGGTAAAAAGGTGAAATCAAACTGACCGTGTGGTACACTTCCCACACATTTCTTTTGCATTTATAGCCAATTGATATAAAACAGATACATTTAAACATTTTCTAACGACATTACCACCCAAATTAACATTTTAACCCTAGGTAAGCACAATCTTTATCCTTTTTTGTGCCAGCTGGATCAGTAGACATAACTGAATGTAAACAAATGTTTACTTCAGACATCTCCAACATTATTTCACTCGGTTTTTATAATTTGAAGTGGGTTCATATTTCATTTACTACTTGTTTCTCCACACTTTTCCCAAGCTTGACAATGATTAACAGAAGGGAAATCAAGCCCAAGCCATTTCATGTGAATCAGAGCTCTGTGTAAAGCAGATATCATCACAATGGCCTAAGTGTATGGGCAGGGGGGTGCATTGTCGCTCTATGAAGTTAAAAAGGTAAAAAGATAACTTAAAATCAATCTTAATAGCTAAAGTTCATGTGTTCATGATAAATGTCTACATTTATTCATATAAACTATTTCCAAGTTCTGCGCAAATCATTTTTCATGAACTTTTCAAAAGTGGTGCTCAATCAAGCGGAAAAAATATTTTACTGTTATATCGTCATTTGCTTAATGAGATCTGCACCAATGTTTAAATGTGGAAAAAGCTTCAGGATATTACAAAAATATAATTGTACAGGATTATTTCAAAGGGTAAACTTTTTTATGATACGCACTGCATAACTCTGAGACATGGAAGGGAATTCCAAATATTAATCAACGTTTTTGTACATGTATGCCCCACCCCCATTCTTTCTTTACTTCATAAACTGCTGGAGCCATGATAATTTGAAATCATTGCAACTTTTCATATGAATTAGAGAACAGAGAGAGATCTTTTTAGGATAAAGGTTGGACAAACTTTATGAAATTACCCAAAACATATCATTCTCATGCAAATGAACAAAAGGAATATTGGCATGAAATAGATGACAAATTATATACCATGATTGCCAAACATTTATATAAAGTACCACTGAGAGAGAGACCATCTGGCTTACAACTCATTTTTTTCATGATTTCTTTCCATTTAACTCATTCAAACGATCCCATAGCAATTGTTAATAAGTACTCTGCATTTAGTATCACACAGCACTATTAAGCATGCCATATTGTTAGAAATCTCATTAATTCTATATGTGAGTGAATATTTCAAAGACACATTCGTAACACAACTACTAACTTTTTGAAAATTAATTTTAATCATTTTCAGAATTGTCAAAAAACAACAATACTAGAAATCAAGAACTGACCAAGTAGTTTCTTTCATTCTTTATGTCGTTAAATATCCTAAGCACCATCTTGGGTCCTGTTCAAGACTTGTTATAATAACAAATGACAATTTCTAAAAAGTTAACTATCAGCTATATTATTATTTCAGTAGCTTATATTACAGTAATTGCAAACTTTTCATAACAAGTTATATGAAATAGCCCAGGTATCTTTAGAATATCTAGTCATCTTCACGTTACTTTCCTGGTCCAAATGGATTTGGTTCATCGGGTTTGATATCACTCAAGGTGTGGTTGACCTCACGATGGTGGGCTTCATCAGCACGGATGGCTCGGAACAGATCGATATAATCTGCATCAGGCTGTCAAGAAAACAAAGGATAGCATGCAAAATGGTCAACTGCATAATCCTGTCAAGAACATGGACAAAGGTAAAGGTTATCACTGTTCTGATTTATAATGTATAATTTTATTTCTATAAAGGGCATTGAGAGTCCTTACAGGTCTGAAATGGGCTAAAAACTACATCATCATCACCATCATCATTAATGGACATGTTGAACATGATGGTAAAGATTCCTCTATGACCTCAAATGACCTTTGACCCAACAATGATGGGAAGATCACCTGACTTTCTAAACTTTGCTTGTAAGCATATCACTAGCTATGGAGTTATTTGACCTAGCTATCACTAAAAAAATATACAAAATATCATTAACAAAAACTACAACAAAGTGTTGACACAGAGAAAGACAGAAAGATATACATGGAGGTATAACTAGATCATATTTAATGACAAATCATAATTTGATGATATATTCCCGAGCTCTTTCAATACATTATGTTCACATGTTCTTATATAGCCTTGGACCTGATAAAATTATAAAATTCTGGTTATTTTCAAATGAGGGATTATTAAACAAACACAAATATTGGAACAACTGTCTTTCAAGACTAATTAAAATTCACTTAAAAATGCCAACTGAATGAACTTACTTGTAACTTCCAATAATTAATGGAGATCTCTGGTGCTATCTTATCTTTCCACTTTGGCAAAGCATCTTCTCTCAAATCCTAAATATATATAAAAACAAGAATCATAAAACAGTTATTTAAACTGTCAGACAAAACCATGTTAACCATATGAAAAAGATGGTCAGTCATAACCAAATACATCAAGAAGTATACTAATCACATACAACAATATTATATAGTTAGTATTTCAAATCATATCATATCAATTTGTTATAGGGTGGTTTATAATTTGCTTTATAAGCAATATTCTTTGGTTTTTAAAAAGCAGAACAGAAGAAAAATATCAAGAGATTATTGATAAGGATTTTCAATTTTCAGATCTTAAAAATGTTAGATATTCCTGAGTTTCATACTGTCACCGACAGATTGCAATTTCATAGTTTTGATGTCTGAAACATTATTATACAAACATTGTCTATTTCATTAAAATTTTAATTGGCATTGTAAATAAACAAACCATGCTATCCTTCACCACCACCACCACCATCATGATCACCATCATCGTCATCATTCTCATCATCATCCTCATCATAATCCTCCTCATCATCATCCGCACCATCATTATCAACATCATCATCAGTCATTATCATCATCATTCGATATACCTTGAGAAGCTTAGTGTACGTAATGACTGCTTCTTCCTCAAGATAACCTACAAATCGATGGCAGAACTTTGGACTTATCAAGTAGGAGATGAAGAATATGTTCACAAATATACCTGAAAAACATTACAAAAATAAAAACAAAACAAATCAATGCGTAAGATATCATAAACAAAGATAATCCCGAATATATTTCAAAACTTTTCATAAAAATAAGAACGGAGTGACACCATTTTTTCGTACACAATACATTTTCATTCATTCCACAATAGCAATTTACATTTTTCAATTCATACCACATTTATACAATTTGTTCACGTTCCTCAATACAATTTTGGCACATTTCTGGTCTTCAATTCTCCTTAATAACACAACTTCCTTTCATATTTTACCTTGTTAAACATTCTACACCACCCCCTTCTGGTATGCTTTTGAATACTCCCATAATAACATTTGACAATTAAGTTTTTATTATGATTAATTTACCCTCATCTTACCTTGTGCACCTAACACCATCAAACGAAAGAACATTGATGGTTGCTTGATCTCAAGAGCTGTCATCAGATGCATTCTTTCATTTTCAGCTTCCTCTGAAAATATAAAAGGTATATAGAGCAAAGTTTCATACGGTATTCAACTGACAGGCTGTCTCACAAATGGCCAAGTTGGGTTTTTGTAAAATTCAAGCATTAGTGGCAAATGGCACTATCTGAAGGCATAACACTTTATACCATAAACTTACTACAAAATGAATTCCCATTTTCAAGCTGCTTCATTATACTCTTATCATTTCAACCACCACCATCAATGACAGCTATCAGCAGCACTATTTTCATCATCCCAAATATCCACACCACACCATTAACACCAAAGCGGTCATCATTCAACTTCATCATCAGTATCATTATGATCATCATCATCATCATCACCATCATCATCATCTCTATCATCATCACCATCAACGTCAACATCATTATCACCATCGTCATCATTATCATCCTCCTCATCCACCTCCTCACCATCATTATCATCATCATCACAATTATCCTCACAATCATCATTGCTATCAAGACTATCAATACTCTCAATGCAAGATCATTACGATAAACACCACCACCGCTGCCACCACCACCCCAAACCACCACACCCTCCAAGACCGACATCACTCTCTCTCTTTGGTTACCTAATAGAGTATGAATCCAGCCATGGTCTCTCTGCATCCTTCTTAAGGAGCGAAGATGTCTTGACATAGCTGCCACCATGCCAGGAACTCCTGCTACCGTTTCCAGGAATATGATACGACTAAGGGAATGAAATGTATCAACATTGAATTTTAATTGAAAGGTAGTTAAATGTTAGCACACATTAAAATGATAATAAACAAAAATACATACAAGACCCTTCATAGTTATTCTTTAACAATCAGTAATCAAGACTTTATCTACATTCAAATACATCCTAGGTTAGCTGCCTTGCGGATGGAAAAATAGGAGCTTCTGAGAAAATTTTAATGTTCCTATTCAGTGTTATAAAAGCTTATCTAAACAAATAATGACATTATGGGTCAATAATTACATATGAATCAAAGGCATTTGCACTACAGACTTTAAATATTTACCAAACCTTTCAGCTGGGAGTAATCAAAGTCCTGATATTGATATAAACATGTCTCCTAAATATATTCAGGAAACATTGAGAAGTCTGATATTGTTATAATTCTCGACAATGAATGCTCACACTGAGGAAGTAAAATAAACTTGACAAAGCAATATCAAAATAAGATTATGGTAATTGATATTTTATTTTTTATTTACACAAATTTTTTTTCTTTCTATTTTTACAAATCAAATCAATAACACCTGTAAAGAAAATAGCAACTGCCAGGTGGTCTTGATGGCAATGTAAATATTTACTCACTAGATCCATTTCCTTTCTGTTCGCTTGCCCCAGGTGAACCCAGAAAAGAGGTCAAAATTTGTACGGAGCGCTTTGCATGCCCAGTAGGCTGCCTGAATGTAAATAGATAAATATAGTGTTGGTGTCAAGAAATCATCTAGTATACAAATATTCAATGTTGATGAGTGCGATCGTTCCGAATATTGCATGAGTGTGCAAGTTGAAACAGTCTATTCAACGACGCGAAGCGGAGTTGAATAGGCTGTATCAACTTGCAACGAATGTAATATTCGGAACGTCGCACGAATACAACATTGAATATTTGTTTTATACAACACCGATAGCTTACACTTTAGACTAGATCTAGAAAGGCTAGATCTGTAGTATATGACTAACGCGCATTAGATCTTATTTTGCTTACAATGTTGTCTTTTGAGCGTCGAGTAGATTTACTCCAGTAATCCCAGGAGAGTCAAGTACTTTCAACATAGATCCATAAAGTCATAGATCCATGAAGTCTAATTTGTGAATGAATTTCATAAAACCCAGAAGGAAACCCAGAAGGTACGCAGCCGTACACTGGGAATAATTTGCTTAGCAACGTACGTACGCGCAGTGCTACGTACATCGGTCAGAGATATACAAAAACGTGATTACGCGCGTATACCGCTAATTCGCTTAACGTGTACGGGGCTATCAATGGGTTCAGTGTGCCCAGGGATCTTGCAGTGCTGGCTCATTTACTTAAGCGTGCTATAGTCGACTATAGCACGAGCGTGCAATAGTCGACTATAGCACGGCTAGCATATCTTAGCGTGCTATAGCTGATTCCTCTGAATGTCATGTGACACGCTTTCATCCAATCAGCTGTCAAGGATCTATACATGTGTTGTATAATATACAAATAGCGAATAGGCATGAGTGCGATGGTGCGAGATTTCGCATGAGGTGAAAGTGAATAGAGCGTCTCTTTCTCTTTTCACCGAATGCAAAATCTCGGACCATTGCACGAATAAGAATATTCGCTATTTGTGCTGTACAACGCCTCAGAATTTAGCGAAAATATGAAAAAACAAGAGTTTTTCCCTGCAGTAATCTATGAAAAGGGAGCAAAAAAATTGAAAGCGAAAAGCAAAATCCCACAAGCGCACATGACCTTGGGCAGCATTGCGGATTTTGCCAGCAGGCTTATACGCGTATTGCACCTTCATTTTACTGAGCGCAATGAATTAAATCTTATTGTGACATCACCTCCTAAAGCCGTTCAATGGTACATTTTGGATGGTACCTCTTGTGTGCAACGGTACGAATGTTTGACATTCAGCCTCTCATTTGCTCCCGTACAACAAGCTAAGTAAGCGTTGTACAATTCTCGCTACCCCAAATAGCGATTTTGCCGAGATCCGGGAAAATCCCTGTAACGCGCATTGCATTATGGGATAGCTTTTCGGTATTACAACTTCCTGTTCGGAAGTCCAATGCACTGTTTTGCCATTCAGATCAACAGTGCCGTCATGCACAACAACACAACGCTCGGAAAGTTCATGATCAGTGCACAACCCTCTCTCTCACGATACAGTTTAACGGCCTTTTCTGCTAAAGTCACTAATTCTGCCCGACGATTTCCATTACACGGTATTCCTCTGTCAGTTAAGATTTTTTTAAGTTCCGAAACTGATTTTTTTATCCATTTTGTGGTCGACGAAAAATTGAATGGAATGAATGCTGTATATATTTAGCGTCTAGTCGAATACGATCGTGATGTCAGGCCGGTCGTTAAATGCAAAATTTTAAGATATTCATTTTTTGTTTACTATTTTTATAACCAAATAAAAACATAAATAAAAATTATTTTCACGTGAAATATATATATATTTTTTTATTTATAATTCAAATGGAATCAAAACTGACCAAATTAAATAAAAAGTATTATAATCTGTACATATTACGCTGATTGGCATCGATTTCAGCGTGGTGGGAAACTCCGTATCGCGAACCTCGCGCAAGCATGACTCTGAACCGGAAGTGGTGATGACGACCCGACGGAGTGAAAATTATCTCGTCTCGCGCATTATGAGATTTTTGTTCCTATTTGGGGTACGTAGCGAGAATTGAGCCTATTCCACTGATCAACAGTTATACATTTCATCAAACAAGTAATAGACAAAAGATCATCTTTTAGACATATTAGAAGAAAATTATAAATATGGTCAATGGTCCAAACGGCATAATCGGTCGTTATGAGATAAACATGGTAAAGTAGTTGGAAAAATTGAAATTTGGCACAATGTAGGACAGTGGCTTATCCTGGGACAGATCTTTTGAAATTATCAGAAGAAAATGATTTAACTGATTTAACAAAATGGTCGATGGGCTAAATGGCATTAATACAGTTCAAATTGTCATTAGATAAAGATAATACATGTAGTAGACAAATTGGACATTTGTGGTGGCAAGCTGTGCCCCCGATTTTTTGCTTGTCAAAAAGTTTGTAGGGAAAATGACCCCTGTGATTGGTAATAACTACATTATTTTTACATTATCATTAAAGGACAAGTCCACCCCAACAAGACGTTGATTTGAATAAAAAGAGAAAAATCCAACAAACATAACAATGAAAATTTCATCAAAATCGGATGTAAAATAAGAAAGTTATATTTCCAAATTTAACTTAATTTCACAAAATATTTATATGCACATCCTGGTCGGTATGCAAATGAGGAGACTGATGACGTCATCCACTCACTTTTTCTTTTGTATTTTATAATATGAAATATTCTAATTTTCTCCTCATTGTCAAGTGAAACAATGATTAATTCCTCCCTGAAAATGTGGAATTAGCATTGTTTAATACCATATGGTTCAGTCAAGTTGGTTGATCTGTAAAAAATGAAATATTGTATGATTCAAACAATAAAAAAACAAAAGAAATAGTGAGTGAGGGACATCATCGACTGTCTCATTTGCATGTTACTGAGTTGTTCATATCACTGTTTGGGGAAAAATATTAAAGTGAAACTTTAAACTGTCATAACTTTCTTACTTTACATCCGATTTTGATGAAATTTTCAGCACTATGCTACTTTGATTTTTCTCTATATTCAAATTAATTTTTTTTCCTGGGTGAACTTGACCTTTAAGGATTCATGCAAAGGTTTCCATTATTGGTGAAAAATTATCACACTTCATTTCTCATCATAAATAACAAAAGAAATACTGTGGTTCCCTCATTTATTTTACTCCCATAATGTGCATTGATCACTGTTTTGTTAAAAAAATTAGCAAAATCTTTGAAATGACATTAACTTTTTTTATTTTACATCTCATTTAGATGAAATTTTAATTGCTATGCTCTGCTCCACAGTACAATATTAATCTAATCAGCAAATACACTCCAGTCAGGTCCCTACGTTCATCAAACTCTGGTTCCCTAGTTATTCCTAAATCAGTTAAGACATGGGGGGTTCGGGCTTTTGCTCACGCTGGCCCTGTTCTATGGAATGATCTTCCCCTAACAATCCGTGAATGCACGTCCATTGATACATTTAAACGTTACCTTAAGACTCGTCTATTCAATGCCTCTTACTCTTAATTGTTCCTGAATCTATTACTATTATATTTGTACCTGTTCTCTTTCGTTCTTTCTTTCTTCTTTCACTGCGCCTTGGGCACTCTGCCGAGTGGATTTGGCGCATTACAAATCACATCTATTATTATTTGTTTATTTCCCTCTATCTATTCAAATCGTTTTTGTTGTTGTTGAGATGGACTTAAAATTTAAATCACTTGAATAAAGAGAGTGAAAACATACCTTGTCAACTTTTTCTTTGGGTGGATTATGTGTGATCTGTACAGCATCAAGTTCCTCCTCAGACCTGCAAAAAGTACAAAACATAAACTTATTGTTTAAGTCTTTACAAGTCTCACACACCTACTCATATCACATACTGCAGGCTCTATTAATAACCCTAGAGCATGCCCTTAGCAGATTGACAACTTGTGTTTTGCTGTGCAGAGTCATAATGCATAAATTAACATTTTGAGCACACATTTACTTAAGTAAAAATAAATGAAAGAAACATTTTTGTTACAAATTTGATTTCATAGGCTATGTTAGTATAATTAGGTGTACATAGCCAATCTGTATGCAGAGCTGCCAACATTGGGATGATAGAATCCAGTAGATTTCGCGGAGGTATGATTTTGTGAGGGAGCGGCGGAACGTTGTCCCACGGATGGGAATTTTGGGTAGCAAAACACATTAAGAAACAGCATTTGATAGTAACCAAACCAACAGCTGTCTAAGCCATAAAAAAAAAATTCTGATAGATTAAATGCACATTAGAGAGAATTCATGAATTGTCATTGACTAAATATACACTTCAGGCGATTTTTTAAATTCATAAAATAATGCATTCAACATGAAAATACCTTTAATTGGCCAGAGGGGAAGGGGCTGCAGTAGTGGTAAACATGGTAAATTAGCTTTATATGTGGACTGTTTAAAGTCTCTGAGGGATTCCTGTGAAAATTGTCACACAGTCCCATTCTGCTTGAAAAGTATCTTTATACTTCGACAAGTATTTTGTCGTCTTGGTCTTGGATGACTCCATCTCCATGATCTCCATGGTCACTGGCGATGCGATTGTACTGTAGTGTGGATGAATCGGGACGGGGCGTGCTTCGCACAGCTCAGCCAGCCAGCGCCAGGCCAGCTCACTCACGAAAGAGAAAATGTTCGAATCCGATCAACCCAAGTGAAAGTAGGCGAAAAAAATCCACTTTGCTTCTAATTCTTCAGGATTGTCAATAAAATTATTCCTGAAACTGAAAGTCGAGGTGTAAAAGTAATCCACTTGTTAATCCCATCGTTGATCCACAGTTTCAGCTTGAATAAGGCGCAAGCAAGCTTACGAAAAATGTCTCGCGGTGCTCGGGAACTTTCCTTCTCGGAGCTTCCTGGTGCAGCGCGGCCGGCTGGAGCCGCGCCGGGGCGCATCGGGGGCCGTGTGCATGGAGTACCGCTGAAGAGTTTTCATCACACACATTTCAGAACCCGGAAATAAAATGGCTTGTTAGACTACTTCACCAGTCGTTCAGTAAAATTATCTTCATTTACATAGGAAATCAATGTACGATTATACAAAAACTGGTAGAATTTACTGGGTAAAATGAAAATGTGATAAGGAGGTTCCACGTGGGTGCTAGGGAGTTGAACATGCTAGACTCATTAAACAGTCGTTTGTATGAATTTTACAATTTAACAGCTAAAAATCTTGATTATCCGGGAGATTTTGGCATGGGGTCGGGAGAACGGGAGATTGGATCGAAATCCAGTATTCTCCCGCAGGATCCGGGAGACTTGGAAGCTCTGCTGTATGCTTAAAAAAAAATCAAATGACTTGTGTCTATAACTATGAAAGCTCTATCAGGCTACAACCCTATGACCAACGTGTCCTACGTGAGCTCGAGGGCAGTATTACTGACATTAATGGATTTGATATTTTATGTCTCGATAGGTCAAAGGCTTCCACTAATAAATCAAAAGGCAGGAGAGAGAGAGTCTGCATAGATGTGAACAAGCGATGGTGCCAAACATTTCATTAAGCCGTCTATTATTATTTCTAATGGTCATTTTGCCTCCGACGAAGATTCTGTTAGGATCGAAAGCTTAGGCCCCTTTTGACTTCCTATTATTTCTAATCTATATAAACCTCATGTATTTTAAACAATTATCTTGTTATTCATGTTTTCAAATATCTTGCAAAAATCATAATATGAAATTTCAAGACAGATGAAATAAAATTGATGTCTTTTCTCATGGTGAAGCACGATTTACCTCCTCTAATTTTGAACAAAATTACATATGTAGTTCCATTCAATTTATTCCCTCTTAAAAAAAAATATATACAAATCAATACAATACAATATTCAATACATATCAATACTAGTATAGTGGGGATCATAAAAGGCACAAATAATGGCTTACTAAAAATGACCCCATACAGTACAAGTAAATATACAAAGATAAAATAACATGACTACAATGTGTAATTTGAAACAAGGGAGGGCAAGAACAAAAGAAAGGAAACATTCAGTATGCAAATTAAACCTGCATCAATCAGGTTAATGTAAATAGGAAGTGTCTTTTATACAGACATTTTATTTGTTTTACACTCTTACTGGAAATTTCAATATTGAATGTTCAGGATCTCTTTTGATTTCAGGTGATGAGACACTTATTTGGAAATCTAAATATGTGCACTATCTTTCCTCAGCTTCCTTAAAGAAATAGCTAGATTACCTGGAAGTGATAGTGTGTCTCCATTGCCTTCACTAATAACATTGTAAGCAATAACTATTGCTCACAATGTAAATAAAATTGCTTTTTCAGAAGCATGAATTCCAGAGTTAATCCAATTTGATTCCACAGTTCTGCTTCAAAACGTAGTGCCATTATAGGAGGCCTACCTTGAAGCCCTAGACTTTAAAAGGAGGTACCATTGCACATAAAAGAAATCAATATGCTTTACCCGCACTTGATTTTTACATTGTTCATAGAGAAAATAAATGCAAGCATGCTTCAAGACTGGGAGCTCCTCAAATATCTAAATTGTGCATTGAGTCAAATTGAGATTGCAGTCAAATAAATGTTTATATTACATGACACAGTAGCGTAAGCAGGATTTTTGAAAGGGGGGTTCGAGTTTAATGAAAATTTAACAGGCAAAAAGAAATAAAAAGGTTTTCAAAAAAATCTGAGGGGGAGGGGTTTGAACCCCTGTAACCCCCCCCCCCCCCGCGCTTATGCACCTGACATGACAACTTAAATGAAAGGTACAAAATTATATTTTTAAAACTCAATTGAAATATCCCAATGGTTCACACTTGGGATGCATGGAAAACCTTTGCAAGATTTATTTAAACAGTGAGGTTATTAGTACCTATTCAATAGCAATTTAGAATTGCAACAATTATATACACACATGCCCCCCCCCCCCAAGAATATTTATGATTGAAACACTGATTTTAAATCAGGCTTTTTCCCATGCATGAATCATATTTATAACTGAATGACCTTCCAAGATATACATGTATGTGACTTTCTCCTTCTTTGGAATCATTTAAGAAACATCTCAAAACTCTACTTTAATCAATAATCTTTACATGTATTAGTTATTATAATTTTATATTTTATCATTGTGTAAAGCGCTGTGAAACGATGATATATTGTAAGAGCGTTATATAAATGAACATATTATTATCAACTGATTTGTAGAAAAAAGACCTCCAGGTGGTATCAATAATAACCCAAGCCAATAGGCCTACACTGCCAAGATAATCAATAGATCCCAATGTTCAGTGTTGAAACTGGCAAGTGGAATATAAGCAGTCAGCTGTGCAGAGCAGCAAAGTAAATAATAAATAAACATTTAAAAAGGAGAGAGAGGGGGGATAGACAGGAGGCAGTGAGCCTTAATGTACAACTGTAATGTGAATTCAAGTTTATTCATATTGATGCAGTGCTGAATACAACTCATGTGTTATTGAAAGTCAATATTTTAGTTTTGGTGAAATCCCCAAATTGCAATAAACTACATGAATGTTTATGCCCTAGACAAGGTATGATGTGGATTGTGGAGAATATAAATTCAGAATGTGTTTAGATAAATTTGTAATTTTACATAAAAAATCACTTGTTTAAAGGCTTATTCATACTCATCGACTGTCAATGGGTTATATTGTATACAATGAACATAACCTTACCATCTAATCAGTCCTATATATTCACTTAAAAGTAATAACAAGTAACCACAAGAAGTAAAAACTTAAAAGTAATAACATACAGTCAAAAACTAATACAGCAAAACTACAATTTTCTAATAAAGCTTCTAAAGTCTGAAATATGGTGCACTTTATACCATCTACAAGCGTATCCAGAATTTTGCACTCGGGGGCCTGACCTAATTTTGGCACCCCCTCCCTGCCAATCAAACATAGGTGCCTTAAATGAATGTTGAATTATCTTATTTCATAAAACTAGCACATCAATGATGTGGAGCTCATCCGGCATCTCGCAACAAAATTTAACACAATTTTAATTTCAGCCCAGTTGACACTGTAGTGAATTATATTGGTGACATAAATTGAGGATATAGAATTGAAATTGATGAAGAAATGACATAGAAGCACTTTTTGTGATCTATGAATAAATTTCATATAAAATAAGCATAAATAACTTTCTAGTCAAAATTTCTTAACTCTGTGTAGAACCTTGGTGAACCTCATGTAGCTCTCAGATGGAACAAAAATAATCAAAATCAATCAACAAATAAATAAGTAATTTTCGTGAGTTTTGAAAATATATGAATAAATTAGCATATTTAATGAATTTCAAAATTCTGTGTTGAAATTTTGTATCACCACCTCGAGCTATCATATAAAGCAAACAAAATTGATCAACAAATAAAGAAGATAAAAACATTTTTTGTGATTTATGAATAAATTAGCATAAATAATTTTCCAGACAAAATTTTAAAATTTTATGTACAAGTTTGGTGAACCTCATGCAGCTCTACCAGATGGAAGAAAAAAAATAAAAATCTGTCAACAAATAAAGAAGAAGAGACATTTTCTGTGATTTATGAATAAATTTTGCATAAATTAGCATAGATAATTTTCTACTGAAAATTTCAAAATTCTGTGTAGAAGTTTGGTAAACCTCATGAAGTTTTACCAGATGGAAGATAAAAAATCAACATCTGTCAACAAATAAAGAAGAAGAGGCATTTTCTGTGATTTCTGAATAAATTTTGCATAAATTAGCATAAATAATTTTCTACTGAAAATTTCACAATTCTGTGTAGAAGTTTGGTGAACCTCATGAAGTTCTACCAGATGGAAGAAAAAAAATCAAAATCGGTCAACAATTAAAGAAGAAAAAGCATTTTATGTGAATTTTTAAAAATATGAATAAATTAATTTTGCATAAATTAGCATAAAAATTGTTCTAGTCAAAATTTCGAAATTCTGTGTAGAAGTTTGGTGAACCTCATGAAGCTCTACCAGATGGAAGAAAAAAAATCAAAATCGGTCAACAAATAAAGAAGCATTTTTAGTGAATTTTTGAAAATGCGCATAAATTAGCATATTTAAAGAATTTCAAAATTCTGTGTGGAAGTTTTGAATCCCCCACCTAGTGCTATCATATAAAGCAAACAGAATTGAAATCGGACTTGAAATGGCGAAGAAGTAGCATTTTGAAATTGTGGACGGACGACAGACGACGGACGCCACGCCATGGCATAAGCTCATCTTGCCCTTCGGGCCGGATGAGCTAAAAAGGGCAATTGAAGACCACTTTTTTAATGATGTGTCCATGAAAAACAAAATATCAAAGAATATGATGTAATACCGCTTTTTAAAGTGAATAAATGCGACCAAAGCATAGAATTTTAAGCACTTGGGGTTTCAATCAGTAATTTAACTTCTCATCAGAGTAGGCCCTACTAGAATTATGTATCTACCTAAACAATTGATGCAAAGCACAAGCTGAAAAATTTTGACCTAAAATTTGGATAATCATGAACAGGATAGGTATTCTAACTAAACATTGGCTGCGGGTGGCAAATTCACGTTTCATGTGGGTTTTGCGCCCCCATATGAAACATGAATTAGCCCCTCTCCCCCGGTCAAACCTCATAATTGTGCCCCAAAGGTCAAACATCAATTTGGTGCCCCCCAGGTAGAACATTAATTTGGTGCCCCCAGGTCAAACATCGAATTGGCGACCCAAAGGTCGAATTTGGAACCCCCCCAGGTCGAACATCAATTTGACGCCCCCTGGTCAAACAACAAATCGGCGCCCCAAATGCAAAATATAAATTGCGCACCTCCCTATTTTTTACTTTCTTTTCTTCTCTCTTCCCCTTTTCGTTCCTTTTTTTCCCTTAGAATCGAATCATTTTTTCCTTCTGTCTTTTTCCCTTTCTCTTCTTTTTTCCCTATTTTTTCTGCTCTTCTCTTTCCTTCTTCATTTATTTTGGTGTCCCCCCTTTTCGCCTATGGGGGGAGGGCAGCCCCGAAAGCTCCCGTATATGGGGGGGGGGCAGCCCCGAAAGCCCCCTCCCCCAGAATACGCACATGATCTATAACTCCTTAAAGGGGAAGTTTACCCTGACAAAAAAAAATTTTGGTAAAAATACCAGAAAAAATATTGAGTGTCTGAGGAAAATCCATCAAAGATGAAAGTTATTAGAATTTATGACGTCATATGCAAGCAGCTGCCTCTTATGCTATGTAATATAAACTTGAATTCTTTAATGGTTATGATAATGATTTTTTTTCTGTCAGAAATGGGTGTGAAATGATTTGTCTGTTGATAAACTGAAGGCACAATAAGAAAACATTTTAAACTTATTGAGAAAATGATTTTTTTTACTCCATGGCATTTGTGGAAGCTGCTTGTATATGATGTCACAAATCAAAAACTTCAATTTTTTTTTCTTTAATTAATTTTCCTCAAACCTTCACAATTTTTTAAAATTTATTTGTGGGTATTAAAATATGATGTTAAGTATCCAAAATATGTTTCATAAATTTCAAAATAATATAATTTTAAGACCGCATTGTATTTCTTCCAATGGAACCAAAATTCCTAACATACAGATACTTACCAGATAGGGTGGGGCATTAAATAATCATGGCTGCCAGGTCTAACATCTTTAGTTTGGATATCTTCGATTGATGCTTTGCCACTTTTTTCTGCAAGATTCTTGCGGGTCCTGAATAAGAGAATTATAAAAAGAACAAGGAGCAAAAGAAAGAAAAGGTGAAATTGTGATATATTTTTTTAAAATATAATGAAGTCAATATCTGTCCCATAATAGGATTTTTATTTTGAAGAGGTCAAAATTTTTACTTACTGGCTTAGCTCACTCACAATTCTTTTCAGAAATTGCCCTCTCAAACAATGTTTGGCTCAATCTGCCACTCACTGCACAGTCACACACACATATAGGCCCATATATTGACATTTTTTTTTTTTTTTTTTTTTAATAATGTTTTTATTCTGATTTCATGAACCAAAAAAAAATACATAACATTTCAAATTAACATTTCAAATCACATAATACTTTACATTTCATATTTTCACTTTTTTTTTCACCAACTTAATAAAATCATGAATCATATATATCTTAAAGAAAACAATGAAATCAGTTATTATAAAAATGCTTAAAGACCAAAACTTCCCCCTCCCCCTCCCTCCCCCCGCCCCAACACACACACATACACACAACACACACACACAACACACCACTGTCCAGAAGATCTGCTCACACTCATCATAAATAAATCATGTTTAAAAGTACAGAACAATTCGATAAACAATTTTGAATATAACAAGCTCATGGGAGAAGCATTACATATATTGAAAGTAAATAAAGACTTACAACTTAACCTTATCACAATTTTACTGTTTCCCATTTTTGCAAGTGCCACCCTAATTTCCCCATTTTAATAGCTATTTTCTTTTCTTGATCCTTATATTCTAATATAAGTTTATGTATATCGTCAATGGTTGGTAATACCCCCTCCTTTCTAAATATAAATAATATATATTTTACCATAAAGATAGTAGTATTACAACTTTTTATTCTATTTGTATTGCCTGACAAACCAACAAATATATCCCGCCATTTCAAGTCCTTTATTTCATCTAATTCAAATCGCTGTATCAAAATTTCCCATATCAGTTTGACCTTTAAGCAAGACAAAAATATATGTGAATATGTTTCTGTTTCCCGTTTACAGTACGAACAGAGATTATCTTCAACAAATCCAAATCTAAACAAATTAACTCTAGTGTGAATTGCCCCATGCAGAAGCTTAAATTGAAATTCCCTCTGTCTTCCAATTAATAATGTTATTCTTGGTCTAAAAAACATTCACCAATTTCTTTCTCTGTATAATTATAATTATTTTGTCCATCTCTTATCTGTAAATCATATGTCTTTTGCAATTCTTTAATAAAATATTCATGTATTTTTCTTGATGGTACCTCCTTAAAGCTAATTTCCCTCCCCAACAGAAGCAAGTTTATATTATAGTTAATTTGGTCTATCTCACAAAACTGTATCGAACCTAACTCATTTCTCCAATCACTTGGAATTGCATGATATATTTCACCTATTGTAAACAAAAGATCACTTCCCATACCAAGATTCAAAAAGTATGCGACCGGTTTAACATGTCCATTGTCAATGATATGTTCAACCTTAATTAACCCTCGTTCTAATAAATCTTTATCAAATATCATATTTTTTATACAAATATTCTTATTATTGAAAATGATTGGATTTTTAGAACCATTGAAATGTCTTAAATTATCAATCTCTTGCCAAGCATCTAGCATTTCCAAATAATAAGATGGAATATTCAACTTACTTTTTATCTTTTTCATTTCATAATCACATAGAAAAATTAACCTTCCTCCAACTGAACTTAGGGAATAATCAAAAAATAACTTTTACCCCAGATTTCTTTCTCCATACAAAAGTCTTTTACCCACATTATACGCTGCGTTCTAACAAATATTTCAAAATTTATCATTTTAACCCCACCACAATTATGATTCTGATACATAATTTTTCTTTTAATACGATCTTTCCCTCCCCATATAAAATCGAATGATAATTTCTCGATTTCTTTATACACCCATGAGGGGACAACAAGGATGGATGAAACATAATTTAACTTTGTCAATGCATATGTTTTCAATAAATGTATTTTTCCCATAATAGTCAAGTCTCGTTGTTTCCACCAACCTAAAAGCTTTTTTATTTTACTTAATATTTCTTTTTAGTTCAGATCATCTTTTAATTTAAAATCAACTGAAAATATTACTCCTAAAATTTTAACTTCCCTAACATATTTTCCAAATACATATACAGGGTCATTTGTTTTTCCATTTTCCTTACCCATGTACATAAAATGTGTCTTGTCCATATTTACCTTTAAGCCACTGACTTTTTCAAATTCTTCAAAAATATAATGCAACCTTTTTATTGAATCCATGTCTTTCAAAAAAATTGTCATATCATCGGCATACAATACCTGTCTTATACCTGTACACATAGGTATGTACACATAAACCCACACCCACATAAATATGCATGTAATCCCCCCCTTGGCCTCCCTCTATGAAGACCTTTTTTTTCCTTCATAATCTAATGGAATATAGTGTTTACACTATAGAGCATCTATTAAGATATGACATTTGCCATTAGAATAGAAACTGGACATTTTCTTCACCAATATTTTTCCAACTGAAAGTGAATGTGAACTTTAGTTCATACAGAGCTAATTATTTAATAAATAAATCTTTGTGTATCAACATAGTGAAACCCAAACCCAACAAACCTTTCATTCTCCTTTTAAGTGATAATTTTTTTTTTTTTTTGGGGGGGGGTTCTTCTGACTTCTTCATACTTACTTGAAATGTGGAGAAGGATTAGACTTCACTTCACCATCAGCTCCTGGTGATTGTGTAGTGTAGCGATTCGCCTATTACGAAAAAAAAAGACAATTGCTTTAGGATTTTTAGAGATCAGGATAGTACACCATAGGCCTAGAAAAACATGTAACTCTGCCAAAATATTCGTATTTTCTAAATGGATTTTCAAAATAATTGGTTCAATTCACCTTTGAGCATATGTAGTGACCAGGTGAGGTTTCCAGTCATGGGAACGATCCTCAGGGGGGGGCACTCAGTATATAATGCATAATGGGTATGTGCCGCGGAGGAGGCCCCCATTTTTACACTCAAATTTCCGTTCCAGGGCATAGCATTTTTATCTTATTGAGAAAAAGAACAAAGAAAGCCGCTCCAAAGCAAAGTATTTTCTTCTTATCGAGAGAAAAGAAATAAATCCGCTCCAAAGCTTCGCATATTTTTCGTTACGCCGTTCCGGCCGCATTGATCCACTACAATGAGCTGCAATTTTGGTGAAAAGCAGCCGCAGAGCACTGTCCGACCATCGCCTCTGCGCGAGCACACCCGGCGCCCGTACCGCCGGGCTATGCATGCACGTATGCCCGTTCAATTGGGATGCACACACAGGTGACCCGTTCCAAGGACCCCCGTTTTCAAACATTTGTAGTTCTGAAGCCCGTTCCGAGGACCCTCCTTTTCACATTAAGCCAGCTCCAAGGCCCCTGGTTTTTGTCTCGCCCGCGGCACATACCTACCACTTTTTTGGTAGAGTACCCCCCCCGGGAATGATCTCAACACCTCAGCTGCAACTAATTTATTCTTTTAAGACCAATCAGTAGCATTCATATGACTTGTAGTATAGCTATATCTAGGTAGAATTACATTCCTAAATTTGTCAAATTAAATAACCATCAACACCCTCTATAATACAAAAGGTTCCTAGTTACATCAGTTGCAAGAATTCCTTTAATATTTTTTTTCATAATTTATCATATATCTATTCAATACAAAATTTAGTTAAAAGTTTACTTAAATTGCTTTTTCATAAGAGTATATATATATATATATATATATATATATATATATATATATAAATATATACAGGGGCCGCGGAAGCGGGGGGGGGGGGCTGGGGGGCTTCAAACCTTGTACAAAAATATAAAAATGTGATTGTGATTTTTTGCATGGTCAGCCCCCACCCCCCCACCCCACTTTGAAAATCGTTCCGCAGCCCCTAATATAATTATAGGCTGCTCATGGTATGCAGCCAAAAAAGACACATTTTTTGAACACACATGCACTCAGGCCTAGATACAAATGACCATCTGCAGCTGGTAAATTTGTTTTTATCAATACCAACATATGGGGAATAACTGGCATATGGCAGTACATCCATTAATCAAATAATTCCCACAACTATCAAGTATCACACAGGGGCCGCGGAAGCGGGGGGGGGGGGGGCTGGGGGGCTTCAGCCCCCCCACACTTTTTTCCAAAACCGTGTACAAAAACATAAAAATTGCCATATGGTTGTGATTCTTTGCATGGTCAGCCCCCCCACTTTGAAAACCGTTCCGCGGCCCCTGTCACATACTGAAGTTGTATATGAATGTATTGTAGTAACCTCGCCCAATGCTCAATATGTCAATATTCTTCATGTAGGCCTAAAATCTGTGCATCCACGGCCCTGCACCCTACCCCCTCCTCTCAACATGCACACCCCAATCAACCAAATCCTGAAAATTACCTGGATAAGTGATATGCTGTGACATGATTGCTGGCAGGCATTTACTACTGAATTTGACTCAGCATGATCAAATGACGAGATATTACGACTAAATATCGAAAATCTTGCTGGCCTATTCTCTGACACATTGGACAGCAGGCGATGTCCGGCTTTCCGTTCACCGGTGTTTGTGACCTGAGCGGTCGCCAGTCCTCCTCCGCCACTCCACCAGTGTGGACCGCAGACCGAAGTCACAGTCCGCGGCAAAATCTGGGCCGAAAATTTGCTGGATACAGAGCCTAGAATCATTGTAGACGGTAGAATACAGAAATAAGGTATTTTTCAGGATGCCTTGAATTTAACTCAAATGTTATTTATCCGCTGTTTATCATGCAATCCTGGTGATCATCTCATGTTAGGAGCTCCACGGAAACTACTGCGGTAGATATACGATATGTTTTGGTTTTAAGGTGATGCCTGCCTGCGGTTGTTATTATACTACCATGATATCCGGGTATATATTATGTTGACACACTAGCCAACATTGCATCATAACTTATCGTGGAATAACTGCATGCAGTAGAACTTGCAAGAAGGATTGTTATTGCTTTCCAACAGTTCCAGGCATTGCTAGTAATCTAAAAATGATAAACATCATTTTAGGCCCGGGTTTAGGCCACTGACAGTCCACGCCCACTTTCCTTTTACACCCAGCATCAGGCGGGTCTTTAAAAATCAAACTCACTTTTTTAGATGGAAATATTGTATGTCATGATTACACGCATATAAATGAATACAAACGATAATAGGCCTAATTAGCAAATTCATACTTTAAAAACTTAATTTTCGTTTTTATTGAAATTGGCTTGAGGGTTTTTTTTTTCAAAGCCATTGCTATACTCTTTCGAGTTTTCACATTACGTTTCTTGAAAGAATCAATTTTGGGTAGGCCCTGTATGTAATTTGTGAAATTCAAAATGAAATGTATATTGCAATGATATTAGTTTGGTCACAAACCAAATGAAAGAAATTCAGGCATCGTTTAAAAAAAGCATTCTCTTTTAAAAGGATTTAAACAAAAAAAGTCAAGAAGTTTTTCATACCGTCAAATAATTGAACACATAAAAATCATTATGGTGGAAGAGTTGAATTATATTGTCCCGTGCAGACAGAAAGCATTGTTTAAGCCCGTCACTCTGACAGCAAGTTGTCTAAACTTTTTTGTAATTGTTAAAACTTTTCAAACAACTTGTTTACAAAGTCTAAACATAAATTTGACAAGCAAAAAAGGTCTTAAGCATTTTAGGGGGGTGGGTAAGCCGCTGGTTCAAACCTGTAACCCCCCTGCGTATACCCCGCTGGTTTTTAGAGTGATGGGCTTAGAAAAACGTGCATAAAATTTTAAACAGCGTTATTATATGTATATGACACGAGGGGTACAAAATGTAGTATATGCATATTTAATTAAGATTAGTTTGTTCGAAAAGGGGTTCGTTTCATAAATAATAACAAATTTACAATAAAAGTTGCCAGCTACTGAAATCCTTCAGTCTGATTGGCTGATGGTAAATTTAAAAAAATCGTGCATTCATTATGACAAGTACGTAGTTATGAACCTGGACCTATGCAGGTTCATCAATATCAACAACATAATCGTCATGAGTATTTTCAGAGTCAACAGTTTCAAGTTATACAGTGCGTATCAAAAAAAGTTTACACTTTGAAAAACCCCTGGGAATAAAAAATATACAACATGTGGGTAATTTTTCCACACATAATCTTGGGTTTGGGTCTCATCTATCCGATAAAAGTAAAAGTTTTGACAGAATGTTACACTTGAGTGAGCACTGTCCATTTTTGTAAAGCTCGCAGAAATGCTCGTTTTCACGCTGTGTCAAGGGGGAAAGGGTGAAATCAAACTTACCCTGCGAAACATTTCTCATACATTTCCCTTGCACTTTTATTCAATTGAAACAAAACGGATACATTCAAGCATTTTGTAACAATTTTGCCACCCAAATTGAAATTTCAACACTTAGTAAGCACAACTTTTACCCTTTTTGTGCCAGCTGGATCTGAGGACATAACTAAATCTGAACAAAAGTTTATATCAGAAAGTCTCCAGCATTTTTTCACTAAGTCTTTATCATTTAAAGTTGGTTTACATTTCATCTTTGATTTAATACTTGTTTCTCCACACTTTTTCCAAGCTTGACAATGATTAACAAAATGAAAATCAAGCCTAAGCCATGTCATGTAAATCACAGCTCAGTGTAAAGCAAATATCGTCACGATGGCCTCGGTGTGTGGGGGAATGGGGTGGGGCGCATGCACTCTGTTTTGGGCAAGGAAACAAGTTTAAAAGGTAAATGATATCTTCAAATCAATTTTACTTGCTAAATTCCACGTGTTCTCCATGATTAAGGTCTACTTTTATTCGCACAACTATTTCAAAGTTCTGCGCAAATCATTTTTCACTAACTTTTCAAAACGGTAAGTGGTGCTCACTCAAGCGGAAATATTATTATTATTACTTATTATTTGTACTGCGCTTTTCCCATTAGGCCCAAAGCGCTTACAATGAATTAATTAAATGTAATATTTTAAAAACTACAAAGTACGAAAGAGATGAGTTTTTAATGACTTTTTGAAAATTGCTAATGTTGGAGACTGTCTAATTATTAGTGGCAGGTCGTTCCAGGATTTTGAAGCCGACAGCGTAAAAGTTCTGTCACCAGCCAATGTACGAGTT
Organism: Lytechinus pictus; assembly: GCF_037042905.1. Classification (NCBI taxonomy): domain Eukaryota; kingdom Metazoa; phylum Echinodermata; class Echinoidea; order Temnopleuroida; family Toxopneustidae; genus Lytechinus; species Lytechinus pictus. The sequence continues at coordinate 25,392,826 of NC_087247.1, forward strand.
AATGAATATGTGAGGCGAAGGTGATCACTGGCCGACCTAAGTGCTCTAGTTGGTGTATACAGATTCAAGCAGTTACTTAAATACTGTGGAGCCTGTTTATTCAGTGTTTTGTAGACAATCAAGAGTAATTTGAACGTAATTCTCTGTTTAAAAGGAAGCCAGTGAAGAGAATTAAAGAGTGGTTGGGACAGGCGCGTAGCCAGGGGGTGGGGCGGTGGGGGCGGTCGCCCCCCCCAAAACGTCCCCAAAAAGAAAAAAAAGAAGGGGAAAAGGAGAGGAGAAAAGGAAAAGCAAAGGAAGGAAAGGAAAGAAAGGTAGCTTTGTGGGTTTTTCTTTTTATTCTTTTTTTTCTAAAAAAAGAAACTCCTTCACTCTTGCTCTAAATTCATATATATGAATTTTGCTCCCGCGCTGTGCGCGGTTAAATGACAATATTGCAGTTCTCCTTTGTTTCCCCTCGACCTTTCTCTAACCCTGTTTTTCCACCTCAGCTATGTGTGTTTCTTGCCAGTCAAAGTTCAAATATATACATTAGGGCATGAAATTAGAGTAAGGATAGGCCGAAGTATATGAAGTTATCTTTTTTAATTGATCGCGCAACTTCTGGTCGGGTCGGCTCCGGGCGGGTAAAATCTTTATATCAATTTCTGCCGTCACCTCCATATAGGCAACTTCTCCCACTTTTCAGCTCATTACTAAACAACCATAATTTGGGGGGAAACAGGTTCCTAATTAAAAAAGAGGAAGGTATAACATTCGTGTCGTATTAAATAAAATAAAAAGTACAAAATTTTTTATGAAATTCTACTAAACTTCATGTCATTTCCCTGCACATTCATCTCCTGTCCTGTTTTGCGCCCTCAGTTTGAAATTTTGACACTTAAGTTTCTTTATCATTCAAAATGAAGCGCATCGGGATAAGTCAAAGAAATTATATATCATTCTGTTTTATATAATTTCAATAAATCACAGAAGTTTCAACTTTTTGTGCACTATTTTCCTTGTAATGAAGTTCAATAATCTTTGAAGAAAATCAATTGAATAATTAGAGCCGATGGTGGTATTAGAGATATCTGCATTTGATGAAACGTCCGCCCTTTGAAATTTCAGAGTTTCATTGCTCTGCACTTGGAGGAATATCTTCCTCCCGGCATATATCCTTCTTCTCCTCTGTTTTGCGAGTTAAGATATGCACTGTCGCTAAATTGTTTGTAATCAAATCTGATCTTTCCAAGAGAAGTATTCAATATAACTTAGAGGATACCCTTTTCTCGGGACCCTTTTCTTTGCAAAAAAATTGATAAAACACTTTAGCTTCCGCGCTTCGCGCGGGGTTAATGTTATTTTAACTTCCTCCATTTTATCAATTTTTTTGTGCTTTCACAATCACTTTTGAAAACAAGGTTCAATATCACAATAAAGTCAACTGAATTGGGGCTGATATAGGTACTAGAGACAAGAGAGACGGCTCCTTTTCATTTTAATTCATGAAACACCGAAAGCTTCGCGCTCCGCGCGGGAGGGGGAAACTCCCCCTCCCTGTACCCACCCCCTAGGGAGCGCGCATCGCGCGCTCTGGTGTTGGCACGCTTCGCGTGCATTTACCGCCCCCTCCAAAACGAAATCCTGGCTACGCGGTTGGGTTGGGAAGGATGATCTCGGGAAACCTGTAAAATTAATCGTGCTGCCCAATTTTGTAGTCGTTGAATACGGGTTAATTTATTAGAGGGAATTGTAGAAAGGAGCCCATTGCAATAATCGATACGAGACAGAACCAATGAACGAACAGCATTGTGACAGACAGACTGCTCAATGAACCGTCTGATTCTAGAAATGTTCCTTAGATAAAAAGTGACTGTGCTACCAGGGCGGAAATCTCTCCCAAAAGGTAGGGGGGACACAGGCAGTGGCGTAGCTAGGATTTTTTTCCTGGGGGGCACTGGGGGTCCTTGCTTTTTCTGGAGGGCACCATTTTTTTCGATGTGTGTGTATGTGTCACAAGGGCGTATCCGACTTTCGCCAATAGGGGACGGGGCCTGAAATTATCTTCACCTATATTTCCCCCTATCAGTCACTTCTTAGTTTTATTCTTATAAAACATAAACATGAAATAATCTCATAAGCCTTATAAAAAGTGTGAGCGCGAAGCGCGAGCGATTTTTTTTTTACTTTCATTTATTTTGTCCTGAAAATTTAATATTCTGGGCAATGTTATGTGTGATCCTGAACAAGATTCGTTTGTAACTAGATGGTTACTGCGAATGCCAAGCGTGAGCAGAAATTTTTATTAACTGTTCTAGCATTATCGAAAAGGGACCTGTTAAAGACTGCTTACAGTTACCCATGAAGACGGTATATATTTGAATAATGCGAGCGCGAAGCGCGAGCAATTTTTTTTGATATTCCGACCTAAAAAGTGGTCATTCTAAGCACTTTTTGTATTAATAAATGGGATAGGTATGTAACTAAACAATTGATGCGAGCGCGAAGCGCGAGAGGAAGAAAATTTAGATTTTAGACCTAAAAGCGGGACACTCTATTCATATTTTGTAAATCATAAATAGGATATAGTTAATTGGGTATCATTAATAATGCAATCGTGAAGCGTGAGGAGACAATATTGATATTCTGATGTGAAACTGGATAATTAACACATTAAGTACAAGTACACATTAAATAAAGAGCATGCAGGCTATCGCGCATGTTTTAGATTTAGACCTAGAATCTGGGCATTTTGAATAAATTTGTTTCATGGAACATTATGGAATACACGTAGACAATAGGAACTTTACAAATAAAAAAATGTGACCACGCAGCGTGAGCTAAAAATGCTGATATGTAGACCATAAAACGGACATTAAGAGCACTTAAATTAGTAAATGAAAAAAAAAATAATGAAAGTTCGATGTTCGAGCTAAAATATGTTTGTATATTGGCTTCAAAACTTGCTCCATATTTTCCCCGATCGGCAGCTCGAAGATGATTTTTGTTTGTTTCTCTGAAGGGGTAGTCTCATTAGTCACTTCTTAATTTTATTTTATAAATTAATATATGATATCATAATCCTTATTTATATGAGGCGAGTGCGAAGCGCGTGCTAAATATTTTGGAAATTTTATGTAATTTTTCCTAAAATTTGAACTGATTCTGGACAAAGTTTGTTATCCTGAAAAAGATGTGCATCCAACTTAATAATTACCACGAACACAAAGCGCGAGCAGAAATGAATTGATGGACAAGATACCTGTTAAAGTAGCATTTAACAATCAAATAATGCGAGCGCGAAGCGCGAGCTGATTTTGTTGTTGTTGACATTTTCACCTAAAGAATGGAAATTCTACACTCTAAAAAATATTGGGTAAAAATGCTCCATGAGGGTGATTATGAGTCCACCAACATTGGGCATTTCTTTTGGGTATTTTTATTTATCCAATGTGATGAAAGTTTTGCCCATTCTAAAGTAATTGCTGCTTATTTTTTAAACATACTGGACAATATGCTTCCCGCATTGGGTAAAATATTGCCCCAAATTGGTTGGACTCATAATTACCCTCGTGGTAGTAAAAATGTTACCCAATATTTTTTACAGTGTAAGCACTTTTTGTAACTCAAGCTGAATAGGTGTATAAGTAAACAATTAATGCGAGCGGAAAATTTCGAGATTTAGTCCTATAATATTTACTGAATGAGACACTCTATTCATGTTTTGTAAATCCTGAAAAGGATGAGTATCAATAATGCGAGCGCAAAGCGCGAGCAGAAAAATTTTATATAGGTTTGAACTGGTACCTGTTGAAAAGGTATCTGTTAAGTACTGCTTGCACTTAGCCATGAAGGCGTTACATATTTCAACAATAAAAAAATGCGAGCGCGAGTTGAACAACTTTGAACTTTCTAAAGAAGAATGGAAAATTTTAATCATTTTTTGTAATCGTGAACAGGAATAGCTATATAATTTAACGATTGATGCGAGCGCGAAGCGCGAGCAGAAAAAAAAATCGAGATTTAGACCTAAAAATGGGCCACTCCTATTTATGTTTTGTAAATCATCAAAAGGATGAGTAATATGGGGTCTTCCTACATTAATAATGCGAGCACAAAGCGCGAGCAGAAAAAATTTCATATTATGATATAAATCTGGATAATTATTTAAATTAGAGAACAAGTTGAGTATCTGAATAAACATGCGCGAGCGTGTTTTATATTTAGACCTAGAATCTAGGCATTTTAAATACAACTTTAATCATGAAAATCATGAAACTTTGATATTCCGATCTGAAAAAGAGTCAATTTCAGCTTTATATTTCAAGCACTTTGCAGAAAAATTTTAAGGTGGATATGGATCGCACTTAAATATATTATTACTTTGAGTTTTGACATAGGACCGGGACATCCTTACGACATGTCATCATATGAAAATGATGACTATCTTCCTATTCCTCTTGCTAAGCGCGAGATGAAACAAAAATGAAAATTTAATTATTAAATTAATATCATATTTATTAATGCCTAATGAGGGCGCGAAATCTGATGATATCATGGCATAAAAACTGGACATTTCACGTTTGTGATTATGAATTGGATGCATCAGTTAATATATTTTTAACCATTAATGCGAGCGCAAATCGCGAGCAAAATTTTTTGATAAACTGTAATGAAAAGGGGATTTTTGTTGTTTCAATATTGAAACATTTATATAACTCGCCAATCAAAATGCGAGCGTGCAGCGCGCTAGCTGATACGTCTTGACAATCAGAGCTGAAAAGGGAAATTTTGAAAACTTTATGGAATACACGAAAATAATAGGTACCTGATAAATCAAAATTTGAGAGCGCGCAGCGCAAGCAGCAAATGTTAACATTCAGACCATAAAAATGACATTTTTACAGAGCACTTTTTAAAAACCAATTTGTAAATTACACAAAATAATGAAAGTTCGATTTCCGAGGTGAAAAATGTTTTGTATATTGACTTCCAAACTTGATATTCGAACTCCATATTGAACAAGGTATATAAATCACCCAAGAGGCAATGCGAGCGTGAAGCGCGAGCGAAAATTGTATATAGTGGCACGAAAGATTCTTTTTATTTTCCAAGTCTTCCCCATATCTTATTTTATGCACTCGTCGTCCTTCTCTTCTTTTTCTCCTCTTTTTTCCCTCGGCCCCCTGGATCCGCCTATGGGGACAAGGGGCGGGAAAATTTAAATTTGACAAGCAAAAAAAGGTTATCATCGCCAGAGTTAGGTCATCTCGTCCCAAAATACATGTTTTATTTCGATTTAGATTGATGTATTTCTTACCATCATAAAAGACCAAAATAGTAGGGGGGACATTTGATATTGTGTCCCCCCTACTATTTTGAGTAGGGGGGACACGTCCCCCCTGTCCCCCCTGGGATTTCCGCCCATGTGTGCTACAGATATGAGAGATATGGTACGACATTGACATGCGGGAATAAAATATGACACCAAGGTTTCGTATTTTTTCTGATGGTCTTATGAGTGTACCAGTTATATCGTCAATTGCTTAAATGGATCTGGCCAATGTTAAAATGTGGAAAAATCTTCAGGATATTACAAATGTATAATTTTACCGGATTTTTTCTAAGTGTAAACTTTTTTTTTGATACGCACTGTATAAGGCAGTTTATAATCACTCGCGTCGCGTGCGGGTTCGTAATCACTCGCGTTTTTAATTTTTGGCGATTTTTTTTTATTTCGGTGCGATTTTTATTTAACGGTGTCTTCAATGGGACAGACATGCAGGGAAAATAAAATGAAATTGAAATTCGAGTTTCGTTTTAAGCCGGCAATTAAGTGCCTTAAAATAAAATGTACTCGACTACTGTTTTAACATAACAAACAAGCAAATCAGCAATGTGGCTCAACTAACTTAGAATAGATCCGGACTTCTACTGTGTCTTATACGAGGACTCCGAGTCGGAACTTGCCATATCTGCCACATCGATATTACATCGTATCATTCCCATATGCGGACATGCCTGCATGCAATGGCCCCAAGGCGGCCGGACCCGGCCGCGGTCGGACACGACGTGCATCGGTAGCATGGAGCAAGCTAACGTGAGTCGAGCTGAGTTAGATCCCACGTTATATATGAGGCGCCGATTGTACCAATATTATATAGAACAATTATTTGTTATATAATCATTATTCATTAAATAATAACTATTATTTATATATAATTTACATTCTATTTGTAAATAATTACTATTATATAAAATAACATTTCTAATTATTTATATATGATTCCAAGTAATACTTCATTACTTGTAAATAATAATAGTTCGACATTCCATTATTTATAAATAATGATTATTTGTTTTTCATTATCTATGAATAATAATTTTTGTGTTTCATTATTTATAAATAATGACACTGCATACTTCATTATTTATGAATAATTGCAATTCGTTTTTTTATTATTTATAAATAAGTCTGTCGAGTTTTCTATTATTTGTTAATGATAATTATATATTAACAATGCCAGTGCACATTTCTTTATTTATAAATAATTTGTTGAGTCTCCCATTATTTATAAATAATGAAAATTCATCGTGTTTCATTATTTACAAATAACATTTTTGTTTGAATATCCCATTATTTATAAATAATCATTATTTATAAACGATTTTTACAGTTTGCCATTATATACAAATAATCGTTATTTATATACAAATAACCATTATTTATAAATATTGAAAAACAAATAATCATTATTTATAAATAATGAAAAACAAATTATCATTATTCATAAATAATGAAAAAAAAATAATTATTTACAAATAATTAAAAAGAAATAATCATTATTTATAAATAATGAAAAACAAACAATCAGTATTTATAAATAATGAAAAACAAATAATCATTATTTATAAAATACTGAAAAACAAATAATCAGTATTTATAAATAATGAAAAACAAATAATAATTATTTATAAATAATAGAATGTCGAACTATTATTATTTACAAATAATGAAGTATTACCTGGAATTATATATAAATAATTAGAAATGTTATTTTATATAATAGTAATTATTTACAAATAGAATGTAAATTATATATAAATAATAGTTATTATTTAATGAATAATGATTATGTAACAAATAATTGTTCTATATAATATTGGTACGATCGGCGTCTCATATGTAACGTGGGATCTAACTCGGCTCGACTCACGTTAGCTTGCTCCATGCTACCGATGCACGTCGTGTCCGACCGCGGCCGGGTCCGGCCGCCTTGGGGGCATTGCATGCAGGCATGTCCGCATATGGGAATGATACGATGTAATATCGATGTGGCAGATATGGCAAGTTCCGACTCGGAGTCCTCGTATAAGACACAGTAGAAGTCCGGATCTATTCTAAGTTAGTTGAGCCACATGGCTAATTTGCTTGTTTGTTATGTTAAAACAGTAGTCGAGTACATCTTATTTAAGGCACTTGCCGGCTTAAAACGAATTTCAATTTCATTTTATTTTCCCAGCGTGTTTGTCCCATTGAAGACACCGTTAGAAAAAAAATCGCACCGAAATGAAAAAAAATCGCCAAAAATCAAAAACGCGTGTGATTACCAACGCGACGCGAGTGATTACGAACGCGAGTGAATATAATAAGCCCTGTATAATGGGAGAGGTACATGGAGTAGTTTCCACCAACCGCCAGATAATTGAGCCATGATATTTGATTTAATTGTGATTCTAAAGTTTCTTTTTAATTATATTAAAGAGGGGCCTATCCCTGTTTCGATAAGCTTTTTACTTGCGGTTATCATAAAGTAAAATTTGTAGTTAAATTGCCATGATTGTTTATGCATCGTGTAATTGTTGATTTAAATGCAAATTTAGTTTATCATTTTATATATATCAATTTTCCGCTCTTTACCATCTTCAGTTTCCATGTTTTTTAAAATACTTTATTAAATGTAATGAAACAAAAAATAACTGTGATTAGCAACTTGAAAAAATTGAAAGCTACATAATTATGACTACATATACAAAACTGATAATATATAATAAACATCGTAAACAAATCAAGAATAATTGTCTGCGTCGGTGTTGAAATTATGTGGTTGATAAAACCATTTATATAATTATGTGAAAAAAAGAATAAACTTTTACAGAAATTAAAGATACCTAATTTGCATATCATTTATCGTAATACTGTTTCACTTTGACCATAATAATATCTTCTGATTAACCATTGCAATGTTGAGTCCCCCAAATTTTATTGATAAACATACCAAGTCCTATATGCAACATCAATACCACAAAATTATTTGCCAGAAACAAAATGACTGCAAAAACTTCCAGTCAGTTCTGTTTCCAATAAAGATCAAATGGCCATTGTAATCCTATAGAAAGTTAAGATTTTTTCATTAAAAAATGTATATGTATCAAGACAATCAATAAAACACATTGATCTTTAATTATGGAAGGAGACCCAATGTCAGGGGCGGATCTAGGATTTTTGAAAAGGGGGAAAATAGGAAAATTTGACAAGCAAAAAAAAAAGGTTCTCACTTGTGTTAGAACGACATATTCCCATTACAAATATCTCCTCAGACTCCCAAGGGGGGAAGGGGGCACACTTATGTATTAACGACATATTATCATTAAAAATATTGGCTCTGACTCTCAAGGGGGGGGGGGCACAGGCCGGACGGTGCCCGCACCCTCCCCTTGATCCGCCAATGTGTTATTGATCACCTCGGATCGCCAAGTATAAAAGAGATTGCAGAATTCGGGAGGGGGGGGAGCCGATGACGTCAGACACTCCCTTTTCCTTTGAATTCTATTTTGATGGTATAGATTAACCTGGTTTGATGGTGGAGATGTTTTAAGATGGTTTGATATTTATTGACAGTGTGAATTGACCATTAGGGAGTTTTCGTACCGGCACGCAGAACGCTTTCAAGAACATAGAAAATGTATTGTCAAATGCCCTCCATGACAACGGGCAACCAACATGACAAAGAAGTCTTTGTCGAAAATTGGTACATAAAAACAGCAGTTTTGTCCTGGACTCTGGACAAACAAAATATTTGCACAATTTTTTCAATAGCTCCAAAACTTAAGATTATCTGCTGTTCCGGTTCACCGATATTCGACAAAGACTTCTCAGCTGTTCGTTGTGATTTGACTTTCTGATTTTCAAAACATTTACTATATACAAGTTTTCTTGAATTCGTTATGCGTAGATCGAAAACTCGCCAATTTTACCACGCAACAATTACACACGCATCCCCTCTCTTTCCACACTAATTCTTGTGAAAAGTCGCCTTTTGAGCAAGATATATTATTTTTCTATACCATAGTGAATTAGATCATTTGTCGTTTATCATGCTTGTTTTGATGTCATAATATTAAATGAAAATTTTGAGGGGCATATTTCTTTATTTTATATATGCATACATTGCATATCAGATTTCTTAAGAATATTTGTTATAAATGGCGATATATAAGATCAAAACCACTATAATTTCTGTTGCAATGTCTTCGAGATTCTTCAAATATCTATTTCTAAAGGTAGCTTTGTGTTTTTTTTTCTTTTTATTCTTTATTATTTTTTTCTCAAAAGAGGAACTCTTGCTCTAAATTTATATATAAATTTTGCTTTCGCGCTGCGCGCGGTTAAATTACAATACTGAAGTTCTCCATTGTTTCCCAATCCTGTTTTTCCACCTCAGCTATTATGTGTTTCTTGCCAGTTAAAGTTCAAATGTACACATTAGGGCATGGAATTAGAGTAAGGTTGGCCGAAGTATATGAAGTTATCTTTTTTTTTTAAATTGATCGCGCAACTTCTGGTCGGGTCGGCTGCGGGCGGGTAAAATCTTTATATCAATTTCTGCCGTCACCTCCATAAAGTCAACTTCTCCCGCTTTTCAGCTCATTACTAAACAACCATAATTTTAAAAGAGGAAGGTATAAAATTCGTGTCGTATTAAATGAAAAATTACAATATTTTTTTATCAAATTCTATTAGATTTCATGTCATTTCCCGGCACATTCATCTCCTGTCCTGTTTTGCGCCCTCAGTTTGAAATTTTGAATGACACTTAAGTTTCTTTATAATTCAAAATGAAGCGCTTCAGGATATAAGTCAAAGAAATTAGGCATATTTTTTTATATAATTTCAATAAATCACAGAAGTTTCAACTTTTTCCGCACTATTTCCTTGTAATGAAGTTCAATAATCTTAGAAAATCAATTGAATTAGAGCCGATGGGGTATTAGAGATATCTGCATTTGATGAAACGTCCGCTCTTTGAAATTCCAGAGTTTCATTGCTCTGCGCGGGGAGGAATATCTTCCTCCCGGCATATACACTTCTTCTCCTCTGTTTTACGAGTTAAGATATGCACTGTCGCTAAATTGTTTGTAATAAAATCTGATCTTTCCAAGGGAAGTATTCAATATATCATTGAGAATACCCTTTTCTCGGGACCCTTTTCATGGCAAAAAAAATTGATAAAACGCTTCAGCTTACGCGCTTCGCGCGGGGTTATTATTATATTGATTTCCTCCGTTGTATTCCTTTTTTGTGCGTTCACAATCACTTTTGAAAACATGGTTCATGAAAACAAGGTTCAAAATCACAATATAGTCAACTCAATTGGAGCTGATATAGGTACTAGAGACAAGAGAGACGGCTCCTTTTCATTTTAATTTATGAAACACCAAAAGCTTCGCGCTTCGCGCGGGAGGGGGAAACTCCTCCTCCCTGCACCCACCCCCTAGGGTGCCCGCTTCGCGCGCTCTGTAAGTGTTGGCACGCTTTGCGTGCATTTACCGCCCCCTCCAAAATGAAATCCTGGCTACGCGGTTGTCGTAAAGGTAGACAAGGGTCAACTTGTCTCGTTTTTTGCGCAGCCATGGGGAATTAGAAGACGGTGAAAGTGGCCATATAGCTGCCAGATTTTTGGAAGGGGAATTGATCTGGTTGATCCGTTTTGCTCCATTCAGTCCAACAATATTGTAGGATCCCTTTATAACATTCCTGCCCAATCATTATACTTCTACTATTATCATCATCATCATCAATGTCACCGCACCCATCATCAACAATGTCATCCATCATCATCACATCATCATCATCACCATCACCATTACCATCATCATCATCACTACCATCACCATCATCATCACCATCATCATCATCATCATCACCATCACCATTACCATCATCATCATCACTACCATCACCATCATCATCACCATCATCATCACCATCATCATCACCATCACCATCACCACCTCCACCACCATCATCATTGTCGTCGTCGTCATCATCACCACCAATATCATCATCATTACCACCATCACCACCACCATCTTCACAACTGCCGTCATACCTTTCATCAACTCATCAATACAATCGTCATGGTTGTGCATCATTTTCTTTAAATATAAATCTCTCATCAAGTTCTTAATAATTCATAATCATACGTCATCATGGCGATCGATCCATATATAATTCATTGAAAAAATAAAAGCAATTACTCATACTCATACTAGAATAATCATGAAAGACAATCGTAATTTTATTTCTGAATTAAAGTGATTTCTAAATTATGAGTAAAAAGAAAATACATTTCTTACATTGAAATTCATTAAACTCAAACATAATAAAGCAGATATAGAAATAAACCTAGTTTGTCTATTTATCTTACATAACAAGCATTGTACATGTGTATATATATATATAGGGAACAATTAGAATGATAAAATAAAAGTTTTATCTACTTTTGTAACCTTAGGTACAAATTTCTATTGTGCTGTTTTAACAGCTGGCCCTGCATGCAGAACAAATATTATCTCTATTCTCTTTTATACAAAACGAGTACCTTGGCTAGAAGGCATGATGTATTATGTTGGCCCACACAATTGGCCAGGGATTGAAGCATCATGTTCATCAGGTGGGCGCTCTGGGCCTACCGATTGAGCCATCATGCCCATGCAGCGTTCTGTAGTTAATACCGCAGTTCATTTTTGGTCTGCATTCTCTAGAGTACTATTTTGTTCATGATTATGATTATTGAGAAAACAATAACTACTTGAACAATTATTGCCTATTTATATCTATCAGACATTATTAGTAGGGTGTTCCCTAAAGCTGTCCATTAGAAAAGACGAGTTTTTCGCATTTACTACGGGTAAATTCTCTACCACGCATCGATTCCTATGATGCAATTAAAATCACAATGGAGAGCTGAAAGGCTTTTAGCAAAAGTTGGTCGACTTGGACAGCAGATCATCCGAAGATTTGCACCGGACGAACAATTGCAAATATGTTGTAGTCCAGAGTCAAGAGATTCCGATGCTGTCCCGGTCCATCAACTGTCGACGAAAGCCTCTGAGCTCTCCATTGTGATTTCACTTGCATTTTCAAAGGAATTGGTGCGTTGTAGAAAATTTTCCCGTAGTAAATGCGAAAAGTCTTTACAAGAGGGGCAAATACGTTGTGTATAACCTTATGCTTCCTTCCAAGGTAAATCAGATGTGAATCCTTATAAGCTAACTTATAGCACCTAAGAGAACATGTTCGTGCAACTTTACGATTTCATGAAACACCTACCAGAATCCAAAACTTATAAAAAGCAATAACATAAGACAAGTTGAAAAATAAGTTATGGATATGTGATTATATTCTCAAACTACCTTGCATCACAATAAGGATGCGCCCATACAACTCCTGCTTAAAAAAAATAAAAAAAAATTAGTGAGACATTGACCTGATAAAAACACAGGTAAATGATCAGGACTAAATAAACAATGTTTGCTAAAACACACGCCACAAAACCATCCGAAATTCCATTCCCACAATACACTGTAAAATCGCTAACAACTGTTGTTCACGATTTTAAACAAGTTGTTTAATAAAAGTTTAAACGATGTCAAAAAATAGTTTAAACAATTGCTTAAAAGTTCAGAGTGACGGGCTTTAGCAACGTGCTTACAGTGTATAGGCTTACTAACAATATGGCACATTACATTTAGAGACGCCACATGGTGGGTCTATGTATATGATATGCACTCGGAAAATATACATAGTGCAATATAAAACTAAATTCTAGATATCATAAAATATTCAGTAATGAGTTGTTTCATAATTTAGAACACTTTAAAAGGTTCGTTGAAAAAAATATGTACTAAACTTGACACACAGAAAGACCAGATATTTTTCATCATATATTGAAGCAAATTTCTTCAAGTTTTCTAATACATTCAGTTTAGAATACAAAATAATGAATAGAAAATTCAATGCAACATTTGTTCCGTTCACAGCATCAATAATCTAAGCCCCGTTCCACTATGCCGATTTGGGCTACGATTTAACAATTAAACCTTCAGATCGGGCAAGATCGGGGGGGAAATGGATCATTTTACCGGCCAGTCAGCGAAAAATAATTTGCAGTAATACAAGTTTTCCAAAGGGACGGGGATTTATTACGTCCGCATGCCGCTGTTAGTACGCCAAGAAAGACTTGATTACGCTCATCCCACGACCGCGTGCCGTGTTGCTTACGTTTTTCCCGCTTCCCCCGCGATTCAAAATGCGCGTTTTCCAATCGAGAAGATCGGCATAAAATTTTGAACATGTTCAAAAATTGTATCCGATCACGCCGATCTGAATAATATGCCCGCTGTTACCCCGTCTGTACTACGTTGTTATTACGCTGCTCGCGATTTCAACCGATTCCTATCCCGCTCACCGACCCCGGTCACCGCCAATCTAATGATCGGGATGGATCGGGGTTTCAGATCGTGAAAGTAGAATGGGGCTCTCATATTGTTGAAAAATCATTTGCCTGTACAATTTTGCCACACCATTTACAGTAGATTTTCCGTCATTTTTCATGCAACAACTCAATCATTGTCAACACCACCTGCTGACGAACGAATAAGGGCCGAGTTAAGAGTTCAATAGCTAGATTGTTGAAACATCAGTTGTCGATAAAAGACAAATAAAATCAGAATGATGTTCTATAACAATGGACAAATTTTGAGTGCACAGTGAATGAAGGTAATGCAATGAGATACATCTTTTGGATGGGTCATTTACATAGGGAATTTAAATTTCGAAATTAATTGAACATGCAAATCAGGAGAGATATATGCATGTCCACGTATTGGACAATTTGTTTTTAATGATTTTAGATGCAGCATTGAATCTGAGCAAAACCTTCAAATATGTGAGTTATCTTAAGACATGTCTACTACACAGCCAAATGTTCAGATAAGACGTACTTACATGTACATAATGCTAACGATTGGGGCAATTTAAACGCATGGGGCACTTTTATTGACTTTTTTTTGCCATACTGGAGTCCGTTGCAGACAGAGTTGCGTTTAAAAAAGGGGTTTAAACGCAAGTCAAAAAATCAATCGCAAGTCCCAAATGCGCGCTGTTGATTGGGTGAAAATCAAGTTGCGCATGATTTTTAGAGTTGCGATATTGATTGCAACTCTTTCTGCAACGGACCCCAGATGGGATAGGTCAATTTGGTCTACCCTGTGAAAACATTACTTGATAATACAAAATATGATCATGATCACATTCCTGTCCAATCGTGAAATAGCCTTGAAATATTGATATTAAAAAATGCATCATTAAAAATGCTAATTAAAAGTAAAAATTAAATTCGGTGCTATTCTTTCATTGAAATGTCTCACATTACAATAACAAATACTCTGTGAGGTGAGCAAATTTTGTTCAGACATTTATATAGAATACATTTTCTGACTAAAGGGTGGTCAATATACCCCCCCCCCAAAAAAAAAAAAATGAGGCTAAGGAAGGCTAAAGAAGAGAAAATAATTTTGCCAATTTCTCAAAGAGAGATACTCGGTGGTATAACTATTTCATTTTATCACCACTTCTAGTTTCACACATGCATGTACTGTATACATACTATATATACAACAGAGACGTTGTTCTCATTTTAGTACTTCTTGTACATGTGTGTCAGTAAACGTAATAAAACATAATATTTCACTTATTTCATGACTTTTAAGTATTTTCAATATTTTCTGTTACGTTGAAGAATCTACTCAACTCTGCATTTCAGAAAAGTATAATTTTGATACCGGCTGTTTTTTACCGGTCCCACCGCGTTATTACCGATTAATGCATATTTCAATCAATCACAAGCAGTTTCGAGATCACTTTGGTTAAGGCCCCTGACTCGATCTATAGAATCCTCTTATCATTGGTAAAAAAAAACATCCTTGCTTCATTATGTCCCACATCATATAATAATGCGAAATTTGTCTGAACTTTCCTAAGTTTGTTTTTCATAAAGTATTTCAACATCAATAATTGTATTTCGCCCATAGAACAATACTTGTCTCCATTGATGATTGTACGCAACAATAACTTCGAACCGTTGGGTTGTATTTTGATGGAGAAATACTGTAGACTTTGACCCCTAATATTAAGATGTATTGTCTGCGACATTTGACGCACAACATAAAGCTTTTCAGCCTTCAGTTGGTCTTAAAGGCCCAAATGCATATTATTTTTTGTCGCGGTCTGTATACGTGGCAGGTAGAATACCAGTATTGCCCCCGATGAAAATTCCTACATTTGCACCGGCCCCTAGAAGCCCTGCTTGAACGTGTCCATTGTCTTTGTTTTTTCCCAAATAAGGTTGTTAGGTATATACAGTTATGAAACATACCCAGAATAAATCCGTATAAGAAAATCACACACCGCGCACAGACACCAAACGAATAAGAGGTAACTGGCAGAAAAATAGAGGGCTAATACTACAACAAGCTAGACGGCAGGGTATAGGGCACTCGTGGGAACACACACGCAAAAATGGCATGTGCTGGTTGAGGCGTAGAGTGAGTTATAATGCAAAAAGCAGGAAAAGTGCATGGAAAAGAGCAAAAAAATATATATTTCTGAGTTTGTCATATTTCGTTAAACGGTGTCCCTCCTAAACGGTGCGATTCCTTGATTAGCTGTATTGCAAGAAGTGTCAAATTTATTCACAGATATATGACAAGTTAAACTTGTGCACAGGTCTCATCAAATACATATCAAATAGTACAATAAATAGCCATATAAGGGAGAGCCCCTCCCCCCATGCCTTGCAGAAAAAGACATGTCGGATAATTGATTTTTGGTTTCCAACATAAGTGATAAAACACAAACTAATCAATATCAGTGTCAAGTATATACATGACATAAAATACGATAGAAAACAAGATGGTTTATAATAACATTCACCCTATAGCCATGCATAATAACAAATAATCTAAAAGTGAAAAGGCATGGAGCTATATATTTTTTGGACAGACATTAATTCATCATAATTATAAAGGCACACCTTGATAAAAAGGGCAACTTTTTTATTGACACATTGACCATGTTTACGGTGCATATGAGAAACAGAGAAACTATGGCGGAAAGTTATGAGGGGGAGGGGGGGGGGCAAGAGAGCCATGGAACCTCTGGGGAAGAGGGGGGGACGAGAGAGACGGAAAGGGGAGTGGAGAAAGAGAGTGTGAGTGAGAGAAGTGGAGAAACAGTGAGAAAAGAAATGGAGAGATGGAGGATATTCATGATGAGTAACTTATATAAGTTTGCTATTAAGACACAAATTCTGAATTTTGACACAACATAACATCTTATGTATTTCATTTTAAGACTACACCATGTTGTAACATCATCCATCTCCAGGGGCCTCTTTGTATCAACGATTATTGTAACTTTGGAACCATCATGATTATGCATGACTATTATTGATAATGCAATTATCAATGAAACTGTGTGAAATATTTGTATATCTTCATTTCAGCGTTAGGAACTGGATACTTCTCATTCTGTGTTACATTTTGAACTAATCTTTAACCTGATCACCTCACGTAACCTAAACTAAGTCATCATATTGCTGCATGACAATACTCCCAAATAAAAATAAAGTTAAATAACAAAGACACAGCAAAAACTGTTTCGACCAGACGATACAAAGTAGGTCCCTTTAAAAATTTGCTTGAGTGTTAGGCCTTTCCTGAAATGTTCATCTTATATACCTCTTCATACCATCTGGCTACGTTTCTTTATTTTCTTCTTCCTTTACTTCCTCCTTCTTTTTCTTCTTCTCTGTAGCCGCTTTTTCTAGTTCCTCAACTTTCTTCTTCGACTCTTCGAGTTCAGCTTTCGTTTTGTCTAAAGTTCCCTTCGTTTCGTCCAATTCTTTCTAAAATTTTGAAATGTAAACAAAAAGAAAACAAAAGCCCCATTAGAAAATTATTTTCAACGGAACACCTTAAGTCCATTATGCGATAAATAAGCACTCTCTTTTACTATTTTATTATTTCAGTATTATTTTCACATGTTAGATATTGCAGTTATAAAAAAAAAAGGGAGACACATATACACGTGGAACATGTTAATCGGAAAAACACTTGATGGCCTACAATGAACATAATTCAGCAGATAAAAAATAACCTAAACAGTTAAAGAAATCCTAAATAAATAGAAAATAAGAAAGATTAAGAAAATAAACAGCAAGTGTATATACAAACAAGGAGGGGAGTAGCCCCCCAAAAAACTCATCGAAACCATCGGGCTTAATTTTATGCGGAAAGATCGACGTTTACGCTTTGTGTTGAGATGATTGTATTCTTCAACAGAATGGAATTTTAATGGTCTTGAAATAATCATACTCCACGATTTGTATTCAGTGTTCCATCTTGGGATATGAAATGATGAAATCATAATCATCTAATATTTTCATACTTGAGTATGATATGTGTTCCATGTAACAAATTAAGTTACATCAATGATTATCTTACACATTAAATCATAATTCAAGGGGTATATGCCTATCATATCGGGGACTGGAACTCAATTAGGTAAGGTACAACAGTATGCCAAATAGTATGAGTCAAGTGAGAGGCTGTCATCGGCTTAAAATTATGATTTAGAAGTGTATTCCAAATAGGGGTCATGGGGCACTTGGATAAGCAGTTGCTAAGGTAACTTCCATGTAATCCTTGATATCAATTCTTCCCCTTCTTTGGGTATATTGCCCAACGCCCCACAGTGGGAGCCAACCGGGCAGATTGACTGGTGATGATGATGATGAAGTTGATAGTGATGATGTAGATGATGATGATGGTGATGACGTTGATGACAGTGATTATGTAGGTGATGCCGTTCATGCTGGTGGTGGTGGTGATGATGATAATGATTATGACGATGATGGCAATGATTACGTAGATGATGATCATCATGATTATATGTTTGTATAGCATACTATTACTAACCTCGCAATACGTGTGAGTGGATGATGGTGAATCCGACGATGATAATAATCATGGAGATGATATGTTATATGTAATTAATCCTCGATATTACAGCAATGGTACCTGTCTCAAATGGGTCTCAAAGAATAAACCTACCTGTAATGCACCTATCTTTTTAACTGCACCCTGCTTTTCAGAATTTAATTTATCCTTCTCCTTTTTCAATTTGTCCGTTGCTTCTGACACTTCATTCCTCTCCCCCTCCGCCGCCTCCTTTTGCTTGATCGCGTCTTCGAGTTTGGTTTTCTGTTCCTCGAGCTCTTTTACTAAGTTGTTGTTATCTATATCCTTGCTGTCAACAATCTCTATCAGAAAAGTGTTCTCCTTTGTCAAAACCCAAGATTTTGAAGCTAAAAACGAAATGACGAGTGCGCAAATGCACACCAAACTTAATGATTTGTAATTTGTCGTTGTCGCCATTTCTAAAGCCACGTTGCAAAATGCCTGTAGACAGAATTACACAGACACGTTCACGTAAAGCGCTTCTGCTTACCTGAATCATATCACGCTTTAATAAGTAAATACAAATCGAGAGGAATATGGACTGGGTTTTGTGCTTCCCTTTATTATCAATATGTCGTCATGCATTGCCAACGTTCATCGCGAGTGCAAAGATATCAATGTGCTCATGGCCTGTGTGTGAAACTAATGCTCCACGACCCTGTAGTCATGGTAGTAGATTGCGGTTCATGAAAAGTGATCTTAATTATAGACCTGTATACTTTAAACCCGGACTTTAAAAAACCCTAAAGGTTATATAATCCGAAAAATACCAGCTTGCCAAAACATAGCAACAACTATTTGTATGCGACTACATTCTAAAGTGGTTTAGATCTTTAGTAACATTCAAAAGAATACCTCCATCGTTCCTAGGTCCCCAGGAAAGAAAATGACACAACTTTGACAGTATGACTGATTTAATGTGGAGTGTAAACGTGGACATTAAGAGGCGGACTTTGCCGAACGAGAGTGTAATCCCGATATTAAACGCGCCTGTCCTGGATGGGAAAGTGATGAATCATGGCGCCCTATATAGGCCTAATGTCCTTCGTTCGATTTTCAAAATTTGTTAGAAGGTCCACGTTAGACTCGTAGCTATGCTTGATGTATATTTATATACATACATATATACAATCATGAATGTTATTATTTCAGTTCTTGTCTCTGTGAGCTTTATTGTATCCCTGAGGAAGACGTATGTTTAACGTCGAAAATTTGGAATTCAAAATAAACTGTTGGAACTAAGTACAATGCATTACCACTTTGCCACATTAATATCTTCTATGTCCAACACGTGGAACGTAATATCGTTATATATAGATATAGATATATAAACTCCTCAAAAACGTTTGGGAATCTGATTTTGATCGATAGTCCCTCCTCGGTTTTAATGAATATTAATAGGTAATTGATACCAATGAATAAATAATTTCATTCTCAGTAAAATTATACCCTATACATGATACGATTATGGTTTACATGGAGGTGCAGTGCCTTAAAACGTGGGGCAAGGTCAAAATTCAAAAGTTGCAAAATGACACAATATTGAAAGTCATTGTACTTTTTTCCCATGGTGATGAGTGAGTTTCTCAGCGGTCTCTTTTGTTTTCATGCACCTCTCAATATCAACATTAACATGAAATCAAACACATCTATGCACAAGCAAACACAAAGGCCTAACAATCAAACATGCATGGGTATTTCTAACCACGTTTCAAACCATTACTATTATAATAATAATAATAATAAAGGTATATTTACCCAGGGTAGCCACTTCAGTTCCGAAAACTGTTCTCCCAGCGGGCCCTGCTATTATTACCCGGCTAAGCTAGGCCATGGAGCTATTAATAGCTCTATGGCTAGGCTACCTATTCTGTGCACAAAGCTTTTTTTTAGGAATTACTTCCTGCCGGTACCCATTTACCTCACCTGGGTAATAATAATAATAGTATTATTATTATTTTGTTTGTCGTCACCTGTGCCATGTTGTCTCACAGAACCATCACTACATAAACCACAACAAAACATAAAAAACGAAGGAGCAGGGGCTTCAGTTGATTTGAATGGATTTTCATCTCTATTCACACAGACAAAAGAATCATATTCTTTATCATATTTATTGACCCGTCATGACTATTTCTGCTCGTTTTGCAGCTTTTCAATTCAGACCTCATCCAACACTTTTGAATCCTGCTCTTTTCGTGATGCATATAATCATGACAAGCATGGTATCATTTTCAAGAAAACTAAATGATCTTTTGAATGATATCAAATATGCATTGTGTAAAATTGGGAGTTTGGAGAAATTAATGGCCAAACTCAGATTTCCAAACTTTTTTTGAGGGGTTTATACATATATATATATATGTTTCTCTTGTACTTCAGATACCTGAAGAAGGCCCAAATATGGCCGAAAGCTTGTTGTGAATAAACTTGATGAACTTAACCCCGGCTACTTCGATTGCTTTATTCTCGCTGTATCTACATATAGCATCCTCTCAAATATATATATATATATATATATATATATATGTGTATGTATATATATATTTGTATGTAGGTGCCAGGTGCACATACCTGAATATCTTCTAGAAAAATTCTTCAAAAAAAACTACATTCAGTAACTGAATGACATCACGTCTAAATTCCTTTTTTTCTCAAAGTGGCCAATAAATTATAAGAATGAAGTATTCAATTCAATCATGGTTGATTTCGTATAAAAACAATACATGTAAAATATGTAAGTACAATTATTAAAAAGAAAGAAAGAAAATTATGGTATTTGAAGAAGGAAATTATTTGTTTTGTAAAGTTTATTTTATAATCAGATATTGTTGGCTTACAAATCAACGAAATTCTCCGCTTCATCCAAAAACTTCAGACCCTTCAAAATACAAGCTCATTATGCCACTGCCTATATATTCTATCACTGACATACTGATGATTGGTGAGGCATTGGCGCCTTAACCCCCATCCATTGTCAAAAGTTGATTAAAAAAATATATATCATTGTATTGCATGTTAATTGCATGAATCAAAACGATAATTTCAGATTTTCTTTTATTGAATCTTTTAAATTTCTTTTCTTTTATGGCTATTTACAGATCCAATCTATGAAATTTAAAATAGTGAAGTATGTATTGTATTTGGGACTCTTCTCGAGATTCTGCAACTAATATAAGTGATAGATCACGATCAGTGGCTAACTACGGGGGGCATGGGGGGCACGTGCCCCCTCCCCCCAATCGGCTGGCAAAAAAAAAACGGGGAAAAGGAGAAAAAGAGGGAGAAAGGAAGAGAAGCGTAGTGGGAAAGAATAAATTATCGTTCATTATAATTATAATTTGTTATATTATATTACATAAGAAATATTTTTTCATAACTTTATGAAACATAATTTGCTCAGGGCCTATGTCTTCGTTGTTCCCGGTGCTCGCATTGTCTGTTTAAAGAGGTATATAAAATCCTGTTGTACTAAAACCTCACGTTATATATTTCCTCGCATTTTTCGAGTTGAAAGCTCTTCTTCAGGTCTGAATTTCCTAAATTTTCAGCTCGCGCTTCGCGCTCGCAATATTTGATTAGTGAGATGCGTATGTTAATCATGATTACAATGACTACAAATCCTTCATGTGTTTAGATGTAATTCTAACAAAATCAGCAAGCGCTTGGCACTCGCATATTATGGTGAGATATGTATAGGGGAAGGCGGGGTAAGTTGTGACACTTTTTGCATTTTGCATGTTAGAATTAATATGACTAAAAATATTGTAGTATTAAGTACCTTTCCTTTAAATTTGATTCTTGGGAAATATTTTTTCACCTATATATAACTTTCTACTCTCACACTGAAAGCCATTGTGACCTTTGAAAAAAAAACGATGTCAAATGGCTCAACTTACCCATCTGTGGGGTAAGCTGTGCCACCTTCTGGGGGTAGGTTGGGCCACAAACACTATGTACAAAATATATGGGGGAACAACCGGCATGTCAATTTTTTATTTAAAGTCTTTTCACTTGCTAATTGTCTATAAATACTAACATCCTCTAAAAGTAAAAGAACTGTCATGTGAATTTTCTCTGTTCTGCCTGGATACCAATGGCTACATTACCATAACAACTACCATGGCTCAACTTGCCCCATGTTGGCTGGCACAAATTACCCCAGTCCAAACTTAATGCGATATTTTCACATCCACACATTTCTTATACATCCATCATGTAAAAGACTATGACAAGAATGGGAATCCATACCTGGACTAACAATATTGTTCTTATTTCTTTATATCTAAAGACGTGTGTGGGTAAAAAGCACTGATCTATTTCACACCCTTTTTTTTACTTTTTTGGCTGAAATTTGTAATTTTCCCTCTAATAAAGTATTTTTTGTTTCAAAGTTGAAAACAATGTGGTGGGGTTAAGGGTTATGTAATGGGTCATCAATGCATGACACCATCACAATGTCCGACTCATTCATTATTGGCCTGGGGGTGGTGGCTCAACTTTCCCATATACTCAACTTACCCCGCCTCCCCCTACTCTTAATGGATTCCTAAAATTTAGTCCTTAAAATGTCCCTATTTGGGGTCAATATAAACAAAAATTTCAGCTCGCGCTTCGCGCTCGCATTGTTTGTTTAGCGAGACAGTTACGTATCATGATTATAAAAATTTGCTTATAATGTCCCTTTTTAGGTCTGAATATAAAAATTTTCAGCTCGCGCTTCGCGCTCACATTATTTGATCAGTGACATACATATCCGTTTCATGGCACTGTCCTTAAAATTTCTCTATTAGGTCAGTATACCCAACTTCGCGCGCTCACTAAATGACTCAAAAATTTTCCTGGTGCCTCCCCCCCAATGCCGTGACCCACGGTACGCCACTGATCACGATAGAGGAGACAACATAAAAAACAAAAATCACAGAAATACACATACATTTGTTTCTTTTATTGATAGGAAGAGCATGCCAATCACAATGAGAGCCAATACAAATCAATTCAATAGTATAAATACTGATATATCTGGTAAATTGACAAAAA
Source organism: Lytechinus pictus (assembly GCF_037042905.1). NCBI lineage: Eukaryota > Metazoa > Echinodermata > Echinoidea > Temnopleuroida > Toxopneustidae > Lytechinus > Lytechinus pictus. The sequence goes on from NC_087247.1 coordinate 25,416,214, forward strand.
TTACGGTCAAACTTATTTTTAGTCACAGTGTGCACCTTATAAATCTAACTAATTTACAAAATAGGAATGTGATATTATTTTCTTTATTCAGCAGGATAATCATCAATATACTGTGATATATCATCAACAAATTGATATGTTAAACCTTTGTCGATTTGAGTTGACTATATATATATATATATATATATATATATATAAACTCCTCAAAAAAAGTTTGGAAATCTAACTTTAATCGATAATCCCTCCGCGGTTTTAGAAAATATCAATGTTTAATTAATATTAATGAATAGAGCATTCAATTTTCTTTAAAATGATACCCTACATGATGTGATTTTGGTTCACATGGAGGTGCAGTGCCTTGAAATGTGGGGCAAGGTCAAAATTCAAAAGTTGCAAAATGACACAATATTGAAAGTCACTGTTCTTTTTTTCCGTGGTGATGAGTTTCTCAGCGGTTTCTTTTGACTTTGATCGATAATTCCTCATCGGTTTAGTAAATATCAATTTGTAATTAATATCATTGAACAGATCATTTAATTTTCTTTAAAATGATACCCTACATGATATGATTATGGTTCACATGGAGGTGCAGTGCCTTGAAATGTGGGGCAAGGTCAAACTTCAAAAGTTGCAAAATGACACAATATTGAAAGTCGATGTTCTTTTTTCAGTGGTGATGAGTGAGTTTCTGAGCGGTTTCTTTTAATTGTTTTCATGCACCTTAACATCAACATTAACATGGAATCAAACACACCTCTGCACAAGCAAACACATAACAAACAAACAAACATGCATGGGTATTTCAAACCACGACTCAATGTTTCAAACCATGTTATCTCACAGAACCATCACTACTGTACTGCAGGGGCTTGATTTGAATGGATTTTCATCTCTATTGACACAGACAAAAGAATCATGTTCTGTATTGACCCTTCATTACTATTTTTGCTCGTTTTGCAGCTTTTCAATTCAGACCCCATCCAACACTTTTGAATCCTGCTCTTTTCGTGATGGCATGATCATAACAAGCATGGTATCATTTTAAAGAGAATTAAATGATCTTTTGAATGATGTAAAATATTCATTATGTAAAAGTGGGAGTTGGGAGAAATTAATGGCCAAACACAGATTTCCAATCTTTTTTTGAGGGGTTATATATATATATATATATATATATATATATATATATATATATATATATATATATATATATATATATACAAATATATACATATTTTCTACATCTGTGTTTAAGGCGATTTTTTTTCTTTCAATGCTCGTAATGTGCCTTAACGCCCTCTACTTTCGTCTTTATTGTGTATTATGACGGAATAAACCCATTCATAGACTTCGCCCTATCGTAGGATGTATGCATATATATATATACATTTATCTATCGTGCATCATACCTATCAAACAAATGATGAGTTTAACCCATCCCCATACTACTAGATAAACTCAAACACAGCCAGTAGATTATACATCATAGACTAAGTAGTAAAAAATATAATCTAATACTGCTTTACCGGCAGTAAAGAGAAAGATAATTTTCAAAACATTATCATCAAAATCAATCCGGTAGGCACAGAGAGATTTGCATCTGATTTGAAGTGACCAAATGTATAACATCAATCATCTAACTGGCAAGCACCTGTGTAAATACATTTATTTTCCTGCTGCCTATTCCATATTATAGTAGCCGAGTTGGAGAATATTTATTTTGAGCTGCTTCATAGAGTCAGTGCAATTTTATTGAGAAAATGCTGAAGATAAGTAAATTAGATGAAATCTGAACCCATATTTTTCATTCTTGCAACTGTCAAATGTAGGCCTATGTGTACAAAGCATGATCATTAAAACCAATACAAGTAAAATATGTCTGTATTGATGCAGTTTACTATCTAATATCAAGCAATGCTATGTATATATTATTGCAGTATGATTTTTGTTCAAATAGTAGAAATTGCTTTAATTTCGCGCTTGATATATTGGAACTTAAAATTTCGCTCAGCACTTTACAAATATATAACCCAGTCACTGAATTTCAGCTCAAAATGACTAGCGACATCTTTTAGTTTTTAGATATGTCACTGAAATTGCTGATTAAGAGGTAAATTAAAAAGTGCAATAAATGTATACATGTGTTCCTCAGATGACATCATGAGACATCAACAGACCTGCCAACCTTCTACAACAACAAAAATAGTATTTTAAGAAGGAAAAATAGTATTTTTTGACAAAAAAGAGTATTTTAAAAAATTTGTTTCAAAGTAACAATCGCCAGCCTGTTGTAGTGAGATCGGTGAAAAAACGTGTGAAATGACTCAATTTGAAAACTTGATAATTCACCCTTTTAAACATGTGCTCGTTGGCAAGAATTTACTTGTTCTGTTCATACAACAAGTTTCTGGCCCGACAGTGATTTTTACCGGTCTGGGACCGTTGGACCGACGCTAGTGTCACGTGCTGTGTATAATACATACTCCATGATTGGAAATTTAAAAAAAAAGTAACAAATCATACAAAAAAGTATTGGTGTATTCATAGCAAAAAAAGAGAGGAACAAATACTCTAAAAAGGGAACGGTTGGCATATCTGCATCAGTACGTGACAGTGCATTTATAAACACAAATACTACATACCATTGAGGCAATAAGTATAAGAATTTAATGCACAAGCTACTTTTGGAACCATTCTAAAATAGAACAGTAATCTTTGTCTCAAATGTAACTAGTCTGTGTAATTTTTCTAATTCCCAAGCAAAATAATGTTTATTACATGTTTTACAAGATACTGATGTGCGTCCTTGTTATATGATAAACCACCGTCGTCTACATACAAGTGATTGGGCAATAACTAGTTAAAGGGGAATCCAACCCAAATAAAAACTTGCGTTTACAGGAAAACGAAATATCAGACAAGTTGATAGGTGAAAGTTTGAACAATATCGGACAAACAATTAGAAAGTTATGAATTTTTAAAAGTTGTACATATTGGTAATCACTATACCCATGGAGACTTCAAATTGGCCGCATATATGTGATGTCATAGTGATGCAAGGCAAGGACTACTCTTCCATGTACTCCAATACATAAAATGGCTAAAATGTCATTTATCCCAAAAGTTTTACTTCAAATCATATTTTTCTTTCATGAGGACATACACAAATATTATACCTGGGTTATATTTAGATTACTGCCCCAGGGGGGTGGGTACTTATAGGAGAAAACCACAAATCCCTGATTATTAAGTAGAAGGCCTATGGGAAAGTTTATTTATTTATTTTATTTCCAGGCAAAAGACAACAAGAATATGTACAAGAAGGAGAAATTACCACCGACTAGTGCCTGAGGATGACTAAAAGAAAAGCAAGTTTCTGTTATGAAGCTGTCCTTGCACTTTGTCATAATTTACTTACACAGTTGCCAATTTGAAATCTACATAGTCTTAATTTTAAAGCAACTATAACTTTTTTATTGCTTGTCCGATTTCTTTCAAACTTTCACCATTCTGTTTAATCATAGAGCTATTACAGATGGTTTAATTTATTTATCTCCTTTTCACCACAACATTTTATGGCCAAGGCTGGATTCCCCTTTAATGGTACTAACAAACATTTGCCTGCGAGCAAAATAAATGACTGGTCATGTGATTAGATTTCAATCAATCATTTTATTAGGATCCAAATCGCCATTTATAATTAGAACATTTACCACTTCTTCAAATTCTTGGCTCTCTGTGAGGAGATTGTCAAAGTTGAGGGAGAAGAAAGACTGTTCAGTCAGGGCACCCACATGTCCTTTCTCGCATTGAATCTTGATAGCTTGATAAAGTTTGTACAACTGCTCACCAGCAGATTCCTAGCAACAATGAAAAAGAGGGGAAATATCTAGGATTGCTGTGGAGATTTTAATTCATTATTTAAAATCCCTTTCCGGTTATTGTAGCAAAAGAAAGGATTTGTATGAAAAAGTTGAGGATTCATTGAAATCTTTTGCTTTCTTCTTATTGAAGAGCATGATAGTAAATACATCTCACTTGATTAAAAAAATACACCAAATTCAACTTACATGTTTCAGAAAACAAATGTTTTATATGCAGGAATACAGCAATATTGCGACAATAAATGTTTCCTCTTTGAGGGTGTTATATAAATTTACTATATTAAGTAACAATGTATTCCTATGTATAGAAAAATCATCTGAAATGCATCTGTGTGCTAAAATGTGTTGAACGGCCGTAATATGTGACCAACATAAAACCATTATAAGGGTATACCAATAGGTAAATACAATCTAACTGTAAAAGTGTAATTTTGAGATAAACATATCACTCAGACTAAATATGAAATAAAAAATTATTTACAAATAAAGTATTCTACAGTTTACACTAACCTTAATTAACTTAAACATGGCTGGAGCAATCTAGTTGTTCAGCATTTTATCTTCCAAAGATTCTGTCCTGGAAATAAGGAAAGAAAAAAGTACTTGAAGCAAACAATTTTCAATAGAATCACTGATAGTAATCAAAAGAAATCATACCCAAGTTGAAGAAACAGAGAAGAAAGGGATAGTTTGAACATAATGGAACAAACAAGAAATTAATGAATTTTCAAAGTCGTGAAAATATAACAATATTATATCTGTGATGAAGTCATCACCATCACCACCACCACCACCACCACCACCACCACCACCACCATCAACATCATCATCATCATCATCACCACCATCACCACCACCATCGTCGTCGTTGTCATCATCATCATCATCATCATCACCACCACCACCCACCACCATCATCATATTCATCCTCATCATCATCATCATCACTACAATGCCATACACAGACATGACAGATCATGTAGTGTCTCTACCTTTCAAATAGTTGTTTTAGCCTCTGTCTACCCTTTTTACACAGGATTTTCTTAGCCCCGGACTATCGCTAACCCCGTACTATCCTTAACCCCGTACTATTTTTTTTCCTTTTCACACATGCCAAATTGTTATTGCTAACCCCGGATAAGGAATGCTTGCTTTTCACGCACGAAACTCGCTAACCCCGGACTAGTGGTAGCTCATTCACTCGTAACCTTTTTACACACGCTAAAATTTCCTTAACCCCGTATTATAGGTGGGGCTAAATTGCCACCTATAGTACGGGGTTAAGCTTAGCCCACTTTCGTTTTACACTTGCGATCTTAACCCCGTACTATCGCTCTTAGCACCGCAATTGCTGGGATAACCCTGCTTTTTTGCAGGGCCAAATAATCCCGTACTAAAGGTGGGGTTAGCCCACTTTGCAAAAATGCTGTGTAAAAAGAAAGTGGGCTAAGCTTAACCCCGTACTATAGGTGGGGCTAAATGGCAATTTAGCCCCACCTATAGTACGGGGTTAAGGAAATTTTAGCGTGTGTAAAAAGGGTATCACTCATTAGAGTTGTCAGGACACTGCAATACCAAAATATAAACAGTTTTGATTACAGGATAATTTAACAAAATGATGTTCTGTGTGTTCTATGTGCTCTTTATCTGGTGTTCTATGTGATCTTTATCTGAATAATTAAAACTTATTAAGATATCAAACATATCTTTTCATGCATGTTGGATGCAGAGTTGTAACATTCTGGATTCCATTACACATCTACGTGTATATAAATATTAAGCTTAATAAATTTCATTTTATACTCTTATCATTTCCTAAATTGGATCAGTGCACTATACCATTTTTTATATTTCAATATTCATGAGATAAAAAAGACTCACATCACCCAAAGATGAATTACTTTTCCACTCCCTGGGGAGCATTCTAATAAGAGCTAGTAATCTCATTGTAATGGCTAAGCATACCATTTTGGCTTTCCATGTCCTACTGGGTTCCCACTTCCCTAGAAGGATGGGGCCATGGGATTCCAACCCAGTGGCCCGTATTCGGAAGTCGGGTTTGAAATTTAAAATTTGGACTAAAGCTTTGATTTAAATATGGATAGCCAAGTGTGACATAATCTCTAACAGTAGAGGTTCATATAGTATCAGCTCATTTGACTCTCAATCATTCTTAACTGTCTAGGAAGGATAACATTAAGAAGATAATTGTCTTCACCATTAAAGAACCAGGAAAGAGCACAGTAAGCATAAGACATATCCCATGTGAACAAATTTTGACATGTTTGGCTTCCCATAATTTTAGCACAGAATTGGACCATGGTCTAAACTGAACCCGAGTTTAGAATATGGGCAAACGAGTACGAGACGAGAGTCAGAACAACTATGCAATAACACTCTCATACTTACTCTGTGAAATATTTAAACTTCTTTTCCATGACAAGAACTACCAAGAGCAGTGATGCTATGTTAGCCCTGTTAACAAAAGGTGAACAATCTTATTAAGGATATTTGTATTTTTCATTAACATTTGGTATTGAAATCTTGATTAAATTATTTGAGGTAAACATGTAGGTCTACTATGAGAAGGAGATGGAAAAAAGTTTCTTTTTCAATCCATCAAGACAGACAAAAATGCATCAAAGTTTGTTAATGCATTTCAGGAATAACATAAAAACCAGTCCCTTTGTTGTCCATGACCATTTTCAAATATTTATTTATATTAACTTCTTACACAGAGTATATTTTACATGTAAAGACATGCAATTTACAGTAAAAAAAAGATCAGAAATCTATCTCCCATTATGTAAAACTTGGCTTGACTCTATCTTGAATATGTGGAATTGTCTTCAATGAAACTTGTTATGAATCAATCAAGAGCCTCTTTATCATGAAATCTCCAAATATCAAAGCATTTGCTACATCATATAATAGAACACATATCTAATTCAATTGTATCTGATTGCAATGAATAAAATGAAACTTTACATGAATAGAATCTATAGATGAATTTATAGATCAACGAGAGTCTGTGACTTGTAAAATAGTCCATTATCCCTTTCCTTTAGCAAGTAAGTCACTGGGGCGGCACCCTGGTGGCACCTGATTATTTCCAGTTAAAAGTCACCATAGAAATTAAAGATCATGATCTTGGGTGACTTTGCAGCATTAATAAAGGGCATCAAACACTACATGTACTTGTTAAGATTTTGCAATTGTATCACAATACCATGCAATTATCAGCTGCAGAAAAGAGTAACTCCAGGGGCCCGTTTCATAAAACTTTTGACTTGCAACTGTAAAAACTCTCATATCTATGACAAATCTGGCTGCAATTGCAACTTGTCATGGTTGCAAATATCCGTTTCATGAAGCAATAACAAATTGTTATCGTTAATAAAAATAAATAAATGACAAATATTTCGTGAACAAGCCTGATATGCAGCTCGCGGCCGTTTTTTTTCTTTACACACGTCGTCTGCGAGAGAATTTTGTTGGTGACAAAATTTACGTAAAATTATTTTTAAAAAAGGGGGGGTGAAAATATTAGGTTTTCAAGTCAAAACATCAAAAGTTCTCAGCTCGCGCTTCTGTATCGTGATAAGAATGTCCTGGTTTAAAGTCTAAATCTCAACAAAAATTTCAGCTCGCGCTTCGCGCTCGCATCAACATTTAGTGACATCAATATTCTATCCACAATTTTCCTTCATGTTGATGTTGGACAGTGCTTCAAATTTCACTTTCGGGTCAGAACTATACCAAAAATTTCAGCTCGTGCTTTGCACTCGCATTATGTTTGAGATACACAGCTTGTTTAATAAATAAATGACAAATATTTCGTGAACAAGCCTGATATGCAGCTCGCGGCCGTTTTTTTTCTTTACACACGTCGTCTGCGAGAGAATTTTGTTGGTGACAAAATTTACGTAAAATTATTTTTAAAAAAGGGGGGGGTGAAAATATTAGGTTTTCAAGTCAAAACATCAAAAGTTCTCAGCTCGCGCTTCTGTATCGTGATAAGAATGTCCTGGTTTAAAGTCTAAATCTCAACAAAAATTTCAGCTCGCGCTTCGCGCTCGCATCAACATTTAGTGACATCAATATTCTATCCACAATTTTCCTTCATGTTGATGTTGGACAGTGCTTCAAATTTCACTTTCGGGTCAGAACTATACCAAAAATTTCAGCTCGTGCTTTGCACTCGCATTATGTTTGAGATACACAGCTTGTTTAATTACAGATACAAAAACTGAGTTTGTTTTAATGTAAAAACATGTAAAAATGTTCAGTTTTCAAGTCAAAATATATATATTAAAAAAAAATCAACTCGCGCTCCGCGCTGGCATTATGTTTATTGACATATACACAGCTTGTTCAATTACAGACGCAGAAACTGAGTTTGTTTTATTGTAGAAACATGTAAAAACGTTTAGTTTTCAAGTCAAAATAAAAACAATCAGCTCGTATTAATGTTTGAGATACACACCTTGTTCAATTATATATGCGGAATCTAAGTTTGTTCCTTATAAATACAAAAACGTGTGAAAATGTTAAATTTTCAAGTAAAAATATCAAGAGTTGTCAGCTCGTACTTCCTTCATGTTGGACAGTGCTTAAAATGTTCCCTTTCAGGTCAATAAATTAAAATTGGCGCTCTATTTGATTAGTGAGAAATGTATTATATTCACGAGTCCCTGTAAACAGTTGATAAATACGTTTTTTCAAAAAGGTTGATTAAAAGTATTAGCTCGCGCTCACATGAAATGCTATATATGCATTTTATTCACGCAAAAAGTGCTTACAATGCCCAGTTTTCTGGTCGGAGATCAAAATTTCAGCTCGTTTAGATACCCCCCATGATGATTACAAAAGCTGCTCACAATTTTAGGGTGGCCATGAGCGAGTTTATGGGCGTGGTCTCTCCCTACAGAGTTAAACAAGACACGTCTTGACTCCTCGATTGCCTGTGGTGATCTGACTGGAGGTGGTGTACCAACCTCGACCTCAGGGTTTATTTTGCATGAATAATTTGTTTAACAATAAATATTCAAATAAGATCATTCGTTTACAAAAAGTACATGAATATAAAAGGATTTCAAATTAATATAAATGAGCTCTATTAATTAAAAATGACTTTTACTAAAGGTTAAACCATTCAGAGTAAATCAACTAAACAATGGAATGAATATGAAGAAAAGAACATTGCAAAAATATTGTATAAGGAATGCAAAGCAGGAGATGAAAGGATGGCAATGAAGAAGGGAATGTGAAAACTAAAAGATGTAACTGATCCTGGGTATGGCGAAAGAAAATGTGACTAAGGAGAATGTAGAATACTTCCAAAATTCATGGTTGCCGGAAGTCGGTAAAAAAAAAAGGAACACTGTAACTTCCATTTTTATGTCTATCATTTCATACTATTCCAGGGCGCTCTGTCTTTTCGAAGACTTTGTTACAACCTAAATTATAATATCAATCATGTTTCCATCTCAAAATATTCATACATTTCTGCTGACAAATATCACCATTTGCTTCATCTATCACATCCAAATATGTCAACATCTTCTTGTGCATGCAGCTGCCAACAAATTCCTTTGTTTATTATCAATGTCAGATCTATTCTAGCCCAGTATCTTTTGCCGATTCAATTTTGGTTGTTTGAATCACTTGTAGAGTAAAGTCGCCAAACATCGGACGGTTCCAATCAGGCCTCTATAAACAAAAAATTCATCACTTGCCCTGCACGCATTCGCTTGCCCGATAGAAAAAACTGCTTGCCCAATTTGTTTTATTATATTCTTTGTTTTTTCATTATTTTTTCTGACGGTAGATCTACTACATTTATTTTTGAAAGTCATACAAAATAACAACACTTGAAAATCGTGTACAGTAAAGAACACACATTTAAAAAGTTATTTTCAACAAAGTAGGCCTGAGTAATTACGTATATTTTGAAAAAAAAACTTTCGCTATTTATAAACGGGCAGTTAAGAATTAAACAAGTAGAGCGCCTCTGGCAGTCTCACCTGCATCGCGCGATTCAATTCAACTGCTTGGCAGCAACAAAAAGTTCAACGAAAATTAACTTATCGGTATTTTCATTTTGATCACAATGGAGTTGCTATTTTGTTCTTAGAGAAAAAAAATTACAATAAAACTATCATTACGATATATTTTGTTCTTATTTTTTTTTATGATATAAATAATAGGAAATGGAATATTTATCTTCATTTTTTTTAAAGAAAAGGATAAAAATTTATTGTTTTTACACAAGTTAATTTGTTGTTTGTAAATTGATAGTCAAAATATATTATTGCTACTTCCCGAGAACTACACGTTAATTCTGCAATGATGAAGGGTGAACGTATAAAATACGTACAATAAATATAGGCATACATGTAAAGGAAAGCCACCCCATGCCTTGGGGGAAAAGACTTCGGATAACTGTTTTTTTTTATTCCAACATAAGTGACAAGACACAAACTAATCAATATCAATGTCAAGTATATACATAGCATATAATACGATAGAAATAAAAATGATTCATAATAACATTCACCCTAGCCATGTATGCATAAAAACAAACAATCTTAAATGGAAAGGCATGCAGCTATATTTTTTTTGACAGAAATGTATTTATCATATTAGGCACAACTTGATTAATGAAAAAAAATTGGCAACTTTTTTATTGACATATTGACCATGTTTACGGTGCAAATGAGAAACAGAGAAATATCAGAAAGCTATGGGGGGAGAGGGGGGGAGAGCCCTTGAGCCTCTGGGGGAGGCGAGAGAGGGAAGGGAAGTGGATAAATAGTGTGAGTGAGAGAAGTGGAGAAACAGTGAGAAAAAGAGATAGAGAGATGGAGGAAATTCATGATGAGTAACTAATATAAATTTGCTATTAATTCTGAAATTTGTAACAACATAACATCTTATGTATTTCATTTTAAGACTTCACCATGTTGTAACATCATCCATCCCCAGGGGCCTCATGTATTAACGATTATTGTAACTTTGCTACCATCATGATTATGCATGACTATTATTGATAATGCAATTATCAATGGAACCAAAGAGATATGTGTGAAATATTTGTATATCATTTCAGCGTTAGGAACGGGATACATTTCATTCTGTGTTACATTTTAAACTAATTTTTTACCCGATCACCTCGCGTAACCTAAACTATATAAGTCATCATATTGCTGCATGAAAATACCCCCAAATAAAAATAAAGTTGAATAACAAAGACACAGCAAAAACTGTTTCGACCAGACGGTAAAAAGTAGGTCCCTTTAAAAATTTGTTTGAGTGTTAGGCCTTTCCTGGAATGTTCATCTTATATACCTCTTCATCCCATCTGGCTACGTTTCTTTCTTTTCTTCTTCCTTTACTTCCTCATTTTTCTTCTTCTCTGGAGCCGCTTTTGCTAGTTCCTCAACTTTCTTCTTCGACTCTTCGAGTTCAGCTTTCGTTTTGCCTAAAGTTCCCTTCGTTTCGTCCAATTCTTTCTAAAATTTGAAATGTAAACAAAAAGAAAACAAAAGCCCCATTAGAAAATTATTTTCAACGGAAAACCGTAAGTCATGCATTATGCGATAAATAAGCACTCTCCATTACTATTTTATTATTTCAGTATTATTTTCACACGTCAGCCATTACAATTATGAAAAAAACCCATTACGCGTGGAACATGTAAATAGAAAAAATACTTGATAGCCTACAATGAACATAATTTAAAAGATAAAAAAAACTTTAACAGTTTTAAAGAAATCCTAAATAAATAGAACGACATTAAAAAAGATTAAGGAAATAAACAGAAAGTGTATACAAGAAGGGGGGGGGGTGGGTAGAAAAAAAATCAAAATCATTGGGCTTAATTTTAAGCGGAAAGACGTAAACATTTTGTTTTGAGTGAAGAATTGTATTTCTTTAATAGAATGGAATCTTGTTTAAAGAGTAATGGACCATGGTAATTATCCTCCACGATTTGTATTCAGTGTTCCATCTTGCGATATGAAATCATGAAATCATAATCTAATATTTTCATACTTGTGTATGATATGTGTTCCTTGTAACAAAAGAAGTTACAGTAATGATTATCTTACACATTAAATAAAAAATCAATGGGTATGCCTATCATATCGGGAACTGGAACTCAAGGCAAGGTACAACAGTGACAAATAGTATGAATCAAATAAGAGGATGTCAGTGTCATCGGCCTAATATTATAATTTAGAAGCGTATTTCAAATAAGGGTCAAGGGGCACTTGGATAAACAGGTGCTATGGTATAACTTCCATGGAATCCTTGACCTTGATTATTCTCCTTCTTTGGGTATATTGCCCAACGCCCCACAGGGGGGGGGGGGGGGCAACCGGGCAGATTGACTGGTGATGATGAAGTTGATTTGGTGGTGATGATGATTATGATGATGGTGATGATTATGGTGATGGTGATGATGATGATTATGGTGATGACGTTGATGATGATGATTATGGTGATGATGATGATGTTGGTGATGATGTTGATGGTGATGATGAAGATGTTGGTGATGATGATGATGGTGATGATGATGGTGATGATGTTGATGACAGTGATTATGTAGGTGATGCCGTTCATGCTGGTAGTAATGATGATGATGATGGTGATGATGTTGATGACAGTGATTATGTAGGTGATGCCGTTCATGCTGGTAGTAATGATGATGATGTAGATGATGATGATGTTGATGATGGCAATGATTATATATAGATGACCATGATGATGATGATGGTGAATCCGACGGTATAATAAAATTATGCGGATGATGATGTTATAGGTAATTAATCCTCGCTATTACAGCAATGGTACCTGTCTCAAAGAGTAAACTCACCTGTAATTCATCTCTCTTTTTAACTGCATCCTCCTTTTCAGAATTTAATTTATCTTTCTCCTTTTTCAATTTGTCCGTTGCTTCTGACGCTTTATTCTTCTCCCCCTCTGTCGCCTCCTTTTGCTTGATCGCGTCTTCGAGTTTGGCCTCGAGCTCTTTTACTAAGTTGTTGTTATCTATATCCTTGCTGTCAGCAAACTCTATCAGATAAGTGTTCTCCTTTGTCAAAAGCCAACATTTTGAAGCTAAAAACATAATGACGAGTGCACAAATGCACACCAAACTTAATGATTTGTAATTTGTCGTTGTCGCCATTTAAGCCACGTTGCAAAATGCCTATAGAGAGAATTACACAGACACGTTAATGTGAAGCGCTTAGACTGCATACCTGAATCATATCACACTTTAATAAGTAAATACAAATCGAGAGGAATATGGACTGGGTTTTGTGCTTCCCTTTAATATGTCGTCATGCATTGCCAACGTTCATCGCGAGTGCAAAGATATCAATGTGCTCATGGCTTGTGTGTGAAACTAATGCTCCAGACCCTGTATTAGATTGCGGTTCATGAAAACTGATCTTCAAGTTTTATATATAGACCTGGGGGCCGTTTCATAAAGCTGTTCGTAAGTTAAGAGCGACTTTAAGAACGACTGGTGATCCTTTCTTTGGTAAATGGTATACACCATTGGCGATGGTTTAGCGCATACGAAAGGATCACCAGTCATTCTTAAAGTCGCTCTTAACTTACGAACAGCTTTATGAAACGGCCCCCAGTATACTTAACTTGAATGCATACAAAAAAAAAACAATGTAAAATACGTACAATAAATATAGGCATACATGTAAGGGAGAGCCCCCCCCCCCATGCCTTGGGAAAAGGACATGTCGGATAAGTGATTTTTTTGTTTTCAACATAAGACATAATCCGAAAAATACCAGAGGCTTGCTAAGACATAGCAATAACTATTTGTATGCAACTCAGGTTCAAAGAATACCTCGATCGTTCCAAGGTTCCCAGGAAAGAAAATGACACAACTTTGTTAGTATGGCTGATTTAATGTGGAGTGTAAACGTGGACATTAAGAGGCGGACTTTGCCGAACGAAATGTGTAACCCCGATAACACGCCTGTCCTGGGAAACTGATGAATCATGGCGCCCTATACTAAATTTAGTATATCATACTAGATTTCGAAAGCTGCTGTACTACCGATCCCTTGACACGTTGGGATAATATTGTCTTCCGTTCGATTGTCAAAGTTTTTGAAAAGGTCCACGTTAGACTGGTAGCTAAGCTTGATTTTTTTATGTTTCAATGATTTTTTTTTACAAATACTTTACACAAACAAAAACACCACTTATATAATATATATATATATACTTGGATGTTGTATCTCCTTATATTTTTTCAGACGCTTCTGACGAAGTCTTATTAAAGACGAAAGCTAAAGCTAAAATGGTGTCCTGTGTCATCTTTTGAGTTGGCCTCATCACAATATGTTTCATACTCACACCTCAAGAGCGTTTGGTACAAGTAAACTTGTCATCACATTATACACACACACACACACACACACATATATATATATATATATATATAATATTTCGGGCAGAATATGTCGATTGAAGGTCATCGTCTGCATGTGAAGTGTGGGGGGGGGGGGGTAATGACAACGACGCCACTTTTTTTTTAGGCCTACAACTTTTCATCTTTAGTGTTTGAATTAAGAGAAACATGCTCCTAGTTAAAGAATTGCGCATGACAAGTTTTTATTGGCATTTCAACATGAACTTAACTTGTTTCAATGTAGACATATTTTTGGGGGGAAGAAAAATCGAATATGGCGTTCGGCATTACCCGATTTTACCCATAAATCTTACATGCGGACTGGACATCGAAATACAGATTAGCGGTTTATCACATCACTTTGTATTTTTATATTGTTCACACCTAATAATCAATGCAGTCAGTTGGTAAATTAGCACCATGGGCAATCACTTCAAGTTTTATATATACAACATTAAAGCCCTGGTGTAGGCCTAAATGGTGTTTTCTTTTCTTTACGACCAGTATTACCAATATGCCGTACTTATATCTTATACGTTGGATTTTCAGAGCCTCTTTTTAATTCCTAGTCCTGGGGCCCGTAACACAAAACTTAGCAATGATCGTAGAACATTTTCTACGATTGATTCCATTGACTACAATGTACAATCAATCGTGAAAATCAAGCGTACGATCAATCGCTAACCTTTGTGTTACGGGACCCAGATAAGCAAGAATCCTGCATCAGTTCAGCAACGTTCCTTTTCATTTCCCCTATTGGCATATATATTTTTTTCTTATTACAGATGTTGTTTTTAGCCCCAATCTATAACAAGAACGGCATTTCCCTCAAAGAAGACTAGATAAGTAGAGAATTATATGACATAGGAAGAAGCTACTTTTGGCGCCAACTTCTGATGGCGGCGCCAAATCCAAATTAGGCATAAGTTCATATTCTTATGTCACTCATGAATTATGAAAATAGGGTCGTCTGGTAGTTTATCAAAGATCATTACTGTCGCGTAAAGATTATGGTAATTTGAAAAAGGGAATTATTTGTTTTGTCAAGTTTATTTCATAATCAAATATTGTTGACTTACAAATCAACAGGAATTATGCGCTTCATCCAAAAACTTCAGACCCTTCAAAATACTAGCTTATTATGCCACTGCCTATAGATTCTATCGCATACATTCGTAATTCCGAAGCTTCGTTATTCCGAAGGTTCGGATATTCCGAAGGTTCGTATTTCCGAAGGTTCGTAATTCCGAAGGTTCGTTAGTCCGAAAACGAAATGAGGTTCGTAATTCCGAAGGTTCGTTAGCCTGAAAAAGAAGTGAGGTTCGTTATTCCGAAGGTTCGTATTTCCGAAGGTTCGTAATTCCGAAGGTTCGTAATTCCGAAAGTTCGTTAATCCGAAAACGAAATGAGGTTCGTAATTCCGAAGGTTCGTAAGTCCGAAAACGAAATGATTAACGAACCTTATTTCGTTTTCGGACTAATGAACCTTCGGAACAACGAACCTTATTTCGTTTTCGGATTAACGAACCTTCGGAACAACGTACCTTATTTCGTTTTCGGATTAACGAGCCTTCGGAACATCGAACCTTATTTCGTTTTCGCATTATCGAACCTTCGGAATAACGAACCTTCGGAATAACGCCACAAATGTTCGGATTAATGAACCCTTTTACGTTTTCGGATTAACGAACATCGAGGTATAGGCAATTTACGTGTTTCGGAATTACGAACCTTCGGAATAAAGAACCTTCGGAATTACGAACCTTCGGAATTACGAAGTGTAACCAGATTCTATCACTGACATACTGATGATTGGTGGGACATTGGCGCCTCAACCCCCACCCATTGTCAAAAGTTTATTTTTTTGGGGAAAAATATATCATTGTATTGCATGTTAATTGCATGAATCAACACAATCATTTCAGAAATTTTTCATTGAATCTTTTAAATTTCTTTTCTTTTATGACTATTTACAGATCCAATCTATGAAATTTAGATTAGTGAAGTATGTATTGTATCTGGTACTCTTCTCGAGATTCTGCAATCAATATAAGTGGTAGATCCGGGATAGATCACGATAGAGGAGACAACATAAAAACAAAAATCACAGAAATACACATACATTTGTTCATTTTATTGATAGGAAGAGCATGCCATGAGAGCCAATACAAATCAATTCAATAATATAAGTACTGATATATCTGGTAAATTGACAAAAATTACGGTCAAACTTATTTTTTAGTCAGTGTGCACCTTATAAATCTATCTAATTTAAAAAAATTGGAATGTGATATTATTTATTCAGCTGGATAATCATCAATATACTGTGATATATCATCAACAAATTGATATGTTAAACCTTTGTCAATTTGAGTTGACTATATATATATATATATTTATCTGAAGGCAAATTTTTTGTCTTTTTTCGTTGTTCGAAATTCGCCTTAACGCCCTCTACCTTCGCCTTAACGTCTAAACGTGTATTATGACGGAATAAACCCATACATAGACTTCGCCTTACGTAGGATGTATGCATATATATATCGTGCATCATACTTATAAAAAACACAATGAGTTTTACCTATCCCCATTATACTAGATAAACTCAAACACAGCCAGAAGATTAAACATCAGAGACTAAGTAGTAAAAAAACAATAATATAACACTACTTTACTGGGAGTAAAGAGAAAGATAATTTTCAAAACATTATCATCAAAATCAATCCAGTAGGCAGAGACGGAGATTTGCATCTGATTCAATGTGAGTAAATATGTATCATCAATCATATAACTGGCAAGCACCTGTGTAAATACATTCTCATATGGCCTACCCCAAATTATGAGAATTACTAGCCATATTGGAGAATTTTGAACTGCTGATCGTAAGGTCAGTGCGATTAAGAAAATATTGAAGAAAAGTAAATTTGATTAAATCTGCACCCATATTTTATCATTCTTGCAACTGTCAATTGTATGCTTATGTACAAAGCATGGTCATCTAAACCAATACTAGTAATATATGTATGTATGGATACAGATTTCCTGTTATCATCTAAAATCATTCAATGCTAGCTATGTATATGTTTAGGTAGTAAAATTGCTTTTATGTCTCTCCGCACTTTACAAATATATAACCCAGTCACTGAATTCTAGCTTGCCACCATGCATGGACAATCTCTACTCCCTGAAGTTTATTTCCAGCAATGATCAGTTTAGTCTCTAATACTTATAATCCAAAGACATCAGCACCTGCATCTTATTGGGTATCCTTTTAACACCAGGGTGGAGAGAGGTACATGCATATTAATGTCTTGACAAAGGACGCTTGGGCTATGATTCAATTTCAACCCAAGGCTTTGTTAACAGACTAAAGACTTTTCCATTCCTCTTTACTAATTGGTATACACAGTTCTTAGGGAAACTTCTTTGAAAACGAAGGAGTATGTCCAAGGCCCTGTTGCATAAAAGATACTATATTATAGTAACTTTGTCATCCAATTATAACTACCATGATAACAATGCTAAGCAGCCAATCAGAATTACAAAGCCATCCTCAGTGCACATTATATTCCTATTCTTCATTATTTCAGGAAGACATTTTGTAAAACTAAAACACTACATTACATCTATCCTGAAAAATATCACTCTCCCATTGTTTGTAATAGTGCTGATCATGTTGCTTCATTTTGGGTCATTTTAAGCAACACATCTGGATACAAAAATGGTTTGGGTTAACTTAGGTTATTAAAGAAGCACATAATTTCAGTTGAAATATCATTTCAATTAACTACAAGCAACACTGAAAAATCATCACAATTCTCTCACCCTTTGCCTGCTCTGTAACCTATTTCAGGATTATTATTATTATATATACTTTAATTATAAAAATTTAAGTTTTCCAAATTTTATAGGAAACAAACAAAAATATACAAAAACAAATATAAAAAAATATATATTTGTACACAAATGCAAGTACATGAAGCAATGTATTATTATTATGATCGTAAGTACCATTTGCATGATAATACACATTTAACTGCATAACACACATGTATACTCTTCATATATATAGTATTCATTCAGGAGTATATTTATATATAATTATGACAAACATTTTGAAAAAGACAAAAATTGCATGCTTAATTTATTTTGTTAATAAAATGTTATAAAAAAGTAATTAGTAACTAAAGGATATTTTCCTTCATGTAGTACATACCACTGTCCAGCAGAACCATTTATTCATGTAAAAAAAAATCTGAGAAAATTGTTACATATGATATAAATGTATCTATAATACAATTAACAAATTTAATTGACACATAATCAATTAAACAGACAAGCTGCGACTGAACTTTGGAATAAGTAAAAAACAAAGTACATTAATTAACACTCTGCCAGCAATTAAACTATAAACACAAAATAATTCATATTTGAGAAGTATTTGAAATTCACTTCATATCAGCATCACATTTGCTTGAAGACAGCGTGGGATGAAGGATTTCATAAATGAGGGGACTATTTCTTCAGAATTGATGTTCTCAAAGAAGGGGGCAATTGTCTAAAGTAATATATCAAGCACCTAAAAACACAATTCCAATCTTGGGGGGAGAGGGGGGGGGGGGCACAAAAAATGTCATACTTTCAATGCCATATCTAAGGTGCACTTTACTTTTTTTATTATAAGGATATAATATGATCATACATCAAAAAAGTGAAATAAAGCAAAATACATCAAAAATCCTTTCTCAAGTTTGATAATTTTTTTTTCTAACCCTTCAATGAGCCTTCCCATCATACTTTTACAAGTGACTGGTAAACATTTCACTTAAAGAGCAACCACAAAGTCAAACTCTAAATAACAAGTAAAAAAAAAACACATGAAAATCATATTTATGTATACACACATATATGTACATGTCCATATATTGTCAACCGAGTTGAAACAGATGCCAGCTGTCTTGAATAAGAGTATAACTCTCTTGTATAAAAGATGAAAATGAACAAAATTATGTGAACTACAATACGGATGTATATCATTGTAATATATTTTTCAAAGTATGTTTTCCAATACTTAAGTTCATCTCTCGATAAAAGCATCTATACAAGTAATCAATACATACTGTAATTGCACATCCAGAATGGAAAAATCAATATAAATTATAACATATATTTTCACTGCATTACTTGAATTTCGTGATCCTTTTATTGATTCCCCTATACCATTTGATATGGAATAGTCTATAGAGCAGATTACTAATTTATATCCAATTAAGAATTCATATTTATTACTCTGTAGTGCATTTAGTCCCATCATCCTCCATTCAACAATCATGACAAAATGCACAAGTTTACTGGTTCTGATAAACATGTCTTTTCTACTTAAAAAAAACAAACATGTGGTCCTTTTCTACTTTTTGAGAAAGCAGGCAATATGAAGCGAACATGGCACTGTAGCAAACACATGATGGATACAATTCTTTAATTTTCTTTAATCATGCTTTACAAGTATCTAAAGCGATTGTAACCTTATGTTAAAAATGAAATTCCAATTAATGTTCTTCACATTTTTAATCTTCAGAAAAATGAACAACAAAATGGTATAGTCAGTCGAGCATAAATGCAACATTTTACAAAGTCTGTATATATTTAACTAAAAAGAAACTTATAATAACAAAGAAAAATTATATATTTGTTTGTCAGGAAAAAAGAAAAGAAAAAAGATAATCAAGCAGAATTATTAATACAAAGGATTAGTTTGAACGTTTAAAATTAATGGTCATAAATTGGGAAACATCTATTCAATTACATTTGACATTAAATACACACATACCAAACATAAATGTCAATTTGACCTTTTGAAACATCTTTGGCATGCCACTGGATGAGTTAAAGATACAGGTAGGATCTAATCCTCTGTTTGATACAAAGTGTTGCCCACTCTCTCCAAGCTGCTGGCAAAGTGATTTTGACTGCATATTTCATCTTTCTCAAGGGCCTCCACAAGCTACAGAGAATATAGAAAAATTTGAAAAGAGGGAGAGGAAAAGAAAGAGAGAGGAAGAGAGAGAGAGAGAGAGAGAGAAGGGGGGGCAGATAGAAGCAGAGGGAGAGAGAGAAAAAAAACACAGAAAAGATATTTAAGTGACAAGGAGCAAAGGGGAAGCAAAAATAATGAAAATTTAAGGCTACTTTCTGAATTATACATGTATAATTGTTCTTAAAAAACAATTCTACGTGTGTGCTATGTTATGGGTTTATTTTATAAGGTTTGTCTACTAAAACCAAATTTGTTGGCAAACTGAGCAGCACTGCTTATTTCATCATCTAGAGGGTTAAGAAAGAGAAAGGGAAGTTATTTGTAGGCGTCGGCCATTTGTAGGCGATTGCGTGAACCTGAGGTTGTCATGACTGGTCACATCTGAACTTCGACCATGTTCAAAATCCCAACGCGATCAAACGTGACTGATTCACTCGCATCAGGATCCTGTTTCATAAAGACTCGTTATAATAACAAATTTGCAATAGCAGTTAAAAGCTACTGAATTTCTTCAATCTGATTGGCTGATGGTAAATTTGTAATAAAAATTGTGCATTTGTTACTATAACAAGTCTTTATGAAATTGGAACCCAGATCAGACAATGGCACCGATTTCATTCATTTGTAAGATTGGGGTGAGAGTAGGGAGCTGGAATGTGGGAAGTTTGAGGGGGAAAGGGGTTCGAGGAGGGGACGGCCAAAGAAGACATGAAAGCGGATGGAGAATGCACTGAATCGGGCAAAGTGGAGGGAGGAGGGGGGGGGTAAAGGCGATTGCTACGAGTGTGAGGTGAATCCAGCCACCCCCTTTACGAGGACAAAACTGGATTTAAATCTTTGGATTGATGATGATGATGTATGAACAATCACATTGCTTCATGTCGACTCTCAGGACTATGCAATTGGTCGTGCAACATATTGAGAACGGTGTAAAACCACTAGCATTCATTCATTTAACACTCGCATGAGAACAAAAGGCCATTCGCACGAACATATGCGAGCAAAAAGATTTACAGTGTTTACTAGTCGCTTTTGTTGTACGATAGTTGTTGCATTTGTGAAAGCCTTTAAGAGATAGACAGTGACTGATGCCTGTTGCAGCAACCAAATGGTCGCAGACCTATAGCGAAAGGGGCTTTTAAGATCTCTTATTGGTCTATGTGTGTCTCATAGATATTTCCAATTGGTTTCTGTGTGTCCCATAGATATTTCCTATTGGTCTTTGTGTGTATCATAGATATTTCCTATTGGTTGGAGTATATGTGTCCCATGAATAATTTCTACTGGTTCAGTGTGTCCCAGAGATACTTTTTCTCATTTTTGTGTGGATCCTTTACAGGGGCGGATCCAGGATTTTCCCTCAAAAAATTTGACAAGTCCCCCCCCCAAAAAAAAAAAAAAAAAAAAAAAAATTTCAAAAGGGGGGGGGGGGCACATCTCGGTTTTAATGGCATTTTTACATTACAAATTTTAATTTTCTTCTCAAAAGGGGGGCACGTGCCCCCCCCCCTGGATCCGCGCCTGATCCTTCACAATAGAGTCTAATTGAGACAACCTTCCAAGAGTCAACTTAGTGTACTTTTCAGACCAGAATATACAAAACACATGAAATTACATCTTCTAAGTCATATTTTACTCAAGCCAAACAATTTTTTTCTGGAAAAAAAATCCAAACTAATAAACACCAATAGCTCTAATTAGATGTTTTCAATGGTCAACTATAGGCTGGTTGAATGTCGGCCTTGATGGTTATAAAATTCATTATAAAAGGGGAATAATGTTTTTCACAAAGCATCCTGTGCTATAGTTTATACAGAATATCTGATTATTAGATGTAAAACGTTGTGATTTAAACTTAAATTTCATATCATACTTTGTTTTCCTGTGTGTGCATCAGTTCATTTCACCACACCCCCCCCCCAAAAAAAAAAAAAAAAAAAAAAAAATCACTGGACAGTTTGCAGGTTGCATTTGCCTAATTTAGAAAATAATTCTCCTGGCTTTACATACATCTTCATGGAATTTGTGAGGAAAATTCTGTTGTACTTACTATTTCTTCATGTGTACGAATACTTTCATAGAGCTTCCGGAGTGTTGTCAAACGGCTGAACAATCCAGTGAATTCCTAAAAAATAAATTAAGGATTGATGTTTCAGTTTTTAATCATATACTTTATGACTTCCATTCTGAAATAAAAAGGATCATTTTATCATTCCAAAGACAAGCCCATTCTCACAACTAAAGATATGCTTGTATGATTAAAATGTTATATCATGATATCATATACTACCCCCTCTGAAATCATACTAAGCTCTCTGCTAACATTGTGCACTGTATTCAGGCAACATCAAGCATATAAAAGCACTCCAAAATCATTTCCGTTTTCTTACACCTCTTCCAATTTTAAAGGAATAATACATCTTCTACATTTGTGTGGAAGTAAACCTTATCCCATAGGAAACAGCGCAGGAATGAAAATGCTGCAGAGAAGGATGCCTTTTTTCTCTCTCTCAAATTTTGGGTTCTGGAGGGTAAAGAAAATAATCATAACTCACTACGTCAATACGTGAACATTCTTCCTTCAAGTCTACTTCTTCTAGTCCTCCGCTCTGTTTGATGTTGTGATAGTAGGTGACAAGGAGATCAATGTGTGAAGGCAGCTCGCGGTTAAACAGAAGCCTACTTGGAGAGGAGTTCTGGAAAGTCAAGAATGAATGGATGATTATTGCAATCAAAAGGGTTGGATTCACATATGAATGTGAAATACTGCAAATAGATAACAATCTAAGAAAACAGTGTTATCTAGATGTAGCAAAAACTAAAATAAATTATAAATTGGAAAGGATTTTTTAAAACTTGCAAAGAAAGTTAGAAAATAATGAGTCAGGTTATGAGTGGTGTAAGAGGTACATAACTGTAAGTCATCTGAACGTTGGCAGATCGAAGAGACAATGTATTTGTTCTGTATCATTTCACTATAATTTCATCTTGCATGAAACTTGGTAAAAATATTAATAAATTGCAATCACTCACAATAGAGAGGAAATGCAGGTTTCAACACATTCATCACTCACAATAAATAAGAAATGAATATTTCAAAACAATCCTTTACCCTACAGATTTTCAGAGAAATGATGCACAATTTCATCATTCTTATATCAAGCTAAATCATTTGCAGATGGAAACTTATTCAGAGATGCAGCCTGACAGAATTTTAGTTCGTTTCAGCAAATACCCTCCAATCCTACAAAGGCTTCAATCGACATTACACATACATCAAGCATATCTCTGAATTGAATCCATGAATACTATTTATCTGAGTGTGGATAAATATTGAGAGAATCCTGAGATGTGAATAACAACAATGACAGCCTAAATACACAGAAATTTGCCAAAGTGGAATATATTAGGATCACATAAATCTGTTTGATTTAGGAGAAATTTGACTTAGAAGCGGTATACAGCACATATTATGCATTACCTGGATAAGAAATTGTGTGAACTTGGGTAAATAAATCAACTTACAGTGGACTGGTGTAAGTGTATCAGTACAAAGAAGTAATCATGTCTATATTTCTACTGAATCTGTGCTCACAAGTTTTATACTGTAGTAGATATCTTAAAGAGATAGTTAAGTTCTAAGTTCATAGCTAGTTTTTAAAGTAAAGGGTTTTAAAAATCAATTCATATCCATTTTTACTTGAACTATTCAATGATAGATTAACAATGAACAATAAATAATATCAATAATTATGATGATGAATCTAAAACAACCACAATAATAATTATAATAAATATTATAATAAAATAATAATAATAATGGTAATAATAATACACTTACTTATAAACAAATCATCATCATCAATATGATATGAAGTGCAAGTTAGCGAGTGTAAAATATCTACTATATCTCTCTTATTAATATTCTAGATAAACGATTGGTCAATTCGTGATAATGTGACAAAGTATAATTATATAATATTGACTGACCTTGAGGGGAACATCAAATAATTTTTTATGTTGCCCACAACAGAATAAAATTGGCCCGAGTCCTTAGATGAGGGCAATATGTTTTTTTAAGGGCAATATATTTGACGTTTTCGAAAGAAAAGCCAGTCAATATTATCATTATTACCTACCGCTGTATAATGTGTAATTCAAGCTATTATTTGGAACAATTTATATGACTGTTTGCTTATCACTCTTTCGGATGTTGGGTTATTGACAAATTTGGCAAAGTAATCATTGCCAAGCGATTGCGACTTAAAGGGTTACCGCGCAGTCGCGCATCATGGATGGCGTGCACGTACAGTTAAAACATAAAAATCTTGCGCTCTGGGAATGCTGGGAAAGGCACTGGCTGCGTCGCGCATTATCTACAATGTGTTGGTCCACAAACTGGTTAAAGGCACTGGCCACGTCGCGCATTATCTACAATGTGTTGGTTCACAAACTGGTGACTACCATATTTCGCAAACACTGAAATTAGCAATCGAAAACAACTCTTACTACACAAGCGCACTAGCAGAAATATGGCCAATGTTGCCCTCTGTTTTTGTACAGTACTCCAACGGGCAAAGCTCGGGGAGGGCAACATGGCAAATGTTTACCTCGTTGGTCTTGGATTGAAAGTCGCGAGCGAAATATGACATTTATTTATCTGCTAAAATGCCTTGTATAGGTAATAATCCACAATATAATATAAAGTGCAAGATTAATTTGAGCGAGTGTAAAATGTCATATACAGTGCGTATAAAAAAAACGGGACAGTTTTGAAAAGTCTATACAAAAAATTGTTTCAAATCATGATATCTATATTTTGATGTTAATAGATGCTCTGAAATCTTATCTTTGAAATGCAATAAAAAAAAAAAAAAAATTGTTCATGCTTGAGCAAACACGGGACGTTTTTGTCGGGGGTTAAAAAAGAGGCTTGCGCCAGAATGGCAGAATATGAGTAATATGATGATCAGACTTCTTGCTAATCAGCAGACTTCCTCTTAACCTTTTCATTATCTGTGCCATAATTTTCGAATTATGCTGTCAAATTTTATTTACAAATTTATTTATCTACTTGAATTATTGTTTTTTCATTTAAACTTCTTTTACCTTTAAATTTTCCTTCATAAGTAAGAAAAGAAGACTTTTTGTCAACCCAAGCAAGAAGATTTGCATTATTAATTGGGAAATTATTCAAATCCTTTTATTATGTGAAACAAATTATTTTATGGTGCCTTTAAAAGACATGAATCCATTTTTTAAGGGGTTCCTTGACCAAGTTTAATCATATGCTTGACAGGACAAACAGAAAGGGATTCATTTCTTTGGCAATGGTGTATTGAGTCAATTTTGAAGGAGCTAGATATGGCAGATCGGGTAAAATGTATTAAAAAGTTGTGAGCGAAGCCAGCACGCAAGTATTCCCACTTTTTTATTACAATATCAAATTTTGTGATAGATTTTGACATAATCAGAAAATAATATCATATTTTACTTTCTATCTTTCCTTTGATTTCCTTTCCACTTTTTTTCTTGGTCATGATTTTTTCTTTATTGAGGGGGGAGAGCATCCCAGAGCACCCGCCCATCTGTATGGCTTTGTTCAAAAGGCACCATAACCTTTGTAGCACACATTTAAAGGATTTGAAAAAAAAATACACGCTCTCCCATATTTCGGTTGAAATTTTTTTTTTTGCTTGAAGAAGGAATATTCAAAGCTAAAAGAGAACATATTAAAAAGAAACAACAACAGTACAATTCAAGTAAATAAATAGATTTTAAATAAATTTTGACAGCATAATTTGAAAATTATGGCAAAGATAATGAAAAGATTAAGGGGAAGTCTGCTGATTTGTAAGAAGTCCGATCATCATATTTATCATTCCATGCCATTTTGGCGCAAGCCTCCTTTTTTAACCCCAGACAAAATCATTCCGTGTTCGCTCAAGCATGAAAGAAACAAAATATTTTAATGGCATTTGAAAGATAAGACCTTAGAGCACCTATTAACACCAAAATATAGACATAATTTGAAACAATTTTTAAAAAGACTTTTCAGATCTGTCCCGTTTTTTTAAATACGCACTGTATAGCTGGTGGGGGTTTCATAAAGCTGTTCGTAAAGTTACGCAAGACTTTACGCATGACTGGTGACCTTTCTTGTGCCACATTATCCCTATGTAGCTCACTTCACACCTAAGATCATGTTCCAGTCGTGCGTAAATTTACGAACAGCTTTATGAAACACCCACCAGGATAGAAATACAAGTATGAGTGAAAATCAAAAGGCAAATAACCTCCAATTTAAGAAGCACAGAGAAGTTAAAATAATTGACTACAATTCAATACATTATAATTAATGACAATTAATTTTGTGTACTTCCCCTTGTCGATTGCATACTGAAGCAGCATCTAACACTCCAATGATATTAAACACAGATTATTTTTCAATGGAAGACAAAACACAGAAGAAAAAGCAATATCTAAAAAAAACAATATTCAATAAAAGAAGGAGATTCAAAGGCATTTATCACCACATTCTCTTAAAAATACTTCTTTGTATTATAATGATATCCATACTACTATTGGGAGGAAAACTCAAGTTTAAACCTACATGTGAACAATGATTTCATTGAGAATGAAGTTATTTGTGCCAGGTGATATTGGCTTGCTGAATGAAGAATGGTGAGATTTAGATTCAAACTTAAAATCAAAATGATAATGATGAATATGATGATAATCCACAAAATGCAATTCAAATGTTTTGAATACATTTTCTTTCTCTTCATGATCACAAAACAAAATGAAGCACCTGCAGTAACAATCAATTATGAACTGTTTTGTATCAGTTAAGTATGTCAAATAGCATAAATTATGTTCCAAGGATTTACCCTTTCTGTAATAAACATTAACACATACAGGTTCTCTGGACATAAATTATTCCTCATGAACGTCTGTCAACTTGGCTTCAACAAAACTTCACGTGTTATGATTAGTATTTGTGCACATAATTCCCGCAATGAACTTTATGCACCAATACAAGCAGTCAAGAATCTTTGTCAGTTCAGGGAAAGTGCTGATAAAAAAAGCAAAAGCCTGCTGAATTCTGTCAGTGCTGGTGTCACCGTGTTGAAAGCAAAACTATCCGAGCACAATTGACAAGTTCTTGTTACCTTGACAATAATTTGACAATTTTCATACGTCTGAAGATCAACATGCATTTCACGTTGTGGCTACAAACATTGAAAAACAGAAAATAGCAAATGCAGATGTATGTATATACAGTAATGAAATTAAAAACAAAATTATTCTACATCAGATGTAAAGGTGCATGCATTTACAATAATAGTGTAAAATCAAGGCTTTACACAGAGAGCTTACAAAATATACATAATTGGCATATATATAAGTTGCAGGATATGAATGTATGCTATTAAAATGTCAATGAGTCTTTTATTACTACTATTATGGTGGCAGCGGTGGGATCATTTATATCCATGCATTGAAATTGACACCAATCACCATCCTCATATGACACTGCCGCAAATGATGTGTTCTGTATGCTGAAACAATCAGATGTGAGTCCACACCCTTTATACTTCAGCTCTTGAAATGGCTGCTGTTCAAAATTGCCGACGACAAAGAGTCTTTCTCAGAGATGTACGTACAATTGCATATACACTTATAATGGTACATACATACAGCTGTAATATTTTTCTCTACAGAGAGAAATGATCCTACCCATGTCCTTTGGAGTGGTTATGGGAGATGCTTCAACTTCTTTCCATCAAAAAGCTTTCGAACCTCAAACTACATGTGGATGTTCGAAATCTTGTATGCAATATGGGTTTGGTGACTTCATTGCTGGTCTTCCTACTTTCCACATGTTGAAAGCTTAATCTTTTCACATCTCTCCAGTACATATTCACCAAAAATTGTCTAATCATGGTCTCCTTTGCAATCAAATTGTCATGTTGTATTCACAACCTTAATATGAAATGAATGGACTGAAATCAAAACTTTGATTAAAACATTTTTTCATCTGAACTTTAAAAGCCTCACTCCTCATATTTTTTTCATGATTTTTAATTAATTTTACCTCCTCCATGAAAATAATCTACTAAACTTTGAAATTTTATATAATTTGGTTAGTGTTGAACAGCTTTAAAGACGAAGGTACAAAGTCTCAATGTCTTAAAAGAAGGATCCCATCCTAGGAGTTCATTTCATTTCATTTAGGTTTTATTTCCACAAATCCGTTATGTTACAAAACTTTGATAACTTAACTGACATAACTAAGCTGAGCAACCATTACACACGTAGACTATATAAGTATAGATAGCAAGCATTCTTAATCACTACATATTAATACATGTTTAAGTACATAAAAAAACCGGAAAAGTGGAGGAAACCTTAGAAGCAGAATGCTTGTAGATAAGGTTTCCTTATTAACAGTAGGCCCTACTCAATAACAATTTAAGAAACTTCACACCACATCAACATTAACCTATAATAGATTATAAAAAAACCATGTGTAGTGCAAAACATTTTTTTTTTTCAATTCAATTAACAAATTTGTTGGTACAAAATCTCACCATCTTTAGTTTAGGGACCACTCCCTTGGCTGCATTATCCAGCATCTGATTCAAGACAGTAACAGAGGCATCAGCAGTGCGCGACTGACGCATGTTGAAGATGAAGGATGGATGTGCAAGGATTGTTGCCCAGAAACGAAGAGGCAAGCTGCAGAGACAAAAAATAAAAGAAATACCAGAAAATGAGAGATGCAAAACACATGTGAGGGTTTTAATATATAATAGCACTTCACAGGAAAGTTTTTTGTTTTATGATAAAATAGGTACTATTATGCAACACATTGTGAAGTTTCCACCTTTAATCTTCCATATACCCATTTTTAAGGTTTATTTTGGTAGAAAAGGTACAAATTATTAGGGATTAAATAAACCACATTGTAGATTGTTCACAGGAACATTGATTTATTAACTGTCCTAGAGGTCTAAATGCTGGCACAAATTCAATAGTTTCTATGATACAATAACATAGACAAGGATCTCTTTTCTCAAGAAAATTCAAATTGTAATAACAATTCTAAATAAAATTACAGAGAAATATTGTCGGATAGAACAAGAATGGACGGATACACACATATTGTTTTTCCAGGTAGTAGATTCGTCCTCATCATATCGACTGGCCTCCTCATCAAAGAAATTGAAGAGGAATCTGAGAGCAAAGGGGATGTTATTCAGGTTGTTCTCATAGCCATTTTCCTGGATAGTAAACATGGCCTTTAGCGCATCATTCACAAAGTTGTTGATAGATTGCTGTAAAGAACAAATGTACCAGTAAAGTGGATTACAAACATGTTAGGTGTTGAGAAGATAGTTTTGTGTATATTCTGTAATTTGTGCTGTTTATATAATGCAGTAACTAAGACTGACTCATATCCAATTCCTAGGTTAGAAGAGTGTATTGATAGAGTTGGAAATTCTGCCTATATCACAAAGATAGACTTGCTTAAAGGATATTGGCAAGTGCCACTGACTGACCGAGCCAAAGAGATATCAGCCTTTGTCACACCTGAAGGCTTATTTCAATGCAAAGTCATGCCTTTTGGAATGAAAAATGCACCAGCAACTTTCCAAAGGTTAACAAATCAAGCGATTGCTGGGCTTGGCAATTGTGTCATGTACATAGATGACATCCTAGTGTACAGTGATACTTGGAATGATCATCTGGATCATTTGAGAGCACTGTTTGACAGGCTGGATAAAGCCAACCTAGTAGTGAATCTGATGAAGAGTGAATTTGCCAAGGCAAAGGTCACATATCTTGGTTATGTGGTTGGTCAAGGGCAAGTGCTACCAAGAGAAGCCAAGATACAAGCTATCTTAGACTTCCCAATCCCCACAACTAAGAAAGAATTGCTGAGATTCTTAGGTATGAGTGGCTTCTACAGAAAATTTGTTCCAAATGACAGTACAGTGGTTAGTCCTCTGACAAACCTGCTGAAGGCAAAAGTGAAGTATGTTTGGTCTGACGAATGTCAGAGATCATTTGAGAAATTAAAGGCCATTTTGGTGAATGAGCCTGTTTTGGCAGCTCCAAACTTCACAAAGCCGTTCAAAGTAGCTATTGATGCATGTGATGTTGGAGTAGGAGCAGTATTGCTCCAAGAAGACGAAGAAGGCATAAAAAAAACAGTGTGCTACTTCTCTAAGAAACTCTATCGGTTTCAGAAGTACTCAACTATTGAAAAGACGCCCTGAGTTTCGTACTAGCCCTTCAGCAGTTTGAGGTGTACGTGTATCTAACCAATGGCGATATTACAGTCTATACAGACCACAGTCCTCTTGTCTTTTTGGAGAAATTCAAAACAAAGAACCAAAGACTGTACAGATGGAGCCTAATGCTCTAACCATTCCCATTGAAAATTGTACACATAAAAGGAAAGAATAATGTAATTGCTGATGCTCTTTTAAGAGTACAAAAAGTGAAATTATTCATGCTTTTGACCAAGTGTGTCATTTGAAGAAAACGTCTTTGATGTTCATTTATTTAAACATGTTTGTTAGTACTATACCTTTGTACACGATAATGTAAATGATCGATCAAGATGACTTTGAAAAGTTAAAGGGAAAAAGTAATAAGAAGAATTGTAAGAGCAATTACATTCATTCATTTAGTTATTTTCTCTTTAAGGATATTCATAGCATAGAATGATTAAGAATATTCCAGAATCAGTAAGGCTCTATATTAAGGCTTTGTTATGCATGTCTATTTAATAGGCTGAATAATCTCTGTTATTTGTGGAATGTAGACAATAGACTGCAACACAAAGAGATTCCTAGTGGTAGTGGAAATGAACAATAGGATTAGCTATTTTGTTTACAATTGTTAATTTCACTGAAGTCATTCAAGAGTCTTCTAGAATTTGACTGCTTCTGAAAGAAGGGGAATTTTTTTTTCAAAGACAATACCAGAAGTTTCCAGAATAGTGAATACTAGAAACCTCTAGAATAGTGAATAATTTTTGTATAAGCTGGCAGTTTTATATCACATCATCACATCAGATCAGAACTTTCACGTCAGACTTTATGTCAGAGCAGACTTTATTTCCACCTGGAATATTTATCTTCTGTGGAATTATTTGCCCACCATCAATGAACTGTTTGCAGTTATTTTGAGAGAGGAATTCTCAGTTCTCATCGAGATCATCAACCTGTTTAGTGAACGCTTTTCAACCCATGGATTGCTGAAATTGACTGTTAATCATCATCAACATCGTCTTCACGGACATTTCAACTCATTACAGTGACTCTTGTTATTCATCGTGCTTCAACATCAGTTCCATCATCGCCATCATTGTGAACTTTAATTTACGGCAATCTTCGCCAACCAACTTGGATTTAACTTTGGATTATAACCAGCACTTCAAGAGATGTAAGACTATCATTATTTTTTATTTGTTTAATGTATAATCAATTTCCTGTAATAAAAGAAAAGGAAATCAAATTCAAAACTAAATATTTATTATTTGTTGCAGTATCGTAACACTATTATTGTTAAAGTAAAGTCATTGTGCAAAAATCAGAGTGTCAACTTGAATTGAGGAGAAAAATTCTGGGCTGCATGCAATAAAAAGGACACAGTAATTGGCATAAATGTAATACCCAGCGTTTGTGTATGGGTATGGAGGAAGTGACAAGACATAAATTAATGCCATAGAAATCATGGACTTCACTTTATCATGGTGACAGCAGTGGAATATGAACCCATGCAATGTAATGAAACATGACCCTGTCATCACTGTTTTGGTGGCAGCAGTGGGATATAAACCAATGCATTGAAATGACTGACTCTGTCATCACTGTTATAAAGACAATGGAGGGATATGACCAATGCATTGAAATGGCTGATGACTCTTTCATCAATGTTTTGGTGGCAGCAGTGGGATATAAAAAAGAAATTGTTGATGACTCTTTCATCACTGTTATAATGACAATGGAGGGATATGAACCAATGCATTGAAATGCTGATGACACTTTCGTCACAGTTTTGGTAGCAGCAGTGGGATATGAA
Source organism: Lytechinus pictus (assembly GCF_037042905.1). Taxonomy (NCBI): domain Eukaryota; kingdom Metazoa; phylum Echinodermata; class Echinoidea; order Temnopleuroida; family Toxopneustidae; genus Lytechinus; species Lytechinus pictus. Next base: position 25,448,681 of record NC_087247.1, read on the forward strand.
CCCAATAAATGACTGACTCTGTCATCAATGTTATGGTGGCAGCAGTGGGATATAAAAAATGAAATTGTTGATGACTCTTTCATCACTGTTATAATGACAATGGAGGGATATTAACCAATGATTGAAATGACTGCTGACTCAAATCAAAGTTGTTCAATTTTGTCAATATTTTTTTAAAGTGTGATGAAATTTGTGATTTCAGAACTTGGGGAATTACTGATTTATGATGTTACTGTTTAGATAAGGACTGTGCTGACATACACACAGGTTCATTTACTCAATGAGTCGGTGTCGAGTAAGCAATTAACATCATAATAATTTGTTGATGTTTCATTTTCAGTTGCAGTTTGAGCATGATTATCATCTACTGGCTGCAGCCAAAACTATCTTTGTGTTGATTTTTCTCTCATTAAACTCTAATATGTTATTAGAAGATACAGATTCCTCACCTTGACAGAAACTAGTCTCTGAAGATAGATCTCTCGAATCTTGCGCTTTCCCTGCGTACCCTTGAAGCACAATACACGCTGCATTTTGTCGCAGAATCCTTCTTCCTTCTCTTCATCCTCCTCAATATCATCAGATTGGACCTAAGACCACAAACACAAGAACAGTCCCATTTTAACCACAATACATTTTCTTCATGCATACAAATATATATATATATATATATATAGAACTTTAAAACCACCTAGGTAAAATGCAAAAGAAGTGCTAGGCCTAGTACACATCTAGTAAGAAGTGAATTTTCAGCTATGGAAGCACAATTGTGGAACCGTTATTGTTGTGAAAATTGAAGCTCATAAAACTAATAAATTTTCCACTTAATCAATTTTACCCATGAGAAATAGAGGCATTAAAAATAAAGTTTTTTTTTTATCTTACTTAAAAAGATATAAGAATTAAAATCATGACCCACTTTAAAAATTCCAAGACAAATGTTCTTAGATTCACTAAAGATATTTACCAAGTGATAGTATTTGAGGCCCTGAGGACCTTTCTCAAGATCATGAGACGAGTAGTCATGGTGACCAGTTACACGCACTGACTGACGTTTAGTATCATCTGAAAAAAAAAGTTATGAGCAATTGGTCATTTCATATGAATATTTGATAAAAATTATTGTCTTTGAGCGATTCTTCAAATAAGTTTTGATATTTCAAAGAATTGAAAAAACTACTTACTGTAAACATTTCTTTAACAATAATAAAATAAAGAATATTTTGGAATAATATAAATATCAAGAGACAATTTCCCTTGTGTGTGTGCAAGTTTGAAGTCACACCTCACGTAAATTGTTTATCTGACTTTTGAGTTTGAATATGGATTTAACTCTTTAAAAAAAAAAAAAAAATCGAACTCGGTTCATAATTAGCTCCCATCACCATTACAGTATCCTTTCTGTATAATTTTTATATTGTATCTATGAATAACCTTATCTCATGCAAAGAAATCATCTGCTACTACACGGATAAATGCCCACTAAAATAATACATGGTTGGTGAAAAGCTTCTACATTTTAGCATTTCCTATCTCTAAAACAATCACAGATTCACTAAATCACAGATTCACTAAGACATATATTCTAAAGGAACTATGATTTGTGTGCAATAATTTGAAATTTCAGCTGACCTGGTATCAATCATATCTAAAGCCTATTGCACTGTGTTCAAATAGTGTTGTGTTGAAGGAGGTGCAGTCAGATTGCAAGATTGATAGAGTTTCAGTATCAACAACAAATAACACAAAATACACAATCCTTGTACAGACAAAAGCTGGAAGTCACGGTTAAGAATTTACTTTCACTGTGACAGCGAAGTAACTTGGTGCAAATCCTTTCTCCGTTCTGTGGCTACATTTAATGAGTAATCTGATTAAGCATTTTAAGCACATGCACACATAAAGCTAGGAATGAGAGTGAGTGTATATACATATCAACATAGTGTATAGTTGGTAAAGTTAGAACAATTTGACCACAATGTGCTACATGTATATATAAATGAAAGTATGAATAAGTATTGTTGAACTACTGCATATATACTCTTCTGTGATAAATTTTCTAAATTTGTTCAATCAAAGAACTATTTCATGGCTACAAGATAAGAACTTGAATCATGCATCCACAAACAATCATTAGACTATTAATTTTTCTAAAAAGGCGTTTCAATTAATATCACAAGGAACGGCATAACAGATATATTTCTACATGAATGAACAAAAAAAAAATTGTTTTGAGTCCAACAATCTTGGAAGCAAAGACTAGATGAATTTCAAGTGAACTTGCCTTCAGATTGGCTCATGGGAATATATCCTGTCTAGTTAAAATGTTAGAATTAAATGAAAACACATATATAAATACAACTTTCATTGAAGGGGGCGAGGAGGGGAATATGTCTCATTCAGGGCTGAAACACAATCCGCAATACACAACAAATGGTATATGAAAATAATCAGGAACATATTACACGTCATGGGATCAACTTCATATAAAAACTGAAAAATGTTCAGTAAAATTTCTCGTTTGGGTATAAAACAAGTAATTGGATCTTTGTATTTAAAATAAGTATCTTTGTCCCTATATTAAAACACGTTTTTGGAAGATTTCCATACACTGCATTTATGTGACAAAGCCCCCAAGATTATAGCGCATCATTTAGAACCCCATTTACAGTCAGGTTCCCTGAAGAGTGACTCTGACCAGGGACCTGTTGCAGAAATATAACTATTATAGTAACTTCATCATTCAATGGTAACTACCATGGTTACAGTGCTCAACAGCCAATCAGAATCAAGCATTTCATGGAAGTTACCATAGCAAATTAAAAAAAATGGGCCCAACATATGCACTGGATGTCATCTTCATCCTGAGGTACATGGGTCTTCAAGTGAAATTCTTTAGCATTGAAGGGCAAGATGAACATCTACAGCTCTAGAATTTTTAACCAAACTGCCCAACAACATTTAGATGTTCCCATGGCAACAAGAATGGTCCAGTCCTGTGACTGTAAATGGGGTCTAGTGTTGGAATTGACGACATTTTCAGTTAAAGAGGTAGTCCATCCCGAGATCAAGTTGATTTGAATATAAATAGAAAATATAGAATGAAACAAGGAAAATCATTCTAAAACAAATCATCCAAATCAGATAAAAACAATCAAATGGATTATCGACTGAGCACAGTTGAAATCAATGCCTACATGTATGCCATGCCTGATCTGAAATATATAGGACAAAAAGTCTGTAAAATCATGAGATCATCACTCTCATATGTACATTTATTTATGAGAGAAGAAGTTTAATTATACTGGATCTATAAGGTACTGTGACCTTTAACATTGTGACCCTTAAATCACATCAGATCACTGTCACTCTGAAATTCATATACACGTGTAAAATTTGAATTTAACCCAATCACTACTTCTTTTGATAATCATCATAAGAATGTGGTATTTTTATGTATGAACTTTGACCTTATTTACCAATATGTGATCAGATCATTGTCACACTCATATAATCATATATATATAATTCATGTTTGAAGTTCCTGTCTATCTAAGGGGTCTTCATTTATCAGAGGAACATGCAAATTCTAAAGTATAATAAAATGACATCTATGACCTTTGATGCTTGGCCTCATGAACTAAAAGATTAAACAGATCATCTCCCCTCGCATGTATAGGCCTATATCAAATGTGAAGTTGATCCATCTTTATAATTCGTTATTTCTCACAAGAATGACTAATTTTTATTTATTTGTTGAACTCTAACTTTATCAACATTTGACCTCAAGACCACAAAGATCTAATAAAATCTCCTTTGTTCCTATAAGTATGTATATATGTACACATTTTTTTGCTATATTCATTCCTATCAACCTTGATGCCAGCCTAGACTACCTTTAACTAATTACATACTGGTATTATATTAGCTATAAGCACAAAATAGCTACAATGTAGCAAGAATATAATTCCACCACCATAAAGCACATGATGTTAAAATTAGTCACGTTACTAGGAAAGATACAATTTACCACAATATGAAAGAAAATCTATGAAATGGCCAAGATAGAATATAGAAATCAGTAATCAACAACCACTCCACAGAAAAAAAAAAGCTTTTAAAACCTTTAGAATGCTTATGAAATTCTGGAAACAAGGCTGCAATAAACATGAAAGAAAATTAAAAGAAAAAATGCATTCCATGAACATTACATACATTTGAAATAATATCTCGCAAGGCAAGGTGCTTGGTATGGTCTAAATTCTGGAAAAGACCTAAAAGAACATTTTAAAAGAAAATTTTATAAAACCAACCCAAAACTTCAGTTAATTCTGCAGAAGTTCACCTTCTCTAGGTCAAATAAGAGAGAGTAATTTTTGAAACCAGATATTAAAAAGCATGTCTTATCTATTTCTTCTTACTTTGGCAAAATCAGATTTGACCTTGGTAGACTCATCTGTTTAAAAACCCCTCTATAAACATGGCCTCAGCTGTCTTGCTACATCAAATGGCAGGAAATTGCAGCGACACACCCAACCACACCAGTATAAAATACATTCTCCCATAATAAAAAATGTAGGAAATTAAGATTTCATTCAATGATCAGAATCTCAATAAAAAGACACAATATTGAAATGTGTGAAAAATATCTGAGTGCTGGATGACTGGTAAAAAATAAGGGCACCAGTATTCCTCTTATCTAAGTATGAGATACAATCCGATACTTGTTGGCCATATCCTTGTCATAGATTCTAGTAAGTGTATATCTAAAAAATATGAAGTATATCTCAGTGTCTCTCGATTTCAAACTCAAGAATTTATACCACCAAGCACCTTTTTATTTACAAAAATTAAAATCAAAGTTTCTTTCATCCCTTCAGTACGATATTTTCAAATATTATGATGAATTTATTTATTTCTGAATGCAGGAAGATCATGATGCAAGATAGTATTGGATTTTCCCTTGTTTTGGAGCAATGAAAAGAACTCTATGCATTACAATATAGAATCCCATATCTTGTTAAGAATGAGAAATGCCATGCAAAGTGGAGGTTGAAACGAGCAGGCCATAATCATGCTAAATTAAAAAAAAATTATACAATTTGCCACTTGACTTCTAAATATTCATGCAAAATTTTTAGTATGTGGGAGATTGAGAGCAAAGAGACATTTTGCAAATTCATTGCAATACCAGAAATCTTCTATATTCCCCTCACCTGGATGACATCATGATCGGGGGGGGGGGGGGAGCTACTTAGTATAAATGTAAGATATGTATGTGCCACGGTTGATTGATACACGTCTGACAAAACTCAAATACACACACACACACACACACCACGGTTGAGACCCACCATTTTCAACCTGAATTTCCATTCCAGATTACCACCAATTTAGAAAACAATAGAAATTATTTTTTTTCTCTGTTCCAGAGACCCTCAAATTTGTGTTTCTCCTTCTAGTGTGCTACCATGCTACGATAATGAGTTAAGGAGACCCCTATTTTTTTGTGGTCAGTTCCAGAGCATTGCATTTTTAGCAATCTTTGATCCAAGAGCCAGTCTGGAGACCCCCATTTAAGACCAAGATTTAGTTCCAGAGCCCCCTATTTTTTATTTTGGTGTGGCACATACGTTTCATGTTATAATTCGAGTAGCCCCCCCCCCCTTGTTCATGATATAGTTTGACATATACGTTAACATGACATTGAATCTCCACTTTACATACAATATCTCAATGAAAAAAGCTTTTCATAGAATGAATTTCATTTCAAATACATGCATAGAAAATAATTTTTTCATTAAAAAGCAATATCCAGCCAAACAGCATACCATCAATACAATCACTATTACCGATCGCAAATTAAATTTATTTCACTATTTTGTGAGTTGTTAAATAACAAGTATAAGTTTTATCGCTATCACTAATTTCGATTGAAATTTATTTCTTTATTTTGCAACTCTCAACATTAACTTAAAGGTCAAGTCCATCCCAGAAAAATGTTAATTTGAATCAAATCCAACAAGCATAACGCTGAAAATTTCATCAAAATCGGTTGTAAAATAAGAAAGTTATGACATTTTAAAGTTTCGCTTGTTGGATTTTTCTCTCTTTATTAAAAAAAACAACTTTCTGTTGGGATGGACTTGTCCTTAAATGTGTACATCAAAATTGCAATTAAAACAATAAATAAAAACAGCAAAATGCCTCTTTCTCTCACCCACAACATTGAAACTAAATTAATCAATATATTAGAATGCTATGTGAAAATGTCATGCAAAAGGAAAACTTGAATGCAAGGTTCTTTTTCTCAATTCTATTTCATTTACAAATTACAATTAAAAACATGCATTAAGTTGTATGCTTGATGAATAAGTGTGGGTATGTTAATCTCACTGCTTTTCCCCTTTCATTTACTTTGACATTTTTGGTCACATATGAAGAAACAAATTCTTGTATTTCATAAGCTCTCCAAAATAATTGACTTTTCTACATCATTTGGATTTAAGAAAATATCTTTAAAGATTTTATAATTGAACACATATAACCTTAGGAAGGGCCTAATATTGTAACATTGGGTTGCATGAAGAAGATTGAAATGAATATTGACTCGCGTTCATATACTCACTGAATAGGTTATTAGCAGCATCATTCATTGGTACAGGATCAGAGTTAGGCTCAGATTGTTTGTCGGTAAGACCAACCCGTGATCCTGTTTGAATCTGAAAAAAGACATAACATAATGCTAGACGTATATACAAAATATTTCTTCATTCATTATCATTAAGTTAGATAACCCTCTTCATATTCAGATTAGAAAATGACAATGTTTAGTTGGAAGAAATTCTAATTATAAAGGAAGTTTTTTTAGGGAAAGGAAAACAACAAATACCACCCATCTTTAAAATCAGAATAAAAACTTCACAGGTAGACTTTTGTAACTCCACGTTGGAGATTTCGTGTGAAAATATGACTTCAGATTACTTTTCTATATCCATCGTCTATTGTTTTTTAACAAATTTTTGTTCTCCTTTTGCAATAATCTGCCCATAATAAAAGCAAAATAATCACACATTTAAGAATACCTGAAAACTCAATTTGTTTAGAATTACATATGTACATGAATTCCTAACAGTTTTCTGTCCAACATGCAGCTACAAATTATACGTTGAAATATTTGAAGAAAAAAAAAACTCCAGCAAGAGCTTCATACAGCTTCGATGCAAAGATGTTGAGAGGAATTACTAATTCCCCCTCCTTCTTTAGAGTTAGATGGGGTTAATCAAATGTACATGTAGGTTAGCTGATTTATAATTTTAACACTTCCTGTAGATCCAAGTCTGACTATACTTGTGACTTTTATATGATAGTCAACATTGTACAGTACAAACTCACCCCATAATGCTTGATGGTATTGACTTCACACCATCCCAGAGATGGGTGTGATGATGTGTCATAGTCACTGAGGACTAGCTGTCCGGTTTGACCACTCCTTACAACTACAACCAAAACATCAAGAAATATATGGACATAAAGTTGACATTTCTCAACATATAAAAAACATACTAGAATTAACCATCTTAAATTCATCATGCTTTTCTCAAAACAATCTTTCTCTGTTAAGGTAACGGTGGGCTAAAGATGCATAGAGTCTCCATTTCAGCACAAGCTTAATTCACTTTAGTACTTTTATTGGATGAGTAAAGCAGAGCACACATTTGAGGGGTGTTTAATAAAAGATTAAGTGTGATAGAGTCATGCTTACATGCCAATGCACACATGGTATCTAATGCATAACCTTACCACTAACTACTGTGGGAGCGTCTGGGTCTAGTGCTAATGACTCGTCTTTCAATCTGGGGACGTGGATTTTATTCCCATATTTTCCTTCATCAAAAAATTTATCCATGTTGTGCTGCACTCAACCCAGGTGGGGTGAATGGGTACCTGGTAGGAAGAAATTCCTCTAATGCTTGAGCGTGTATATGGGCAGCATAGCAAAAGCCAGGGTAATAATAGGAGCCCTTTGTTTCCTCAGGCAAAAAGCGCTTTATGTCTTTATGCCTGTCCTCTTTGATGATTGACCAATGCTACGATGCATTTTATACCGCACCCAACTGTGAATTAAAGTGTGACTGTAAATTACACATTATAAATTGTTAAACACTAACACCCCCAGGTTTGATATTACTATGGTTGAAGTCAAAACATCTTTGTGAACCCAACCAATATGGCTTACCGAGATCCACCTCTCTAGCGCTGCGTTGATACTTGGTGTGCTTCTTACGGTACATGGCATCTAGAATCTTCTCTTTGACCTGTGTTATGGTGTCCACGTTCAACACCCTCACCTCCTCAGGTCCTAACTCACTTTCTACATTCAAAGTCTATAGGATGGAAGAGGGAACAGAAGGAGAAAATGGAGAGAGAGAGAGAAGAGAGAGAGAAAAAGAGAAAAGAATGAAGAAGAGAGAATAAGGGAGAAGGTTTTAGATTAAGAAATAGATTAAAGCAAAATTGGAGAGGAAACTTGAAAAGACATTAATTTGTCCAATGAACAAGCTTCTTTTCTCAAAAAATAGTTGAAACAATCCATTTTACCATACATAATAAAAGCCAATATAATCACAATGAATCAATTATCTGTTTCCTAGAAATTAAAAAAAAACAAAGAAATTTATTCAAATGTGAATATGTTTTCTATCATATGTTTAAATGCTACACCAAGAAAAATAGTTTCTTGACCTTTAAATGGTGGCAAAACTCTTATCGTTTTAATTCATCTATACTATCAATTTTATATTTCATTCATTTGTTATTCATTCATGTTTCCTTTCTGAACAGGGTAGTCCAATTGAAGTTGCAAGGCCTTTGTAGCAGCTTTGTCACATACTACTATTTAACAATAGCTTCGCTCATAAAATTTGTAATCATTTGATCTAACTTTATATTCTATTTTGTTTTAATTATAAATAATGTAATTTCTATTCTCCTTGATTTTTTTTGTAATGTATTCATGTCTTATCATGACCCCTTTTTATATACATCACTTCTCTGAGGTCTCTGAGCCATCTATGTATTATTTATTTGCTTTGTTTTTGTTTTGTTACTTTGTGAATCTTTAATTTTGTTTTGTTTTTACTTTTGATGGTTGACTAAATGAATTGAATTTGGTGTCAGCCAATGGAATATCCAACTCTAAACATATTGACAGCTCAAAATGACTAGCGACATTTTTAAGTGTTTAGATATGTCAGTGAAATTGCTGATTAAGAGCTAAATTCAAAAAGTGCAATAAATGTATGCATGTGTTCCTCAGATGCTATCATGAGACATTGGGGATCGTTTCATGAAAGTACTTGTCAGACGTTTTATCCGACAATTCCTGTTTCATCCGACAATTACCATAGTAACAGTACTTCTCAGCCAATCAAATTCAAGGGAACTTTTCAGATCCGACAACTTGTCAGAATTAAGTGTTGATGAAATGCTCCCTAGTATGTGCCTTTACAAACACAAATACTACATACCATTGAGGCAATAAGTATAAGAATTAAATGCACAAGCTACTTTTGGAACCATTCTAAAACAGAACAGCAACCTATGTCTCAAAGGTAACTAGTGTGTGTAATTTTTCTATTTCTCTAGCAAAATAATGTTTATTATGTTTTACAAGATACCAATGTGCATACTTGTTATATGATAAACCATCTTCATCTTTTTTTTTCTTCTTCTCCTTCTTTTCATCTTCTTCCTCACATTCCTTATTACTTTTTGCCCCATCTCTTCCTCCTTCTCATTTCAATCGCCCATTAACTATCCTAATTTATTCTTGACAATTTGGTTTGACCATTCAAACCATTCATGCATCCGTTTTAAGAAATGCGGTTCAGGTTGTTTCCCCCCCCCCCCCTGAATCATGTGAGTATTTGTCAACTTTGAATAGATATTTTTTTTCTATTCCCTGCTGCTTCTTCACATCCCATTTTCCTTTTCTGTTATATTATACAGTACAGTGTGTAAAGTGTAAAGTGTACATGGTCTGTACAGTGTATTGTTACGTATTTCTCACTAGTTTTTAAGTATTTAATTGATATGTAATTGTGTATTTAATTGTACCACTTTCATTTTTGCATTGATAATAATCCAACTGTCATGGTTGCAATGAGTTAATAAATAAATCTCTAAATCAGTGACTGGGCAATAGAAACTAGTCACTGGTACCAGTTATTAACAAACATTTGCCTGCTAGCAAAATAAATGACTGGTCATGTGATTAGATTTCAATCAGTCATAATATAAGGATCCCAATCGCGATTCATAGTGAGAACATTTACCACTTCTTCAAATTCTTGGCTCTCTGTGAGGAGATTGTCAAAGTTGAGGGAGAAGTAAGACTGTCCAGTCAGGGCATCCACAGGTCCTTTCTCACATTGAATCTTGATAGCTTGATAGAGTTTGTACAATGGCTCACCAGCAGATTCCTAGCAAAAAAAAAAAAAAAGAGTGGAAATATTTAGGATTGCTGTGGAGATTTTTTATAATTCATTATTATTTAAATCACTTTCCGGTTATTGTAGGAAAAGGAAAGATTTGTATGAAAAAGTTGAGGATTCATTTGAATCTTTTGCTTTCTTGCTATAGAAGAGAATGATAATAAATGCATCTCACTGGAATATAAAAAATACACCAATATTCAACTTACAAGAAGTAAAGTTTTAGAAACAAATGTTTTTATATGCAGGAATACAGCAATATTGCCACAATGAAAGTTTCCTTTTTGAGTGTATTATATAAATTTACTTTATTAAGTAACAATGTATTCTTCTGTATAGAAAACAAATAATCTGAAATGCATCTGAAAAATATGTTGATGGCTGTAATATGTGACCACCATAAAACCATTATAAGGGTTTGCCAATAGGTGAATACAATCTAACTGTAAAAGTGTAATTGTGAGATAAACATATCACTCAGACTAAATATGAATTGTTCACAAATAAAGTAGGTATACTCCATGTTCACACTTACCTTAATGAACTTAAACATAGCTAAAGCAATCCAGTTGTTCAGCATTTTATCTTCCAAAGATTCTGTCCTGGAAACAAAAAGGCAAAAAGTACTTCCTGTAATATTTGCAGCAATCAATAAATTTCAACAGAATATCAGTAATAGTAATCCGAAGAAATCATATCCAAGTTAAAAGTAAAATTAAAAGAAACAAGTGGAATGCCTCTGGCCGTCTCACCTGCATCACGCGATTCAATATAGCAGCAGTGCTGATTTTGAAAACTACTATAACTCGCACAAGATGTTCAGTGATACTTGGTTACTCTTATTTCCACGTTTTATGAACTAGACCAATACACTTATAGAGATATGATGGCAATTCAACAAATACCCCCAACGTGGCCAAAGTTCTTTGACCTTACATGACCTTTGACCTTGATCATGTGACCTGAAACTCGCACAGGATGTTCAGTGATACTTGATTACTATTATGTCCAAGTTTTATGAACTAGACCAACACACTTTCAAATTTATGGCTGTAATTCAACAAATACCCCAATTTGGCCAAAGTTCATTGACCCTAAATGACCTTTGACCTTGATCATGTGACCTGAAAATTGCACAGGATGTTCAGTAATACTTGATTACTATTATGTCCAAGTTTCATGAATCAGATCCATAAACTTTCAAAGTTATGATGGTAATTCAACAGATACCCCCAATTCGGCCAAAGTTCATTGACCCTAAATGACCTTTGACCTTGGTCATGTGACGTGAAACTCATGCAGGATGTTCAGTGATACTTGATTAACCTTATGTAAAGTTTCATGAACTAGGTCCATATATTTTCTAAGTTATGATGACATTTCAAAAACTTAACCTTAGGTTAAGATTTTGATGTTGATTCCCCCAACATGGTCTAAGTTCATTGACCCTAAATGACCTTTGACCTTGGTCATGTGACCTGAAACTCGCACAGGATGTTCAGTGATACTTGATTACTATTATGTCCAAGTTTTATGAACTAGACCAACACACTTTCAAATTTATGGCTGTAATTCAACAAATACCCCAATTTGGCCAAAGTTCATTGACCCTAAATGACCTTTGACCTTGATCATGTGACCTGAAAATTGCACAGGATGTTCAGTAATACTTGATTACTATTATGTCCAAGTTTCATGAATCAGATCCATAAACTTTCAAAGTTATGATGGTAATTCAACAGATACCCCCAATTCGGCCAAAGTTCATTGACCCTAAATGACCTTTGACCTTGGTCATGTGACGTGAAACTCATGCAGGATGTTCAGTGATACTTGATTAACCTTATGTAAAGTTTCATGAACTAGGTCCATATATTTTCTAAGTTATGATGACATTTCAAAAACTTAACCTTAGGTTAAGATTTTGATGTTGATTCCCCCAACATGGTCTAAGTTCATTGACCCTAAATGACCTTTGACCTTGGTCATGTGACATGAAACTCAGGCAGGATGTTCAGTAATACTTGATTAACCTTATGGCCAAGTTTCATGAACTAGGTCCGTATACTTTCTAAGTTATGCTGTCATTTCAAAAACTTAACCTCAGGTTAAGATTTGGTGTTGACGCCGCCGTCGCCGTCGCCGTCGGAAAAGCGGCGCCTATAGTCTCACTCTGCTATGCAGGTGAGACAAAAAACAACAACAAAGACAGGGATAGTTTGAACATAATAGAACAAGAAATTAATGAATTTTCAAAAGTTGTGAAAATATAACAGTATTATAACTTTGATGAAGTCACCACCGTCATCATCACCGCCACCACGACCATCATCCCCATCATCATCATCATCATCATCATCATCATCATCACCATCAACATCATCACCACCACCATCATCATCTTAATCATCATCATCATCATCATCATCATCATCATCATCATCATCATCATCATCATCATCATCATCACCATCATCATCATCACCACCACCATCATCATCATATTCATCCTCCTCCTCATCATCATCACTATAATGCCATACACAGGTCAGTAGTGTACCTACCTTTTAAATAGTTGTTTTAGCCTCTGTCTGTCTGCTGCTTCTCCCATTGTATCACTCATTAGAGTTGTCAGGACACTACAATACCAAGATATAAACAGTTTTGATTACAGGATAATTCAACAAATTGGTGTTCTATGTGCTCTGTATCTGGTGTTCTATGTTAGCTTTATCTGAATTATTAAAACTTAAAATATCAAAACATATCTTTTCATGCATATTGGATATAATTGTAAGATTGTACATTACGTTGTACATCTACATGTAACAATTAAATGTGTTTCATTTTATACTTTTTTTTTTAATCAATTCATAAATTGGGTTGGAGCACTATACTTTTTGGTATAAATCAATGTTAATAAAATAATATATCGCCAAAAGGTGGGGGGGGGCTGATTCGGGCCCCCCTTATAATCTCGACCTTCGATCATGTGATCACGATGAAAATTGGTACACAAATTGCCCATGGCATAATCTACAACATTGGAAGATCATATTCTTTGCAAAATCTCATTTCTAATCAATTATGCTAATTTATGTGTAAAAAAAAAATTTGCTCTAATTAATTAAATAGGGCCCATAAAATGGTATTTTTTTTGTTCATACACTCTATATGATTCTGATCATATGTACTTAAAAAATTCAATATCACAATTATTTTCTTATGTATTTTTTTTTTCCACTTTAATTTTTTATTGTTTTTTTTCAATGGAAATTATTGGGGACTTTATTTTGACCAAAACCAAGATGAAATTAATTGAGTTTGATTAGTAAAAGGAAAAATAATGATACATTTATGAATTTTTGGTAAAAACACTATTTGCATTGTATTTGTACACAAATTCATATTTTTGAGCAAATTTTGGGTCTGCATGCACTTACAAAATGTTGCATAATTCCGAAATCTTGTACTCGGGGATTGTAATTTTGGTTTCAAAAGTTGCGCAAGACTTGAAAATAAAAAGTCAGAAAGCAACGCGGTCAAAAATTTTGCGCGGCAAATTTATCACGAAAAATGTAGAGGGGGGGGGGGCTGAATCAGCCCCCCAGTCTTATTAGGGTTAAACCCGAGTTTCGAATACAGATGAGGCCATCGAGTACGAGACAAGAGGCAGTACAACTATGCAGTACAGTAACACTCATATACTTACTCTGTGAAATATTTAAACTTCTTTTCCATGACAAGAACTACCGTGAGCAGCGATGCTATATTAGCCCTGTTAACAAAAGGTGAACAACATTATTTAGGTAATTTGCATTTTTCATAAACATTTGGTATCAAAATGATTAAATTATTTGAAGTAAACATGTAGGTCTGCTATGAGAAGGAGATGGATAGATTTTTTTTTCATTTTTAATCCATCAAGATGTTAGACAAAAATGCATCAAAGTTGCTTAATCCATTCCTGGAATGTCATATATGACGGTCATCTAGTTGTCTATGACCAGTTTCAAATATTTTCTTACATTAACTTCTTAAACTCAGTATACTCTTTATGTAAAGACATGCAATTTACAGTAAAGAGAAAAATAAGATCAGAAATCTATCTCCCATTATGTAAAACTTGGCTTGACTCTATCCTGAATAATATGTGGAATCGTCTTCAAATTTAACTTGTTATGATTCAATCAAGAGCCTCTTTATCATGAAATCATCCAATATCATAGCAATTGATACATCATGAAATATATATATCTAATTTAAATGTATCTGATTGCAACAAACAAAATGAAACTTTAAATGTATAGAAGAATTTATAGATCAATGAGAGTCTATGCTCTGCAGACTTGAAAAAAAACAGTCCTTTATCTCTCTCCAAGCAAGTAATAGTCACCGGGGTGGGGTGGCACCTCGGTGACTCCCAAATTATTTCCAGTTAAAATTCACCCGAGAAATTAAAGGTTATGATCTTGGGTGACTCTGCAGCAATATAGGGCATCTAGGGTGACTCTCAGGTGAAATCTCAGAATGTACCGCAACATCAAATACGTGTAGGCTTATTGTAACATCACAACAAACACTACATGTACTTGCTAAGATTTTGTTATTTTATCACAATATCATGCAATTATCAGCTGTAGAAAAATAAATATAGGATTTGAGCACCTTGCTAGGTGCTCAAGGCACTCCTATATTACCCCGGCTAAGCTAGTCTATCCATTGCGGTGCGCACAGCTTTTTGAGGAATTACTTCTTGCTGGTACCCATTTACCTCACTAGGTTGCGTGCAGCACAATTTGGATATATTTCTTTCTGAAGGAAAACACGCCATGGCATGGAATCGAACCCACGTCCTTCAGATTGAAAGACAAGAGTCCTAACCACAACATCACGACGCCCCCACACCCACAAATGGTCACCCAAAGGCTCCTCTGCCGATGTACAGAAGAGTCAACAAGGAATCACCCTAGATAGATGACCCAGGCCCGTATTCTGAAGTCAGGTTTAACTTAAACCATGGTCTAACTCTGTGTTAAAACTATGGAAAGCCAAATACATCAACATTTTCCTTACATTGTATGTTTCTTATATTTACTGTACTCTTTCCTAGCTCGTGAATGGTGAAGAAAGCTATCTTATCTATCCTCCCGAAACAGTTAAAAATTATTTGAGATAAAAATGAGCTGATACATTTAAATTATACTGTTACAGATTTATGCCACTATTGGCTATTTATAGTTAAACCACAACTCAAGTTTAAACCAGAGTTTAAATTAAACCCGACTTCAGAATACTGGCCCCAGGGTCTTATGGGAGATCACTATAAATAGGGCATCATCATCATCATCATCCATTAAAGTACAGTCCACCAGGTTGGTGTATCATCGTACTTGTAGAATTATGCAGGAGTATGTACAGTGCTGTGGAAGATCTATTCTACGTACACGTGCGGTTAAAAAAAAAATCAGGAAACAACTACTCACTTTTCTTTTGTAGTGATTTTCCTGCATTTGTCAAGTGCTTTAATAAAAATGAGCAGGAAATCTTTGTTGCTGAGAAGTTTAGAGAACGCAATCATAGCCATCTCCTCTGACTCGCTTGGTATCTACAATGTCAATGCAAAAGAGAAATTAAGTCCACCTAATCATACACTGTTAATACTATTACAAATGGAATATGCCAAATAGTTTTTGTACACATCTAAATCCAATCTTAACAGTCATTTTCAAAATTATGCGACTAGGTAATAAGCAGTCTTATACCAAACTGTTCAGAGAATCTGAGCTATTTTTGTTGGGGGGGGGGTACAGCTTTTTTGTATAAATGGAAGGGTTCTGCTGCAGAATTTATATTGTAGAACTTGCATTAACAAACACACAATGCACCTATCAATGGAGGAAAATATACAGGTGAAAGATGCATGCAGTATGAACATGCCACTGTAAACCACAGGTACCAAAATTCAGAACATGTACGTCGTTATTTTTTAATGGCGTTAATCTACTATTTTATCCTTTTGTTTGCTGAAAATGTTAAAACTAAATCCATTGTAAAAATAGCAGCTTATGTGACGTCATAGGCTATTAAAATGCGATCAATATCGTTCTTCTGAACCCAGTTCGGTGTTGGAGCTTGGTTCAGCAGCATTTTAATGCTCTCAACACGAACACCGAACTTGAAATCACTCAATGTACAAAAAAAAATCATCAAAGCAAAGTAAAATACGATGTAATTAATTTGTCTGCTTTGGACAATGATAGTGTGTGATGCATGCAATATTAATGACTAACCTCTGGGTCTTGATCGTCTGGCTTGACATCCAAACCAAAGAATAACATGCTCTTCATGTAGTCATGGTTGCTGACGAATGGCATGCCTAGCCCCTTGAGCTGATCCTCAATATCAGTCATCTCTTGGTCAATGAAGAAACCTAAATATAAAATACATGAATATAAATATCTTACTTCTCAAGTTAAAAGAATCATTTCTCCATATATGTAATTTGATTTCTTAAATATCTAGTTTCATTTGACAAGATTGTTTGAAGTTTAAATTCATCCATCACAAAAGAAATACATGTGGAGGTTACAGCAAACGTTTCCGAAGGGTAATAGACCTTAGGCATTGATGTCATCTCGCCACCATCTTCGAGGCTGCAGCCGTTGCCTTGCATGCATTGGTGATCTCCAGCTGGTGCATCTCTGACAACTCAGTTTACTGTATACATATTCCTATATCCTCTGATGGAGGGCGCTAGAAGATTATGATGTCGCACACTTAGGGTCTATTGTTCCAAGAATCGGCAACTCTGGGTTTTTTCATGCAACATCTTCTTAGTTATTTTCAATGAAAAATGCTCCCCCAGTGAATGAGATGCAAGGATTTTGAAGGCTTTTAACAGTCAACTCATTAACAAATCGCCTTATGAACTGAATCTTCATAGTGTGATATACTAGTGCTAGCTGCTCTAGAGTGACAGAGAGTAATTTTGCTTACCAAATTAGAGAAAAGTTCTCAACTATTAGCTATGTACAGTCCCAGGGGAAAATCTGCTAGATAAAAGACTTTTTGTGGAGCAGTCTTCAATAATAATGTGGAGTATATTGCGATGTGATACCAGGAAAATTATTCCCTGGCTGATCACATACCTGTCATGACCTCTCTCCTTGAGTTCTGCATAAGGTTCTCCATTTCCATTTCAGTCTTCATGATCGTGGCTTTGTAGTTCCTATGCCCAATGCCCACAAAGGCAAGGAAGAGGACAATACTGAATAAGACAACACCTCCGACGGACGCACCAACGATGATAGCAATGTCATTACTGCTTGTGTCATAGGTGGCACTGCCTATGTACTGCCTGATGTTCTCCCCATGAAACACCTGATGATAAACAACACAAGCAATTCAAAATATTGGTTCCCTTGCTAATAAATGTAATCCAATGATTTTTTTCTATAATAATCCTTACTTATATTTTATTTATTGTAATATACAATTCCCTTATTCCTCTTTAACACTGATGTCACGTTGCGATTATTTGTAATGATCCTAATCATTTGATATTTTATAGTTTTAGACATACATTAATAACTGATTGTCATTGTTTCATTCGATTTTCTAATTAATTCATTGCTATTGTTTCAGTGTTATTTTATCAGTGAATAAATTATACAATTAATAGCTTTATAATTAGTAATTGTTCCATTTTGATAACTAAAAATATTTCAGTTTTATTCATATTACCATTTAAGTAAAAATATTTGTTTATTTATGTTACCAAGCATTGTTATCTTTGACTCAGATTTTGACTTTATTCTCATGTATGATATGATTTTTGTTGTTCTTTATGATTTCATCAGGTCATTGATGAAAAACAGTTTTATGCTGACCTTTTGTACCTGAATAAATATGTTCTAATAAATAAATAAATATATAAATGACAAAAAATGCAAAAGGTTTTAATATACCACAGGCACCCTCTAAAAACATATGTTATTTTTTATACTGTCAAAATGGTCAGAGAAACCTCATTATGTTTTTTTTTCTTCTTAAGAAGATTTCTCATTATTGTTAGGCTTTGCTTTCAGGCAGTGTAGGAGGCACATGAGGGTGATGGGTGGTTTTGCCCTCATAACGGCCCAAATCACTCCTAAAATAATTGCATGCTTTGCAACATTTTAAGGGTCACCCCAAGATATTCAAGAATGTTTAGAAAATCAATATTTTACATACTACGGCAGAATGACGATATTTGCATTTTCTGTATACCGTAAAGTTCCGTGTATACGGCGCACTTATTTTCACATCAGAAAATGTCAAAAGTTGGGGTGCGCCTTATACACGGGCACAACGGAATCGCGGCAGAAGTTTTGACATGAATGCATACGTATGGGGCTGTAGACAGCGCATAGGTGCATGGGATGTTGCGCGGTTTCATAAATGGCAAAATAGACTTTAAAAATTTTCATAATGCAATATTCATGATGAGTACTTATCACTTTGACACACGCAAAAACATGCATGTTCTTTATTCCACTAGCGCTGCACAGGGAACTGATCTACCAGCACATCGATTCGGGAGCAGGCTTTTCCCCCTAGTAACGGTACAGTCACATGACTTAAGCAAGTCACATGATTTTCGGCAATTAAAAAATAAGTGCGGGGCTCACGGAATTTCCATAGCAGGGCTCCGCTACACCGGCGGCAATATTTGGAGTTAGCTCCTGCTTTTCCTTTTCTCCGTTGTCCAACTAATTACCGCTTATTTAGTGTTGAAAAGTGAGGGGGGAAAAAATTGTAGCACAGGTAAGGAACGTGCCGATTCGGATGGGTAATTTTCCCGGTAATGTTCATGTCTTTTTTGGGGGGACAAGTCCAAAAGTTGGGGTGCGCCTTATAAACGGGTGCGCCATATACACGGAACTTTTCGGGAGTTGCTCATTGCACAAAAAAGTAACCCTTAAAAAAATATTCCTGAACTGCTTTTAGGGCTGGAGTTAGGACATTCTTTGGATCTAGGGTAAGTTGGGAATTCCACTGTGATCAGACGTTTTGGCAAAAGTATGGAAACTAACCACAACATTGATGTCGTTAAGGAAATCGGTAGCATTCCCTTTACATATCCCATTCTCTGGTTGTTTTGCAGGAGACAAGCAATTCAATGAAGTTGGTGTGGCCTCGGTCACCTCACACTTTCCCTGACCCATGCAAACAGTCACAAACTCTTCAATATTCTCTGATGGTCTGTTGAGGTTTTCTCCCTGGAAAGAAAATAATAAGAAAGAAATATCATATTTCTGCTTTACATATGCTATATGTACATGGTACAATGTTTTATTTGTATTTCTGTGATTTTCTGGTTTTAATGTGGAATAAATGAAATGGAATGAAATAAAGTATGAATAATAATAACGTTTTATTTACCCAGGGTGGCCACTTCACTTAGGAAACTGCTCTACCAGCGGGCCCTGCATAACATAATATGTTATTACCCTTCTCCAATCTAAATGCTGAGCGCCTAGCAAGTCTTTGGTATGACTCGACCAGGGATCGAACCCACAACCTCCCATTCATGAGGCGGGTGCTCTACCACTGAGCCACCATGCCTGGTATCTATTACAATCAACATGTTGAACTGCAGGTAATTTACAGTATCTTCAATATTTTCAATCTTCACAGTACTTCCAACCTTGCCATTTCAAAGCACACAGATTCATAAGAAATATCATACAAAATTGACTGATTATGAGGATAGTGATGGAAACTAGCATATCAATGATGTGGAGCTCATCTGGAATCTTGCAACAAAATTTAACACAATTTCAGCCCAGTTGACACTGTAGTGTGACATATATTGAGGAAACAGAATTGAAATTGATGAAGAAATGACAGAGAAGAAGCAATTTTTGTGATTTATGAATCAGTTTCGTATAAAGTAGCATAAATAATTTTCTAGTCAAACTTTCTAAATTCTGTGTAGAACCTTGGTGAACCTCATGTAGCTCTCAGATGGAACAAAAAAAAATCAAATCGGTCAAATAAATAAGAAGCATTTTTTGTGAGTTATGAAAAATATGCATAAATTAGCATATTTAATGAGTTTCACAAATCTGTGTAGAAGTTTTGTGTCCCCACCTAAAGCTATCATATAAAGCAAACAAAATTGAATTTGATCAACAAATGAAGGAGCAATTTTTTTGTTGTGATTTATGAATAAATTTTGCATATATAAGCATAAATAATTTCTAGTTTGGTGACCCACATGCAGCTCTACCAGATGGATGAGAAAAAAAATCAAAATTGGTCAACAAATAAAGAAGAAGCATTTTGGGGGGATTATGAATAAATTTCGCATGAATTAGCATAAATAATTTTCTAGTCAAAATTTCAAAATTTTGTGTAGAAGTTTGGCAAACCTCATGAAGCTCTACCAGATCGAAGAAAAAAATCAAAATCGGTTGACAAATAAAGAAGAAGCATTTTAAGTGAATTTTGAAAATATGAATAAATTAATTTCGCATAAATTAGCAAAAAAAAATTTCTAGATAAAATTCTATGCAGAAGTTTGGTGAACCTCATAAAGCTCTACCAGATTGAAGCAAAGAAAATCAAAATCAGTCAACAAATAAAGAAGGAGAAGCATTTTTATAAATTTAGAAAAATGTGCATAAATTAGCATGTTTAATGAGTTTCAAAATTCAGACGGCATACGATGGACGCCACGCCATGGCATAAGCTCATCCAAAAAAGGTCCTTTTTTGCCCTTCTATCGCACCTTCACTAAGACCTCAAGGTGATAGAAGGGCTGGTACAATAAATAATATATAGCATTTACAAGGCGCCGAACTTCAAGCTGTCCGCGATTCAATATAGCAGAAGTGCCAACTTTGAAAACGACTATAGAATAATTATTCACAAAAAACACCATTCATATGATAATAAATTACTATGTTCATTGACCCTAAATGACATTTGACCTTGCTTGTGTGACAGAAGACTTGTGCAAGACGATCAGTGATACTTGATTACCCTTATGTCGACGTTTCTAGATCCAGAACTAGATCCATAAACTTTCAAAATTGTGATGGCAATCCACCAAATAACCCCAATATGGCCAAAGATCTTTGACCTTGGTCATGTGACCTGAAACTCACACAGGATGTTCACTGATGCTTGATTACTATTATGTCCAAGTTTCAAGAACTAGGGACATACACTTTCAAAGTTATGACATTTCAAAAACTTAACCTTGGTTAAGATTATGTTTTGATTCCCCCAACATAATTTAAGTTCATTGACCCTAAATGACCTTGGTCATGTGACCTGAAATTCACAAAGGATGTTCAGTGATACTTAATTACTCTTATGTTTCATGAACCAGATCCATAAACGTTCAAAGTAATATTAGAAATCAATAAATACCCCAACATGGCCATTGTTCATTGACCCTAAATGACCTTAGACCTTGGTCATGTGACCTGAAATTCACAAAGGATGTTCAGTGATACTTAATTACTCTTATGTTTGATGAACCAGATCTATAAACATTCAAAGTTATAATGGAAATCAATAAATACCCCAACATGGCCATTGTTCATTGACCCTAAATGACCTTTGACCTTGGTCATGTGACCTGAAATTCACAAAGGATGTTCAGTGATACTTAATTACTCTTATGTTTGATGAACTAGATCCATAAACGTTCAAAGTTATAATGGAAATCAATAAATACCCCCAACATGGCCATTGTTCATTGACCCTAAATGACCTGTGGCCTTGGTCATGTGACCTGAATCTCAGGCAGGATGTTCAGTAATACTGTCTAATTTTCATGAACTAGGCCCATATACTTTCTAAGTCATGATGACATTTCACCTTAACCTTAGGTTAAGATTGATGTTGATACCGCCGCCGTCGGAAAAGCAGCACCTATAGCCTCCCTTTGCTATGCTATGCTGCCACCCTATAACACGGCTCAACATCCCCCTCCCCCTAAAATAAAGGCTTTTCCTGGAAGTTACCACTAGTGGCAAATCAATGTTTCTTTTTTTTTTTTTACTCCAACAGGATGAAGTACGTACTGTAAGTGTCACTATTTCTCCAGGAATTTTGATGACAACATTCATTGTGTCATACACAGGATCAGGGTAAAATTCCAGATTATCAGCTGGGGAAACCAGACCATCCAAGATGAAAGAAATTCCTACAGGGGCAGCTTGTCTTCGGCGGCGTGATGAGGCTGGTGTCAGGTCTAATGCAGTCACGTTTGGAGTCAGGCAGTTAATCTCTGAATCAGAGATTATTAAGCATTCCTGTTAGAAATCAACAAAAACAATGTATATTAATACTTATTTTCCTGTATTATGTTTTAGTTTAGTGTTTCTAGTCTCCCTTCTTCTTACTTTTGTCTTTTATTGTCTCATTGTTGCAGATATACTCTAAAGATCACTGTATTACATTGATTTTGATGCCAAACATTTTGATAAATTAATTTATTATTCATGTTTGAGACTTGGGCTACTATTAATTCATATAAACAATGAATCCTTTATCATTGGCCAGTTCTTACCTCAATGATTGTCGTGTCACTAGAGGTTAGTTGTAGTTCTGCAGTCTGTAAAATAGAGAACCCTGTCCCAGACACAGTCAGCTCTATTCCACCACTAAAGAAAGAGATTTCAAAAAATGACTAATGGTGGAAGAAATGAGACTAACTTTCAAATCAACAGTACTCTAGATGTAGCTGTTACTCTGAACCATAGCTTAGAAAAGATAGCACTTATAGTCACATCACAGAGAAGTTGGTGGAAAATCTCACTGATTGAGACTTTTGGGGTCGATTTGTGATTATAAAATATACAAAGACAATGTCTCACTCTATTAATAGTCCTAAACTTGGTACCAAGAATTGCACAACACTTGATAAAAACACTCCTTGAATGGCCTCTCACAATGTGGGCTGTTGTATGGCAATCACAACTTCCATAAGGAATGTTATTATATTGACAGGTGAAAAATCCTCAGGGACCCTTACAACCCTGAATTGTCAAAAACCTACTTGGAGTCTAAGTCCTCCTGCAAAGATGCTTTTACAGTCACACAAAATCTTATTTGGAAAGCACATAACCTAAGTGACAAAATGGCAGTCAAATGAATTTATTCCCTGATTGCAGAGCAAAACTATAAGATTAGACACAATTTGATTTAAGAGGGTTGTGGCCAAGTGGATTAGTCTCCGGACTTTGAAACAAAAGATCATGGGTTCGAATCCCAGCCATGCAGTTATTTCCTTAAGCAAGAAATTTGATCCACAATGTGCTGCACTAAACCCTGGTGAGATAATTGGGCACCTGGCAGGAATTTATTCCTTGAAACACAGTATGCGTAACATCTGCTCTGCTAAAGCCAGGGTAATTATGCTGCATTACTGCTTCTGTAAAGGAAGTGTTGAAGGCCTGGTCCCACTGGCAAATGGACACAAAACATATTCATAACAGGTACAGCGGACAAGCAAAATTTCTATCCGCTCCAGACAATGGACAAAATGGGTGAACAATGAAATCACAGTGGACGGATGCTCGATGGATGTACTGTAGAGCGTATGAAACTTGATGCAAAGAGTACACAACGGATACATAACGTTTTCCAACGGATGGCAAGATTCTTTTCCATTTTACATCCTCTCTGCATCTGTAAGTGCAGTGAGACCGGGCCTTAAGCACTATATAAGCAATTATCATAATTTATTATTATTTTTCTTGAAACTTACGACATGATGGATTCCTTGGGTGCGTAATCTTCAATAGAAGGATTAGGTGCATATAGATATCCACCAGGCAACACTCTCTCTGCTCCATCAAAGCTCACGGTAACTGAAAAATCGCCCTGATCAGATCTTCCAGTTAAACATCTTATCAGCTCAGATGTTATACTAAATTAAATGATAAAACATCAATATTTACTTACACATGTACAATAATACCTTGCTATAATTTAGAGTGACAGGTAATTGCGTATATCACATGTTTTCGTTAACATGAATTTGAGGATTTTTTTTAAATATCAATTTTACCCAAATCAAGAATAACACATTTATTGTAATACCTTCTTTCTTTATTTCTTCATCAATCATATATCACTGAATTATATTGTTGTTTGCTATTTCCACTGAACAATTGTACATTTGATTATTATATTATAATAAGTTGTTATTGTTGTTGTTCAGTTTTAGGGTTTTTTGTTTAGTTTAAAGATATTCTATGTACTCGGTCACTTACTTGGCACAAAAGAGACCCTAACCTTACATGCCCTGCTTTTTCAGGGGTTCTCCTTATTCTTTCGATACTTTTATTATTTTCTGTGTTCTTTTTTTCCACTATCACAATGCTTTGTGAATATATTAATCGCCAGAATGTGAAATCACCTTTGTAACACACACATATGTGTAGAAGGCAGGAAAGGCAAATAAATACCTCATCTTATCTTAAAATATATCCGTACGAGGAAACACGGAAAGTAAGGGAGTAAAAGAAACACATGTGATGTTTCAATTTCTCAAAATGGTGTTAGCTGGTGACCTTGCCGAAAGATATTTGAGGAACAATACTGTGTACTATAACACCCTAGCTTACAAAGATTTCAGAGTGATTTTCCAAAGTTCTGCTTGAAGCTATGTTAAGAAAGCAATTCTTCCATACTAGATTTAATCGAAAATAATGCTCATCTCCCCTCCCAAACATCAATTTTCTTATGCTTGAAGAATTATACCATATATATATAAGGAAATGTAAAGTTTGAAATTTTCCTTATTCATATATATATATATATATATATATATATATATACATATATATATGAATAAGGAAAATTTCAAACTATACATGAAAAATCATGAACGATCAGGATATACCATGCAGCAAACCATTTTGAATATCAAATCATAAACATGCTACACCTCATAAATCCCTATCTTCAAGTGTACAGAAGATGCTTGGAAAACTTTTCATTAAAGTAGCCAGTACTGAAAATATAATTGTCTTACTCTGACAATTTCTGTATTTTTTTTAGCAAAACACTGGTCACTGATTGTCATTATTCTGACTATCATAGAA
Organism: Lytechinus pictus; assembly: GCF_037042905.1. NCBI lineage: Eukaryota > Metazoa > Echinodermata > Echinoidea > Temnopleuroida > Toxopneustidae > Lytechinus > Lytechinus pictus. The sequence continues at coordinate 25,474,290 of NC_087247.1, forward strand.
ACACAACTTGTCAACATTGACAAGCTTTATGAAATGGAGGTATGACCTTTTGTCTATTGCTAACCTTGGAAGCCCCCTTTCCCCAAAAAAGTTGTTACAAAAATAGAAAAATAGCATTATCCTTAAATTCGCTATTGGTGAAACAGATTTCACAAATTCTATAGGAATATTCCTAGACTATTTACAGTTGTAGTTCTAGTATGTATACTGTTAAAATCACATCATGTTCACAATTACAAGTGGGTATAAAGCATACTTCATATTTACAAGAAAAATATTTCTTACCTACATGACAAATAAGCTTACCTGTTCTCTGTGATTTTACACTCAGCATTCCCAACAAAAACCCTGATGTCTCTCCCAGTATTCAAGTCATTTCCACTGATTTCAAGCTCAGTTCCTCCAGCTGCTATCCCAGTTACAGGTGAGAATTCACTTACACTAGGGTTCTGAAAAGCAACCGGGTAGGAACATGAAGCCAATTAAAAAATAAATGCTCTGTAAATATAATAGACATATATTGGATTACACCTAATCTTTAATTTCATACAATGCCTACTTAATAGCTTGTTGTACACGAATAAATGGGAGGCTAAATGTCAAACATTCGTACCATTGCACACGTACCGTCCAAAATGTACCGTTGCATGGTCAGGAACAAGGTGACGCCACTATAAAAATTAGGGTTCAATGCATTGCGCTTAGTACATGCAGGTGCAGTACACAGAGGGCTTGCTAGCTAAATGCGCATTACTGCTGCAGATAATGAGTGCTTGAGGAATTTTACTTTCAATGATTCTTTCTTATTTTCATAGATTAACATGGGAAAAAAAATTGATTGCTGTTTTTATTTTTGAGGTGTTGTACAACACAAACAGTGAATCCTTAATCATGCTATGGTGTGACATTTTGCATTTGGTGAAAGAAAAGACACTCTATTTCTCGGCTACGCCTTGGTGAATAGAGCATCTTTTTTTCACCTTCTGTTTTTTTTTATATATGTTTCGTCCAGGATAACTTTCTGGTTCTACATGTATTTAATTTCATTCTGCTTAAATTACAAACCCTTTACCAACAACCATGATATTCTTTAATGATAAGGACAATCCTAGAGATATATTAATTCAATAATAACAGGTGGTGTTGCTGGTTAATAAGTTACATATATGCTTTTCACACTGCATTTCCTTAACCCCATACTATCCTTAACCCCAGACTATCCTTAACCCCATACTATCTTTTTTTCGATTCACACTGTCTTTCTTAACCCCATACTATTTGCTTAGCCGGGGTTAACGCCTTAACCCCGGGCAATCACACAGCTCATAAATATTGATGATTTTACCATACAGAGCGCGATTAATGTGCAATTTCGGCTTCTGTGATTGGCTAGTGCTTAGCCTCACCTTTCCTTAGCCCTGTTTCGTTTCACACTGCATCTCTAAACACCACAATAAGCCAGCTAACCCTGCTTTTTTGCACGGCCAGATAGTATCGTACTATTTACCGTACTAGCCCACTTTGCTAAAACATAGTGTGAAAACGAAGTGGGCTAAGCTTAACCCCAGGAAATTGGTGGGGCTAAGACCCCCTTAGCCCCACCAATTTCCTGGGGTTAAGAGAAAAAAGTGCAGTGCGAAAAGCATAATATATTATTAACAAGCAAGACTACTTGTTATTATTGAATTATTTATAATAATTAAGAATCCAGTCAGTATAAGATTAAGATAAGATAAGATTTTATTAAACTCTATCGACCTCCGATCAGGGGTATAAGAGTCTCAACAAGAACATATTTACAATAATGGATTTGCGTATAAAAATGAACATATTTACAATAATGTATTTGCGAATAAAAATGAACATATTTACAATAATGAATATGTGTATAAAAATGAACATATTTACAATGATAAATACAAATGTTTGCATTGTAAAAGTACATTTGCAAAAGGCTGATACAACAACAACAACAAAACTAACATATTATCATATATATATCCAGCAAACCTCTGTCAAATTTCAGTTCGTCAAAAGCAATTTTTGAAAGTGTTTTTAGTACATATTTTTTTTCCAAATTATGTTGAGTAAATATCACTCTATTGGTTCACAAAACCATCAGAGAATAAAAGAACTAAACAATCTTTTGGGAACACATCTACATGATAAGGGCTTTATGAAATATAACCACTGCCAATCATAATGGTATTTTCCAAGCTGTGAGCACTGGAATCTGTAGAATAGCATAGCCGGGGTAATATACATATGTAGGAGCACCTAACAAGGTGGATACATACACTAAACAAACCCTATATTATTATGATTATTAGCCTACTATTATTATAAAGAAAACATTTTTTCATTTGATCATGCAAAATGCTACAAACTTGTAAAAATTTATATGGGATTACACCTAAGCTTTAATTTTAAAGTTTTAAAACAATTTTATTTTCCAAATCTTTATAACATACATAATGTATATTACAAGAGAAACATCCATAGTGGCTAAAATTCAATGAGGAAAAAGGAAACAAACAGAAAGCAGAGCTTGTAAATAATGCTGTTCCCTTTTTTACAAAGATAAATGATATCATATGCCTACATGTGTCTTGGGGAATCACATGATATGATTCGAAAATGGGGAACGCATATTTCCTTCCTCATGCATACATTGTTTATAAAAGCATTACAGCTGTTCACACATGCAACAAACTCAAGTTTTATGAATGCTAAACTTTATACACTTCCTGATTCCTGTAATAACAAATTGATATACTTACCCTGTATGAGAAGGATTCCTCTGACGTATCAGATCCAAAGCTGAACACAACAGTTACAGGTCCTTCCAAAGTCTCATTATGTGAGCTTCCAGTCACACAGTCAATGCTGTTTTCAATAATTAAACAAGAAGACCTTTTGTCATTGTCATTGCTGCAATGACAAGAACTATTTCTTTTTGAGGGAAATATTATCTTTTTATTCATTCATGAGCAGATAATCTGTGATAAATCTATGATACAAATATGTATGGCTAAAAGGGGATCTGGGCTCTGTAACACAAAGGTTTGCAATTGATTGCTAAATACCAATGACCAATCAAGATCATCGTTGTATGCGCACTCTGTTTAAAATATTGACTTGGAGCCAATGAGTGCAGTTCTCTCATATTTGCAATTCATCGCAAACCTTTGTGTTACGGAGCCCTGGTTGGAATCTGAACTGAAATTTGAATATGAATGAGAATGTGATGAATGTTTATATCTGTCATCTAAGGTAAATATTAGATTCTAAAACCTAAAGAAATTTTGAAATTGTACAGGCTAGAGAGAAGGTGGGGGGGGGGTTTTATCCCCTTCTGATCCTGAGATTGCAGAAATTGACAGCTTGATTTAAATAATAATAAGAATGGTTTTTAGTTCCAATAGAGAAGCTAGGCTGGTGAAACAGACCCTTACTAGAATAAGCACCAGGGCTCATACACATCTGAGCATGTCACCACGATACCTTGCTGGCATGCACACACAATGAATGGAGGGTGTTTATGAGCATGCATCAATTTCATGAAATGCATCTGTCATTTTGACCAGTTATAAGCCAGTAATATTTTATATATCGTAAATAAACTGACTGACCTGGTTCCAGGGTTGAAGGTGAGGTTGGTAGCAATGCATTCAACTGTTGCCACTGTGATATTAGAAATCTCATCAAATTGTGCAGCAAGGTTTGTTCCGCTGATCGTCAGTGTGGTATTCCCTTCAATTGGACCAGAGACTGGGAAGATCTATGAAAATTAATTCAATTTTTACATTAAATGTTTAAAATGATTAGATGAATGTTACATGTACAAGTTACTCTACAGTTCCAAGTTCAATGTTCCTCATAGTTATGGTGATAATGATAATGGTTAAAACAAGACTACTACCAACACCATCACCACTTCTACAATTGATCACAACTACCACAATCACCACCACCACGACTACCATCCCCATCATCATCATCACCACTATCACTATCGACATCATCACTACCACCATACCACTACCACCATCACCACCACCATCACCATCACCACCATCACCATCACCACCATCACCACCACCATCACCACCACCATCATCATCACTACCACCATCGCCATCACCACTACCACCATCACCATATTTTATCATACAACTATACAATCATTATAACAATAATAATTTACCTTAATTTCAAAGACTTTTAAAAAACTGTTTGCTCACTGCAACTTAATAGAGTTTGGCTTTAATCTTAGCTACCCTCATTACTTAATCCTGGCTTACCCTAAAGGTATGCATCTTCAGTCAGAGACCAAATGGGATTTTCAGAATTCATAAGAAAATCTGAATATTACATATACAGATCTTAGAGCAAGAAGCTATGAATAGACTGCTATCTTAGAGGCTGAAACCACTGCCTCGCATGCATTGGTGATCTGCAACTGGCTCATCTCCGACAACTCAGTTTACATGTATTCCTGTATTCTTTGAGGGAGGGCGCTACGATATTATGACGTCATATGCATTTGGGTCTATAGTACCAATACTCACTTTAGTAATTACAGCATTTGGGCAACTGGTAGAATCTCCTCTTCCCAAGAAATTGCTCTCACACTGTCTATCATCGACATTCACTTGACAGGTTGAAGTTCCCTCGCACCATCCACACCCTAGCGCCACTCTGATTTCCGGCGTCACGCAACTACGACAGCTCATTCCATTCACAGAGCAGTTATACAAGGTGACTGAATAGAGAGAAGACAGACATTTGAAATTATCAGGAGAAATTTGTCCCTACTGGTACAATTGTTCATTCAAAGTTTACACTTTATATAAAACTCAGCATCAATTCACAGATTGTTACGAGGGATATCTTTGATATTTTAGAAGTGAAGTACACTTTAACCTTATATCTTCTTTTCGATTTCTCCAAATATAATTGAATTAGGATATATGCATAAAGAGTACAATATACAAACTGTTTAAAAATAATATTACAATGCAGACTTGGCATTAGTGAATAATGATAGTTTAAAAACAATAGCGATTCCACATCTTCTGGGAGGAATAAAAATTTGTGTATAATAATGAGGAAAAAATTGAAATATTCTATATTTCATATTAAAAAATACATAAGAAATAGCGAACTGTTACACCATATGACTCTAGCTCTAATCTGCATATCATGTAGTTATGCATACATGTATAACAAATTTGTGAAAATAGGCACTATTTCGTATGTCATAACTCTTATTTTACATCAAATCTTCATGAAATTTTCTGCATTATCCATGTTTGATTTTTTTTAACAAAAAATTGAAGTGGAGTAGACTTTCCTTTTATAGAGTTTGTAGGAAATACCTGTATTATTTTTGTTATCGATGAAAACACCGCTAGACAGGTACTCCACACCAATGCTGACTTTTATTTCTAGACCATCCGATGAATCGTAATCGTACTGAGAGTTGAGAGATCATCATGGAAACAAGGATGAGGGAAAGGAGAAATGAAGAAGAAGGAAGAAAGAAGAAAAGAGCAAAGGAGATAGGAATAATGAGGAACATGATGGGAGTAAGAGAAAAGGAAATATGATGAAGAAAGAGACGGTGAGGAGGAGGAAAAGGAGAAGAAGGAAAAGGAGGGGAGGAGGAAATGAGAAAGAGGAGAGGGATGATGAGGAGGAGGGAGAGGAGGGAGGAGGAGGAAGAGGAGGAGGAGGAAGGGGAGGAGAAAAACAAGAAAGAGAAGATGGAGGAGGATGAGGATGATGAAGGAGGAAGGGAGGGGGAGAGAGGACGAGGAGGGGAAGAGGAGAAGGAGAAGGAGGAAGAGTTAAAGAACTTGAATGGCAAAGAACCCTTGTATTTATTTCATTCTAGATAATGTAGTACCCAAAAATGGATTAATGACTAAACTTATTGGTAGCTAAGCATTGAATGAAAATATGAACAGAAAAAAACAATGAAAACAAAATAGAATGAATAGATTATAAAAATAAATGTCATTTTCACAGATGTTGTTTTTAAGCTTATTTTGTAAATATACATGATAAAAAAAAAGATTGCTGTATTTGTGAAATTGGCTTAATTGGACCTGGGAAAATGGATTTCTTTTGCACGTCAACATAGGCCCACAAACTGATGCCTCTCCACTTCATTGAGTTTATGGTATATAAAAGTTGAAGAAGTGAAAAACTAGATGACATTAAGCATGCACAATCACAATAGACCTATTCCCTATCCTTGATTGATGACAATTGTTGGAGGTGGAGTAGGGGTGGAAACCATCATTTCTTTTCAAGGACATGCAAACCACCAGCCTTAATAGCCCCATCTCAAGTCCTCAATTTCTCATATCTGGCCAGGTTGATTACCCATAATGCACCATGCTGAGCAATGCACTCTTGTAATATAGGCCCACTTGAATGATAACACACCAATTCACAAAACAAGTACCTTTCCTCTCAAAACCATCTCAGTTTTTCTCCACACAAAATACAATTGCTCATTCATTCTCCGTATTACTAGTAGTAATCAAAATCAAAAGGTATTTTTCGGACTCGCCACGTATAATACACAGTGAATATGTATCTTCTGAATGTCCAATGAGGGACAAATTACCAATTAAAGAGTTTCCTCAGTGCCTAAAATCAGTGGGAACTGGGAAGATATGAACCTCACTCATATCAACATGATTAAAAAGCAACTAATGAATTTAATCATTGTTAAAATCTTTATGGGCAGTGAAGGTAAACATTTAAAAAGCAAGTAATGAATTTAATCAATGCTAAAATCTTTACGAGTGGTGAAGATAAATTCAAATGGTCTTGCCAATTGAAATGCATGTGCTTACCTCTGTTTCCTCACATTCCACAAATGTGCTATTGACATTGCTTACGGAAACCGTTTTGAATGGTATTCCATCTCTGCTCAGGACACACTTGTAATCCACCTATAATAAGAAATAAGAGTTTGTTTCACTCTTTGATGCACCCTATTGCTTCTGAGGGGATAACAATGATTATTGTTCTCTTTATGTTTTTTTAATTGTACTTTCCCTATTTGAGTGTTGATAGGTATTAAGGTTCCTAACATATATCAATAATAATGAAAAAAGTAAAATAACATTAGGATTTGTATTGTGTGTATCCACCTTGATAGGTGCTCAAGGCGCTACTATATTACCCAAGCTAAGCTAGTCTACCTATTCTGGTGCTCATAGCTTTTTGAGGAATTTCTTCCTGTCAGTACCCATTTACCTCACCTGGGTTGAGTGTAGCACAACATGGGTAATTTTCTTGCTGATGGAAAACATGCCATGGCTGCGAATCAAACCTGTGTCCTTCAGATTGAAAGACAATAGTCTTAACCACTAGACCATGACGCCCCTTTTCCCCTTTCCGAAAAGCACAATGGTATTCTTGGAGTCCAAGAATACCATTATGCGCTAATAAATTGATTCAATGAGACTAGCGACCCTGAGTCACCAATGAAAGGTGGAGGAAAATATCTTATCCCTATGATCATTTGATTCATTCATGATAATGCAAAGAAATCCTGACTACTACTATAATATCATTATTGTAATTTGTATCTGATGAAAGTGATACCAAACCTCATAAAAGCAACAAGAAATTTATACGGAAATATATCGTACACACAATAAAACAAACATCCAAGTTTGTTAAATAGAACCAGGAAGATGGAAATACAGTGTTGTTATTAAAGCACCAATGAAGGAGTACTTTAAGATTACAGAAGCTTTTTTACAATTCAATTTATGTCGACAACCAATAAATATCATTACCAATTCCTGTGTAAAATTTCATCCATTCACATAAAAAACAGTTGCTTTCATGAAAACAAAAAAGTGAAAAGTATACTATTCCATAAAATGAAACACATCTGAAAAGTGAATACATTTCAAGGAACAATATAAAGTTTCAAAGTGATATGTTTTTCATTAATTCTGGTGATAGTCACATAATCATATTTTTACCATTTTACTTGTCACATGATTTTTCCTTTTTCAAAAGTCAGCTAAGTTTTTTCTTTGTGCACATATCTGACATGAGTGGAATATTTCAGAGTTTAGTTCAAATAGGGGGCACTGTCATCACAAGATGGACACTAATTTTGTACATGGACTTTCAAATTGGACCATTTACAAATATTCATCATCCTTCCATCTAAGTGTACCCAACGCAATTCTTTTCCATGTTTTCCCCATCCCAAAACGCTTGAAATTTTCAGTTTTCATCATTGGGTGAATTATATACACATTTTTCACATATCCAGGGTTAAAAAAAGACTTTACTCCTAATTTAGGCAATTCTGATACCCTTTGCTTTGTACCCATGTACATCAACCAGCCATTGAAAACAAAAATCCTTGTTACACGCTATTGTGTATGAGCGTAGGGTCTGCCTTGTAATGGCAGTGATTTTCACCTGTGTTGGATTGGCAGTGCTGGGAAGGTTGGTGCCAGTAAGATGTATAACCCGTCTCAGACCAACAGGTATCAAGATTTCCGTTGACACATCGTCCAATTGAGGACACGATCCTCCTTCCTGTACACAGATAAAAACAAGCAATGTGTTACACTCAAGGCCCTGTCACATTGCTACATGCTAGGCAGGCTTGTGGATGAGTTGCCCAAAACTCATCCGCAACAAAGTTCTGAGCATGTTCAAAACCTTTCTGCGTGCAAATCAGACTTGTGTTTGCTTCTGTCAATGCAGGCAACCTGGGTGTGACCTGAGGGTAGCAAAAATAGTTACCTTCAAGTCACACGCACGGCAAGGCTTGCAACAGAACGATGTGACAAGGCCTCTTCACACCAGGGTCCCCATTGTATAATATACAAATCATGAATGTTTATGAGTGCAATGGACAGAATTCTTCATGAGGTGAAAGATGAAATGATCCATTTAACGAGGCGTAGCCGAGTCGAATGGATCAATATTTCATCTTTCACCGAATGAAGTATTCTGTCCATTGCACGAATGAAAAAACATTCATTATTTGGTTTATATGACACCTAAAAAAAGGATTTTTTTTTTTCATATGTACTTCATGAATTTCGATGCAAAACATGCTCATGCAGTGCGAGTTCGGTCTGTTGATTGTTACGTCATTACAACATGCGCACTGCTGGTGCATGAGCTGCAGTCTCGGTGCGCGAGTGCAATGGACAAAATCGTATGGATCAAAAATTGCACGATGAATGGATCCAAAATTGCACGGTTGATGAGGTCATTACAAAATGGGCTGAATGAACGATATCAAACAAGCAATCAAATCACAAGGATCTATCTAGGTGTCATATAAAGCTTCATACACAATAATCAATGGAATCAATCACAGAAAACAGGTCCATGATCAAATGCCTGAGCTTTATGTTACAGGGACCTCGGCCCCACCTTACAAAGAATTAAGATTGATCTGATCAATCTCAAGTATATGGAAATCCATCAATGTCTTGGAGGGAAATTTGCTGAATGTCCTTTGAAAACAAAGAGAAGCATACTGAATTGTCAAGAAAACAGTGAATGTATGAATAAACGTCATTATTACAAAATATTTAGAACAAACATGTATTTTAGATGTTGACATTGCTGGCTTTCCATAGTTGCGATTGATCAGATCAATTGCAACTCTTTGTAACACGGGCCCCAGGTGGGCGTTTCATATAACTGTTCGTAGAATATGAAAGACTTCATGCATGTCTGGTGACCTTATCTTGTGCTAAGTAATGTATCCCTACGCAACTGATTTAAGAACCTAAGAAAATGTTCCAGTTGAATGCGTGCGTAAATTTACGAACAGCTTTATGAAACACCTGCAGATAGTACAGCATGCGTATTAAACAGAGCATTCAGGGCCAAGTAATGAGCATGGTGCGAGAAGAGCCAATTGAGGTCCTTTTGACAAATGTGGTATATCCAATAGGAGGGTGGGGCACAGCGATTGGTCTCCAAATTGTCAATTTGAGATAATAATAATGGTGGCTACTTATATAGCGCACAGGTCCACCTTTCGGTGCTCATGGCGCTTCAAGGAAAATAAACACAAAACACAATAGAAAACAAAAAAGAATAGAGTTTGAATTCTCCTGAATAAACACAATATTAAACTGCTAATGGGAGATTAAATAAGTTTTCAATTGGGACTTGAATGCTTCTGTTGATGAAATTTGGCGTAATTGGATAGGCAGTTGATTCCATAGCTTTGGTCCTATAACAGAGAATGCATGGCAAGATAAACATAATTAAGAGTTATCTCAGTCTTAATAGCTGGTTTATTCTTTGTTACATTTCTTTCCAATATTTGTTGTTCTGTTTTTTATTCTTGTATTGATTTGTAACAATTTGTAACAAAAGTTAGATTCCTCTTCGACACCCCCCCCCCAAAAAAATACAATAAAATAGAAATAGAACAATAATAAATCAATGCAGACATATCATTTTATCAAAACATTAATATACCATAACAGACATATACAATAACAGTATCTTCATTCTACTACCAATCAAAATCTAGTTTTTCATTGTTTGATTACAAAATTAATAGCACAGTTTCTATCAGTGGTTTAAAGGTGTGTAAAAACAGGTATAGAGTCTTGTGGTTACCTACAGAGCACATTTTCTACAGTTGTGTTTAAACAAACCTCTATACAAGTTCTACTTACTCCATTTCCTACTACATTTTCATCGACTGTGGTGCAGATGGAGGCCCCATTCAATGTACATCTGCCTGCATATACACACCAGTCACAGCCCCATTCACTTGATGTACATTCTGAACAACTAATGGTCAAGTAAAACAATCAATTAAAAAAAATCAAATTAGTAGTCAAGAAAAAACAATGAAATCCATAGCGGGTAAGCAGAAAAATACAACAAACAATTATCAAGAAAAAAGGGTCAAAGACGCAAGAAACCAATGAATAAGACCAAACAACAAATTGGCAGGAAAGAAACACACTGAAATTCAAAATTTAAGAGAAACAACAAATGGTCAAAGAATGAATAGTCTATAAAAACAATATACATGAATGACCAATAAGGCTGCGTTTATGCGACCTCAAGCCAGTATCATGATTTGAATCATGATTAAAAACACAAACATGAATCACAATACCACAGAATCAGCGTTTAGACGACCTCCATTCCAATGCTGTTTCTCCTCGAATTCAGGCCGATCCGGTGCGCATCACAGTGTGCAGTTTGACAGAGGAAGGTCAACTTTTTCGCACATGTTTCGGCTCTCGAAAAATCAATCTTTTGCTTCCAGAATTCAGTCTATTATATCTCGTTTTGTTTACTTCTATTCATATTGTCGGTTTATCAAAAACGGTGTTCAGAAGTGAATTTCAGCGTAGATCAAATTTAATATTGACAATGTTAACTCAACAAAAACTGAGATCATTGTCTGGGGTATAGACCTTGAACTTGAAGACATGACAAAAAATAACGAAAAGTAGTGGACGATACGATGATCAACACACAACTTGAAGTTAAATGCATGCATAGCTCATTTTGTAAATATACACTGAGCATGGCGAGCGCCTTGAGCTTGGCAAGAGTCAAACTGAAAGTAGCCTGACACAGTGACGTCAAAGAATTATGATTCAAATCACGATTGCGTTTATAAATACAACCTTTTTCGTTCGTGGTTCTACAGAAACGTCTTTCCAAATGCCCCTTTTTCCGTGTTTCATGTTTGTGATTTTAAAGATGTTCACTTTCACTTTTGACTAAATGCAATCGTGATTCTGCAGATTCGATGATTCTAGGGTAAAAAACTGGCGCATAAACGCACCCTAAATCAAAAGTATGCCCAAAGATAACAATCGTCAAGAAAATACTAAATGGTCACGAAATATGGAATGGTGAAAAAATTGATAAACAGGGAAAAACAATAAGAAAAACAATAAATTGTCAAAAAATACCAAAATAAGCTGAATGAATAACAAACTAGCTGGATGCCCCTGCAATAACAAGCACCTGTTTCACAAAGATTTAATCCAACTGCAGTAACTTTTCCATTATTGCAACTACCCGGGAAACCTTGATTGTGATTGGCTGCTGAGCTCAGTTTCCATGGTAATTCCATCTTGGCAAAATTTGTCACATGGGTGGGACCGGCAATTCAAAAGATACCAAATCGCAGAGAATCTGCACAATCTCAAACTTTGCAAGGGCTTCCTCCTTCATTGGGATCGTCATTCGCCCAAAGAAGCCAAGTGGTATCTGGTGAAACGTCCCAACAGTGAGTTGGTATTTCCAGTCTTTTTAATCATTTCCTTCATATTTTACATGACTGGATGAATGAGAATTATTTTTTTATATCAGTTATATAAAATATATTACACACTCAATTTTCAAACTCTTCAATACCTGATCAGATCATATATGTATGCACAGTCATATGAATCAAATTTAAATTCAATTGGATCTATTGATTGGATATTTTAAAGACAATTCTTGCCACTTTTAAATTCATTACCATGAACATGTATACTGTGATACTCATGAGTTTATCCATATCATGTTTGCATATTGATGAGCTTTAATCATTTGAAGTGGATCCACTAAGTGGCTCATTAAATCTTATAAGAGCAGCTATCAGATGGCATTACTGGAATATGAACCAAATATAAACTTTTTGAAGGAAATTTGTCAAATAATTTATAATAAAAAAAAATGCTACAAGTATGAAAATTTATGGTCAAGAAAAACAAGAAAATAAATAGTTCAAAAAGCATCAAATTATCATGTACAACCATATCCAGAAAACAATGAATGCTCAATAATGTGAAACAACAAACGGCCAAGAAAATTTAGACAGTTAAAAAAAGAAATGGTCAGGAAATCAAAAAATATTTCTGAAAACAGAAAGTAGAAATTTCCATTCATGTTTTCATATGTGAATTTGTCTTGCACCTTTAGCATGTTAGACACAAAGCATCAACTTAAGTCAGATAATTCATAAAATTACTTATAGAATATGCATTGTGTATACATACCTTTTTATTGCTGAGCAACTAAAGAAGTCGTAATCTGCTTTGACAATGACAACACGTTGTGAATTAGAATAAACACCAAGCTCCATGGTAACAGAATCTAAAGGAAAAAAAGGTGATTAAAATGCTTTATCAATGAAATATCTTTAATAAGATCATATCATTCTATGGAAAGATTGTGCACTTTAGATTTAGCAGTTTATTGTGCTTTAATTTTTCAGTGATCAATTTGAATTTGAGAAGGGAATACAAAAGATTTTTTTAAATGTATATACATTTCATTTCACCATCTGTCAATGCAAAATCAAGATATTTTTTTTTTCTTAAATAACAATGAATAGAAGACCCTTTAATCATGAATGAGCCTCCATGAAAAAAATTATTGAGTGTGAAATAAACATTTCAATTTCATAAAATATTTCTATTTCAACTTTAAAACATCCACTTTAAAATGAGTCATCTTTCCAGGAAGTGATTAGTTTATTGGGGAAATATACATGTATAGTTCACTGAATTTCTTTAGGCAAATTCACTTTTACATCAACTCATTAAATAAATACAGGACAATCCACAAGCAATAACACAGAACATTTTGTCAAAATATCATGTAAACAAGGAAGTTGTGGCAATTGAAAGCATAGATAGACCTATACTTTAGTTGGAACTACAAAACACCAATATATGCATACAAACTCGGGGCAATGGGGAAATAAATTGAGCCAACTGATGGTGATTCATTTAATCTTTTACATGAAATTTTAAAATATTTTGAGTTTTTGTCCTAATTATCTGAAACATGGTTTGCTTCCTCAAGATATGTAGAATCATTATTATGTGATTTAATCCCGGGGGGGGCCACTTACATTGACGAGTGGATACCATGCGCGACCAAAAAAACACGTAAAAAGGATATCTTTTTCAAGATAGGGCACGTTACGTACGTAACGTGATAAGGGTGTCAAAAACACAAAAAAAATGAAAAAAGGGTATCTATTTCGCTAGGAAAGTTACGTGTTTAGGGTCAAATTTGCGGGGATGATAAAACAAAATTAAAATGTTTTATAAAGGATGTCCTTTTTGCCCCAACACTTTTTGTTTAGAGTCCGATTTGCATGAGGTGTGGAAGGTGGGGTTGTACTAAAGCAAATTGCATATTGCCTCATTCTGAGGATAATATCTGCCATGGGAAAATATAATTCACACCACATATGTCAAGGTCAGGAGGAAATGATGTGAAATATGTAAAAAATAAAGGGGAAAACCTGAATATTTGTGTACAAAACAAATAGAGGGCTGTCCACAAAATCAGCCATTTTGAAGCATGTTTGCCAATTTGAGGATACCCATAGAAAGTACAACAAGACTTTTTAAACGTCCATAACTTGCCTATTTCATAACCGATTTTGATGAAACTTGTTTTAAATTGTTTATCTTGTTTTACTCTTTCCAAAAGATTGCTTCTCTTCTTGGGTTTTGGTTTCCTTTAAAAGCTGGATAAATAATATCAAAAAGTCATACAAAGCTCCCAAACTTTTCATGTGACTTTATGAGAAAAAAAATTTGAGATGAACATGTAGTTAACAGCTTTTGAGGAAAACACAATTTGGGGGCAAATACAAAAATATTTAGCATGTATTCATGGACTGGCAATTATGTCTGCATATATGTACTGCATTACAGATTTAAGAAAAAAGCTTTTTATTATTTCAAACATAGAACACGGTCGTTTGGTCCAGTGGTTAGAGAATTGGACTCATAATCGCAAGGTTGTGAGTTGGAATCTCCACTCTGCCATTGTCTCCACTTTGATAAAAAGGCCCAAGAGTAATATCTGTCGTCTAAAACTTCAGCCACTGTGACTGATTAACCTTGATGTAAAATGTTTCCTAGGTTATATACCATATGCTATACTATGGGAGATACCATATACAGAAACAGAAGAACCAAGAATTTGCTTTTCAGGATATTGGAAAATTGGGCCTTTACTATATACATGTAAAAGAATACAAAAAAGATACAAATGTGTTGCATCATTGGCTCTCTCATCTGCATACCTACCACATTATGCAAATCACTGTTCAATGAAGCCTATATATTTATCATTTTATGATATTTGTTTTGATAGATTCTGATGCTGTACTTGTTTGATTTTCTCCATTCAAATGAGCTTGATGCCATAAAGGAGGACTTGACCTTTAAACATGACAAGTGACACTTTCCTGTTGTGACTCAAGGAAATAATATTTTCAGAGATTAAATTTTTTCAAACATTTTTGTTCCATGTGCATTGTACATGGAATTTGATAACTTTGTAAGTGTCCAACGCCTTTCTGCTACACGTTTTTACTTAAGACAAATAATATCTATACAGTGTATAACACTCCACACATAATGAACCAGTATAAGCATGTGTTACAGCATGAAGTAGGTCCAAGGTTACAGAGACAATGGAGAAAACTCACTGGTATTTATAATGTTGCAAAAGGTAATGTTTGCTGCATACCTGAGATCCATTGCCACTAACATAAAAACCTAAATCTGCACATTATTTGTTTTATTTTCTTATATGAATTCGTTATCAGCTGGCAAAATGTGTCATCTTTATATACTTCCAACAGAGTAAAAAAAAGAAAGCTAAATTGGTAGATGAGAGTAACAAAAGCTCAAACTTGGTATATGATAGTAATTCAAAGACTCCTGTAAAATAGGCCTATCATAGATTAAATGATGACGATTGTGTTAAACGATTAGACCAAACTGGTGTGATATCTATGAATAGGATCAACTGGTATCAGCTGGTAGAGCTATAGAGTAAAAAGAGATATGAACACTAATTAAAAATATAAGTATGCCTATCAATCTACTCTAAAAAGATTACGGTTTATGAAAAGCAGGTAAAGATAGCCCATGTGCTCCAGTCTTGCAATTAATCAGACTGCATATATGATCTTTTTTTTGGTGTGTTTCCTGTGAAAAGAACAGGATATACATGTATTAAACTGAAATGGAACATAATAACATCTTCACATATCCTAATAACATACACATAGGCTGTATTTTGACCCTGATTACACCCACAATAGTACAATGTCTACTCATATTCCTTCTGTACTTTGACCCCGATCGTGAGACAGTACCATAGTCTAGCTATTGAAATACATTTGACAATTTGTCAACCAATATGTATCAAACAATACACACCAAACAACAAAATACACCAAAACTAGTATTAGTAGTCAATTCATTGGCTTTTGAGAATATCACATTCTTCCATGTATTTCACCTTCATGTAAACGCATGGATAAGGAAGAAAAGTCGAAAAACCTATATATTCAACTTTTTGAAAGAGGAAGTGATGATTTATTATTCAGATGAAGAGGGAGAAGCCCTGATCTATGTCACAGCTACAAAGAGTACAAATATAACACCCAATCTTAATCAAATAATGAGTAGCTAACAGGCGGAATGGCAATTATACAATGTACATAGAGGATTCCTCATAAAGGGAGGATTCTGGGAAAATCAAAGCCAATGTTCCTAAAATATTATGACTGATTCCAAATTGAGACGATGGCATCAGTACACTCCCAGAGTGGAAATAGTCCATGTGTTTTGTTGAATATTTTTTTGTTGATTGATAAAGGATAATGAAGGATTCGGAGTTCTCATTAGACTTTAATTTGAATATGAAAACGCATGTATTATATTGGACTAATTTGTCACAGGGACCCCTCACCCTGAAATGTGGGCTCCTGTGATGTCCCCCCCCCCCACCTCCCCCATTCCAAGATGGCTTCCAACGCACCTGGCCCACACACTGGACATGATGCTGCAGTCAGGGCTTTGATCATTTCTTTTTAATTTGGCAACCACTGAAAATTCTTTTTACAAATCGGGCGGTGTCAGGAAAATTTTCCGCCATTCACTTTTGTTCAGGATGCAAAAAATAAGTAAATCTAAATTTATCAAAGAACATGTCTCTGTTGAAATGACATCAGTGAAAGTCAGACAAGTGAAACTTTCAAGTTCTTGCATAAAAAGCCCCCTCCCCTTCAATTATTCTTTTCAAGAACATTACAGAGTTATCATTATCAATATTACCATTACCATAAAATAACTCAGTACTAACAGCCACCTTTACTCTTCAACACTCATAAAACAGAGTACAAACTAAATGCTTTCATGTAAGATTATAAAAACACCTTTTGATACCAAGTGTTCAATAAAAGAGATATCTAAACACTTTAGAAATGTGCCAAAAGTGAAACTACATTTTATCAAGAGAAAAGTGGAACCTCTCTGATGAATACTATCTATCTATGAGAAGTACATATGTACATTCATATTTTGTTATTGTATCAATGGTATAATATCTTGAACCTATTAAATGCACTAACTTGAAACATCATGAGTGTTTATCATTTCAAGTATTCATATCTATATTTCAAAACTAGGAATCAATTATCCACTACTAATTAAACATAAATATTTAGATATATTGTTCACCTCAGTGACTTATCAAAAATGTTGATAAAAACTAAGTTATTTCCTTGTAATCTTAAACTACTTTCAATATAATTCTTTCAAAAATTCACCCTCAAATAGTCCATATCAAAATAATTCGGACCCATCAATGAAAATTGCATTCATTATTTATGAAATATTCCACACTACCATCATTTGCAAAAGTTTAAGACCACCTGATAATTCGTGTATAGCACAATAATTGTAATATACTGCAAGGGTTTCATTGAAACTGGCTTGTGTTGATTCTGTGTTTAATTTGAATGGTTAAAGTTAAATTAGTTTAAAGAACTTATATAAGAGCTTAACTTATCCTTTTGTTAAAAAAATATTTTGGAGTAAAAATACTTTTGCAAACAAAAGGATTGACAATTTCTATAAACTAAATCCCCTTTAACCAATCTTATCAAACAGAGAATCAACACTTTCAACAAATTATATTAGGCCAGTTTTTAATGAAACTGTTGCAGTTTATTATAAACAACACTTTGGTGGTCTTAAACTTTTGCAAATGATGGTAATATATCAAGTGCTATAAGAAGCACGTCTGGATTATTATCTTGGTAAACTGCTTATGATAAATTGTGCAATATTTGAATGTTCAATCAGATCGCTCGCACACAGCATGCAGTGCCACAGAACACAGGAAACAAGTAATATTTAACCTGATCGTGTGCACTATTTGAGAATCTCGTTCATTTAATGATAAGATGATATCAAGTACATGTATAGTGCAGACAGGACCACCGATTGCAGCACTCAAATAGTCAAGACTATTCTGGTCCTTGAGATTATTATTAATCAATTTTTTGATAAAAAGTTTCCTATAGTCCGCACCTTTGTTATAATAGAATTTGTATCGCATAATGTCATTGCGCACCTTCATTGTAATGAAATGGTATGTGATTGTATTGATATAAATAAAGTATACAAAGTAAACATTTTTATATAAATATCTAAACAAAATCAATATTGGAATAAATTGATATCGATAAAACAAAACCTTGTTCTGTGTGAAATAACAATAGCAATGGATAATTCAATATGTTGCACTTAAGAAGGTGTATATTTATATATATATATATATATATATTAATTAAATCATATTTTGTATACATTGAATAGTTTATGGTGGGTTCATGTTTCACAAATTTCAAGCTTACTGAACACAAAAATGCAAATACTATACCAGAATTAAATTCATGAAAAAATAATGGATTGTAAATTCCCCGTCTTGAAGCAATGTCATTCAAATATATGGAAGCAAAATATATGGTGTATACAGTAAAATAGAAGCACATTATAAAGTTACAGACTATGAAGAGAGCCAGACGAGGAGTGAAATAAGAGAAGAGGGAGACAAGCTTGAGAATGAAGAGGAACGATTGAACTCATTCAAAGACATTCCAATTTTGAATATTTAGATGGTTTTATAGTGACCACACATTGTGATTTGGCTCTTTAAGTCATAATCATACACACTATATGCCTGAGACAATCGCATCAATACTTTTTCCTGAAATGCTAAAAATGTTTAAAGGAAAAGAATTGCCAAATTTATGAATTTTTCAGAAAGAATGAGAACATCAAAAATAACTATTTTCCATCAATATCTATTAAATTGAAATAAATTAATGAACTTTAAGAAGAATGGTTCATCAGTGAAAGAAAAATGCCAATGCTGCTGATTTTAAAAATAAAAGCTATTGAAATCAAATAAGAATATATATGCATGGGAACCTATGATCACAAGCCATGCTTTTTAATAGGTTTCTCATATTTCACATTTATTCTATTACTTTGTATAACAGTGAATATATTATTGTCATTATGTATTTATTTTTTCAAGATGTATGTCTTTTTTGTGGAATGAGAAAAAATAAATCAAATCAAATCAAATTCAAATGCATTGAAATTGGTTAAATAAACCAAAGCCACCGATCTATTGCGAGAATAAAGAACTGAAAGATGTACTTACTTTCACCGTTTGGTATTTCAGGCCTATCATCTACTGCGGGGGTCGAGCAGTTAATACTCATGCCACTAACTTTTGTGTCAGTAGCAATTTCATCAAACCGACAAGTGTAATTAAAGTCAGAGACTGGAGTCGGCAGTTGAGAGACACTGAATCTGACCTAGAAAATATATACAGTCCAGAAAGTGAATGAGTATCAGGACTGCTAACCACGAGGTAAAGGGTTCAAATCCCATCAATACACTATTAAAATCCTATGACCAGACAGGCCCGTGGTTTCCTAGTCCGCAAGTTTATTAATATGGACACTGGCTGGGTCATACACCATTGCAATGAGGACCTTTCTACTTTCATCACCTGGGCCAGGTGTGGTGATACCTCAGTCACATTTGCTCTACGGCAGCAGTACGACGAGTCGAAAACGGCAATTTTTTGCAATTTTATTCAAACCACCTAAATGCAGCTGGTACAAAAATGTTAAAACTTGTTTTAGACTCCCCGTACGGCCACCATAGAGCAAATGTGACTGAGGTATTACCACACCTGACCCAGGTGATGAAAATAGAAAGGTCCTCATTATAGTGCATGACCCAGGTGTCTATATTAATACAGACTAGGTAACCAGGAGCCCGTTTCATAAAGAGTTACAACTGTTGTAACTTTGCCATGATGGCAACTACTGTACCATGGCAACCTTGATTCTGATTTGCTGCTGAGCCCTGTTACCATGGTAGTTGCTATTAATGGCAAAATTACAACAGTTGCAAGTCCTTTATGAAACGGGCCCCAGGTTCTTTGTTTGCACCATGAGAAGTGAAACTTACATCATATTAACTATGTTATATGGTTAAATCAGCGGCCTAATAGTGCATAGGCAATTTTGCTAAAATCAGTATTTATAAAAGCATAATAATGCACACTTCTGGACGATTTGTTATAGACTCAATGTATACATGCATCTTGGCATTAAAGCAGTCATGGTACCTACACAAATCCAAAATGTCTCCATTTTCTAACCTGAAACCTGAAATCGTACTACTAATTATGTATCTTTTTTTGATAGCCCGATTGCTGATGGTAATCCCATATTGCAGAGTTTGTTTCATATCTCTCTCAAGTAAATATGATGTTTGTGCAGCTTTATCTTGAAATATCATCCCATGCACACACACAGTCAACAATAAAACATGGATGAGGGTTCATGTTATAAGATTAAAGCTCTTCAATCATTATCCAATTACCCAAACTTTCATCAACAGAAACTGAAAACCCATTTTCACTTTCTCATTGATAATTTGAACATGTTCAGAATATCTGGTACTTTTTCTTTATTCCTAATACATTGTATTTAGTTGAAATGCCATAAAAACTGACATGTACAGCTGAGCACTATATAACCTTTTTTATAATTACCATCATCGTCATCATCATTTTAAAAAACAATATGGCATGTTTACTCAGAGTATTTGAGACTGAAATGAGAATAACATTAGTTTGACGGAAAATACAAGTAGAAATAAACAATTTATCCAAATATGAACAGGTAGCAGCTATGTCATTTAGATACTGTTGGATATTCAACAGTAATATTCATTTGTGCCTTGGCTCATGTTTGTTGTAGGGGGTGAGGGTCACTTACCATCTGAGGATTGTCGTCTATTTCCTGGTAATCTGAACTTAAACTGTTGATGGCGATGCAGTCCTCGTTATACTGAAGTCGATTTGTACCGTCACTACATTCACTGGCTCTACTACATCTGCATTATTACAAACATAAAAGCAATACACAATCATGGGTGACATCTAGCAAGGTGATGGTGTTGATGTTAGGACCAAATGCCTCTCATTATCATTACGCTCTCATAACATTTTCTAAAACTAGTTTACTGGAAACCGATTCAGGAAACCAGTTTGGAAGATCTCTTTGCAAGCGTTCCCACTTGATCACACGAAATTGGTTTTTAAAATCACTTCACGTAAAGTGATCTTGTTGCTATAGAAACGCTCTCAGTGGGGTGACATGTTTCGGACAAAATTCGAAACCGCAGCGTAGGCATTCTACACCTGTTGTGTGGAGTAGCGCGCTCAAAATGTGCGAAGATTGCTTCCCGAAGAACGGTTGTGTCCTCACTTTAATATGCTAAAACCAATTTAACAAGGAAAAGCGATCTTGAAAACTACATTGCGAGGTGGTTTTCTGAACTGGTTTGGAAGATCGCTTTGACCGTTCTCACTACACGTTAGTTTGCAGTAAACTAGTTTTAGGAAGGTAGTGAGAACGGTGTCCAAGCTTCAAATCCGAATAGCCTATATGCTTACAAGAACAACCATCAATCAAGTGTAGCTGAATTAACGTTCATCATCCTCATTTCAAGTTTGCCATTTTGGCTGGTGCAAGTATTTCCATTTACACCAACATCAGCTTTCAACACTCAACTTTTACTCATAAAATGCATCTATATACAGGCGCGTAGCCAGGGGGGCGGTCGCCCCCCAAAAAACGTCCCCAAAAAGAAAAAAAAAGAAGGGAAAAAAGAGAGGAGAAAAGGAAAAGGGAAGGGAGGAAAGGGAAGAAAGGTAGCTTTGTGTTTTTTTTTTCTTTTTATATATTTTTTTCTCAAAAGAGAATTAAACTCCTTCACTCTTGCTCTAAATATGAATTTTGCTTCCGCGCTGCGCGCGGTTAAATGACAATATTGAAGTTCTCCTTTGTTTCCCCCACCCTTTCTCTAACCCTGTTTTTCCACCTCAGCTATATGCATGATATGTGTTTCTTGCCAGTTAAAGTTCAAATGTATACATTAGGGCATGGAATTAGAGTAAAGTTATACCGAAATATATGAAGTTATCTTTTTTTGATTGATCGCGCAACTTCTGGCCGGGTCGGTTCCGGGCGGGTAAAATCTTTATATCAATTTCTGCCGTCACCTCCATAAAGTCAACTTCTCCCGCTTTTCAGCTCATTACTAAACAACCATAATTTTGGGGCAAACAGTTTCCTGATTTAAAAAGAGGAAGGTATAAAATTCGTGTCGTATATACTAAATAAAAAAGTACAATATTTTTTTATCAAATTCTATTAAACTTCATGTTATTTCCCTGCACATTCATCTCCTGTCATGTTTTGCGCCCTCAGTTTGAAATTTTGAATGACACCTAAGTTTCTTTATATTTCACAATGAAGCACTTCAGGATTAGTCAAAGAAATTATGCATCCTTTTTTATATAATTTCAATAAATCACAGAAGTTTCAACTTTTTGAGCATTATTTTCTTTGTAATGAAGTTCAATAATCTTAGAAAATCAATTGAATTAGAGCCGATGGGGTATTAGAGATAGGCCTATCTGCATTTGATGAAACGTCCGCCCTTTGAAATTTCAGAGTTTCATTGCTCTGCGCGGGGAGGAATATCTTCCACCTGGTATATACACTTCTTCTCCTCTGTTTTGCGAGTTAAAGATATGCACTGTCACTAAATTGTTTGTAATCAAATCTGATCTTTCCAAGGGAAGTATTCAATATATTTTTGAGAATACTCGTTTCTCGGGACCCTTTTCATGGCAAAAAATTGATAAAACGCTTTAGCTTCCGCGCTTTGCGCGGGGTTATTATTATTTTAATTTCCTCCATTACCTTTTTTGTGCGTATACAATCACTTTTGAAAGCAAGGTTCATGAAAACAAGGTTCAAAATCACAATATAGTCAACTGAATTGGAGCTGATATAGGT
The DNA here is from genome assembly GCF_037042905.1 of Lytechinus pictus. NCBI lineage: Eukaryota > Metazoa > Echinodermata > Echinoidea > Temnopleuroida > Toxopneustidae > Lytechinus > Lytechinus pictus. The sequence continues at coordinate 25,497,565 of NC_087247.1, forward strand.
ACTAGAGACAAGAGAGACGGCTCCTTTTCATTTTAATTTATGAAACACCAAAAGCTCCGCGCTTCGCGAGGGAGGGGGAAACTCCCCCTCCCTGCACCCACCCCCTAGGGAGCGCGCTTCGCGCGCTCTGTAAGTGTTGGCACACTTTGCGTGCATTTACCGCCCCCTCCAAAATGAAATCCTGGCTACGCGGTTGTCTATATATATTTTATTTAATCAAATCTCATCTCCACAATTTGATTTCACTATTCTGAGAATCTATTGTATATTTTCCAAAAAAAAACCTATAAGACAGCTCACCAATTCACCAAGAAAAGTAAATTAGAGAATGCTTCATTAACACTATTTTGGTCCATAAGCATGACTGTAAAGAGGCTTTATGGATTCTTTGGTTTAGTATTTCAGAAATTGATAGAATTGCTAAATCTCAATAAAAAAAGTGAATTAGTCTTCTATGCTCTTATGAAAATAATAATTGTATGTCCATTGAGGGCGTTGTGGTCAAGCGATGACTCTCATCTTTCAATCTGAGAGATGCAGGTACAATTCCTAGCCATGGTGTTTTTCCTTCAACAAGAAATTTATCCACATTGTGCTACACAGCACTCAACCCAGGTGAGGTGAATGGGTACCCGGAATGAAAAAATTCCTTGAATGCTTGAAGCGGAACTAAACCTGGGGTAATAATAAGAGCAGGGCCCGCTGAAAGAAAAGTTTTCAGAACTGAAGTGGCTACCCTAGGTCAAAAGACCGTTATCATCATTATTATTATTCATGTAGCACAGTTACTATGTGCATATACTGCACTTGATATCATATTATTACCCCAGCTGTAGCTGAGCCACTCATTACGTCAAACCCCCATTTGCAGAAATACCGCAGTTCAGATTGCAAACTGCGGTATTAGACCCCAATTTGTATTTGAAATCTACAAAATCATTTCCAAGCCCTGGGGGTCGTTTCATAAAGCTCTTCGTAAGTTAAGAGCGACTTTAACAACGACTGGTGATCATCGCCAATGGTTTGTACCATTTACCGCAAGACAGGATCACCAGTCGCTCTTAACTTACGAACATCTTTATGAAACACCCGCCTGATCAACCCCGCTTGGCCAGGTAATCCCCACAGGCCAGATTATGAGCGTTGAGCCAAGGACGAAATGATAAACAACAGCTGTGCTATTACGTAAGACTTCTCTGCCTGTAGAAGGAACTTCGGAATGAAATTATTGTATTCGATATTTAATCACGTTTTCAAAGGCATATTGTATTCAGAAATTCAATGCTAGCCCATTTTCAATTTCGAACGAAGAAAATAAACATCGAAATAAGGAAAGTAAGTGAATAAAAAATGGCGGCATGTTTTCCCGGACCGCGCTCGGGCTGTTGTGTTATCTTCGGACCGAGGTCAAGAAACAGGTGTTTTGATACTTACATTGCATGCCTGGGGCAGTAGGGTTTGTCGTACTTGGAGAAGAGAATTCATTGAGAAAAACTGGGGTATAGTGTTCTCAAATGGAGGTTTTTCGTCATGCTATTAAAAGCATCAAGGAACAAATCTATCTCTTCTATCCTTTTCTATTTTATGTGTGTTTCCAAGTAACACTTTTTTATTTTTGTCCTTCATCTCTGCTGTTTATCCCAACTCAGGTCCTTTTTCTTTCGATACTTTGATTATCAATCTATTTGTTAATGGGTCATACCATGCCAATTCACCCAATGAATGTGCAATTTTGCAGAATTTGTTGTAATTTGGTACACATAAAATTCCCCATGGCCCAAGCACAAAACAAAAAAAATTAGTCCAATCAGTCCGTCGGTTCTCGCGCTACGGCCCGCCCTTTTCTCCTTGTTTTGATGAAAATGGGCGTGACCTTCAACTTTCAATGGCAATTGCGTCGTAACGTGTTGACCAATTTTCACGAAACTGGTACATTCAAAAGGAAATTAAGAGAGGAATCCAAAACATGCATCCATGACGAAAAACTTCCATTTGAGAACACTATACCCCTGTTTCCCTTCTCATCAATTCTCTTCTCCAAGTACGACAAACCCTAACTGCCCCAAGCAAGCAATTTAAGTATCAAAACACCTGTTTCTTGATGTCGGTCCGAAGATAACACAACAGCCCGGCATATACAGTCACAGCAGGGGGCCACACACGATGGGATGCATGCGCAGCGCTGAGCTCGGTTTCTGCAATACATGCCATCATTTTTATTCGCTTACTTTCCTTATTTCGAGGTCGATTTTCTTCGTTCGAAATTGAAAATGGACTAACATTGGATTACTGAATACAATATGCCTTTGAAAACGTGATTAAATATCGAATACAATAATTTCATTCCGAAGGTCCTACTACAGGCAGAGAAGTCTTACATAATATCACAGCTGTTGTTTATCTTTTGGTCCTTTGCTCAACTCTCATATACTGGCCTGTGGAGGTGAAATTGAGACAGCTGGGATTACCCCTGGATTACCTGGCCAAGCGCGGTTGATAAGGGCTTGGAAATGATAGTTTGGGAAATCCAAATGAAAAATGGGATATAACACTGCAGTTTCCAATCTGAACTGCGGTCTTTCTCCAAACGGGGTTTGACGTAATGAAATAATGTATTGGAGCGATTTATAAGGTCATGCATGAACTTTGACCTTTAGTTTGACCTTGAGTTTGACCCACGGACAATTGCTTTTTTAACTTGATTCTCGTGTATGTTAATTATTAGTATGATATTGACAAAATATGTTAAAACCAATGATGATATTTTATTTCTTCACCTTTTATAACTCTTCCAAAGATGCTAATTATCTGATCTGAAATTTCACTCTAGTCCCACATACCGATATTCATGTTAGTAAAGTGTTTACCAGTCCCATGATATATGATTTCTTCCAATCTTAAGTTACAGTATGCAAAAAGGTGAAAAGAAATTTAGCTTATCAGTTAACAAATGAAGCATTAAACATTTATGCTTATGAATAGCTATCTGTTTAGGCATTTTGATGTTGGGCAATATATAATAACTCATTATTAGAAAACTGCTGGGAACTGCAATATCTGCTTTCTAGTTAGACCAAAAGCTTCGGTCTCTGTTATGTTGGTTGTTCCGCTGAACTCCATTGGCTCCACTTACCAAATACAGAGACTGAAGTTGTAGCTCGATCTGTACAGGGACTCAATGGCCATATGTTTATGTATTATTAAGTTCGGATAAAACAGGGAAGTGAAGTTGCGCGACAGCCGAAGAAAGTCACAGTTTTTTCCCTTTTAAGTTTATTTTCCCCGTTTTGGTGCATTGCAGGCCAAAACGGAATGTTAATCTTTATTTTGGTACAGTTCTTTTTATATAGACTATGAAACTAAAGACAAAAATCGATGAGCCCCGTCGGGGAGATTTTGCATTGTCAACCCCCTAATGGTGGCTGCACGATAGCGAGCCGTCTGTGTACGAGAAAAAAATAAAAATGTTACAAATCTCCTCGAAACAGACGGTTGCCAGCTGTCTACTTTCTAGTAAGCTGTACTCCCCCAAAGTGGATACATCCTTCAGATCCCTTAAGCATCGTACATTCTTGATGATGATGATGTTAAGAGAGATAATATTGTTTATCTATCCAGCAGGTACATTTATCCATCTTTACACTGCACCCCTATGGAAAAACGCAGTCTCTGACTTCTTTTTTTCATTTTTTTTTCTCCAGAAATGTAGTCAGTAGGCGGTGCTGCACCATCCCGAGTTTGCTCAATCTCGAGATTTTAGCCCGATCAGCCCTCTTCGCGATTAATCTCGAGATTCAAGAAACCCCGTCTGCACCATCCCACGAGGAGCTATATCTGCTCGAGCGAGGCAACAAGCCCGATATTCCAGGCATGCGCACTTTCGGATCTTGGAGTTTCAACGACCCGCGCTTTTGAATAACTTCCCGCGATATATATGCAAGCAATGAACTCCTTTCACTAGTACTTTCGCCGAATTCAACCGGTGTTATGCAACAATCCTTTCAGCTCAGCGAGTGAAGAAGTGATGTATTCTTCGTGAAATATGATGGCGGAGTAGGAGGCAACGACAGAGAGAGAGAGAGAGAGAGGGAGAAGGAGGAAAGAAATGCTATTTGCTCACATTTTGCGAAGGAATAAGACAACACTGCTGTCAGTGTTGCTATTGAATATGACCATCGTCGATGTGATGAGCGCCTCCCCCTTCGGTCTGGTCTCTCCCGGGGTCTCTCCCAAAATCCATTCACTGGTGGGGACACCATCGTTGCTTATGAACGCTATTCGCATGTATAAAGTTGACTTTCGCACGTGTTTATGTTTTGACCAAGAAGGAAGTGGAACGCGAATTGCATTATGGACTGACGTCATGAATAAATTACCCCGAGTCCAATCTCGAGTGCGTCTGCACCGACGAATTAGCGGGATAATTCGTAAAATAGCGCGCTATTTTGCAAATAAACCCGAGTTGACTTGGGATTGCAATCTCGAGATTAATCCTACGAACTAGCGCGATAATTGCGTCTGCACCGCCAACTATCTCGAGATTTTTCAGATCGGGATAATTTGCCGGATCAGAAATAGCGCGCTAATTTGAAACTTCGGGATGGTGCAGACGGCCCTTTTAAGCCACTTTTTTTTCACATGACACATCCAGTTTTCCTAATTCCTTTCTGAAAAGCAACTTTTGAGTAATCGGCAAAAGGCAGTATCTACATTTTGCACAAGATAAGATATTTAGCATGAACTTTTTTTATAAGTCGCTCCATACTATTTTATTTCTCAAGTATTCCTTTGTCATCAAATTGTAGAATGCCTATTTCAGGCCAACCCCCCATACAAATTTTGTTATGTTTTTAGATATTGGAGTAAATGTAGATTTTATTAAAGTTGAATTAAGAAGGGGGTGAGTTTCCATAAATATAGGTTCTACATACAATATATAGTATATATAAGTTGTTCAAACACATAGCATGTCACAATAATCCTCTGCCTTCTCGATATTTTGCTTTGAAAGTCTATGAAATTAGCCACCTGTCAGAGCCCGAGAGACGAGTGTACAGAAAAGTCACTCGGAGTGTGACGTCACCGGGGGGAATTTAGTATAAGAGGTGCCTGAATGTCATACAGAAATGCTATGCAGAGAGAGAAAGATATTTTACAATTTTTTTTCAAAGCAACTCAAATCAAACAAATAGGACTGATATGTACAAATCTTTACTTTCCCTGTATAAAAAACAGTATGAATAACCACCATGAACTCTTCAATCATGATGTAAGATAGCAAACAGTGAGTTATTGAATGATATTTTCACTATTTCTCATTTATTTTATCACGATGTTCAATCAAGTGAGTAGCTGGAAAGTAATTCCGGCGGCTAGCTCAGCGCGCGCTGAACGCATAATACTAGTACACACAACACCCAGGCATTGAGTGTACTGTTATGGTCTGGTATGTCGACTTAGTTCATGGCCGTGCAGCGATCCCCTGGCGTTTTTTCTTCTTTTCTTTTGTCTTTGACTCCACTTTTATATCCTCTGGATCATTTCCACTCATAGCTCATTCCACAGAACAATCTTGAACCAAACGTATAGTATTCTTTCTCGGCCTTCTGAGTTGTTTTCTATATTTAATTACGCTAGGGGTCACCGTCACACATACAAACGCAATTCGGAAGTGAGTTGAAGACAGAAAGATATATAGTAATTAGTATACATCTCTATGGTTGAAGACAACAAGAACGGTACGGTAGCTCGACAGCTAGCTGCGCCGGAGCGGGCGGCCGGTCGGCACAAAGCAATTCCGCAACCAACTGTGTTTTTTTGCAAGAGCCGCGTCACACGCGGATAAATATGTCATAATAACACGTCTGCTACGTTATCGACTGGTGAGAAGATCTCGATCAAATTTCATATTATTCACCTTGAAATTATTCCTTTAGGGTCTATGGTATCATTCTGAGGGAATTCACATATTTGGAATAATAGTACGGCCACAAATATTTTAATCATTTCCTCTTTGCAAGTTCTATGGCTCGCAGATACAACTTCAACTGCAGTTATTCCATAGTAGTACACAAAACGGCACTGCCTTGTTTACTAAACCGGGACCGAATACCCCCCGGTGACGTCACACTCAAAGAACACCCGTCTCGGTAGGCATTGCAGGAGCGAACTCAGGGAAAATGGGTAGGGATAAATCGTTCAAATTCACTATTTTGAAAAAAGAAAATGGGGGGTCGAATCACCTATTAGTGTTTGGGGGGTTGTAAGGTTGCTATTAATGTAAATATCTCAATATTTGGAATCGTCTTCTTAATTCAACTTTAAGCAAATACTCAGTTTCCAATGGAAAAACGCAGTACCCACAGATGAAGAACATGTTAATTAAACTCATTTTTATCAGGGCAACCTCTGTGTAAGGTATTATTTTCCCCTTGAAAAACACAATTGCACATTATTTCATGGTAATGAAGCAAGTGATAATAAAACTGAATGGAATTCTGGTCCATCTGTAGATACATGTACTGTGTTTTTCCATGGAGAAACTGAGCATTCGCTTTGACTTTCCAAGAGTAGGCCTATCTAGGGTACATTTCTTCAATATCTATAAAAAAAAAGAAACAAAATATTTGTTTTGGAAGCCTTAAATAGGCACATATATACTCAACAATTTGATGATAAAAGAATACTAAGAAATAAAATAGTTTTGAGCAGCTTTGGAAAAACACAAAATGCTTAATATCTCAACTTGTGCAAAATGTAGATACTATCTATTTTTTCAATAGGGAGGCAGTGAAAAGGATACCTGCTGGGTAGCTAGATCTGTCCAATTGATCATCCATCTCTAACATCATCATTATAAAGAATGTATCCAATGCTGATCGATGCTTCAAGGATCTCAAGGGTGTTTTCACTTCAATGGGAGAATACAGCTGACTAGAAAACAGGATATTGCAGTTCCCAGCAGTTTTTGAGTAATTATATATTGTCCAATGTCAAAATGCCTAAACAGGTACCTACATGTATTCATAAGCATAAATGTTTAATGTTTCATTTGTTAACTGATAAGCTAAATTTCTTTTCACCTGTTTGCATACTGTAACTTAAGATTGGAAGAAATCATATATCATGGGACTATTAAACACTTTACTAACATGAATATCAGTATGTGGGACTAGAGTGAAATTTCAGATCAGATAATTAGCATCTTTGGAAGAGTTATAAAAGGTGAAGAAATAAAATATCATCATTGGTTTTAACATATTTTGTCAATATCATACTAATAATTAACATACACGAAAATCAAGTTAAAAAATTATTTGTCCGGGGGTCAAACTCAAGGTCAAAGGTCATGGTCAAAGGTCATGACCATGGTCAAAGGTCATGGTCATGGTCAAAGGTCAAACTCAAGGTCAAAGGTCATTCAAGACTTCCTCCACAACAGAACTCAAAGAGTAGTCGTCAATGGATGTACCTCAAATACTATCCCAGTCTCGTCAGGCGTGCCGCAAGGCAGTGTCCTCGGCCCTCTCCTGTTTCTACTCTACATCAATGATCTGCCTGATTGCATTTCATCTCAGACAACAACCAAACTGTTTGCCGATGACTGCCTACTCTACCGCAAGATCCAATCTCAGGATGATGCCAACAAACTTCAAGAGGGTCTTGACTCCTTGCAGAAGTGGGAGTCAGAATGGCTTGTGAATTTCAATCCTCAGAAGTGTCAAACTATCTCAGTAACCAACAAGCGGAATCCACTAAACATGACATACTCCATTCATGATCAACCTTTACAAAAGGTCAGCTCTGCAAAATACCTTGGTGTTCATATTCATCAGAACATGAAGTGGAACCACCATATTAGCATGGTCACCAAGAAGGCCAACTCTACACGTGCCTTCTTGCAACGTAACCTGCACTCATGCCCAAGAAGCGTCAAGGTTCTATGTTACAAATCTCTCCTCAGACCTGTCCTGGAATATGGATGTGAAGTGTGGGACCCCTTCACCAAGGACAACACCCGGAAGCTGGAGATGGTGCAGCGACGATATGCTAGATTCACCATGGGAGACCATCGTCGCACTAGTAGTGTCACCGATATGCTACGACAGCTACAGTGGCCCACCCTTGAAGAGAGAAGAGCCCAGTTCAAGGTGGTGATGGTTTATCGCTTGGTAAACACAATTGTTGATGTACCAAAGGTACAGTACTTCAACCAGGCTGCTACTTCCACTTCGCTTCGTGGTCATCAGATGAGGTTACACGTCCCACATGCTCGCACTGTTACTTATCAGAAAACTTTTATTCCTGATGCCATTAGACTGTGGAATATTCTCCCAGCCATTACAGTTAACTGCACTTCAGTAGCCAGCTTCAAGGCTGAGGTGCAGAAAATCCAATTGCGCTAAGACTGCGCTGATTCTTTTTTTTTTTTTTTTTTTTTTTTTGCATAATTCTACAAGTACGATGATACACCAACCTGGTGAACTGTACTTTAACGGATGATGACGATGACCTTATAAATCGCTCCAATACATTATTTGATGCATGTTTTGGATTCCTCTCTTAATTTCCTTTTGAATGGTACCAGTTTCGTGAAAATTGGTCGACACGTTATGACGCAATGGCCATTGAAAGTTGAAGGTCACGCCCATTTTTGTCAAAACGAGGCGAAAAGGGCGGGCCGTAGCGAGAGAACCTACGGACCGATTGGACTAATTTTTTTGTTTTGCGCTTGGGCCATGGGGAATTTTATGTGTACCAATTTACAACAAAAACTGAGAGGGTCGGGTGCAACCACTGGGTGAATCCAGATGGAATGACCCAATAGCATTTGGCCTATTCACAACAGGCAATTCACTTCAACTTTAAATCCCTTCAACCTTATATGAATGTAAAGCTTTTCGTATTTTTTTAATATCTATTTCTATTATATTCATTACTATTATTGGGGAGGGATGAAATGTGCTTAGCTTATATATCAGGAATCATCACAAAGCTCACAAAACAATCTAGCAGAAAAAAGTACTTTGAACTCAGGTCACAGCAAGCCCAAATTGGATGACAAACCATGAGTGTTTTGCTCCATCATGCTAAAAATCATGACTAGAAGACCTCCAGAACATACTTTGAACTGTACAATTTTTTTTCTCATTCAATTTCACAATAATCAGGCCAAACACTCTCATTCGAATTAAGATTCCATTGAAGCATAACAAGGATATTCAAAATATAATATCATATGATATAATTAAAATGAAGCACTCAGCACTCAAGTGAAACCCTGTGAGAAAGATAAATTACACACTGTAAACTCCTTGGTATGACACCACATCAATCTTCCTTGATCATGTACTTGTTAATTTGGTTTTTAAACAAGTGGAGCGCCTCTGGCAGTCTCACTTGCATTACGTGATTCAATATAGCAGCAATGCTGATTGACTTTGAAAAAGACTATAGAATAATTTGACCTTGATCATGTGACCTAAGATTTGTGCAAGATGATCAGTGATACTTGATTATCCCTATGTCCACATTTCATAAATTATCCTTAAACTTTCAAAATTATGATGGCAATTTATATGGCCAAAGTTCATAGACCTTAAATGACCTTTGATCTTGGTCATGTGACCTGAAACTCATGCAGGATGTTCACTAATACTTGATTACTCCTATGTCCAAGTTTCATGAACTAGATCCATTTACTTTCAAAGTTCTGACATTTCAAAAAAATTAACCTTGGTTAAGAATTCATATTGATTCCCAACATAATCTAAGTTCATTGACCATAAATTATATTTAACCTTGGTCATGTGACCTGACACTCAAGCAGGGTCTTCAATAATACTTGATTACCCTTATGTCCAAGTTTAATGAACTAAAGTTTCATGAACTAGGTCCATATACTTTCTAGGTTATGATGGCATTTCAAAAACTTAATGTTTGGTTAAGATTTCAATGATGACGACGCTGCCGTCACTGCTGACGTCAGAAAAGTGGTTTCATGAACTAGATCCATTTACTTTCAAAGTTCTGACATTTCAAAAAAAATAACCTTGGTTAAGATTTCATATTGATTCCCCCAACATAATCTAAGTTCATTGACCATAAATGATACTCGCTCTGCGATGCAGTCGAGACAAAAAAATGATACTTTATGAATTCTTTTTCCAGGATGTTTTTAAGAGATAAAACAGGAGGCTGTTGCTCTGACAATTCATGATGCTCATTATATGCAACAGTGAGAACCAGAGGCTGCACTCCTAGTAGGCCTACATTAGCTAAGAGCACTGCACACATTAAGTACTTTACAATGTGAGTCAGAAAAATATTACATTTACAAAATAATTGATTACTTTTCTATATGTATACACAATCAATCATAATACAATTAATTCCTGCATTATTTGATTCCAATTTTGTGCAGTGAAAATTCATGCTCTGATGAGCAGACTTCATTGTATCATTTTAAAAAGCTTTGGTGATTTTAGTTAACACAAAATAATGACTTTTTGAAAGCTGCATATGCAATGGACCTCAGTGAATATTTTCTGCAGTGTCTATTTTCATACTTTCACAAAAATTATTCCCATTAATTTCAGTGTAAATACTTGCCGCATAAAACTGGTACAAAATGGCGCTGGAGAGAATTATTTCTTTTCTTCAAACAGTACTTTTTAAATAACATCTGGTGCCTTTTTAAAGTAATAGCAAAGTTATACAGTATGACAGGTTTCAGCATAACTTTTTCTTATTAACAGAGTGGTTTTATTTTAAAAGGTTGATACTTAAGGATGCTTACTTTGTCTCAAAGATGCACCATCCACAGAAAGGATCTCCTTCATCATTGGATGGGCCAAGGCATTCACCACAGGTCTCATACTGGCTGCAGTTGACAACAGCTAGTTTCATAACCTTTGACCAGAAAAGAAATATGAAAAATCAGCCATCTAACTAGGGAAAAGAATCTTATTTTGTATCAGCTGTATACTGACACCATCAGCTTAATGGTAATACACATTTTCCGTTGATGGTATCTAATCATGGCATTCATCTAAGGATTAAACAAATTACTTAAAATTGTATTTAGTTTACAAAAAAATCATAAGAACTGTATTAGGGGTTCAACAATGCAATTTTCCAAAGTACATGGAAAATATTATTTTCATTCAGAAATTAATTATTTGCTGTTTATATTTCTGTCAGAGGAAAATAAGGGGGGAAAAAAAGAGACATTGTGATTTGATTTTATTCCTTGGGAAATAGGATCTCCAAGGGACATTTAAAAAACCTCATTAAAGTTACATACCACTGTATGCTTCCCTGTTTTTGAATATTGGGAACATTGAATTTCCTACAACTAACCAAATGTTGTCAAATAACAGTATTTACGTTCAAATGCTTGCTAACAATACAAATTTTAATCTACAAAGATTGGATTGCAACTTTAGCTGATTGGAAAACAATCTTAGCACCCTGAACATGTTCGAGTCATGATTGAAATCATACACTTATGAACAGCTTTTATGTGACATTATCCAGGATGTTTAAATTTAAACAAATTTGGATTGACTGTTATGCAATCTATCATGGTATAATTTACCATATCCCCAGATAAGTACATTTATCTTTAAAAAAATATTGAAGGTAAATGGCAAACACATATATACCATAGAGGAGAAAATTTTCAGAAAAAGTTTCTATTCAGAACTGTTTGCATATTTTGTGGGTTTCAATTCTCTTAACTGTTTAAAAATGTTGGGTTAGAAACTATGGTGAACACCATTGAGACACATTTCACATATTTGTATCGCATACAGAATCTCATCATGGAAAATCAATTTGATTGGCTCAGTGTCATTGCAGACTTTAAAATCATTTGTTTCTAGTCAATCTAATATTAATTTCATTTCCATTAAGGTGCATCTGCAAATGTCTTTATGACAGCAGCTGTCACTTATGAATACATCTACATCTATAGAACTTTGGAACATATCTTCGGACAGTATCTCTGGAACACTCATCTACAACAAATACCTCCTTTAGATATGGTGGGACAACTCAGCAACTCATTCACTGCAACATTGATACATTAATATGATAAGACAAATCTCTCCACTTTCAAGAAACATGCAATATATACAGTACTTTTTAAGTCTATAGAATTGTTTTAAGTTGCAATGACAGATTCACAATGATGAAGTCATGAGTTTGTCTGTACAATGTTTAAGAATACACTGTGCCACAAGTTTTTTTTAAGGGGTATTAAATCTTTGGAACTAGTGGGCTTGTGTGGAAACATAAAAATCAAATAAGATCAAAGAAAGTTTAAGAAAAATCAGACAAATAATGATAAAATTATGAGCGTTTGAATATTGCGATCGCTAATGCTATGGAGATCCTCCTATTGGCAATGCGACACGGATGTGTGATGCAACCAAAAAATTACTTTTTTTCTTTCCAGGGCTCTTTTTGGAGAAACTTAAAAATTTTCCAGGGCTACTTTTTCATTTTCCAGGGCTCTTTTTCCACTTTCCAGGGCTACAATTTCTACTTTCCAGGGCTACAATTTCTGGAGCTATTTCGCGGCTTTTTTGCGTTTGTGTGTGTGTGTGTGTGTATATATATACACGGTAGCTAGCATATACCAGGGAAGTATAACACTTCCCTGGTTTGACCTTCGCATTGTTTCTTCGAAGTGATTGTTTATGATTTTAGTGTTGTGATGATAGATGGATTTTGATGCTTGAACGATATCTGAGTTGATTCATGGACCTTATACAGACCTATTCAGATTAAATCATGGAGGTAGAACCTCCATGAATTAATCCAAGTTTGAATGTTTGATACTTGGTTGACGTGAGCTTTGCGTGTTTACTATTTAGTGTTATAGCCCATTTGTCAAATTAATCTAGAAAGATCTGTATTCGTGTCTAAAGACAATGTAAAAGAAAAAGAAAGTTCTGAATTTGTACAATTCTGAGGTAATTTATTTTATCATACAATATAGGTACCTGCAAATGTTATGAAGTTGAACAAATATCCTTCGTACATATTTGACTGAAAGTTATTTAAATGACACTTTTTAAAAAAGACTTAAAATTATTCATACAAAATAATGATATAAGTCATAAAGGTCATTGAATTGTTAAGCGTTCGTATGAGTTACACAGATTCATGACAAAAAGGCCTACCAGAACCAAAACTGGCAATTTCCATCATCCATCATGAATGCCTATAGCTAGCCTTGCACAGCCTCTAATTGAAATGAACTTATATCCACGTCTTTGCAAATTTTACCTGACCTAATTTCTCCACACAGTGAGAGAGGCCATGTGGCAGCCAAACCAAAACAGAATGAAAAGGGCGGCAATCTCGTACCCCCCCCCACCACCACCACAAGAATATCAGATTTCCAAACATGTGCTTCTCAAGATTGTGCAATACATGACGGAGACAAAGAAAGTTATGTAAACAAATTGCCGAGGGTTGATGTCCCTGAATTAAGGGGCTAGTCTACGTTTTCAGTCACTTAAGAAAATGGCGAACTGGCCAAAGGTGAAATACATCATTGAAAAAAAAATGAATGTTTGGATTGAAATAACGAAGATTAAATGAAATATGACTGAAAAATATCCATAGTTGAATCTCTACTTTTATTACTGACAGAACAATAACATCATTTTTTTTATTAACTTCTTGCCAATATTCCAATAAGGCAAGACTCCCATTTAAGACTAGAATGAAAGAAAAAAAATCAAAGCGTGATTTTTTTTTTAAAGGGATAGACTAGACTCTTGTTTTGAACAGAGATATAAAAATATTTAAAAACAAACAAGAGGTGATAAACACTTCATTAAAATTATAATGAAGTTCGTAGTGAATTACAACTTGTAAAAGGAGAAATTAACAAGAATAATAGGGAAATAAAGTTTGGAAGAAAAGAAGGAATGAGGAGAGACAAGCTTTGGGGGGAAGGATCAAGATGGGTGGCTGCAGCTCGACATGGGGCTAGATAAATGGGAGGGGGGGGGGAGCAATCATCTATCAAGTCGCCCAAAATCTTACACCTTCACCAAACTTCTCACACAATCCACACACAAATCCCAGTTCATGATACAACCACAAGTGTCGCTCAACACATGCGCACGTGGTCTCTACTGGCATTTTACAGTCACACACACAGAAATACACACTACACACGATGCATCCCCATACCACATGCAGTCACACTGAGCCTAAAGCACACAAGCAGAGAAACGGTCTGCTCGAAGTATATGACTCCTCGGCTCCAAATTCTACATTTATTTTATCTCAGTGCTTGGAGTCGGCGCTGGGGCCGATTTTCGTCCATGAATGAGAGAGCATGGCAAAGACTCGAGTCCCTTTATCTCAGAACCGCCGCCGCTTGGTACTCCAGAGATCAGGGTCGACTCCCCGACTCTGGCATTGAGAATCGGGTAGACTCGATTACCCGGCGCTGGCTCCCAAGCCTAGTTGATGGGGGCGATTATGAGTTTTGCAGTCGCCCTCGTGTGAATGTTTTTAGCCCTTTTCCGGGGCTCTTTTTGGACTTTCCGGGGCGAATTCGCCCGCCGCCCCCGTGTAATTTTTTGGTTGGTGTGATGTCACATGTGAATAACTTTTCCTTTGATGGACTACAAAATACCCCCCAAATGTCTCTTTGCTATTTCTTACAGTGATACAAACTCTTGATCCATAATGTATTTTCTGAAAATGTGTATTACATGCCCCCTATAAAAATAATGCATGATCTATGGAAAAATGTGATTAAAGAGGCAGTTTAAGTGAAATATATACAAAAGTAATGGGAAAGTTGTTCACGTGTGACATCACTCATCTTTGTTGCATTGCCAAAGGGAAGATCTACATTGCAATAATGATCTAAACTTCAAATGCTCATAACTTTATTATTTATTCAATTTTTCCCAAATTTTTGTTGATCTGTTTCTTTGATTTTTCTGTTTTTGCACAAGCTATCTTGTTCTACAGGTTTCATTTTCTTTTTAATTTGCAGGCAATTTTTTGTTGTCTCATATCCCAATGAGTTTGATGCTGAGCCACATGGCTGAATGAGCATAAAGGGTGCAATTCAGATCAGTCTTGGCCTGGGGAGGTTTTTAAATATTATTTTAGGGTAAAATACAGTTTCTCATTCTCAAAATACCTGATCTAAAATGCTGATCATAGACTCACAAAATTGTAACAATGATTGACATGTTTGTATTATTGCACAAAATAAAATGTGGGCTATTTTCTTATTTAAGCCTACAGGTCTACCCTCTTTCATGTGGCTAAAGTCCCCTTCCATCATCAATTCTTTTGGTGTCATAGTAATAGTGCAAGATTCTATCAACTTTAAGAGTTATTCTAACTAATACCCCTTTCATAAACCCAATTAAGCGGCTAATAGCAGCATAATTTGGTCGTAAATTTTGATGCTGCAATTATCCGCATAATAGCAGCATCGGGACAAGATTTTGAGTTTATGAACGTATTTCCAAATAATGCGGATAATTGCCATGGTGCGGTCACAAGGTCACCCTTTTCCAACACAACCGCATCGGAGGGGGCGTGTCCAGTTGTCATGACGATTATCCGCCTTTTCAGGACGGGCGCTCGTAAAAATAATGCGGATAATTTTCGGAGTTTGTGAACGCAATTTTTATTGAATTATCCGCATTACTACTAGGCGGCTAATTGGAGGATATGTTTATGAAAGGGGTATAAATGGACAAACAAATGACCTGGGCTCCGGAACACAAAGATTAGCGATTAATCGCTAATTTGAAAGAACAATTCTGATTGGTTCCTAGTCAGTCTACGGAGCAAAATGCGCATGCAACGTTGATCTTGATAGGCCATTTCATTTAGCGCATTTACCGATTAATCGCTAACCTTTGTGTTACGGAGCCCAGGTTAGATATAAATCAGTACCAGACAGTAGCAGATCCAGCTGGGTTGGGAGTAATACCATTTCAGGGGCCATATTGTTTAAGCACATTAAAAGTCGGCCCCTAAAAAATATTGTCTAATCCTGCTGGATACGCATCTGAGATATGAAAATAAATCAAGTTTGATAATCAATATTTAATTGAAATGGAACATACCTCTCTTTTTGTCAGAATATATAGCTCCTCACTCTCATTGTTGATATAAGCATCTTTTAGGAGGTCACCAATAGTATCAAGTTCAACCATCTCATAACATCTTCCACTGTTATCAGACTGTATATGAATCTAAAATTATCACAAAGAGAACAGATGCAATTGCTATTAAAAAAACAAAAACAAGTACTTTGCCAACAATTACATTTTTTTGTTGACGAATCACTGATTCATTGTACCTAAACATCAAATTGCTGTAACTTCATTATCTTTCATCAAACTTTGATGTGCTTTTCGTATATGCTTTTCACACTGCATTTCCTTAACCCCAGACTATCCTTGACCCCGTACTATCATTTTTTTTGTTTCACACTGTCTTTCTCAACCCCATACTATTTGCATAGCCGGGGTAAATGCTTTAACCTCGGACTATCACACAGCTGATGATTTTGCCACACAGAGCATGACAAATGTGCAATTTTGACTTCTGTGATTGGCTAATTCTTAGGCCCACTTTTCCTTAGCCCTGTTTTGTTTCACACTGCATCTCTTAGCACCACAATAAGCCAGCTAACCCTGCTTTTTTGTAGGGCCAGATAGTACCGTACTATTTACTGTGCTATCCCACCTTGTTAAGCCAAGGTTAACGCCTTAACCCCGGACTATCGCACACCTCATGAATATTGATAGAGCACGAATAACGTGCAATTCGACTTGTCTTGTCTTGGAAATACTGCACTTGAACGCCTCAAAGAGGTTATAGACGTGCAGGCCATTCATGCGATCGCTGCCGCTATATACTTCTTTTAGTTAGCATGTTTTTGCTCAGCTGTTTCTTAAATGCAGCTAGATCAGCTGCATTTTTAGTAGTGGGAGAAAGTGAATTCCACTCTACAATTGTACGAGGGTAGAGGGAATATTTGTAGCAATCCTTATTTGCTCTGATTATATTGAAGTGTAAGTCACGAGACTGTCTGGTTATTCTGTTTGTTGGCCTGGAGGATGCTTTGGAAGTGATTTGATTTATATTACATAATAATAATAATAATGAAACGTTTTTGTATAGCGCAAAATACATAAGCAAAGTTGCATGTCTCTAAGCGCTGGGAGTGGCGATGGAGGGGAGAGCACTGGGTTCTTAGATTAATTGTTTACAAAATGGTGAATAAATGTGTTTTCAAGCTATTTCTAAACTTTTCGTATGGTTGTATATTTCTAAGATATTCTGGCAGACTATTCCATAAAGTAGCAGCTGCATGTGAAAATGAGCTTTCCCCGTATGACTTTGTCACAGTATGTGGGACCTGTACTAATGACTTTTTATTTGAACGTAGCATTCTGTCAGGTTTATATGGTGTTTACAATTCAAAGAGATACAATGGAGCAAACTGATGGAAACATTGGTAGGCAAATAGAAGTACTTTGTAGTGTATGCGGGATTGGATAGGTAGCCAATGTAATTTTTTTAAGACTGGGGAAATTGGTTCATGTTTCTTTGTTCGTATTACGAGTCGCGCTGCTGAATTTTGAACGAGCTGTAATCTTTGAATTTGACGAGACGGAAGACCAAAAAGCAAGCTATTACAAAAATCAAAATGGCACATAACAAAAGCATGAATTAGGCGCTCAGTAGTTGTCTTATTAAAAAAGGTGCGAATTTTGCCTATTTTATGCAGTCCATAAGATGCTGACCGACATTTTTGTTAAACAAAATGTTCAAAGGTGAATTTATCATCAAAAGTAACCCCTAAGTTTTTACATGTTTTGGTTGTGTGAACAAGAGTGCCATCGAGATCTAGTGTCAGTTTTGGGTTACTTACTCTATAGCGAGAAGAAACATGAAGAAATTCAGTCTTGATATTGTTGAGTTTCAAACCATTTAGTTGAGACCACTCTTTGACTGATCGTACACAATTTGATATTTTTGTAGTAATGTCTTCATCATTATTTCTCTTAGATGTAATATACAGTTGTGTATCGTCTGCATAGAACATTTTTTGAACCCCATGTGTATCAATTATATCCTCTAGAGGAGAAGTATAGAGAGTGAATAAAACTGAGCCGAGTACGGACCCTTGAAGCACCCCTTGAGAAATATGTGTCTGGATGACCGCTCGTTTCCAATCACTACAGTGTGAGTGCGTTGGGATAAGTAAGACTCTATCCAGGTATGTGCTAGACCATCAATTCTGAAGCGCATTCTTAAGCGTCGTAACAAAATGTCATGTTTAATTGTATCAAACGCGCAGGAAAAATCCAGCAGCACAAGAACGACTTCGTCTCCTCTATCAAGAGATAAAAATATGTCATTTGTTACTCGCACAAGAGCCGTTTCAACGCTATGGTACGAGCGGTAACCAGATTGTGACTTTGCATACAAACTGAAGGTACTTAAGTATTGTTGAAGTTGAAATACAGCTATTCTTTCTAGCAGTTTACTAAAAAACATAAGATTTGCTATTGGGCGATAACTTTTCAGATCGTTTACATCAGAGACTGAGCGTTTTAATCGAGGCAAGATATTTGCACTCTTAAATATTTCTGGAAAAGAGTCTGTCGTTAATGAATCATTAATAACTTGTGTCATAAAAGGTAATAATTCGTTAAGGAACTTCTTCATAAAAGAAGTTGGAACTGGGTCTAATTCACATGTAGTTGAAGAAGAAGTTTTGATGAACTTTGCAACCTCATCCTTAGTCACAGGTCTGAAGTGACTGAAAGATGAGGTTGCAAGCTTCTCAGGGAATTTGAGACTGTTGTTAACAGTGGATGACAGCAGCTCATCAGTGATTAGCTCAACTTTCTCTGCAAAATATTTCAAAAAGCGTTCTGGCAAAGATATTTCAAAACTATCATTATTTGGAAGGATATTTGATGATTTTGGTCATAAGAGGTGTTCAACTTTCCTGAAAAGTTCCCGCAAGGAACAATCTTTGAGCTGATTTCGGTGATATCTTTGCTTGGCTAAAGTGAGTTGGTGATACATGGAGTTATATTGTGTATTTCTTTGAACAAAAATATAAGTCAGCTACTTGTTCTCCTGTCTTGGAGAGTATCCCATTATAGAATACTCATCATTTCGGTAACACTACTTATGCGTTGATACTTGTTAGATACAAATCGTGCTGCTCTTCTTTGAGTTTTTTCTGGTGGGGATCCCACACGGAACAACAATATTCCAGCCTAGGCCGCACAAGAGTTTTGTAGGTGATATCTTTAGTTTGAGTTGAACAATTCTACAGATTACGTTTCAACAATCCAAGTATACTGTTTGCTTTGTTTACGGTTGTATTAATATCATTAGTCCAAGAGAAATTATATGAACACCTAGATAAGGATAGCTGTCAATGATGCCCAGTTCAGAGTTCCCAAGATGGTATTTATAGGGAGTGATTTTCTTCTTGTGTGTAACATATGCATAATAAAACACTTTGATGTGTTAAATTGCATTTACCAGATATTTTGCCATTCACAGACTTTGGTGATTGGGTAATGCTTAGCCCCACTTTTCCTCAGCCCACTTTCATTTCACACTGCATCTCTTAGCACCGCAATTGTGGTTCTAGCACCACAATGAGCCGGCCAACCCTGCTTTTTTGCAGGGCTAGATAGTACTGTACTATTTACCGTGCTCGCCCACTTTGATAAAATGTAGTGTGAAAACGAAGTGGGCTAGGCTTAACCCCGGAAAATCGGTGGGGCTAAGAATGTGTACTGATGGGTCATCCACCACCAACAAGCTAATTTGCAAGATCAACAAATATAAGGTGCAGCCAAATTCACTTGACAGGCAGTTAATACAGAGAATACCACAAGCAACTTTAATTAATCATTTTTTATTTCCTCAAGTCATTTGCATACACCAGGTACAGGTCTTACTGTTATATAGCCAAAAAAAAAAGAGCAAAAAAAAAAAAACAGCAACAACAAAATAAGACATATTACCTTGTTGAGAGTAGCAGTTGATGGTGCTGATGAAGTGATTACCAAGGCAACAGTGATGTCTTCTTTATTAATGATGACAAGAGATGAATATTGTCCAGGAAGATTAACATCTAGAATAATTCCATTGAGGGCACTTCTGGCCTCTGCATATCTATACAGTGTTGGACCATTGACCTCTACAGATGTACACTGATAGTCCTTAACACCATTTCTATTTTCATCAACCTGGTGACAAAAGATTTGATTTGATTAATTTTTTTCTTCTGCATTCATAACATTGGTATACAATACAATTTTCATTACGTAACAGACATAATATATCGGTAATTGATTTTGGTACTAATCGTAAAGCAAAAAAAAACAAAATAATAAAGTCATTCTAAACAAATATGATCTACTACCAACAAAGAAAATTCAACATTTACAGTTTGCAGGAGAAGGATTGTCATTATAAGCAGATTGCTTGAAAAATGACAACCCCGGAATAAAACTCATTAAATTAATACATACATTTATAAAGCAGAATGAAAATGTTATTTTGTTCATAATTTTATAATGATGAAGATGAATGAGGATGATGATGATAATAATGAAAATGAAGGCAATGATGGAGATGGAGTTGATGATGATGATGATAATGATGATGGTCATGGGAGAGTGGTGATGATTAAATCACTGGAAAAGTGATTTAATGATTAACTGAAATACTGACACAGAAAATTTACTTTAAATATTCTGATGGATTTAACATTTGCCTTGAATGAGTAAAGAGATGAACATTTTTTGAGAGACTCTGGTAGAGAGTTCCATAAATCGGGACCCTAGTGTCTTATGGATCTCTGTGCAATGAGCAATTTGGGGTTGATTAAGTGAAAATTTGAAGAGTTCCGTGTAGGGTATGAATGAATAGATGTGTTCCTTGCATAAACAATTGTGCAATGAAGATGGAAGCATGTTATTTATGTACTTGAACATCAGCAGTAAACTTTGAAGTGAATTTATGTCAAATACTGTTAGAGTCTTTAGTTTATTGAGTAATTGGTTTGTGTGTGCTAAATACTGTGACTCAGTACAAAGTCGAATAGATTTTTTCTGTAATAAATATATTGTATTAATTTCAGTTTTTGCACAGGTTGCCTGAACTATATTGCAGTACGATATATAGGGTAAAATTAATGTAATTGCATAATTTGTAATTTTATCGTATGTACTAAAGCCTGGTCTGTTGAATGTCCTTTCCTGAATCCACATTGGTTTGAATTTAGAAAATGAAAAGCATCTAGGAACGTGTAAAGTCTGCTGTAAATAATTTTTTTCTAATATTTTGGATATGCTGGGAAGAATAGATATTGGCCTGTAATTAGTTATTTCATGTGGATTGTCTTTTTAAAAACAGGATTTACCTTAGCAATTTTTAGGGAATCAGGACATTGGCCGGTGCTGATCAATAGATTGAAATGTGACTCAAAGGAGATGCAATATAATGTATGATGTGTTTAAGAAGGAAAGTGCTTATTCTATCATGCCCTTGAGATTTGCTAGATTTGAGATGTTTAGTTATTTCAATTATTTCCTGAAAATTTGTGGGTTTAAAGAATAACGAAGAATCTATGGGTGTGGGAATAAACTTTGCATAATTTTGATTAGGTCTGTAAAGTTGGTTTGCCAATGAGGGTCCTATGTTAACAAAAATGAATTAAAGGTATCAGCAACATCTTCCGAATTTATTGCAACATCATGAACCATGAAATTATCTTTAGGTAATGTTATTTATTTTTTTCCTAAATTATTTATAACCTCTCATGTGGCTTTCATATTTGATTTAACTCTAATGAGTTTCTCGGAATAAAAAGATTTGCAAGCAGCTCAAATTATATTTGTTATTCTATTTCTATAAGTTTTATATTTATTTTTGTTTTCAATAGAAGGGTTCTTTAGGAATGCTTTGTATAGCTTATTTCGGGCATTTATGGATCATAGAATCATATTCGTAATCCATGGCATTTTAGCTTTCCTTTTTTTGACTGGTGATGACTGTAGTTTTTTGTTCAAATTTATGTATGCTGTATTTGAATTAGACTCAAAATGTCCAACTATTCTTCACTTGTAAGATCACTTTTTAATGATTCAATATTATTAGGTGATTTTTTTTCTATATTCGGTGTATTATCTTTTACAATATCGTTTTCGCATAATAGAAAGACCGGTAACTGATCAGATATGTCAGATACTATTAATCCACTGGTAGTATTTCTGTTTAATATGTTTGAAAAAATGTTGCCAATAAGTGTTGAGGAATGAATGTCGATTCTGGTCAGTTTATCTATATGGGGATAATATCCAAATGAATGCATAGTGTGTAGGAATATATCATGTTCATTAGTTTGAGATAATAGGTCAATATTGAAATCACCCATTAAAATTGTTTTTTTTCTCTTTTTTGTGATAGTATGGAGACATGTTTCAAGGTCTTCACATAATAGATTTATTTTACCATGAGGGGGTCTATAACCCAATAATTGCATTTTTTCCTTTAGGATTCATGATTTCTAAGAATAAAGATTCACTTTGTTTTAATGATATTTCTTTTCTTATTTTGGTCTGCAAATGATCACTGATGTAAAATACTAAGCCTCCTCCTCTTTGTTCTTCACGATCTCGCCTGATAAGATTATAGTTTTGAAAATTGAATTTGAAATTGAAAATGTTTGGTGAAGTATTGTGAAGCCAGGTTTCTGTGACACCAATAATAGAAAATTTGAAATTATTTAGGGTAAGAAGTAATGACTTAATTGATTCAAAATTTTTGTTCAAACTTCGAGAATTTATGTGAAGTAAACTGAAATAGAGTTTTGAGTAATAGTTATTATCAGATGATGTATTGTTTGTATTGAAAATAGAAAAAAATATCCATGTCACTTTTAGAGAGTAAATTGTGATATTACCAATAATTTAAGATTATAAATACAATTGATTTGTATATAAATTTTCTATATCAAATTTGTATGACGTTGGTCATTGGTGGTAAATGTGATGAGATGAACAGAGAGTGAAATTTTGAACAAGTGGAATGCCTCTGGCGGTCTCACCTGCATCACACGATTCAATATAGCAGCAGTGCTGACTTTGAAAACTACTCTAAAATAATTATTCACAAAATACACCATTCATTTATAATGATACAAAACTACGTTCATTGACATTTGACCTTGATCATGTGACCTAAAACTTGTCAGTGATACTTGATTACCCCTATATCCACATTTTATACACTATATCTATAAACTTTGAAAGGTCATGTGACCTGAAACTCGCACAAGACGTTCAGTGATACTTGGTTACTCTTATGTCCAGGTTTGATGACTCAGATCCATAAACTATCAAAGTTATGATGGTAATTCAACAGATACTCCCCACATGGCCAAAGTTCATTGACCTTTGACGTTGGTCATATGACCTCAAATTTGCACAGGATGTTCAGTGATACTTGATTACTCTTATGTCCAAGTTTCAGGAATCAGATCCATTAACTTTCGAAGTTATGATGGTAATTCAACAGATACCCCCATTATGGCCAAAGTTCATTGACCTTTGACGTTGGTCATATGACCTCAAATTTGCACAGGATGTTCAGTGATACTTGATTACTCTTATGTCCAAGTTTCAGGAATCAGATCCATTAACTTTCGAAGTTATGATGGTAATTCAACAGATACCCCCATTATGGCCAAAGTTCATTGACCTTTGACGTTGGTCATATGACCTCAAATTTGCACAGGATGTTCAGTGATACTTGATTACTCTTATGTCCAAGTTTCAGGAATCAGATCCATTAACTTTCGAAGTTATGATGGTAATTCAACAGATACCCCCATTATGGCCAAAGTTCATTGACCTTTGACGTTGGTCATATGACCTCAAATTTGCACAGGATGTTCAGTGATACTTGATTACTCTTATGTCCAAGTTTCAGGAATCAGATCCATTAACTTTCGAAGTTATGATGGTAATTCAACAGATACCCCCATTATGGCCAAAGTTCATTGACCTTTGACGTTGGTCATATGACCTCAAATTTGCACAGGATGTTCAGTGATACTTGATTACTCTTATGTCCAAGTTTCAGGAATCAGATCCATTAACTTTCGAAGTTATGATGGTAATTCAACAGATACCCCCATTATGGCCAAAGTTCATTGACCTTTGACGTTGGTCATATAACCTCAAATTTGCACAGGATGTTCAGTGATACTTGATTACTCTTATGTCCAAGTTTCAGGAATCAGATCCATTAACTTTCGAAGTTATGATGGTAATTCAACAGATACCCCCATTATGGCCAAAGTTCATTGACCTTTGACCTTAGTCATGTGACCTGAAATGCGCACAGGATGTTTAGTGAACCTTGATTACTCTTATGGCCGAGTTTTATGAACTAGACCAATAAACTTTCAAAGTTATGATGGTAATTCAACAAACACCCCCCAACTTGGCCAAAGTTCATTGACCTTACATGACCTTTGACCTTGATCATGTGACCTGAAACTCGCACAGGATGTTCAGTGATACTTGATTACTCTTATGTCCAAGTTTCAGGAATCAGATCCATTAACTTTCGAAGTTATGATGGTAATTCAACAGATACCCCCATTATGGTCAAAGTTCATTGACCTTTGACCTTAGTCATGTGACCTGAAATGCGCACAGGATGTTTAGTGAACCTTGATTACTCTTATGGCCGAGTTTTATGAACTAGACCAATTAACTTTCAAAGTTATGATAGTAATTCAACAAATACCCCCAATGTGGCCAAAGTTCATTGACCTTAAATGGCCTTTGATCTTGATCATACGACCTGAAATTGGCACAGGATGTGTAGTGGTACTTGATCACTCTTATGTCCAAGTTTCATGAATCAGATCCATAAACTTTCAAAGTTATGATGGTAATTAAACAGATACTCCCCACATGGCCAAAGTTCATTGACCTTTGACCTTAGTCATGTGACCTGAAATGCGCACAGGATGTTCAGTGATACTTGATTACTCTTATGGCCGAGTTTTATGAACTAGACCAATAAACTTTGAAAGTTATGATGGTAATTCAACAAATACCCCCAATGTGGCCAAAGTTCATTGACCTTACATGACCTTTGATCTTGATCATACGACCTGAAATTGGCACAGGATGTGTAGTGGTACTTGATCACTCTTATGTCCAAGTTTCATGAATCAGATCCATAAACTTTTAAAGTTATGATGGTAATTCAACAAATACCCCAAATTTGGCCAAAGTTCATTGACCCTAAATGACCTTTGACCTTGGTCATGTGACTCAAAACTCAGGCAGGATATTCAGCAATACTTGATTAACCTTATGTCCAAGTTTCATGAACTAGGTCCATATATTTTCTACGTTATGATGACATTTCAAAAACTTAACCCTAGGTTAAGATTTTGATGTTGATTCCCCCAACATGGTCTAAGTTCATTGACCCTAAATGACCTTTGACCTTGGTCATGTGACTCAAAACTCAGGCAGGACATTCCGTAATACTTGATTAACCTTATGTTTAAGTTTCATGAACTAAGTCTATATAATTTCTAAGTTATGCTGTCGCCGCTGCCGCCGTCGGAAAAGCGGCGCCTATAGTCTCACTCTGCTTCGCAGGTGAGACAAAATCTAATAAAGGATGAACATGGAGTAGATGTTGGTGTAGAAGGTGATATTGATGGTGGTGATGATGATGATAATGAGGTTGACGATGATGATGTTGACAGTACCGGTGTTGATTCATCAGAGATGAAGTATGAAATTTCACAACGGAATTTCAAAGAACACTCAAAATATTGAGTATCTCAACCATGATTTTCATGTAACTAAACTAATGGAACCCTTTAAACACAAGGTAACCAGTGGCGTAACTACGGGGGGGGGGGGGGCATGGGGCATGGGGGGCACGTGCCCCCCCCCCCCAATCGGCTGACAAAAAAAAAAAAAAAAACTGGGAAAAGGAGAAAAAGAGGGAGAAAAGAAGAGAAACGTAGTAGGAAAGAAGACATTATTATTTATTATAATGTTATATTATATTATAATTATGTTATGTTACATTACATAACAGACATTTTCATCATAACTTTATGAAACATAATTTGCTCAGGGCCTATGTCTTCATTGTTCCTGGTGCTCGCATTGTCTGCTTTAACGAGATATATAATCCTGTTGTACTAACCTCCCGTTTTCAAGTCAATATACACCAAATATATTTCCTCGCACTTCGAGTTATTGTTTTATGTGGTGACATATGCTTCTTTTTCATGAGTGATTGCCCCATGTTAAGGTCTTAATAAAAAAACATTTCCTGTCCGTGATTACGTTCGCATTAGTGGATTGGTGAGATATGTCTGCCCTCCATGAATTCCTAAAATCAGTCCTTTAAATGTCCCTTTTTCTCATCTGAATATCAAACATTTTCGGCTCGTGCTCGCATCAATTGGTTAGTGAAATACGTATGGTCTGAATTCCTACAAGCAAGCCTTAGAATGCCCCGTCTTCTGGTCTGAATTATCTAAATTTTCAGCTCGCGCTTTGCGCTCGCAATATTTGATTAGTGAGATGCGTATGATAATCATGATTACAATGACTACAAAAAAGTGCTTCATGTGTTTAGATGTTATTCTAACAAACCTCAACAAGCGCTTGGCATTCGCATTAGATGACTATTTTGAGATATGTGTACTCTTAATGGATTCCTAAAATATAGTCCTTAAAATCTCCCTGTTTGGGGTCAATATACAAAATTTTCAGCTCGCGCTTCGCGCTCGCATTGATTAGCGAGACAGATATACGTATTATGATTACAAAAATTTGATTATAATGTCCCTTATTAGATCTGAATATCAAAGATTTTCAGCTCGCGCTTTGCGCTCGCATTATTTGGCTAGTGAGATACCTACATCCGTTCAATGGCATTGTCCTTAAAATAAAAAATCAGTGTCTCTATTAGGTCAGTATACCTGGCAACTGAGCGCGCTTCGCGCGCTCACTAATATGCTTTTCACTGTACTTTTTTTCCTTAACCCCGGGAAATTGGTGGGGCTAAGGGGGGGGGGGCCTTAGCCCCACCAATTTCCCGGGGTTAAGCTTAGCCCACTTCGTTTTCACACTACGTTTTAGCAAAGTGGGCTAGCACGGTAAATAGTACGGTACTATCTGGCCCTGCAAAAAAGCAGGGTTAGCCGGCTTATTGTGGTGCTAGCACCACAATTGCGGTGCTAAGAGATGCGAAACTGGGCTAAGGAAAACTGGGGCTAAGCAATAGCCAATCACAGAAGTCGAAATTGCACGTTAATCACGCTCTGTATGGTAAAATAATCAATATTCATGAGCTGTGGGATAGTCCGGGGTCAAGGCGTTAACCCCGGCTAAGCAGATAGTATGGGGTTAAGAAAGACAGTGTGAATCCAAAAAAAGATAGTATGGGGTTAAGGATAGTCCGGGGTTAAGGATAGTATGGGGTTAAGGAAATGCAATGTGAGAAGCATACTAGTGACTCAAAATTTTTGCTGGTGCCCCCCCCCAATGCTGTGACCCACGGTACGCCACTGAAGGTAACAATGCCAAAATACCAAATATCGATAAAAATAAAGACCACATAAATCTCTACATTAATTTAATTGGTCATCGTTATCATGATCCGTCCCAAGAGGTCAAAATCAATTTGAAAATAAAAAATAATCATTTTAATTTGAATATATCTTTATATATTCAGAACTAGATGTCGAAATATTTTATCTCAAGAAAATAAACTTCAGTCTTAAATTGTCTCGATCGATCTCTTATATTAGTATTCAAAAGAAAAAATCAATCATGAAAAACCAGAATATGAATAGCCATATGTTTCCAATTTGGTACATGTCCTCGTTATTTGAACGGTACGTGAAAAGGGTGACAAACTATTACATAATGACTTGTACAACTAAAAGGGCACTGTACGGGGCAAAAGGGCATGTACGGGGTAAGTTGGAACACTGCATGGTCAAATAAGAATTATACTAAAACTACTTACAACTGTTATATTACATGGTTTTAGCCTATTTACTTTATTTTTTTCAAGTTCAGAATATTAAAGACCTGTGTGTATTCTGATTTGTTGAACTTTATGTTTTCTATTATACAGCCACTCATGCAATCCAACTGTGTAGTAGAATTCCGCATATTTGTGCGCATTTGATTTTACATGCAATTATTAGTGTATCAGCAATTTCATATGTACTTCTACATCAAATTTACATGACAAAAATTAATTGTTTTTATTTTTAAATCAATTAATTATGCAAATAGGCAAATGAAATTTTCCCTGAATTATTTTTGTATGTTTTTGCCTTTAACTCTATTTATTTAGCCAGTAGAATGCTAAATTTTTGGTGAGAGTATAAATTTTTAAATTTATAACAAATATCTATGAAAAAATTGCAAAAAATATGATTTCTTATGTATTTTTGTATTTTAAATTTGTATTTCTTTGTTTTTTCAAACCTTTGTTTTTTATTTTTTCTCATGAACTTTGTCAGGGACCCTTTGGCAATCATAAACAGCATAAAATAAATCCATTTGAACCAACAAAAGTAAAACTAATCATACATTTATGATTTTTGGATGAAACGCAATTTGCATTTTTCAGCAATTTTGGGCCCGACATGCACGAACAAA
This sequence comes from Lytechinus pictus, assembly GCF_037042905.1. NCBI lineage: Eukaryota > Metazoa > Echinodermata > Echinoidea > Temnopleuroida > Toxopneustidae > Lytechinus > Lytechinus pictus. Next base: position 25,526,346 of record NC_087247.1, read on the forward strand.
TGTTGCATAATTTCAAAACCGTGCACCTGGGCATCGCAAATTTGGTCTCAAATTATGCGCAAGACTCGAAAGTAAAAAGTCAGCAAGCGGAGCGGTCAAAAAATTTTGTGCGAGAGCATAGTGACAAAATTTGTAGAGGGGGGCTCAAATTGACCCCCCTCCCCAGTTTGATAAGGGTTAATGCATTACTGTAGGGGCCTACAATAGGCCTTAAAGGAGAATGAAACCCTTGAAACCAGCTGAATCCATATAAAAGAGAAAAATCAAAGAAACATATTGTTGAAAGTTTGAGGAAGATTGAATGAATAATAAGAAAGTTATGAGCATTCGAATATTGAGATCACTAGTGCCATGTAGATCCTCCCAACGGCAATGCGACCAAGATCTGTGATATCACACACGTACAACTCCCTCATTACTTTAGTACTTATTTCACTTATATTCTCACTTTTATAGAGTCTATCACAAGGTGAGGTGTTCTCTTTATGAGATGACAAGTACAGAGGTTTCACAACATTATATCATTGATGAATCGTTTGTCATATGATTAGAATGAGCAAAAAGAGATGTTTTGGGGTATATTTTCAGTGTCCAAATGGGAGAGTTGTACGTGTGTGACATCACAGATCTTGGTCGCATTGCCAATGGGAGGATCTCCATAGCATTAGTGATCTCGACATTCAAATGCTCATAACTCTTTTAATGCTAGTCCTATTTTACTCAAAGTTTTGTTGATCTTATTCTTTAATTTTTCTGCTTTCACAAAAGCTAACTTGCTCCAAGAGTTTCATTCTCCTTTAAATGCACACTCAGACGTAACTGAGAAACAACAGATGTTCAAAAGAGTGTGAAATACTGTATACATTTTTTCTCATATCCAATGTTTTTATTCATAACTATGTTTGGGGTAAGTTGGAACATGTTCCAAATAACCCCTTCAATTTTGTTTGCATGCAAAACCTGTTGAGAGGGTACGTTTTCTCCACACTGTCACTGAATACTTCGATCACGAAATGAAAGAAAACCCAGAAGTTTATCTAGATTTTTGATTTTCAAATTGATGATTTTGAAGATGAAGAGAATGATGATGAAGTTTCTAGCTCTAGTGACGTGGATGGAGGTAAATTAGGGGAATTACGTCTATGATGATGAGTCGCACAATTCAACTTGCATGCCGATTCGCTACCAACTCACGCAGCTGCTAGTGCTAGCTGCACGTACTGTAGGCCTACCGCGGGCCAAAATAAATCCATGAAAATTCCAGCCTGACCAGACTCTCTTCCCTCTGTCAAGGCTCTAAAGAAGGAAAATAATAATATTACTGTACTTACAAACAAGTGAATATATGCGAATCTGAAGGCAAATCAACTCAACGAATAGCAGCAGACGATATTCACGTGGCTGGGATAAATTGTCACTCGTTCTGTTAGATATAATTTCTACCTCATTATTTTGACAAAATTACAAAACTCAGTGAATTATTTATCTATACAAAAAAATATAGTAACACCTCATACTATTTTCAAATTACGATAAAACCTTTTTTGAAGCAAAAAGTTGAGGTAAATTAGAATTAGATGTAAAAGATCATCCCCAACATGCATAGCTCGTATGTGATTGTAAACAAACCTTCACAAACACACATTGCTTGCTCGCCTTGGCTGAGACAGTAGATGCACGTGTTGCACAGCTCTCAATCGGCATTTTGGATGGTTTGTTTACAATCACATGAAGATAATTTTCATGGATTTATTTTGGCCCACGGTAGGCCTACGTGCAGCTAGCACTGGCAGCTGCATGAGTTGGTAGCGAATCGGCATGTAAGTTGAATTGTCCGACTCATCATCATAGACGTAATTCCCCTAATTTACCTCCATCCATGTCATTAGAGCTAGAAACTTCATCTTCAAAATCATCAATTTGAAAATCCAAAATCTAGATAAACTTCTGGGTTTTCTTTCATTTCGTGATCGAAGTATTCAGTGACAGTGTGGAGAAAACGTACCCTCTCAACAGGTTTTGCATGCAAGTGGAGCTTGACGTGGGAGAGCCTATCACGTCTCTCGTACACTTATACACGTCATAAAAAAAACCCAATTTCGCGGACGTAATTGAGCATGTTTGAAGCATTCAGAGAGAGAACTTTAAACTATCAATTAAGTGAGTTTTATCGGTCTCCATGATAAATGATGTACACCATCGTTTTTATTTTCCCCTTTAATTTGATATATAATTCTTCATCTTTTATGATTTTCAATATATTTCTACTTTAAGTGTTTTTTTTTTTCATTATAAGTTTTTAAAGTGCTATGATCAGAACAATATTTTTACTACTATCAATAATCATGAAAATTTCTCACGGTAGCCGCCATTTTAGATTTATGCAAATTAGACATCTTTCCACTAAATGGATTTTTCTGGACTTTTAGTATGTCATAGTGACTTCATGGAAATGCATCATGCTCAAATTAATTGTATTGCAATTTTTAAACTAGAAGCCTGTTTATTATAAATCAGATATGCTAATTCAATATTCTAAAATGTTAAGGTCATTGACCTTTTCCAGCTCTCCAGGGTCAAAGGTCAAAACTTATAATGCACAAAATTCTCTCTACAATATCAGGATTACCTTCAAAGTCATTATTAAACATTTTTTTTTCATTATAACCATATTTATTATGAACTGATGATGCAAAACAGCAATTTTCTGATATTTAGAGGTCATTGACCTTAAGGTCATTGACCTCTAGAGGTCAGCGGAGGTTAAATTTGACTTGCATCCTGATTTCAAAATTAAGCCTATGTTAAGATATAACACTGGTGAAAGTTTAATGCTTTTATCATGATTTTTTTTAAGTGCTATGATCAGAACAATGTTAGTACTACTATCAATAATCATGAAAATTTCTCACTGTAGCCGCCATTTTGTATTTATGCAAATTAGACATCTTTCCACTAAATGGATTTTTCTGGACTTTTAGTATGTCATTTTGGGGACTTCATAGAAATGCATTGCGTTGAAAAAAATTCGATTGCAATTTGTTTGCGGTCAAACCTTATTTTTCCTGGACTATTAATTTGACATTTAAACATGTAAGCTTACAGCTCAAAAAAGGTACATGTACTTCACCATGGCATATCAATAACCTCATTTTGTAGCTTGGTACAAGTGTCAATTATACCCCTAAACTGGCCAACTTGATCTTTAAACTTCTCTGAGATAATAAAACATTTCTGAAAGAGAAAATATTACTCAGAAGGTGAAAAAACAAAAATTCCTTTCTAACTTCACCAGGCTCGCTGCACATGTGTTGTCTGTAAAATGGTGGATGGCTGTTGATAATGACAATAAATTGAGGGCAGTATTGTATAAATCTATTTAAAGGCATTAAAGAAAGTTACAATGTTTCAACTTACCCGCGTTTCGACTAACCCCAATCTTCCCAACAGAAATTATGGCAGTTTTACTGCAACACTTTCTCATAGGTTTTAGGAAACCCTCTCGTTAACTTCAGGCGTTTTTGAGGTCAACTTAAAACAAAATCGCCGATAATTGCACCTCTCCACTACGCCTGATAAGAGGTGATCATATATACATGTCATAAAGAAAGAAAAAATAAAATTTATAAAAGAACAAAAAGGTGATCTGTCAGACTGACAGATCATCTAATCATGAAAACTTGAGGAATGGAAACAGTTTGTACTTACTCTGTTGTTACACTCTGAGTTGGATAAGTATGATATTTTTTTTCCATCACAACCTGTTTCATTAGACTGTGAGCTTGCACAGCCACAAGTTGCATCGACAAACTTCTCCTGAATATCAGTCATTGCATACGAACACAAGGCCGAACTTGTTCCATCTGTGAAGACACCATACAAAGTATCATTCATCAGATCAATATAAACTGCTTCAAGACTGTCATATGATGTTCCCTGGGCATCCTGGCATGATAGTATGATTTCTGAGTATGCATCAAGGTCATCTTGTTCATTCTGTGCACAGATTCTACCAAGTCTGGAGTTTTGACTTCCACTATGTACGATGAAGTAGGAGTATTCCATCCAAGAAACTCCTTGAATATACTCTACTGTAGCACTAGAATCAATACTTGATATCCCTCCTGAAAAATCAAGGGTTGAAGAACCTTGCAGTTTCGTCAGGGTAATCGGATAAGTGGGATCAGTAGCAGCCCGAAGTGATTGGGCAACAAACATTATCAACTCTGTTCCTGATTTCTCTGTGACCACACCTACAGACATCCCTTCTTTAACAAATATATGCGAGTAATCCACATTATCCCTTAAAAGATTGGTTAAGTCTCTGAATTCACATTTCCCATCTGAACCCCCACAGTAAATAAGTTTCTCAACAGGAGACGGAGCGACCTCCAATATCTTTGTATCACATCCAGAGTTAAGACAGGTTGGGGCACTCCCCAATTGATTCAAATCTGTGTTGAGCCGGTAGATAACGGAGTCCCCTCCAACGTATACAAACTCTGTCCCGCTTGCATTACTGACCACCATCTGGCTGAGTGATTCGCCTTGAAAAACATCTCTAAAGTATGATGTGAGCTCTCCGTCCCTGCTACCATCTATGCCTTCTATCAATATCAGGGATGTGATCACTAGGCAGGGCAGCCATCTTACTTTCATCAAGGAAGCCATGTTGATAAGCAATGTCTGGTTGATCTAGACAAGAAGAGCCTTCTGAACTTCCATACAACAACCTGAAAGAAAGAAGAAATTAAAGACATATTTTACAACTTTTTAACAATTAATGGTATCTACATAATCATATTGTAAGCCTTTTTATTTTTTTAAATAACTGGTACATTTTACACTGCACATCTTATACTTTAATTAATCCCCCCCCCCCCTTCACCCCAACAAAAAGCTGATTTGAATATGGTTGCTGAAAATTTCAAAAAAATCAGATGGCATTAAAGTTATTAAAGTTTTGCTAAATTTCACAGAACGATTATAGGCTACTAGTATGCACATTCGAAGGGTGTTTGACAAAGATTCAAGTCTGAGTTAGAACTTAATTCGCACTCAATGCCCACATTGGTAAGATCATGCCAAGAGGACGTGCACTATTGCTTATTAATATAAGACTGCGCGGTGCATATTGTATACGCATCGGCATTTAAGTGCGATTCTACATGTACATAATACTTAAATCTAAAGTTGTGAAACACCCCCCTGGTCTGTATGCCAACAAAGGAACTGTTGACGTCACCCACCCAATATAGTTATTTGTATGACATATCTTATTTTCTTTCCTTATTACAAAGTGAAACAGGGTTTGACTCCTTGAATGAATCAGACTTCAAAATATATCATGATCTTTTGAAGGAAATGTCCATACATGAATACAGTGAAACTACATGTAAACATTCAGACTATTAACACATACAATGATTAGTAATGCTAGCAGGGAAAACATACATGGGGGCTCAGGCGATTTTGCCCCCAAAATTCTCAAAAGAGTCCTAGAAACTAAAAAAGGAGCACTGGAAACCCCCATTCATTGTAATATTGAAGCTTGTTTGATGCTGCAGATTTAAGCAGTAAGTTGTGAAAATTAGCCCCCAAAAATTGTGCCTTAAATTTGTTTAAACTTTTTAACAAATATAGATTTTTTATCAAAACCTCACCATGCCAAGCTTAGTAAGGGGAATTTCAAGCACATGACATGAAAGAAACACGGCGTAAAAATTATTTTCAAAAAGAAAAAAAATATATAAAAATGAACAAAAAAAATGTGAAAAGACGAGGAAGATGAAAAAAGGGACATTACAGTGTATATAGAAGTTTGTACATATATTTCTAATTGACATTTATTTCATTTCGTTTAATATTTATTTTTCCTTTTTTTTTTTACTTTGGCTTTTCTATGTTACTCGATTTAAACTGACGTTGATGTATAACTGCAGAAGTGTGTATAGGCTATGACCAAAATATTTGATATGAAATACATGTCCTGTATTAGTGTGTATACACCCGCCATGCCTAAATGAGGCAATGCATATGCCGTATTAGTTAAGCATATAGCCTACACCTCTGTTCCTTTTTTATGTTTTATTTGGCATTGGTTTTGCCTTGTTTTTGTTTTTGAAACTTGTACTCTTTCTACTGACTTCTCTTCTGGTTTTGTTTGTTATAAAAAATTGAAGAAAAAAGGTCAGAATAACTGAGAAAAAAACAATTATAAAAAGGCGTAAATATTTTTTTTTATGCAAACAGCAATAAAATAACCACCAACCGACCAACAACAAGCAACTTATTCTGGGCTGCAAAATATCTACATGTACATGTAACTCCAAGATAAAATAGACACTTTGGAATTCAAATAAAAATCTCTGTATTGCTCTAAGAGTACTTGCCAATAACCTTAAAGGAGAATGAAACCCTTGAAACCAGCTGAATCCATATCAAAGAGAGAAATCAAAGAAACATATTGTTGAAAGTTTGAGGAAGATTGAATGAATAATAAGAAAGTTATGAGCATTTGAATAATGAGATCACTAGTGCCATGTAGATCCTCCCATCGGCAATGCGACCAAGATCTGTGATGTCACACACGTACAACTCCCTCATTACTCTAGTACTTATTTCACTTATATTCTCACTTTTATAGAGTCTATCACAAGGTGAGGTGTTCTCTTTATGAGATGACAAGAACAGAGGTTTCACAACATTATATCATTGATGAATCGTTTGTCATATGATTAGAATGAGCAAAAAGAGATGTTTTGGGGTATATTTTCAGTGTCCAAATGGGAGAGTTGTACGTGTGTGACATCACAGATCTTGGTCGCATTGCCAATGGGAGGATCTCCATAGCATTAGTGATCTCAACATTCAAATGCTCATAACTCTTTTATTGCTAGTCCTATTTTACTCAAACTTTTGTTGATCTTATTCTTTGATTTTTCTGCTTTCACAAAAGCTAACTTGCTCCAAGAGTTTCATTCTCCTTTAAGAGATAAAATGACAAAAAAAAACCTGGCATAAGAAAATATGTGTAATCAGGCTGGTTTTAATGTAAGAGCACTCAGCTGAGTCAGCTCAATCTCATTTATCTTCAGGACATCTTGCCTGGGGAGCGTTTCATCAACATTTTGTCCAACAAGTTGTCAGATCTGACAATTTTCCTTGATTATGATTGTCCGGTAGGCACTGTTACTATGGTAACTGTCGGATAAAACGTCTGACAAGTCATTTCATGAAAGGCTCCCCTGGTTTACATATCAGAAATATGCCATTAACGTACAATCACTATTATGCATGCATGCACAAGAAGGTCTATGGAACAACTTTTCGGGATCATACAGGGATAAAACCTGACATAGCAAAATGTGTGTTTACCTGAGATGGATGTGAAAATATATTGGCAAAATTTTCAATCAGGCACTAATAACAATTAACATACTGTACAGTTCTATAAAGTGTGAAGTGTCAATTTAAAGTGATTATAATTAAAACAACATACATAAATCATGTAACTGCGTCTTTATGCACTTCAGAACTAGACAAGAAAGACATAAGCCTACATGGATTGCCAAGTCCATTTTCTTGAATTGAGGTAGTTTTGAAAGCTATTTTAAATTTGCCATGTATCAATTGTTTAAAATATTTTTTGAAGATTGTTCATGAAAATGGGGTGGCACATTCTAGCCTTGAGGACTCCGTGATCATATTATTTATGATTTTGATATTGTCATGACAAATGACAATATCAAAATCATAAAAAAATATGATCACGGAGTCCTCAAGGCTAGGCACATTCAGCATATTTTTGCTAAACATTGTTTGAGATTCACATTAATTTACTTTTTAAAAATATGAGCTGTTGTATTTGGTACTTACTATTGTGATATGATATAAAAATGAAGCCATGAAAATCATTATTTATTTTTGTGCTTCAGAAAATCTGGAAATTAACAGATCGGACTGCAGATTGGAAGAACAATTACACATGACATGGGCTAAAATCTATAGCAGTGAAAATGCTCCTTCTCTAGATATTTGACATATATGACTCTATAAGTATAAACAAAGAGTTTCCCTTATTTTTTCTTCAATTTTCGTGGAGAAAACATATGGAACTCGTTTAACCGAAAGGATGTATGAATTCAACATTTCAAGATCAAACTGGACTTACCGTTCTGCTAGACTCTGATTCCTAAATCAGTCTACTTGAACTTGGTGCTTTAAGTTATGGTGGGAGGTAACCCTGGCTCTGCCTAAAAAGTAAAGGCTAAACCATGAATGCAACCAAAAACGAAGCTCTCTTTATATGATCGGAAGTCTGGAAATAAGTTTGTAAATGTAATAATCGTAGAGCAGCTCTTCGGATCGGTTGGCGTTAGTCGTATCATGGACCTACACATGCATGACGGATGTTACGTACACAGAAAATCACTGTTCCCTTAAATCCTTGCTTGACATTCTTGACATTTATTTCAGATGGATACAGGTTTTATAAAGTTAAAAGTTTTCTTGAAAAATTCCTCAGTCAGCGCATTGATTAACCACGGTCACACACAGGCTAGGCTCACAGCGTATACCGCTCAGAGCATGCAATACCGTGCTTACTTCCGCATTGAGACAATACCAAACTTCTGGCCGGAGTAGAGTCAGCCAACAATAAGCTAGCCAACAGCAAGCCAGCCAACAGTTCCAGCCAACAATATCGCGATGTAAGATAGATCAGATACAGGATTTTGCGCAGGAAGAGAAGCGTGCATTCTTGTACAAATCAAACAAACGGGGTCAGGTGGGGTTTCCCTTCTTTCAATTTGTAAAGAAAAACAACGGGCTAGTGCTTTAATTTTAGTAGCCCACACCCCTATATACTCTATGTGTTTTCGTATATTGAGGAGTAAATTTCAACTAAAAGTCCTCTTAATAAAATACAATTGGAAGATTGCTCCTGAAATTTATTTTGGGTGTGTGTAGGGGGGTTTCCCTTCTTTCAATTTGTAAAGAAAAACAACTGGCTAGTGCTTTAATTTTAGTAGCCCACACCCCTATATACTCTATGTGTTTTCGTATATTGAGGAGTAAATTTCAACTAAAAGTCCTCTTTATAAAATACAATTGGAAGATTGCTCCTGAAATTTATTTTGGGTGTGTGTAGGGGGGTTTCCCTTCTTTCAATTTGTAAAGAAAAACAACTAGCTAGTGCTTTAATTTTATTAGCCCACACCCCTATATACTCTATGTGTTTTCGTATATTGAGGAGTAAATTTCAACTAAAAGTCCTCTTTATAAAATACAATTGGAAGATTGCTCCTGAAATATATTTTGGGTGTGTGTAGGGGGGGGTTTCCCTTCTTTCAATTTGTAAAGAAAAACAAGGGGCTAGTGCTTTAGTTTTAGTAGCCCACACCTCTATATACTCTATGTTTTTTCGTATATTGAGGAGTAAATTTGAACTAAAAGTCCTCTTTATAAAATACAATTGGAAGATTGCTCCTGAAATATATTTTGGGTGTGTGGAGGGGGGTTTCCCTTCTTTCAATTTGTAAAGAAAAACAAGGGGCTTGTGCCTTCGATTTAGTAGCCCACACTCATATACACTCCTATATATTCCACGTTTTTATATATATTGAGGAGTAAATTTGAACTAAAAGTCCTCTTTATAAAATACAATTGGAAGATTGCTCCTGAAATATATTTTGGGTGTGTGTAAGGGGGTTTCCCTTCTTTTAATTTGTAAAGAAAAACAACGGGCTAGTGCTTTAATTTTAGTAGCCCACACCCCTATATACTCTATGTGTTTTCGTATATTGAGGAGTAAATTTCAACTAAAAGTCCTCTTTATAAAATACAATTGGAAGATTGCTCCTGAAATTTATTTTGGGTGTGTGTAGGGGGGTTTCCCTTCTTTCAATTTGTAAAGAAAAACAACTGGCTAGTGCTTTAATTTTAGTAGCCCACACCCCTATATACTCTATGTGTTTTCGTATATTGAGGAGTAAATTTCAACTAAAAGTCCTCTTTATAAAATACAATTGGAAGATTGCTCCTGAAATTTATTTTGGGTGTGTGTAGGGGGGTTTCCCTTCTTTCAATTTGTAAAGAAAAACAACTAGCTAGTGCTTTAATTTTAGTAGCCCACACCCCTATATACTCTATGTGTTTTCGTATATTGAGGAGTAAATTTCAACTAAAAGTCCTCTTTATAAAATACAATTGGAAGATTGCTCCTGAAATATATTTTGGGTGTGTGTAGGGGGGGGTTTCCCTTCTTTCAATTTGTAAAGAAAAACAAGGGGCTAGTGCTTTAGTTTTAGTAGCCCACACCTCTATATACTCTATGTTTTTTCGTATATTGAGGAGTAAATTTGAACTAAAAGTCCTCTTTATAAAATACAATTGGAAGATTGCTCCTGAAATATATTTTGGGTGTGTGGAGGGGGGTTTCCCTTCTTTCAATTTGTAAAGAAAAACAAGGGGCTTGTGCCTTCGATTTAGTAGCCCACACTCATATACACTCCTATATATTCCACGTTTTTATATATATTGAGGAGTAAATTTGAACTAAAAGTCCTCTTTATAAAATACAATTGGAAGATTGCTCCTGAAATTTATTTTGGGTGTGTGTAAGGGGGTTTCCCTTCTTTTAATTTGTAAAGAAAAACAACGGGCTAGTGCTTTAATTTTAGTAGCCCACACCCCTATATACTCTGTGTGTTTTCGTATATTGAGGAGTAAATTTCAACTAAAAGTCCTCTTTATAAAATACAATTGGAAGATTGCTCCTGAAATATATTTTGGGAGTGTGGAGGGGGGTTTCCCTTCTTTCAATTTGTAAAGAAAAACAAGGGGCTTGTGCCTTCGTTTTAGTAGCCCACACTCATATACACTCCTATATATTCCTCGTTTTTATATATATTGAGGAGTAAATTTGAACTAAAAGTCCTCTTTATAAAATACAATTGGAAGATTGCTCCTGAAATATATTTTGGGTGTGTGTAGGGGGGTTTCCCTTCTTTCAATTTGTAAAGAAAAACAAGGGGCTAGTGCTTTAGTTTTAGTAGCCCACACCTCTATATACTCTATGTTTTTTCGTATATTGAGGAGTAAATTTGAACTAAAAGTCCTCTTTATAAAATACAATTGGAAGATTGCTCCTGAAATATATTTTGGGTGTGTGGAGGGGGGTTTCCCTTCTTTCAATTTGTAAAGAAAAACAAGGGGCTTGTGCCTTCGATTTAGTAGCCCACACTCATATACACTCCTATATATTCCACGTTTTTATATATATTGAGGAGTAAATTTGAACTAAAAGTCCTCTTTATAAAATACAATTGGAAGATTGCTCCTGAAATATATTTTGGGTGTGTGTAAGGGGGTTTCCCTTCTTTTAATTTGTAAAGAAAAACAACGGGCTAGTGCTTTAATTTTAGTAGCCCACACCCCTATATACTCTGTGTGTTTTCGTATATTGAGGAGTAAATTTCAACTAAAAGTCCTCTTTATAAAATACAATTGGAAGATTGCTCCTGAAATATATTTTGGGAGTGTGGAGGGGGGTTTCCCTTCTTTCAATTTGTAAAGAAAAACAAGGGTCTTGTGCCTTCGTTTTAGTAGCCCACACTCATATACACTCCTATATATTCCTCGTTTTTATATATATTGAGGAGTAAATTTGAACTAAAAGTCCTCTTTATAAAATACAATTGGAAGATTGCTCCTGAAATATATTTTGGGTGTGTGTAGGGGGGGTTTCCCTTCTTTCAATTTGTAAAGAAAAACAAGGGGCTAGTGCTTTAGTTTTAGTAGCCCACACCTCTATATACTCTATGTTTTTTCGTATATTGAGGAGTAAATTTGAACTAAAAGTCCTCTTTATAAAATACAATTGGAAGATTGCTCCTGAAATATATTTTGGGTGTGTGGAGGGGGGTTTCCCTTCTTTCAATTTGTAAAGAAAAACAAGGGGCCTGTGCCTTCGATTTAGTAGCCCACACTCATATACACTCCTATATATTCCACGTTTTTATATATATTGAGGAGTAAATTTGAACTAAAAGTCCTCTTTATAAAATACAATTGGAAGATTGCTCCTGAAATATATTTTGGGTTTGTGGAGGGGGGGGGGGGTTAATATCTCTCAATTTGTAAACAAAAAGAAAGGGCTAGTACTTTAGTTTTAGTAGCCCACACTTCTATATACTCCAGTTTTAAGAATATTGAGGAGTATGTAAAAAAAAAAGTTCCTGATAAATGAAGAAAGCTATCGTATTTTTGAAGGGGGTGACCCTTTTTATTCAATTTTACAGTGCGTATCAATAAAAACGGGACAGTTATGAAACGTCTATCAAAATACCCTTTTGAATTATGATGTCTATATTTTGATGTTCATAGATGCTCTGAAATCTTATCGATCAAATTCAAAATGTTTTTTTTTTTAATTTGTTCATGCTTGAGTGCACACGAGATGGTTTTGTCGGGGGTTCAAATATAGGATTGCGCTAAGTGGTAGGAAATGAAGTGTATGGTTATAAGACTTCTTGCCAATCAGCAGATTATTTTTTCCATAGTTTTCAGATTTTGGTCGCAAATGTCACGTACAAAGCTGTATATTTACTTTACGTTTTCATTTCAATAAATTATTTTTTTAGCAATGAATATTCTTTCATACTAACATTTTTTGTCAACCAAGAATGACCCAATTTGTAATTAGGAATTTGAGAGCTTGTAATCAATTCAAACCATTTTATTTTATGCAACAAGCAGATAAATCCTTTTCTGTTAGAATTGATAATTTAATATCCTATCTAACACACAATTATAATGATTTGAATAAAGTACAGCAAATTCACCCTATTAACAACTAACAATTAACAATTAGGGGTTTGGTAAATGATAACATCTGTTCTCGTTGTGAAGTAGAGGAAGATATTCATCACGCTTTCATTTCTTGTGATTTGAACAAACCATTCTTTGAATTTTTGAAAAAAATAATCCAGCAAATATTTCATAAAGATTTAGAAATCAATCATTAAAATTTTGTTTAAACATGAAGTAGACGAAAAATTAGTTTTACTTCTGACTATCGCACTTTGGTGCATTCACAAAGTCATCGTTTTAAGAAACATGAGTGGAAACGAAAAGAAAGGCAATCCCAGAAGGAAAAATCAGTAAGGCTGGACCAGTTACACCAGTAAAATTTAATTGGTAACTCTGGAAATTGGAACAAAATATACTGGTCTGCTATAAGCTGGACCAGTAATTTTTTGATGGTCAAATTTAACTGGACCAGTATAATTTTAACTGGACCAGTAACAAATATACTGGTCAAACTAACTGGACCAGTAATAATTTTACTGGTCCAATTGAACTGGACCAGTACAAATTGTGGTGGACCAGTAATTTTACTGGTCAAATTATGCTGGACCAGTACAATTTTTGCTGGACCAGTAATAATTTTACTGGTCAAATTAAACTGGACCAGTACAATTTTTGCTGGACCAGTAATAATTTTACTGGTCAAATTAAACTGGGCCAGCACAATTTTTGCTGGACCAGTAATAATTTTACTGGTCAAATTAAACTGGACCAGTACAATTTTTGCTGGACCAGTAATAATTTTACTGGTCAAATTAAACTGGACCAGTACAATTTTTGCTGGACCAGTAATAATTTTACTGGTCAAATTAAACTGGGCCAGTACAATTTTTGCTGGACCAGTAATAATTTTACTGGTCAAATTAAACTGGATCTGAAATTCATATTTTTAAGAGAAATAGAAAGAAGAATAGAAATGAAACCTCGGTACAGGAAAAGATATGTTCATCTACCCAAAGAGATTATGGAATATATTTGAAACACTGTGAATTTCATGTTTCCATTTAATGTTTTTTTTAATTTATGTTAAAGATTACGTAAGATTATTGCACAATTACATTATTATGTAAATTTTTGTTTTAATTTCTGAAATTTCCTGTAATGTCATGTATGCTCATTTTCATAATGTGTTATGTTGTTTTGTTGTAAATAAAATCCTCTAATTGAGGCCAAAAAAAATGCAATTAGGCATTTCTTGGGTTGACTTTTATCAATTATTAAATATGCAATCCTAAAAAATAACTTTTTTTTTAAAGTAACTAAATAAGTTTGTGAGTGAATTTTGAAACATAATTTTTAAAACAATGGCAAAACTAATGAAAATGTTAAGAGGAAGTTTACTGCTTAGCAGGAAGTCTAATGACCATATATTTTGTTTCCTCTCATTTCTGCACAAACCTATTTTTGAACCCTTGACAAATCTCGTGTTCGTTCAAGCATGAACAAAATTTATTTCTTAAAATTGCATTTAAAATATAAGGTTTCAGAGCATCTATAAACATCAAAATATAGACATCATAATTTGAAAAGAATTTTTGATAGACTTTTCAAAACTGTCCAGTTTTTATTGATACGCACTGTATTGATAGAATGAAGGGGCTTGTCCTTCGATAAGGTTCACTGGCCCTCTCTTATTATTTGTGCCCTTTTAAAAAGTATTTCTTTTTTACTATTGAGGGGTGAATACAAATGAAAGTATTCTTGACTGAAAAGCAAAAGTGAAGATTGCCCCTGAAAGAAATTTCGGGTGTTTGTGGAGGGGAGTTTCCCTTCTGTCAATTCGTTTATAAAGGGGGGGGGGGGTTAGTGCCTACATTTCAGTAGCCCACACTCCTATATATTATTTATATCCTTGTTTTGTCCTTATTTTAGTGTTGACAGTAATTGGGGATTAAATAAAATTAAAAAACCTCCTGATAGCAAACGGAAATATAGCTCCTAGAAGACCATTCGGTTGTTTGTAGGAAGTTTATGAAACCTCATTTCAATTTTTGGATACTAAGAAGGGCTAGGGCTGATTTGTATAGTTGCCCGCACTCCTATAATATACTCGATGTTTTAAAAATATTGAGAATGATATAATGGAAAAAGATTGCCTGTTGAAAGCAAATAGAAAGATTGCTCCTGGTAGAGCTTTCAGTTGTTTGTAGGGGGTTTCACATATTTGCAATCTAGGGAACTTACAAACAAGGGGCTAGTCCTAAAGTTAAAAAAAAATAGTGATCCCACCCTCCTGGGAAGATTGATCCATAAAGAAATTTCGGGTATGTGGAGCGAGTTCCCTAATTCCTTCAATACGTTTGTATTAACAAGTGGCAAGTGCGCGTACACACACACACACAAACACACACCATCACACTGACACACCCTCACACGGACATATATACATATATATATATATATAAATTCATATTTTTTGTATATAACTTCGAGGGAATTGAAAAAAAAATGGTTGGAATTTATGAGGGCTCCAGCCCACAAAAGCCATCCCCCTCTCCATCTGTACGCCAGTGTTGATAACAAAAGAGAGTCAGAATAACAGCTATAGAAACAAGTGACCAAGCGAGAAAATTTCTTGGGTATTGAAAGTTAATTTGCATTATACACCACTTAAAAAGCCTATACAGTGCGAATTATATTTCTGTTTCACAATGCTCTTTTTCGCGTATTATCTTGCTTCAAAACAAAAATAAGTGGGGTTAATGGTGGAGAAGGCCGTAGCCCCCTTAACCCTATCTAGCCCGAGGAGGAGGGGGGAGCTTAATAAGCCTTGACATTTTTCGCTAAACGTCTGTAATGGGCTAATAAAAGTAAAGCACTAACTATTTGTTTTTGTTTACAAATTGAAAGAAGGGGAAACTCCCCTTCACACACCCGAAATTTGATTTAGGAGCAATCTTCCAATCAATCTTTATCAGAAAGAAAATTCATTCTAGATTACTCTTCAATATACGGAAGAAACATAGAGTATATATAGGGGTGCGGGGTACTAAAACTAAAGCACTAGCCCGTTGTTTTTGTTTACAAATTGAAAGAAGGGAAACCCCCCTACACACACCCAAAATATATTTCAGGAGCAATCTTCCAATAAAGAGGACTTTTAGTTGAAATTTACTCCTCAATATACGAAAAAACATCGAGTATATAGGGGTGTGGGCTACTAAAACTAAAGCACTAGCCCGTTGTTTTTCTTTACAAATTGAAAGAAGGGAAACCCCCCTACACACACCCAAAATATATTTCAGGAGCAATCTTCCAATTGTATTTTATAAAGAGGACTTTTAGTTGAAATTTACTCCTCAATATACGAAAAAACATCGAGTATATAGGGGTGTGGGCTACTAAAACTAAAGCACTAGCCCCTTGTTTTTCTTTACAAATTGAAAGAAGGGAAACCCCCCTACACACACCCAAAATATATTTCAGGAGCAATCTTCCAATTGTATTTTATAAAGAGGACTTTTAGTTGAAATTTACTCCTCAATATACGAAAAAACATCGAGTATATAGGGGTGTGGGCTACTAAAACTAAAGCACTAGCCCCTTGTTTTTCTTTACAAATTGAAAGAAGGGAAACCCCCCTACACACACCCAAAATATATTTCAGGAGCAATCTTCCAATTGTATTTTATAAAGAGGACTTTTAGTTGAAATTTACTCCTCAATATACGAAAAAACATCGAGTATATAGGGGTGTGGGCTACTAAAACTAAAGCACTAGCCCGTTGTTTTTCTTTACAAATTGAAAGAAGGGAAACCCCCCTACACACACCCAAAATATATTTCAGGAGCAATCTTCCAATTGTATTTTATAAAGAGGACTTTTAGTTGAAATTTACTCCTCAATATACGAAAAAACATCGAGTATATAGGGGTGTGGGCTACTAAAACTAAAGCACTAGCCCCTTGTTTTTCTTTACAAATTGAAAGAAGGGAAACCCCCCTACACACACCCAAAATATATTTCAGGAGCAATCTTCCAATTGTATTTTATAAAGAGGACTTTTAGTTGAAATTTACTCCTCAATATACGAAAAAACATCGAGTATATAGGGGTGTGGGCTACTAAAACTAAAGCACTAGCCCGTTGTTTTTCTTTACAAATTGAAAGAAGGGAAACCCCCCTACACACACCCAAAATATATTTCAGGAGCAATCTTCCAATTGTATTTTATAAAGAGGACTTTTAGTTGAAATTTACTCCTCAATATACGAAAAAACATCGAGTATATAGGGGTGTGGGCTACTAAAACTAAAGCACTAGCCCCTTGTTTTTCTTTACAAATTGAAAGAAGGGAAACCCCCCTACACACACCCAAAATATATTTCAGGAGCAATCTTCCAATTGTATTTTATAAAGAGGACTTTTAGTTGAAATTTACTCCTCAATATACGAAAAAACATCGAGTATATAGGGGTGTGGGCTACTAAAACTAAAGCACTAGCCCGTTGTTTTTCTTTACAAATTGAAAGAAGGGAAACCCCCCTACACACACCCAAAATATATTTCAGGAGCAATCTTCCAATTGTATTTTATAAAGAGGACTTTTAGTTGAAATTTACTCCTCAATATACGAAAAAACATCGAGTATATAGGGGTGTGGGCTACTAAAACTAAAGCACTAGCCCCTTGTTTTTCTTTACAAATTGAAAGAAGGGAAACCCCCCTACACACACCCAAAATATATTTCAGGAGCAATCTTCCAATTGTATTTTATAAAGAGGACTTTTAGTTGAAATTTACTCCTCAATATACGAAAAAACATCGAGTATATAGGGGTGTGGGCTACTAAAACTAAAGCACTAGCCCGTTGTTTTTCTTTACAAATTGAAAGAAGGGAAACCCCCCTACACACACCCAAAATATATTTCAGGAGCAATCTTCCAATTGTATTTTATAAAGAGGACTTTTAGTTGAAATTTACTCCTCAATATACGAAAAAACATCGAGTATATAGGGGTGTGGGCTACTAAAACTAAAGCACTAGCCCGTTGTTTTTCTTTACAAATTGAAAGAAGGGAAACCCCCCTACACACACCCAAAATATATTTCAGGAGCAATCTTCCAATTGTATTTTATAAAGAGGACTTTTAGTTGAAATTTACTCCTCAATATACGAAAAAACATCGAGTATATAGGGGTGTGGGCTACTAAAACTAAAGCACTAGCCCCTTGTTTTTCTTTACAAATTGAAAGAAGGGAAACCCCCCTACACACACCCAAAATATATTTCAGGAGCAATCTTCCAATTGTATTTTATAAAGAGGACTTTTAGTTGAAATTTACTCCTCAATATACGAAAAAACATCGAGTATATAGGGGTGTGGGCTACTAAAACTAAAGCACTAGCCCGTTGTTTTTCTTTACAAATTGAAAGAAGGGAAACCCCCCTACACACACCCAAAATATATTTCAGGAGCAATCTTCCAATTGTATTTTATAAAGAGGACTTTTAGTTGAAATTTACTCCTCAATATACGAAAAAACATCGAGTATATAGGGGTGTGGGCTACTAAAACTAAAGCACTAGCCCCTTGTTTTTCTTTACAAATTGAAAGAAGGGAAACCCCCCTACACACACCCAAAATATATTTCAGGAGCAATCTTCCAATTGTATTTTATAAAGAGGACTTTTAGTTGAAATTTACTCCTCAATATACGAAAAAACATCGAGTATATAGGGGTGTGGGCTACTAAAACTAAAGCACTAGCCCGTTGTTTTTCTTTACAAATTGAAAGAAGGGAAACCCCCCTACACACACCCAAAATATATTTCAGGAGCAATCTTCCAATTGTATTTTATAAAGAGGACTTTTAGTTGAAATTTACTCCTCAATATACGAAAAAACATCGAGTATATAGGGGTGTGGGCTACTAAAACTAAAGCACTAGCCCCTTGTTTTTCTTTACAAATTGAAAGAAGGGAAACCCCCCTACACACACCCAAAATATATTTCAGGAGCAATCTTCCAATTGTATTTTATAAAGAGGACTTTTAGTTGAAATTTACTCCTCAATATACGAAAAAACATCGAGTATATAGGGGTGTGGGCTACTAAAACTAAAGCACTAGCCCGTTGTTTTTCTTTACAAATTGAAAGAAGGGAAACCCCCCTACACACACCCAAAATATATTTCAGGAGCAATCTTCCAATTGTATTTTATAAAGAGGACTTTTAGTTGAAATTTACTCCTCAATATACGAAAAAACATCGAGTATATAGGGGTGTGGGCTACTAAAACTAAAGCACTAGCCCCTTGTTTTTCTTTACAAATTGAAAGAAGGGAAACCCCCCTACACACACCCAAAATATATTTCAGGAGCAATCTTCCAATTGTATTTTATAAAGAGGACTTTTAGTTGAAATTTACTCCTCAATATACGAAAAAACATCGAGTATATAGGGGTGTGGGCTACTAAAACTAAAGCACTAGCCCGTTGTTTTTCTTTACAAATTGAAAGAAGGGAAACCCCCCTACACACACCCAAAATATATTTCAGGAGCAATCTTCCAATTGTATTTTATAAAGAGGACTTTTAGTTGAAATTTACTCCTCAATATACGAAAAAACATCGAGTATATAGGGGTGTGGGCTACTAAAACTAAAGCACTAGCCCCTTGTTTTTCTTTACAAATTGAAAGAAGGGAAACCCCCCTACACACACCCAAAATATATTTCAGGAGCAATCTTCCAATTGTATTTTATAAAGAGGACTTTTAGTTGAAATTTACTCCTCAATATACGAAAAAACATCGAGTATATAGGGGTGTGGGCTACTAAAACTAAAGCACTAGCCCGTTGTTTTTCTTTACAAATTGAAAGAAGGGAAATCCAACCTGAGGTCTCACAGGCCTAATTCATTCCCCATAGACTCGTGTGTTAAATTGGCACTTTAAAAAATCCATAAAAAATAAGGATGAAATTCGGGGGTCGAATGTTTACTACCAGTGGATAGGATATATATCTGGCAATCCATATCTGACCAGAAAAGGGTCCTTCGACTGGCTCATTTTAAAAATAAATTGGCGTGTTTGAAGACAGCGTCGGGGGGAGCAGATTCATCACCTCAAACAGCAAAATAGCCCTAATCCTTCCGCCAGTCAAAATACAGTCCAAAATTGGTGATATTTCTTCCCAATTTGGGAAAAGGAAGTTCAGTAATTACCAAAAATAGAATCAGTGTTAGATGGAAAATCATATGCATACACTTTGTCAATCAGCCATATCAAAATTAAAAAAAAATGGCAATGGGTTGGCTCGAATGAATATCTATGGCCTGCCACTAGTGATTAGGCCCGTGTAGCCCTGACCCCGTTTGTTTGATTTGTACAAGAATGCACGCTTCTCTTCTTGCGCAAAATCCTGTATCTGATCTATCTTATATCGCGATATTGTTGGCTGGAACTGTTGGCTGGCTTGCTGTTGGCTGGCTTATTGTTGGCTCACTTGACATAGGCAAACTTCTGGAGGGGTGTGGCTCACTAAATATTAAAAGGAGAGACGAAATTTGTTGCTTGAATTTCGATATCTGAATGATCAGAGAGATTCCAGTTCAATGTGAAATGATTAAATTTTAGTGTTACGAATCATCATCTGGTTTTTATGGTTTTCATGGATTCACTTACGCATCAAAAGTACCAAAGTTATTCACCAAAACAGCAAATTCACCTGTATTTAAATTGCGGAAGCGGAACTTCCACCTCCACGCGCGCGACGCATAGCTCTTGGGAAAATCCCTTATCTAAAAAGCTTGTGAGGGCGCACTAAATCAAAACAATATCAGGGGAGTGTTTCATCATGTACAAGTGTCCCACTTGGCAAAAATGTTCCTTGAGTCAAAAGAAAAAGATTCATCCAAAGAGACACGCTGTCTCTATGCAAATAAGCAAGTAATTTGCATAAATTTGCATATTATGTCGATATAGTAAAAACAAGTATTTAAGAGTATATATTTAACCAGAACTGCTCCAAAATTGGACACAAAGACTTAGGGTAAGAAAGGGAAGAAAATTGTCATAAAATGATTGGGATATCCTTGTTTATTATTACCTAATTTACATGAATTATGCAAATTATAATTTAAAACACGGTATTTGTTTCATGAATCCTGAAATGTTTTTTTAAATAACAGCAATTAATGCACAATGTCAACATTCTACGGGAAAGAGAATATATTAGCGAAAACATCAAAAAATATAAACACATGAGTCATGACGAATGTACCCCACCTCAATCCATATTTTAACTTTATTAAAATATCCATCTTTTGGAGACCCCGAAGTGGCAAATCTGCATTCCCGCTACTTTACAAAGTCAGTTTGAGATGTATTATCGACTTTGAAAAGACAGATGTATGAGACATCAGTCAACATGTTTCCTGAAGAAAGTTTTTGGTTTATTTAAGCCTACGCCCACGGCAGCCCACCGAATTTACTCCCACCCCTCTCCGTATTTCGACACTATATAAACATATCGTGTTTTAAAGCCAAAGGCAAGGCAAATGGCGTTTTTGGAAAAGCAACTTATTTATATTTAGGGAACCTCTTTTATTTAGAGGGGATATTGTTCTGCAGTTTGCAATAATGCTCATAGCACAGTAGATGCTATAACCCAACAGGAGCATGCCTAGGGTACCCTTTCCCCTTTTGGTTTTATGTATTTAAAAATAATTTATTGTCTTTAGAGCTCCAAAAAAATTACTTTTGTTTGTTTTGATATCTTGGAATAGATTGAGGAGAAAATACTCTACAAGTAACATGTAGAGGAGCTGTGGTACATTGAAGAATAGCCACACGTAAGCCCTAAACTACCCAAACCTCTTTATTGATTCCACTCTATGTTGAAATAAAATATTTTTAGTGCCCCATCGGAAGAAAGATGCATTTCTACTACACAGTAAAGCCGCTTTACATTCTCCTCTTGGAAAAAAAACAACAACAGAGAAGGCATTGTTTTATATCGCATGGAAATAAGTCCTTGTATATACATGACGGGGCCTGTCGAAGTTGCCCCATCCTTTATTTTGTTTTGACAATATATATTGAAAATATCGTCTAAATGAAGCCCTCGTCTGGAAAAGGGCACTTATTAACAGCAGCATCTATATAGAGGAGGCCCTGGCACTGGGAAGCACCCGCAAGATTTTCGGGGGGGGGGTGCTGCGTGTATTATTCTTCATAGACAGCACCCCCGGGAATTCCGGCAGATGTGACAAAACGAAATAAAAAAGTTACCAAAATAACCTTCATTTTGTAGTGAAATCCTTTTTGTTTCTTTGCTTGTTAAATTTCTTGGGACCAAAATGACCTTCATTTTATATTGAACCTTTTTTGCTTTTCAAATTTACATCAGCACCCCCTGTAAAAATCGTTCACAGTGCCCAGGAGGAGGCATTGTTCTAGTGCACAGGCTATATAAATAAGAAATTCAGGCAAATTAAAGCCTACTTCTAACATGTCTAAGGGGGCTATTTCCCCATCCCTTTCCATATTTTGACAATATTGAAATATTTCATGTGTTTGTAGCCCCCACGGTGGCAAAAAATGCGTCTTTAACACCTAGTAAAGCAAAGTTTAGTTTTATGGAACCTCTGTTTAATAGATAGAGGAGACGTTGCTCTGTCGATTTCATGTTATTAAGTTCATTAGATCCCATTCCACAAAGGAGCCTGCCTGTCGAAAGTATCACGTCTCATTCCGCATTGAATCTATCTTTGAACTAGCGTCCTTTTGGAACTCTCAATTGGGACAAAACGTCATTTTTTTCTACATGGAAAAGCCACTTCCATTTTTAAAAATATTTTTTTAACATAGAAGGGACACTCTGCCTGTCTGCCAAGTTACAGGTAGAGAAAATCCGGCACATTGAAGCATATCCAACATTGTGTGCCTGTCGAAGTACCCCCTCCCCACAATTCTACATATTATTTTCTGTAAATATAGGAAGCATCATTTCACAAGTTGCATGTAGAAAATTCATGGTACAGAGCGTACCTTCATGGTTCCCCACTCCTTTTCATACTGCACTTTTTAAACCCCCTTTGGGGCAAGAAACATTCCTCTTACTTTTTAATATTTACCATGGCTATAGCTATAGTAAAGGCACCTTTTCCAATGGAAAATCTTCATATTTTGTATTACATTACAAGAAGATAGTGGAAAATGTATTAATACCCATCTAAATGAAATAATACATGTTGCGAACAATAATATATTTTGATGCGTGCTCGTGTACTAGAAATGCCATGGGGGCTCCCATTGGGAAAGGCTTTGATGTTCCAAATGCTAATGTAACCACTGGTTACTAACCAGTAGAGTAGGGTCTTCTATTTCTTATCCAAGAGAACATTAAGTATTGAAGTGGTTTTACAGTGTAGCAGAATATGCAGGAATGTAATTAATAAGATAATTAGTCGTGCAACTTTTTATAGATTTCGATGGGGAGAGGATTTAATTTGTCAGGATTTTTCTTCACTTAATCCTTATGCCTCCTTTATCTTAGAAAGTTAATGAAAATAGAAGCTGATTTAATTTTCAGCAAAAGCGCCCCTTTTACAGAAGGGGCGTTATCAAAAGGATATTTTAAACAGAATAATATAGTCTAAGGAAAGTGATGGGGCTACTTTGACAAGCAACATAAAATAGTAAAGGGTATAGGCTTCAATGTACCAGGACGTCTTTTAATGCAACCTTTAGAACAATGTATCCGCTGTCTTTTTCAAAAGATCGGTGGAAATTATAGCGATAATTTCGAATGAAAATTATATAACTCTTGATATTGAGAAAGGGGTGTGGAGTACCTTCGATAGGCTCCCAGTGAGGTTAGGCTTTAGTTACCAGAACGTCATTGTATGTAAAATGCATAGCAATTTTTTATTTTTCTCCATGCATAATAAGAAATAAATTGACTGAATATAATGTTACATATAATACAAAGTAGGAACTATTAAAGCATAAACAAGAAAATTTGAAGTTTGAAGTGCAGAGTTCCTCAAATAACATCGTAAGTAATTCATCTGACTAAACATGGCTCAAAATACGCATTCACAGAAACCAGAACAAAAATTAATTCAATACTAAAACTACAATAATACCCTTTTCCGTCTTTTTCTAATTTTACCAAGAGCAGAGGAGGTTTCATAAATATAAAAGTTGTTTTGCTAATTGTGGCATCGCAGCATTTAGGAAAATATAAAAGTTTCAGACTATGAACTGAATATAATGTTATATATAATACAAAGTAGGAACTATTAAAGCATAAACAAGAAAATGTTTGAAGTGCAGAGTTCCTTAAATAACATCGTATGTAAGTAATTCATTTGACTAAACATGGCTCAAAATACGCATTCACAGAAACCAGAACAAAAATTAATTCAATACTAAAACTACAATAATACCCTTTTCCGTCTTTTTCTAATTTTACCAAGA
The DNA here is from genome assembly GCF_037042905.1 of Lytechinus pictus. NCBI lineage: Eukaryota > Metazoa > Echinodermata > Echinoidea > Temnopleuroida > Toxopneustidae > Lytechinus > Lytechinus pictus. The sequence continues at coordinate 25,550,646 of NC_087247.1, forward strand.
GCAGAGGAGGTTTCATAAATATAAAAGTTGTTTTGCTAATTGTGGCATCGCAGCATTTAGGAAAATATAAAAGTTTCAGACTATGAACTGAATATAATGTTATATATAATACAAAGTAGGAACTATTAAAGCATAAACAAGAAAATGTTTGAAGTGCAGAGTTCCTTAAATAACATCGTATGTAAGTAATTCATTTGACTAAAAACGGCTCAAAATACGCATTCACAGAAACCAGAACAAAAATTAATTCAATACTATAACTACAATAATACACTTTTCCGTCTTTTTCTAATTTTTCCAAGAGCAGAGGAGGTTTCATAAATATAAAAGTTGTTTTGTTTATTGTGGCATTTTCTAATTTTACCAAGAGCAGAGGAGGTTTCATAAATATAAAAGTTGTTTTGCTAATTGTGGCATCGCAGCATTTAGGAAAATATAAAAGTTTCAGACTATGAACTGAATATAATGTTATATATAATACAAAGTAGGAACTATTAAAGCATAAACAAGAAAATGTTTGAAGTGCAGAGTTCCTTAAATAACATCGTATGTAAGTAATTCATTTGACTAAACATGGCTCAAAATACGCATTCACAGAAACCAGAACAAAAATTAATTCAATACTAAAACTACAATAATACCCTTTTCCGTCTTTTTCTAATTTTACCAAGAGCAGAGGAGGTTTCATAAATATAAAAGTTGTTTTGCTAATTGTGGCATCGCAGCATTTAGGAAAATATAAAAGTTTCAGACTATGAACTGAATATAATGTTATATATAATACAAAGTAGGAACTATTAAAGCATAAACAAGAAAATGTTTGAAGTGCAGAGTTCCTTAAATAACATCGTATGTAAGTAATTCATTTGACTAAACATGGCTCAAAATACGCATTCACAGAAACCAGAACAAAAATTAATTCAATACTAAAACTACAATAATACCCTTTTCCGTCTTTTTCTAATTTTACCAAGAGCAGAGGAGGTTTCATAAATATAAAAGTTGTTTTGCTAATTGTGGCATCGCAGCATTTAGGAAAATATAAAAGTTTCAGACTATGAACTGAATATAATGTTATATATAATACAAAGTAGGAACTATTAAAGCATAAACAAGAAAATGTTTGAAGTGCAGAGTTCCTTAAATAACATCGTATGTAAGTAATTCATTTGACTAAAAACGGCTCAAAATACGCATTCACAGAAACCAGAACAAAAATTAATTCAATACTATAACTACAATAATACACTTTTCCGTCTTTTTCTAATTTTTTCAAGAGCAGAGGAGGTTTCATAAATATAAAAGTTGTTTTGTTTATTGTGGCATTTTCTAATTTTACCAAGAGCAGAGGAGGTTTCATAAATATAAAAGTTGTTTTGCTAATTGTGGCATCGCAGCATTTAGGAAAATATAAAAGTTTCAGACTATGAACTGAATATAATGTTATATATAATACAAAGTAGGAACTATTAAAGCATAAACAAGAAAATGTTTGAAGTGCAGAGTTCCTTAAATAACATCGTATGTAAGTAATTCATTTGACTAAACATGGCTCAAAATACGCATTCACAGAAACCAGAACAAAAATTAATTCAATACTAAAACTACAATAATACCCTTTTCCGTCTTTTTCTAATTTTACCAAGAGCAGAGGAGGTTTCATAAATATAAAAGTTGTTTTGCTAATTGTGGCATCGCAGCATTTAGGAAAATATAAAAGTTTCAGACTATGAACTGAATATAATGTTATATATAATACAAAGTAGGAACTATTAAAGCATAAACAAGAAAATGTTTGAAGTGCAGAGTTCCTTAAATAACATCGTATGTAAGTAATTCATTTGACTAAAAACGGCTCAAAATACGCATTCACAGAAACCAGAACAAAAATTAATTCAATACTATAACTACAATAATACACTTTTCCGTCTTTTTCTAATTTTTCCAAGAGCAGAGGAGGTTTCATAAATATAAAAGTTGTTTTGTTTATTGTGGCATCGCAGCATTTAAGAAAATATAAAAGTTTCAGTCTATAAACTCTAAAACTCTAAAATTTTCTTTAACTGTGGGACCAATTTTTGTAAATATAATCCCATGTATATGTTAGAAGAGAATCAATTTAGTTGATACAAGCAATTAAATAACACTGTCTGGAACTATATAATTTTATTATACCAATTGTAATGAGCATGATATGAAAAGTTGTGTAGTTCTACACCCAACAAACTATTTCTATCTGTATTTACTTGTCTCTTCATGTCATATTGAACTTTAGTTTTAATTGTGCCAGAATTTTGATTGGGAATCAGGTATAAACTGCAAAAATTAGCCATTTTATGTTTGCATAATTTGCATAATGTATGATAATTTATGCATAATTTATACATAATTTATGCAAATTAGACGACAATATGGATGGATAAACGGCTCGTTGGTAAATGTTTTCTTTTCCTCCATCCATAGAACGTTAGTACTGATTAAAATGCCTCATTTTTTACACTACTCATGGAATTAGTATAGGTAAACTCATTAATATCTATTTATGGTAATAAGTGGTCATTTGCATAGATGTAGTGAATTCTTTGTTCCCGAATACTTTATAATAACCCTATTTAACACATATATAATTATTTATTAAGTTTAGATCATTCAAAAATACACAAAAGCTTAATATAGTACTAATTTGCATAATTTATGCAAATTATGCACTGAATATCACAAACAAATGAATTTAACGCAAATATTGAAAATTACAAAAATATAGTTTTCTCATGTATAGGTTATTTTCCTTTCATCATCATTAGATTGTCACGAGTAAGACATGTTTTACTATTAAAGCGGTTTTTCTAATGTTCAGAGCATTTTGCAGTTTTATGCATAAATTATGGTAATTAGGGATTATTTGCATATTAAAAAAAAGTTCGTTTGTCCAATGACTTTCCCAGACCCTAAGACACATTTCTACCATTCATTATTTACATACCACATTTATTGATACTTTTATTCAATTCAGATTATCCAGAATCATTTGAAAAAGGGGCACTTTTGATTGAAAATGTGTATAATTTATGCAAATTAGGTAATGAAATGTATGGTTACTGCATTTTTTTTTCATTAGTTTTCTTTTGCTACTTCTACAAACGCTTTGCATCAAATTTGACATTTCTATGAAGTAGCTTTTCATTTTTACAAGTGTTTTGAGTAAATTACTCATTTTAGAGGCTAATATTTACATAATTTATGCTAATTAGGATTAATTTGCATAGATGCAGGGTGTGACCCCATCTGACTGTGAGAGGGTTATTATCATTATTATGAATTACCCTCATCATAATCATCATCATCATCATCATCGTCATCATCATCAAATTCACCATGTTCATGAAGTCGAATGATATAAAGAGTATATTTTTGCATCACGTGCATAAAATTCGAATTATTTTTGGATCAAATTTCAATCTTGTTACTGAATTAAATAACTATATACAAGAAACAACTATGCAACTTCAGTGTACCAAAAAGGGTATCAGTGGTTTCAGACCGCCTCGAAGTTCGCCAGTTCCAGGTATTCTCTGATCGGAAATTTACCCCGATCAGAAAATACCAGGTATTTTGGCGGTGTGAAAGCAAACTACGCGTAATATCCCCGAAAGAAAATACCCGATAAATAGTAGGTACTTGGCGAAATTACGAGAACTTTCGCGGGGATTTTTCCAAGGTCGTGCCGGTTAATATAATATTTGTTGTATATTATAAATAAACATTTTGTCTTCTTTTCCTTCTTTCTTTTTCGTTTCCTTTCTTCTTCTTCTTCTTCTTTCTTTTTCGTTTCCTTTCTTCTTCTTCTTCTTCTTTTCTTCTTCCGTCATCTTCTTCTTTCTCTCTTATTGTTCTTCACCTCCTCCTCCACTTCTTCTTCTTCTCCTGTCTGTCTGTCTTGTGTCTAGGCGAAAGAAAAGAAAAGACAAATCGAACGATGCTTCTAAACCAGCAATTTTATAGGCAAGGTTTCGGTTCTGAATCTGAAACATATATATACATAAACTTCATTACGAGAAAATAATTTTTAGTCATCTTGAACTAAAGAAAAATGGCAAGTGTCACAAACTTAAACTTCTGGAAACACATAATTCTGCTATTGTTAATAGATTTTCCTCGAACCTTTATTAAATTACATCTACATGTATTTTCTCAACAATTTCAGAGCATGCATGGAGCTATATATAGCTCCATATACTATCAAACTACCGGAATCCACTCTACCATGGAGCTATATATAGCTCCATGGTAGAGTGGTCCGGTAGTTTGATAGTGAGGTGGTGCATGGGTTGCAAGACGACAGATTCACCTCCCCTTATTAAAATTAAATGGACACAGCTACAGGCGTTCCGCATACATTCGTAATTCCGAAGCTTCGTTATTCCGAAGGTTCGTATTTCCGAAGGTTCGTATTTCCGAAGGTTCGTAATTCCGAAGGTTCGTTAATCCGAAAAAGAAATGAGGTTCGTAATTCCGAAGGTTCGTTAGTCCGAAAACTAAATGATTAACTAACCTTATTTCGTTTTCGGACTAACGAACCTTCGGAACAACGAACCTTATTTCGTTTTCAGATTAACGAACCTTCGGAACAACGAACCTTATTTCGTTTTCGGATTAACGAACCTTCGGAACATCGAACCTTATTTCGTTTTCGGATTATTGAACCTTCGGAAAAACGAACCTTCGGAAAAAAGCCACAAATGTTCGGATTAACGAACCCTTTTACGTTTTCGGATTAACGAACATCGAGGTATAGGCAATTTACGTGTTTCGGAATTACGAACCTTGGAATAAAGAACCTTCGGAATTACGAACCTTCGGAATTACGAAGTGTAACCAAATCACCTCTCTTTTATTATTTGAGTCGGATGTGAATTTATTCAACCTATCAGTGAGCACATTTACAACAGCGCCCCTTGTAGGCATGTCCAAAAAAATGTATACCGCTCCGTTTTATCCCCTAATAAGTTTTCGAGACGGGGGGAGGGGGGGGGGGGCTGGGTGGGCTAGGGCCCTTCCTTTATCCAAAACCTTGTACAAAAACATTTAAAAAATCAACATCTGATTGTGATTTTTGGCATGGTCAGCCACCCCCCCCCCGCCGGCACTTTCAAAACCATTCTGCGGCCCCTGTTAGTGTTCATATGACCACCTTCAACTCTTTGCACGCTGAATTAATTTTGGGAGATAAAAATGACAATTGTTTCCATTTTATTTATTTTATCAAGATATCCATATTGCACCATTTATACTTATTATTATTATTATATAGATGTTATCCAAGAACTATTGCCCTTTGTTAGCTTATCTAATTTGAAGGTGGGGGCGAAAACTAATTATTAAGATTGTTGAATTTAATTGTACGAATGTGGAAAATTTCTCAGTCATCTGGTCATGTGCCCGAGCATTAAGGCGAAGTTCAATGCGTGATAAGTACAAAAAAAGAGGGAGCACAGCTTGGCGCGCGAGGCAAAAAGTTGCTTAATATAAGTCCCGAGCGAGCGAGAAAAAAATAACATTTTCATGAAAATTTACATTTGAGATTGATTTTGACAAGATATTCAGAAAATAACATCATATCTATCATCTTCCTTCCCTTTCCTTTCCTTTCATCTTTTCTTTTTTGTTCTCGTTTGTAGAATTTTTTTGGGCCAGTGCTATGCAGATTGGGTCCGAGGCAGTGGTGGCACCAGGATTTTTAACTTAGGGGAGGCAAAAGAACATTGGGGGGGGGGGGGGGGTCAACACAATTTTTTTGCCTACTTCACAAAATCGAGCGTGAAGCGTGAACTAATTATTTAAATGGAGGCACTATACTGACTTGAAAAGGGACCTGTTAAGGACAAGCTGTTTGCATTGGATCAGATGATATCTCACCAAATAGATAATGCGAGCGCGAAGCGCGAGCTGAAAGTTGTTGATATCCTTAGATGGCGCTCTAATCACTTTTTGTTATCATGAAGTGGATGGCTATCTAACCAAACAATATTGATGCAGGCGCGTATATAGCGCGATCTGAAAATCTTTTCTTTATGAAAATTATAAATACGTAGGATGTGTATCTCGCTATTAAAAAAGAATAATGAAAACTCTAATCGCGAGAAGCATATTGAATTTACACTGGATTTTTAAGCCCCATGTGAATATCTAAATCAACAGTTATTGCGAGCGCGTAGCGCTAGCGAAATTTGAATGACCTAACAGATTTACATTGACAAAAATTGTTGGGAGCTAACAGTGATCGAATGGATGAAAATTTTTTCAAAATCTGAAGAACGAAAAAGCTGTTTTGGAGCACTTTGCAGCTTTAGTAGCATGCTTATGACAACATTTACTATACATTTTTTTTTATTTTTCAAAATTTCGGGGGGAGCAAGTGGGGGGCCAACTCACTGGGGAAAAATGCCCCCGTGTCTCCCCCCCCCCTTGGTGCCATCACTGGTCCGGGGCGGAGCTCCGGGAAGTTCTTCTAATATTTTTAAACATTGCAGATGGCCACTTTTTATCAAACCGCGGGTACTTTCACAGCACATAACTTCAAAGCAGTTGCGGATAATAAACGAAATATTTTGAGGCAACACAACATAGCAAATGTGGTAAAATTCGTAAAAAGTTGCAAGCGAGCGATGTGATCGAGCCAGAAAAAATTGGCCTTTTAAAATGATTTTGAAATGAAATTCTAATTATGATTGTGATAGTATAGCTTTGGAAATTTAGCCAAACGTGCCAAAGCAAACATTAAAAGGCGTTTCACCGTAAATGTAGTAGGCGTAAAGTTTTACTTATAGAACAGTATGGGGATATAACTAGCCCTTGAGTCATATCGTTTGATTTTATATCCCTCTCTTGCTAATTATGCTAATGTAATTCCTTCCTTTTCCCGCTTTCGATCCCAAGTTCCATTTTCTCTATCTATATTCTTCTTCCTGTCCCTTCCTTTTCACTTTTTTCCTTTCCCTTATTCCACCTTTCCTCTTTTTCTTTCTTTCTTTCCCTTTCCTTTCTCCCTTTTCTCTTTTTTCCCTTTTTTTTTATTTTCCAGGTGAAATCCGCCAGGGGGGATGCTTGCGCCCCCTGTCCCCGCCTGCTGATATACGCCACTGAATACATGTATTCAGTAACAATCAAACTGTACAAAGGATTTATCAATAAGAGATATGTTTATAAATCATTTTAATAAAGAAGACTAGTCTTGTCCTTTCCTATCTTCGATCCTTTCACTCTTAAAAATTAAAAAGAAAAAAAGGAAAAGAAAGATGGAAGAAAAGACTGACACTCTCGTCGGATTTCAGTTTGATCTGAGCTGGAAAAAGTAGTGGAGTATTATTAACTTTCTTTGAGATTCAAACACATATATGTCAAAGATAGTTTGAATATATACTTTTATTATTATGAAACTGTGATTTGGAAGATTGAGCATTCATGCATGGGCGTGAATTATTGTCATTGGCAATCACTTGAATAGAAACTGATAGCCGATACCAAACAACGGATATCGCGGAGAAAACTAGTAGATTCAAAATATTACCATATCCGCGTTCTGTATCCGTGGTAGCGAGGTATGAGTTATATCATACACCATGTACACTGTACGTTGGAAGGAAAATAGAGAGAGAACAACGACGTAACACTGGTAGTGCTAAAATGTTATTCCCAGGTCACTTTTGAAGAAGAGGAAATATTTTGTAACTGACTGATGAGGATTTAAAAGGAGATGACATTAGGAGTCCTGAGACTGAGTTCCAACAACGGGGGTCGGTGGCCGTGCCCGTGACAGTTTGGTTTGTTTGTTTAGTCCCAGTCGCAGGCTCTTCTGTGCTGTTGGATTTTTTGTATGGCGCGAAATGCCAAGGAAGCCACTACCAAACGGAACAGCAAACTTGAGAGTTTTCTCAAAATCAATTTGCCTGAAAATGTGTATGAACGGATCATAGCATATGAGCCTTGTATTGTTGATCATCGGAAAGAGAAAAAAGCCTTCAAATATGTAGTCCTCAGTGCAGATAGAATTTATCTGACGGAGAATCCTCCCAAGACGATTCGGGAAGAGGATGGTGTGCCTCTTGGAGAATTGATATCTGTTGAACTGGTAAGATATTATTATACATGTAAATCTACAATACATGATGGATGCACAATATTTCAGATTACATCCCTTCTCAAATTGTTACATTTACAGGGCCTGACCTTAACTTTTTTCTTAGGCATGTTACTGTTATTACTTTTATTACTAGGGAGCCCGGTTAGGGAGCCCGCAAGGGTTACATGTATGGTGGTGTGACCTTAATTCGCGCGTTACCTAATTTTGCGCACGGTTGAATATCTCAATTTCTATTAATATCTTGAAAAACTGATATCACCAACAGTAAGAGCGACTTCAAATTACTTAGTATGGTAATTTTCTTGAAGGTAAGGTCTCTATTTGTGAAAATATTGGCAAAACATCGGCAAATTTTGTCACCGTTTGCGTCCGCTCCGAGAAAATTCGATCTTCTCGGCAAGCATCAAGAAATCGCCAGTTTGCAAGCAGAGCTCTCCAAATAAGTAAGTAAAATGTGGTACCAACCAAATTCATGGCATTTTAACCTCCATCTGATATAATTATCTTACCTTTGTCTGCTTGATTTCTTTTCTAGATCCTTGCAAAACAATCGTGCGCAAATTAAGGTCACACTTTTTTATGACACTTTTTCAGCTGAGCGCGCACTAGTCGATCGCCATGGAATTTTGAGATCGTGATACCAGCGAAACCCTTGACCTACTTAATAATTCCGTCAAGCGAATTGGACTTTGGGATCTTGCCTTCCGTTTGGTATTAATGGTTTTGATTAATTTTGTGTGAGCTGTGAGAAATTATTGATTGAAAATCAACTTCATGATAATTTTTAAAATGTGCGCAAATTATGGTCACCCCATCATACTATGTAGGACTAACGTTAGGAGCCCAAGTTCATCACATTTTTTTGCATAATACTGGACATTAACTATTTCTAAATTTAAATCGCACTATCATTATATGATTTTTAAAATAATCATCAGCACCAGGTGTATTTATTAAGGGGAAATCAGACTTAAAGTGTTTAAGCGTATTTTGACACCCCACCACCCTTTCACACCGGTATACAACTTCACAAACACACTGCCTTTTTTTCTTTCACTTTTAATGACCCCCCCTCCAAAAAAGATAAATAAATAAATAAACAAAAATGAAATGAAATAAATAAACAAGATGAATAAATATATATATAAAAATATAGGGAGAGAGTATGATCTACTAATAATAAATTATGAAAGATCTACATGTAGAACTCTAAATTATTTGTTTAAAAAAATATTTTTTTCATGCTCAGAATCATGGTTGTGGGTGTGGGTTAGTGTGTGTTTGTGTGGGTGTGACTGTAGGTACATGTAGACTTGGATATACATGTATAAGTAAAGGAAATTAATTAATTATGTAATTTCTACTCCATAATATCCTTTTTATATCAGTACAAAACCACACAGGCTAAGTATGTCACATGTAGGCACATGTTACATGTACGTGTACCCTAACTTTTTTATGATTTACTGTCGGATATTTACCCCTCCCTTAGAACACAATGAAACAAATTAATTTTCAGTTATAATTCACAACCGAGGTAAGTTATTTTGGATGTTAATAATACATGAAGGCTCCGTTTTGCGAGCAGAGCCGAAGTCTACACAACGACGGACTCACCAATGCGAGGTTATAATTAGAATTTTGGGATTTATCTCATGTGCAATTTGAACTCCTATATCACAGAATCGTGATATCCATAGGGGAAATGTGTGCATTAGAAATCACAGATGGCGGTAATGATAATGGAACCGTTTTTGTGGCTGGTTTTCTTGCTCTCTCTCTTTTTGTATCTTTCCTCTGTTAAGGTTGAAGATCGTTGATCAGCTTTAGTAAATGAAGACACAAAATAAAATGATGCAAAAATATTGCGGCCAGTCTTCTTCAGATTGCAAAGACATTAATGATGCCCCATGGCATGTCTTTATACATGATTCTGGGTGTGTGTTATGTTGCATTCATGGTGACTCAATACCTGTACAGTCAAGATGTTATTATTTCAGTATATTTCTATTATTCATGTTTTCTTAAAAAAAACCCCACAGGGTTGTCCCATTCAAGCCATTTGGCCTGCTTTTCAATTCAGGGGAGGCCTGCAAAATAAAAGTGACTTACGGTACATGTATACAGAAATAGAAATAAAACAATGATCAGTGGTTAATAATGACAAAGGTTTTCATTGAAAAAAATCCTGTATCAATACTGTAAAAAATATATTAAAAAAATGTTGCTGACTGCAAGTGATTATATAGCCCCTGTGGGCTACTGTGCTGAATTGTATATTTTAACAATTTTTTGTTTTTTGCCTATTTTTCTCTTGAAGTTAATCTATTAGTGGATAAATGCTTGATTCTACTACTTACTAGTTACCTTGGCCCAAGGTTCAATTGATTAGGTTTTGTGGCATGTGCCTGTATAAAGTAATCCAAGCTATATGGGGATGTTACATGTATGTATATATACGTTCATATGCAGAGGTTTGAGGTTTCAGCCCCGGTCACATCTTTCAGATGGTGACGTTAAAGGGTTACTGGTAGTCCCAGGCATAAATAATTATATCTGATTGATACACGTCTGACAAAACTTATTTACACACACCACAATTAATGCGTAAATATTCACACCTGAATGGTTCGGGTATTGAAACCATAATTCAACATTGAAAAAAAAAAAAAATTATGATTATACTCTATAGATAAGGAATAGTACTTTACATACATGTAATAAAAAGCACAACTTTTTCTTTTAATGAAAAAAAAGTTTGTGGGTTTCATTTCTTAATTTTCAATAGAGGGCCTCATGGAATTACAGATTTTGAGCACTCTGGTGTATGAAATAAAACGAAGATTATAATAAAAGGAAGGTGATATTCAGGTGTAGGATTTTTTTAAGACCCTTTTTTCAGTGTTTTGTTGTGTGTTGCATATAGACTCGATACAGGCAAGGGGGTTGCAGACTGCAAGTGCCATTTGTATTCATGAAATTTTGAATGTTCAAAGAAAGGCAGCAAGACTGGTATGAAATGCAACTTGACATAGAATATAGACAGATATTTGATGCTACAAAGCTCACATATGGAGGAGTTTAAAAGGCTAGGGCATTCTTTCAGGTTCTTTCCATTCAAAAGTTTTGAGGGTACATGTACATGTCCCGGGGGGGGGGGGGGCACCCTCCACATGGCCTGCTACGCACCCGCTTCCAGAAAAAGCGTAAAAAAGGGTCCCGTTTCAGGCACTCAGGCATCGTCAATGTCTTTGGCAAAAAGGGTTGCATTTCAGCACCATTCGCTGATAAATCGCCAACTAGGGTAGCCTATTCTCTCTCTCTCTTCGTGCCATTTAGGTTTGCTAAATTGGTTATGATTACCATTTAGTGGTGCAAATTTGAGTAGATCTATGCTACTGAGGGTTGCAAATTTGGGCAAATTTGACCTGGGAGCAGACCTTTAAGAAATTGATTTTGAAGGCTGAATATATACTCTAGTATCATGTCTTCAAATATGAGTACCGGTACAATGTACATCAGCATGTGTGATCTAATAAAAAATGGTGATGGTTGGGGGGGGGGGGGGTGGAGGTACATACAGTATACACACAAATGGGATAGACACATACTGTACAATCATGTACATGGGGCGAGAGATTGAACCTGGATCTACATTTGTAATTTTTAAAGGTTAAAGATGTATAATCTTGTATTTAATGATTTTTGTCTCGCCTGCATAGCAGAGCAAGACTATAGGCGCCACTTTTCCGACGGCGACGGCGGCGGCGTCAACATCAAATCTTAACCTAAGGTTAAGTTTTTGAAATGACATCATAACTTAGAAAGTATAAGGACCTAGTTCATCAAACTTGGACATAAGGTTAATCAAGTATTACTGAATATCCTGCCTGAGTTTCAGGTCACATGACCAAGGTCAAAGGTCATTTAGGGTCAATGAACTTTGACCATGTTGGGAGAATTATTTTCAAAATCTTAACCGAAGAATAAGTTTTTGAAATGACATCATAACTTAGAAAGTATGTGGACCTAGTTCATGTAACTTGGGCATAAGGTTAATCAAGTATTAGTGAACATCCTGCTCGAGTTTCAGGTCACGTGACCAAGGTCAAAGGTCATTTAGGGTCAATGAACTTTGGTCAAGTTGGGGGTATTTGTTGAATTACTATCATAACTCTGAAAGTTTACGGATTTAGTTCTTAAAACTTGGACATAAGAGTAATCAAGTATCACTGAACATCCTGTACGAGTTTCAGATCACATGACCATGGTCAAAGGTCATTAAAGGTCAATGAACTTTGGCCGTGTTGGGGGTATTTGTTAAATTACCATCCTAACTCTGAAAGTTTATGGATCTAGTTCATAAAACTTGGGATATAAGAGTAATCAAGTATCACTGAACATCCCCTGAGAGTTTCAGGTCACAAAACCAAGGTCAAAGGTCAGTTAAGGTCAATAAGGCCATGTTGGGGTAATTGTTGAATTGCCATCATAACTTTGAAAGTTTATAGATAGAGTGAATGAAATGTGGACATGGATGTACATGTAGTTGACAAGTCTTAAGTCACCGTTCAAATGTCATTTATGGTCAATGAACGTGGTATTATGTCATTATATGAATGGTGTTTTTGTGAATGATTATTTTATAGTAGTTTTCGAAGTTAGCACTGCTGCTATATTAAATCGCGTAATGCAGGCGAGACTGCCAGAGGCGTTCCACTTGTTAATCAACGCTTGTCACAATGCATTTCAATTGATTACTGTTATTGTCACTAATGAATGATGATTAATATTCAACATTTAAAATCCTTGTATAAAAATAAAAAACTTGTAGAAAGGAACCCGTCATGTTGTGATTTTTTATCCGAATGGAGATATATTGTCATAAAATTGGTGTTATTTGAAAGCTACATTACCTGTAAGTGTAAGCTCATTCATGTCTACATCACATGTAACAATAAAAGCTCATACATGTAGACACATAAATTTGCAATATTGCGCTCAATATTATTAGGAAAAAAAATGAGGGTCATTTATAATAAATGGTGCTCGTTACATGTGAATTTTAAGGGATTGTTGTGTTGTTTTTAAACATGAACAACTTTGGCTACACCTTTAAGTTTAGTCTTATTTTACAGCTGTATAGAACAGGTTTGACATTTAAACTCTACAATAGAATGTTCAGCAGTTATGATGTGTTTGATATTCAAAACAAAAATGTTAATTTTTTATGTTTGAAATTTACAAAAATTTGCATATCAAAATGTTCTTGGCAAAATGAGTGAATTCCTCTGAGATATTGAGACTGAGACATGTTCTTTATTTACATGTACACTGTACGTGCTATTCAGATTTTTCAGTCATTTTGATTTCTATTAGATTATTGTTGTTTAACAAGCATTTGAATGCAAATTCAGTCCAACTTTATTAAACCTGCAGGGAAATTTTAATAATTTATTAGGGTATCTCATTTAGCACACCTAGCCACAAGGACATTTTACCAGTCATTGGACCAGTAAAGTACAGAACAGTATCATCTTCATGAAACAAACCTTGTCTTTCTGGGGCCCATGGCTAAAAGTGTTGCAATCAAGAGCAACTCCAATCAAATGCAACTTGAATTTTAATTTAAGTAAATTGACACTGACACCCCTCTGTAAACTTAAAAGAAATAAATAAATAAAAAAATAATGTTTATTACATTGTTTGAAGAAATGGGCTAGCAAGGATGCATGATATCTGCTGGTATACAGGAATAACCAGTATTAAAATGTGTATTCCTGGCCTGCCTCATAATGAATTCCATTATTTTGTGTGCTTGAGATACCATGCAAGTGGGAAGTATTATTATTCTCCCTCCATACATGTAAGCGTGCATGTGTGAGTAGCATGTTGTTTATATTGTTACCATGGTTATTCTTCCAATCTAACAGCAGTGACCAGCATACTTAGTTAGACTATGTACTCTCCAAATTAATTGGTTCTGTGTTAAATTTATTACATTATCAATCATAGATTGTTTTGCAGGTCTGATGGAATGGTTTTGAAGAGGGGGGGGGGGGGAGGGGTATCAGAGTGATGATGACTTCTTAGGTTGTGCTTGGTAGTTTTACAGTGTTTAATTCATAATAAAAATTTACTGACAGTATAAAGGATTTTTGAAGGCCAAATTATTATTTCCTAAGTGCTTAATTTGAATATCTAGATGTATGTCAACATTTTTTTTTCTGTGTACATTTTATGAAATGATGACTACATGTATATTAAACACATGTAATGTACACTGTGTGTACAGATGTACTTTCTACATTTGTAGATACATGTATGTGTTAAAATGACATTTCTGATGTGATACAAGTACTTGATAGTTAACTTGAATACAAGATAGTGTTTATAGAAAGAATCCTGGCTACATGTATATTGCTTAATATTTTGGTTCTTATTATCATTATTATTACTCTTATCAGTGATAAGAGAAATGTCACTAAGGCTTTATGTCACTCTCATTATTTTCATCTTTGATTATCGTCATTCAAAAAGATTGTTTCATTATCATTATTATGATTGTACTTCAGTTATTAAGTACTGTTATCATTATTATTATGACTGCTGTCACTGTTGATATACATGTAACACCTCTGTTTCATCAATTCCAATGTAGGTCCCATCAGTTTCTTCAGGACTTTCATGTAAGAGCAGTGATCAAAAGCAAACACAATCATTACATGTATGTACTCTGTAGGACTCAGGAGTTAATAAAAAAATTATTGAGAAGTTTGCCTTGTCTGCAATACTCAATGCACTATATATAATTGCAAACATCACTAATGAAGTCCCAAATCACATAAGGGTTACTAATTGCTTGACCATTAGACCCTACAGGTGTTTACCTCAATTCAATTTGTTTTTCATTTGTTCATCTGTTTTGAAGGAGATGAGCACTTCAACAATTACTTACAGCACAAACCCCATTGGGCTCGAGATTGTAGCCGGCCCAAATCTGTGATGCTTCAAAGGATACTCCAGGCTGAATTTAAGACATTCATAGAACTATTCACCAAAATAATGCAAATCTTCAAAATGTCATAACTTTGCTATTCCTTGTCCAATTTTGATCAAATACTCAGTTGTTTTGTCTGATACATGTAGTTCTCTATCTGCTCTAATCATTTCAACTTCAGTCTTTTTAGTTTTTATATCCCAATTTTTTGAGTGGCCAAAAGTTTCTCATGTTTTTTTTAAAATTTGGGCAGGCCAGGTCCGCAACCAAGCAAGCTCATGCTGGATTTGGACCTGTATAGCTTTGTACATGAAGTATCAAAACCTTTGTTAAGGTCAGCTGAGGTCAAACCTAACCTCCTCAAACCAATAAAGCATGGGGAGATCAAGTGTATGAAAGAGAGCTTTGTTTAAAATGTAATTGGATTGAAAAAATGCAATGTTTTGATCCATTCTATTTCATTTTTTCTGGAAAACTGAACTACAATACAACTACAATAATACTAGTTGGCAAAACATTGAAAATAAAATCTGAAATGTAAGGTATTTCAGATTCAGAATTCATTTTAATGAATAATTTCTGCAAATTTAATTAACCCGACTGTAGACAAGCAGATTCACTTTGTCCATTTGTTGAAGGTCAAAGTACAATATAATGCACTCTTATTCATTTGCCTATTCCTTGAGTTACGTTGATGGCCACATCTCACTGTCTTCATGACTATTAAGGAGGGTGTACAGATGAGTGTGGCAGGGTTAAGGAGGCTCTTAGAGCCCATTTAAAGATAAATTCCAGTTGTGGGGACGATCTCAAAATGACTTTTTACAGAATTTAATATAATGATCACCAAAGTGTCTGTTTGTATGAATGAAAAATATGTGCCAAAGGATTCTGGAAGAAATTGTGTAATTGCTGAGAAATAAGCAAAATAAGCGCGGATTCTGTCACTTCCGTCGGGTCTTTATTCCAGCAATAATAATACACTGTCCCTCGTGTGCCTATCTGTGTTGGCGATCTTCAGTGTGATCGTTTTTTAGCTAAGATATTATGATTTCACAAAGTTTAGTTTTATATGTAACTGTACCAGATCTAGATCCACGATGATATAATAATACTTAACCTTGGTTTTACAGACTTTCTCACGAAATCAGTATTTTACTGCAACTACTGTCATTTAGCTATAAAAATTCACTCTTGCATGTTCACAATTCCATTTACTACCATGATAACACAGATACACAATATGTGAAAGTCTAAGTATGATGAAGATCGAAGATTGAAGTTTTCCTACACTTACCTCATTTATTAAAGTTAAGTGTTTCAAAACTTACCTATTTTACGATGTAATTTGTGTATAACTTGCATAGTTGCATATTACATGTAGGCCTATGTATATATGTACATGTAAGTTCATTAATTTGTTTGATTTTTAGACCCCTATTTGAGTTTCCCTAATTTACTTCTTTGTTCAATACTCTTTGCTTTATGAGAAAAGGCATTATTCAAATTATGTGCATTATTACTGTTTTGTATTGTTACTAGTATAATTGTTGTTGTTATTACTATAATAATGATAATTCAATTCAATTCAATTCATTTATTTTCTCTTTCAATCTTTTGACATTTGCAATGATAGTTCAATATACAAAATATAACATTTAAATCATTTTTTATAATACAATAATACCATGAAATTGAAAGGGAAGGAGACCAACTAAAAAGCAGAGCTTGTAGGGTGAAGGTCCCCTTTTATAAGTGAATTTTATGAATAAAAAATAAGATAAAATAAAGAAATAAACAATGTATATAATGAATAAAAAAATGAACAAATAATGAAAATAAATAATAATAAAAATAAATGATTCAGTGTACACTGTATAGAGAAATCATAAAACGATTAAACATATATGTACAAAGAGAAATTAATAAACACATTTACATATTAAGTTCTGAATTACATTACTTTGGGAAAAAACGAGTTTTCCTTTGAAATTTTGTATTGAATTACATTGTATAATATCCTTTGACAAAGAATTCCATAATTTTGGACCAGTAAAAACAAATGTCTTCTAATAATAATAAATTAATAATCATCATTAATTATCATTATTATTATAAATTATTCCCTTAATGTCATCAAGGTCGAATGAGAATAATAATTCTTCCTTTAAAGAAAAACTGTAAAACAATAAGAAAATTTAAGAATAAAAATGTATAATTGTGCAAACATGCATGAACACATGTATACATAATTATGTAGCCAGTTAGGCACCATATGTGCTCTAGCTTGGGGGTTGCATTACAATAAGGTTTTACATCTGGCTATCTGTACATTTCTTTTTAAAACCATGCCATGCATGAATAAAGTAGCTAAAATCAATATATTGCTTTTTTGATCCTCCGTGCAATAGTTACCGGAGTGCTGTTTCTACTGGACATACAAATGTCTGAAGCTCGGAAATGTCTAATGAATGTATTCTAAACATCTTCATCATTGTCTTCAAATATCATCATTGATTTGTATCCAGATGATCTTAGACTTTTTACATACATGTAAACTGTGTCATATCAAGGGTTAGAATAATCTATTTTATTCAGGCCTATTTAGTATACTGTACAGTATGAAGTTTTCAAGTCACGGGCCCGAATTCTGCCGGGTATTCTGAAGTCCGGTTTAACTTTCGACTATAGTCTAACTCTGTGCTAAAGTTATGGGGGGGGGGGGCAAAAACTCAAAAAGTCTGCTTACATTGTATATTTCTTATATTTACTATTTTGTTTCCCTTTGCTTTCATAATGAATAAAATACCTGTTATCATTCTGAGACAGTTATAACATAATACATTGAACATATTCGAGATTTGTGCTCCAATTGGCTCTCCATAGTTAAACTTTAAACCACAGTTTAATTAAAACCCGAGTTCAGAATATTACGGGCCATAGTTGTCTTCTTTCTTCCTTGCTCTCTGACACAGTACATGTAGATGGATGCGCCAGAAAATTTCTTTGATCTGTGAGGGATGTCCAGCAACTCCAGCAGATCAACTTTTATTTTTGGAAACAAATAATAACAATAGGCCTACTGGTATATACTCTGACAATGAGCCCGTGCTCTGAAATGTTTGATTCCTTAGTGACGAATAAACAGGAGTTGCTATTTGCATTGTACCTGTTGCAAGGGTCTGTTCTTTCATGTATAATCTAGGAATGACCTGGGGACAGACATAGTTGTATGCTAATGCACTATACAGTGTATTGTAATAATTTATATTTAAGTGCATTCTAATGTGTTTCATAAAAAAACATCATATACATGAAAACTTCTGTAGCACGTATGTAAGCTTATACAACACCATAAAAACCTCAAATTTGGATGACTGTTAATTGTTGGTCTCTGTTACCATGGTTACAATAATGGCAAAATTTAATAAAAATTTAATTAAACTGTCCATGATTTCATATCATAATTTGCTGCTCACTCTTTTCATTTGCTCTACACATTATCCCCAAGTACTATATTCAGTTATCTCTATTTTTCAAAACATCCATATTTTTCTTATTTCTGGTCTTGCTTTCATCTTGCAGGTAAATGAGTTCCCCGAGTTTCTGAATGGAGAAGAAAGGGACAACTGCCAGCACATCCACATCAAGTACAATGCCAAAAAACCTAGTAAACATCGCAAGAAAGGGAGCGGCGACAAGCTTGGCAATGGAACTGATGATGGGAGTAGTAGCGGAGGTAGCAGTCCTGTACCTGAACTCATTCTTACGGAGCCCAATGGGTCCACTCTGGACCCCTCCCAACATCCCTCGAGGTCCAGCAGCATGCGCAGCCTCAAGCTTAACCGCAGCTTGGATGAAAGTGACCTGAAATCACTGAGAGACATGTCCATTGACTCTGACTCTGACAGCGAGGATAGACTGTCCTGGTCCATGCCATCTGGTGATCTTGAAAACATGTCCATCCACAGCCTGGAGTCGCTCTCATTGGGAAGTGGTGAAATGCTGACAGGAGACAAAAGCAAAGGGAAAATCACGGGTGTTGAAACCTGTCGCCCTCTGCCCAACCGTCCGCCCATCAACAGGGGACAGCGGCAGCGAAGCATCGATAAACCGGAGAGTTTCTCTTCCCAGATTGCTTCATCGCTTGAAAACCGGGAAGCGAATACCCCCACCTCACCACCAGCATCCTCCTCAACAAAGTCCCAGCTTCGGAACTTGCCCTCACCAGAACCTTTAGACACAGACAAATCCAAATCTAAGCCATTCCAATTTCCTTCTTCTGAGAAAGAGGTTACCAAGAAAGGGCTGCATTCACACATACCTCTATTAAGACACAAGAGTTTAGACGATGGTGTTCCCAGTAAACACAACAGGAATGAAAACAAGGAGAACAGGTTAGCTGACGAACTTCTTGAAGAGTATGGTAAACAGAATCAAGAGGATATGCACTTGTACATCATCTCATTGTCATCACCAATGCTTATGCATCTCAGGAGCTCATGGAACAATCATATCATTGTAAGTTCTTCAAGTGTTTCCAATGATGTAAATTAATTTGACTTCTGATAAATTTTGTCATTTCTTGAGAATGCTGTTTATTTCATTGAATGATTTGGATAGTCTATACATTTCTTTTTGGTAACAAAATGAGATACTTGCAGATGTTTTAATGAGCAATGCTCCAACATTTTCTTGTTTTATAAACAACTTCATAATCACCACTCCTTTGTATTTAACCCACATGTACATGAATGTTTTCAGTGAGAATACAACAATTTATGAAGAGTGCATTTAATTGTATATTGAGTTGAAATGAAATGATATCAAAAGGATGAAAATACATGAATTAAGTTTTTGCATGATTACAATTATTGAAAAATATGAATATTTTTCAGCATATAAACACAATTTGAAATGTACATGTGTACATGTCTTATATTTATTGAAAAGTTTGTGAAATGTTACTTGCTATACTGTGCATTCACTGTGTATTATATGAATTAGAAAAAAGATGTATCTTTTCCTAGGATTGGATCAGTAGTCTTTATTTTTGTTTTCTCTAGAAAACTACTTTGTTGACAGATCAAGAGATTGCTGAAAGATTAAAACCTGGGATTGGATCAAGCAAAGGACCTTCAAGGTATTTTGAAGAAATTAAAGATATTAAGAAAAGAAATAAAATTGGTCGATGAATAATTGGATAGATGGATGGATGGATGGAAGGAAGGAGGGAAGGGCAGAAAGGTGAATGAATGGGTTGATACATATGGATGAATGGGTAGATGGATGGATAGGTGGATGGATGGGATAGATGAATCAATAGATGGATGGATGCATTGATGAGCAAATGGGTTGATGGTTTGGTAGATAGATGGATGGATGGGTGGCTGGATGGTTGGGTAATGGATAGATGGATGGGTAGGTGCATTGGATTGATGGATGTTTGGACGGACGGATGGATGGATAGATGGTTGGTTGGATTGATTTAGGAGCAAATACTTGTAGATGGGTGAATAAAAAATAAAAGATCAGTGAATTGAAATGAATGTTTCAAAGAGATAATTGTAATTTCTTTTATATTGTCTTAGTATTTGTTTATCATTGTATATATACTTAGATATAACTTTATTTCATTTGCCACTAGCAATTTGTGCAAGTACATGTAAATGAACTCACAAGATATATCCATATTACTTTATTTGTAATGATTTTGCCAGAGCTCAACTTGAGAGAAAGTTTGCCCAAATGAAGCAAGAGATTCTCAACTCAGGGTTTTCCATGGAGAAACTCTTCAGCTTGGTGCAGGAATTGTTGACTGCTGCAGACAAATACTTTGTTCTCAAGAAACTATTCTGGAAGGTAATCTACCAATGTTGATTGATGAAATGGGGAAAATACTTTATAATGAAGGCCATCTGATGTTTTTTGCAAGTATATATGTTCAATGAAGTCTCATGAACTTCTTTTTTTTTAAATAGAAACCCTATTGGAAGAAAATTAGCACTGACGGACAATATTAATTGGTGGGGGTAGCAATAAAATTCTCTACAGAAAATTGGTTTGTCACAAATAATGTAATGTAATCTAAGCCCGAATCTATAGCACAGTCAGTTATATGTATTAAAATTCATAGTATTCATGTATACTTGTTCTTCACCACACAGATCATGATTGTCTCAATGATTCTCTCTTGTCTCACATGTTAGTTTTTGTCTACAACTTCAATGTTTTTTTTATTTCTTGAAGAAACAAAATGTATTGATTTAAACAGGGGTAGGAGAAACTTGTGTACATGTAGGTAGAGTTCTTGAAAAGAAAAACAAAAGACAAGATGTGTCTAGAAGACTTCATTCTTGTTCCATAAGGTTCCATATTGATAAAGACCACTGGCCGATCAGTTTCAAGTCAAATTCTAGGCTCATTAATGACCTCTTTACCTAGCATGTTGCACTGTATATTCTATTTTGGTGATTTATAAACTAACAATTGTTATATAATTCTGCTTTCCAGCAACCAGACCTGTTTAACTTTATCCTCCAACAACTTCAGCGCTACCTTCCAAAGTCAACAGTCAATGTCCACACTGAGAAGGGCAAACAACACAGGGCAGATGAACTAGAGTGAGATCTCAATTTTTTATTACATAAATGCACAAGTAAACTTTTAAAGGGGGTACATGTTAATTGGGATATGCTCTTTTTGTATTTATTTCAGTTCCAGTTTCCCAAATGTAGTATTGGTGTTGGTATAGTTATCATTTTTGTCTTGTCTTTCTTGACTTGTAGGTTAGTCTGTTCTCTGTCATTTTTCCACTAAATTTGTAAATTATGATAAATCAATTATTCACAGGCTTTTTTTTTCTGGGATGCACTATTGATTTACAGAATAAAGTTTAAATACTTATTGTTGATTTGTCCAAGGAAAAACATGCCTTAAGTGTGCACTTTAATATATTTCAAACTTGACTTACTGTATTGTTCAATTAATGATTATTGAAAAGGCAAACCGATTGATACCAATGAGGTTCCTCTCGATCTGTATCGTTCAGCTCATGCTCTGAAGTATATTTCATGGAGTAATGCCATTCTTTCTCTCCCCCATGCATACACACAAAGGAAGAGAGAAAAATAGGGATTAATATTTCATTCAACCTGAAAATGAAACCTGCTTTGTCACTTGTTATTTATCACCAAAAAAAGAAGAGAGAGGAAAAACTAGGGGGTGATGCACCAAGACCTTTGTCATTTTGATATTAATAATGAAATGCTACGTTGTGTATCCTTGGTTTTTTGGTTAAGTGTAGTATATGTAATTGAGTTAGCTGATAATTATGAAGATAAAAAGCATTTTTCAAAGAGCTGTTGCCTTGGAATTGCCCTGTGATCTATGTGATAAACACGTTTACAATTTGATCTATCTCATATGTCAAGGTCATTCATATCAATCTGTCTTTATTAATGCTGTATTATAGCTGCCATTTCAAACAACCTGTGTTTTGTAAGTGGATGGTACATAACATCCTTTGCTTGATATCCAAATGGTTTAATATTATTTTCAAATCTAAATGACAGCTGCATGAGTGCAGATTGAAAACAAGTTTATAAGGACCTAATAGAAATCAGACCCCCTTCTTTGTAGGGGGTCTATCTTCTGTCAGGACCTTACAATTTCAGTTGGTTAATTAACTTTAGTCATCTGGTTTTGCTTTAAAGATATTTCATTATTTATATGTTCGTTTATATGATGTTATTAATATTAGAGTTTAAAGTTTCTTGAGCTGCATTTTAAGCTGTTGCTTATTTACTAATGATTTTAGGAAAGACTGTAAGATGAAGTGCTAAAGTATTTCCTGAATTGTGAATAAATCATGAACATAGGAGGGTTGGGTTGAGGATGAACTGAAACAAACAAAGTGAAATTTGAGGGAGGAGGGTAAAGAAGATTTGATAAGATGTACATTGCAAAATTGTTATAAAATCAAAGGGAATAAATATAAGACTTTTTTTTACTGTGTTTCTTATCAATACTGTTCAAATTTCTCACACTTGAAATTGAAATTAGGAGTTTTGCAATCTATAGTCAGCTCGAAATTTATCTCTTTTTTTTGCCGAAGAACTCTTCTTTTGATATACATTGTAACCTATCTTGTTGATTTTCAATAGGATGAGGAATGATTACTTGAACCATTTTCATCTGAAAAAACTTCTCCCTTTCCACATTTTATAGTATGAATATTGAATATATATATGTGTTCTATTTTTTACTGACCCATCATATTCCTGACTGAGGTTTCTGAAAGAAGGGACATGCGTGACGTAATTTGTTTTCAATTTCCTGTGCATATAGAGAGTTCAATCTGATTTTACAAAGATTAAAACTTATTATCGTTTCTAGTCATGCTCTCTTTCCCCTCTCTTTTCCATCATGGAGATTGCAGTCATACTTCCATTTCCACTGACCTTTCATTCTATTAATTTAGAATCTGAATTCATTTGTGTTTTTTCCCCCACAGACTGGCAATTCTCCTAATTGAAACCCTAGGGGTGATGTTTCATGAGACAGAAGTGCTACCTGCGAGATTGGACTTCATCAAGGCAAATAGGTACGTCATTATCATCATCTCCAAAATTGTGCACATTATCATATCATTATCATTATCATCATCATCATCAGACATTATCATTATTATCATTAGCAGCAGTGGCATTGCTTCTTGCTATAGAGAACATGTAATTACCTTCATGTCAATCTGTGTGCAAATATACTTGACACTGATTTATGTAGGAAAATTAATTGGAATTCAATATACTTGAATAAAATTCATAGGACATTCACTTATATCTTTTCATTCATTCATTATTTTCTTTCTTTCTTTTTTTCCCCCTCTCTTTTTAGTAACAGTTTCTGTTCTTTTTGTCCCCCTCTCCATCTCTCTCTCTCATTATCTACATGATTTCATACAGCGATTACCCTCAGATTATCCACCAACCTTCATTATTAATCAAGTGCATTTAATTTTTTTACCACCACGGTGAGGCTGTATATGATTTGCATAGTAATTTGTTTATGTGTACTTGCAAATCCCTAGGGCCTTTCCCTTTTCCCACACACTAATGTTTGTGGATGTGTCTTTAATTCCAGGATAAAATCTATTTGTGTCGCTTTCTGATAGCTAACCACTGAATTTGTAAGATAAACGCTCTAAGGGCCATTTAGAAATAACTTGCATCGCTAGAACAAGGGTGCCATATAAATCAAAATTTAAAATTTTACACAGAATAATGGTTAAACAAATTCAATAGCCACGATACATGTATGTTTTTGAAATTGGAATGTTCGATGATGCTCATAACTGACCCTTTACAAAACCTCTGAACAGACTTTTAGCAAGGAAAGTATGCAAATCACACAAGTGTAAAAGTCATGCATTTCATCATGCTCTCCACAGCTTTCAAAACTCTCATGCTATGATACATCTTAAAAGCTATAACTTCCATTCCACTCCTTTGTTTTATCTTTTGTCTTTGTCTGCTTTTTTGTATAATTCACAATCGCCATTGAATAGGTAGGCAACTAGTTGATTGGTGGCTCATTAATGCTTTATATTATTATATTCATGAAACTTGAGCTTGAAGGAAATTTGTCTCCACTGTTTGCCTCCCACAGTGGTAAGGCTGCATTGGACTTGCTAGTAGTATTGACGTGTCTGCCAGAGATTCCGCAGCGTTGGCGACCGCCTAGGACCAAGGCTCAATCCCTTGGCTTGGTGACCGATACAGACAGCTGGAAGACCTATGCTGATTCAGAGGTGTGTAAACTATATATGTTTTTACTACTTGCTCATCCATTTTAGGTTCACTTTATATACAAAATATATATTAATCCAACAAATCTTTGAACTTCATTTAAAAGTGCTCCCTACTATCATTTCTTGGTAATAACGAACATTCTTTGGAGTGAGTTCAAGACAACATGTCAGTTTTCACATATTCCTTCATCATCAACAATACCATAATTATCAAGCTAATACAGACTTGAATCAGTCATAAGTAGGAAGTAAGATGATTATCCATACTGTTTGGTTTCTTACAATCAAGGAAAGCCAAATAACATCTGGCTTGCGCCTGATATATAGTATTTCAGATTTGATCTGAAAAGAAGAAGTCAGCAAAAATCTCTGAAGCAGGAGGAATTTAACTTTTCATTTACTGTTTGCTGAGCAGCAACTATACAACCAATCAGTCATGATGGACAAGACACAAATACCCAAGCTCCTCTAATTTTCTCCTGACTTGCATCCAAGGAAAGCTGAGTAAATAGTGAAAATCACGAACAAGACGCATAATGAATTCCCCCTTCCCACCCCCTCAGGAAATGAATGGCCTTTGGTATTTTGGTTGCATTTCTGATTGTAGGCAAACTCCTCCTTATGCTCAGGACTGCATTTCATGTTGTCCTCTGCCTTTATTACATGTAATAGTTGGGATTTTTTTTCACACAGTCAAGTGTATCTTAAAGTCATTCTTAAAGCCTATAATACGTATTGGTAAATCCACCTAAGAGTGTATGTCACCATTGCAGTTAATTACTAGTGTACCCTAAAATTGTTATAGTGTGGAAGATATAATAAAACTGCTATTGGATAAAATTCAGTGATGAATATTTATTTTGATGAGGTACTGATAAAAATAAATCGTCTGCCATATCATCTCTCTTATGTTAAAGCACTTCACAACTCTCAAGTATGGAATGCATTTGAAAGCTTCAGGATATAATTTTTGTCTGTAGCTTCCCAACACTCAATCACTAAATTTGTTAAAGGTATGTCCTCAAAAGGCCTCTTTTATAGCAAAAAAAGAGAAGATATTTCATATTTTGTATAGGAATCAACGGCTAAAAAAAATCAGTAGTTTCTTCTGTTATGTAAGATTGGAATATTAGATGATTCTCAGGTATAATTCATATTGTTAACCTTTGCCAAGGCCTGTAACAGTCAGTTAGTCATCCGTGTTTTAAATCCGGTTTAGTCCCTGACTACAGAGTTGGCCGGATTCACCTCGCACTCACAGAGATCACCCTCACCCGAAACTCCACTGTATTCTATTCCGCGCATCCTCCTCTCTCAACCCAACCCTCCTATTCTCCTCCACCATTTGCTTCTTCCATGTCTTCTTCGGTCGCCCCCTTCCCCTCTGACCAGCCACCTCGAATTCAAGCCCCCTTCTCAAAACATAATCAGCATCCCTCCTCAACACATGCCCTTACCAACAAACTTACAGCTTGCCATAAACTATAAACAGGTAACCTCGTTGATGACTATGCTATTAGTTTTTCCCACTGTGATTCTGACCAATGCCATGCTGCCTTATATCCTTCACACAACGAAGAAGCAAAAAGCAACTTTAAAGGACAAGTTCACCCCAACAAAAAGTTGAAAAATCCAACAAGCATAACACTGAAAATTTCACCAAAATCGGATGTAAAATAAGAAAGTTATGACATTACAAAGTTTTGCTAAATTTCACTAAACAGTAATATGCACAGCCTAGTCAGTATGCAAATGAGGAGACTGATGATGCCATCCACTCACTATTTCTTTTGTATTTTATTATATGAAAAATGAAATATTCTAATTTCCCCTTATTGTCAGGTGAAACAAAGATTGATTCCTCCATGAACATATGGAATTAGCATTGTTTAATATGAAATGGTTCAGTCAAGTTGGTCCTTATATTTTCAAATCTGTAAAAAATGAAATATTTTATAATTCTAACAATAGAAAACAAAAGAAACAGTGAGTGAGGGACATCATGGACCGTCTCATTTGCATGTCACTGAGTTTTGCAAATCACTATGTTGTGCATATCTCTGTTTTGTGAAAAAGAAGCGAAACTTTAAAATGTCATAACTTTTTTTATTTTACATTTTCATGAGATTTTCAGCGATTTTGTTTTTTCTTTATTTATTCAAATCAACATTTTTCTAGGGTGGACTTGACCTTTAAGTCACTCTTGATCTTGTGAAACTCTCTCCCGATTGCTTTCACAAATACACCCTTCACTAGGAAAAAAAACCCCTTTCCTAGTTGCTATTCCTTTCCTCCTCACAAACACGCGTCCTTGCATTATTTCATTACATCAGAGTCCCGAGAGAATTGAGTAGTTTCTCACCCATTTATAGATTCTGTATCCTGGAAACAGATGCCAAAAAATATCTGTAAAGATATTCTTTTATTTGAAAGTCATTGACATGGCAGTGGTAAGAGATTTATTTTTTCACTATAAATTCTGTAAAGTGAATGAAAAATATAAGTCAGAACAGGGTTCTATCGCAAGCAGGATATGTAAGACTCCATTTTTATCAGCAGCAAATCTTTGATATTCCTTTGAATGATAGAATAGGATATCATGTTTTGTCAAATTCAGAGGTACAAAAATTAGGAAAATAAGCTGTTGACAAAAGACAGAGTAGTCTGTGTGTGAATACACAGGTTGATGCATGTTTTGGGGGTACATTTTCGTTTTCAAGCATTTTTTTATCTTAATGGTATTTTAAAACTGAAGATTTTCAAAATCAACGTGTCATCAATTACATATTGGTTAATTTACTAAATTGGCAAGAAAAACTAGGTAACAAATGTAAATACTGTCTATGTACAGTCATCTTTTTCTCTCTAAATTTAGGTCAAATCATATATTTATGTACAGTATTGGAAATAATGTTTTATATCACCATACTAAATAGAGGATTTTTTTAAAACTTCAACAGTGTTTTCTGGTTTGATAATAATGATAATCCTTTCCATCTTGCTCTTCTATAATTTGATACCAAAACTTCAAAGACTGTAGAGGTAAAGTACATTTATACTCTTTCATACTATAAACTGTTGGTTGCACAGGCAAAGTGCCCTTTTCTGCGCAACTGACAAAATGTGTTTGGAGATATAACTCATTCAAGCAAACATTAAAAGCAAGCTTTTTTGCACCCTTTTTTTTCTTCTTAGAAAATCACGGAATTGCATATAAATGAAAGGTACTATTTAACTGGCAAAATTGACTCTCACTTCCAAATTCATAAAATATCAAAGAATTATGATGAAGTCTTGATTTTTTTTTGTGGGGGGTGGGGTGGAGGGGGGATGGGCTGTCTTTAATATATTATAGGCTTGTATATATATTTGTAAAATGGGATTAATAAAATTAGTGTCTGAACACAAACATTTATGCAAGGAATTTATTGAAAACAGAAAATATAGGAAATGAATAAGAATAAAAGGTACAAAATAACTGAATATATTAATGAATAACAATAAAAAGTACAAAGTAAAATAACAATATAGAAATGAATAAGAATAAAAAGTACAAAATAAAATAACTGAATATATATATTGAATTTCATTCTTATTCTTTTCTCCAAAATATCAAAAATTTTCATGTTGATACAGTGTGCAACTAAAACAATTCCAGCCTTCAAGAATTGAATTCCTTTTTGACTCATGTTCTTCAAACAGCTTTGGGATATTATCATTATTATAAAATATATATACAAGAAAAGGGAGTACATTTTTGTTCATGTTGAATAGTGCCTTCAGTCCATCTCTTAAATTAGTAGCATGAGCTGTATCATTAGCTTCCATAATTAACCACATTACAAAGAAATATTACTTCCATCGATACCATTCCATGTCTGTAAATTAAAGTCTTGTTACATTTATACATGTTCATATTTACATTATGTTCCTCAAAACTAAACTAGGGGATTCTTCTACCTAACTTTTTTCGTTTCCGCTACCTGGAATCATTATACATGTACATGTATGTAAAGGAAAACTTTAAAATAGTATCTGTCCAGCTTTTGACTTTTATTATTTATTACAGTTAATATAGCTTCCTCGACTATGCTCAATTCTCTCTTCTACGTTGCTCAGTTTTCAGATATAATTTATTCCTATTTCTTATTTATTTGAGTTGATTTCTCATAATTTATGTTATCTCTACATCTTATCTTTGTGTTTTTTTTATACTGATAGTACATTCACTTCATCATTCCTTTTATCAGTAACAAGAGAACAATGCTCAGCTGTAAAGCAATAATAGTATAACATTGATTTTTTTTTAAATCTGTGATGGGAGAATATATTGTTTGATCCTGTGAATAAAACATAAATTGGTACAGGTAAGGCCAAACAAATTTAGTTAGTATATAGGGATCAGGGGCCCGTCTTACAAAGAGTTGCAATTGATCCGATCAATCGCAACTATGGACGGCCAGCAAGGTCAACATCTATTATGCATGTTTAATCAAAATATTTTCTATCTATGATGTATATTCATGCACTCATTGTTTTCTTTAAAATTCCCTGTGCTTCTCTTTGTTTACAAAGGACACTGATGGATTTCCATTGAGTTACGATTGATTGGATCAATCGTAACTCTTTGTAAGACAGGGCCCTGATATGATCTTGCAGTATTTTCATTGCAAATCCAACGTACGGTATAATACTGCTTCACTGTTTTGTGCTCATGAAATTTTGCATGTGTTACAGTCATAATGGCATACACTCTACATGACAATAAAGGAGTAGGGTAGTATCTGCATGATCATACTCAAGTGTTTTGTTTTTAATGTTTATAAGTTTTCAATTTCAGTCTGCTGGGTTATTGTATTTGCTGTGAAAATGGCATACTTGACCTGTAAAAAAAATACAAAACAAGAGCAAGCCAAATAGGGGCTACTATTATTAAGCAGGCTGCTTTTAGCTAGGTTGTTCATATATGAAATGTACATCACATTCACCCAGTCCAGACTTAAAGAAACGAGTACATCCAGGATATAAAAGTTAATAAAACACTAATGATTTTTTTTCTAAACAGGATATATTTATTTTTCAAGTATTGCATTAAACTGAAACAACTGTGTGTGTAGAGAGAGACTTCCTTTATTTTGGAGATTGCTTTTTTATAAAAATAGGGAAATTCATGAACATTCACAATGTTGCATGCAACCAGTTTATTTCTTGTATAAATTTTCATATTTTGTGTACAGGAAACATTATGTTTGTGAAAGTTTTTGTAAAAAAATATAAAGATAATGTTTTTCAATTCATATTGTGCATAAAACAAATCCATCTTCTCTGTGCCATTCATCTTGGTTTTCAATTTTGAAATGTGTGTGGATAAATAAGCTTCCAGATTATGTAAATTTAACGTTTTTTTTTTGGAAGGGTTTCCAGGTGGAATTTGTCTACAGTCTGTTCCTGTTTTCACTCACTGTGCAAGTGCAAAAGCAAGCCTTACTTGTAATATTTCTAAAAGAAAATACAGACAAACCCATCAATTGACTAAAAGTGCAAGAGATATGTATGAGAAATTTTTCGTAGGGTAAGTTTGATTTCGCCCTTTCCCCTTGACACAGCGTGAAAACGAGCATTTCTGCGAGCTTTACAAAAATAGATAGTGCTTACTCAAGTGTAACATTTTGTCAAAACTTTTACTTTCATTGAATAGATGAGACCCAAACCCAAGATTATATGTGAAAAAATTACCCACATGTTGTATATTTTTTAATTCCAAGGGCTTTTTCAAAGTGTAAACTTTTTTTTGATACGCACTGTAGAGAAGTAGCCACTAGAGGCGGTGCTGCACCAGCCCGAATTTGCTCAATCTCAAGATTTTAGCCCGATCAGCCCTCTTCGCGATTAATCTCGAGATTCAAGAAACCCCATCTCCACTAGCGCAAAAAGAGCAATTCGTGCTCAAGCGAGGCATCAATGCATTATGGTCTGACGCCGTAAATAAATGATCACGAGCGCTTCTGCACATGCGAATTAGTGGGATAATTCGTAAATAGCGCGCTATTTTGCAAATAATCCTAAGTTGACTTGGGATTGCAATCTTGAGATTAATCCAGCAAACTATCCCGATGATTGAGTCTCCATTACAAATAATCTCAGATCAGGATAATTTGCCGGATCTGAAATAGCACGATTATTTGAAAACTCCAGCTGGTGCAGACGACCCTTAGGAGAGGTGTAACTGTACTAAAGTTAGTAGGTTGTCCACAAATTACGATAACTTTTGGTGGGGATCAAGGTTACACGGGTTTTTTTTTCAGTGTGGATCAAAGCAAATTAATAGAACTTTTGATGAGAGGTAAGAAGAATTTGCATCATTCAGGTCTTGTTCATATGATGCCGGCTTACTTATGAAAACTTCATCTGCTTTTAATTAGATGGATATAAGGCATGATGGTGCTCTCATTATGTACAGGTATTTTTGTAATCTGGCAGGTATGGATGTCTTGCATGTGTTCGGGGAAGATTGAAACTCATTTTTTGAAATCATAAAAATAGCATGCACTAGGTAAAATAAGTGTGTGCCATTCTAGCTCAAATTCTAAACAGATTCATATTTGCAGCAGCCAAAGGGTGATATTTTTGCATATTTGAGTGATTTACAAGTACCCTACATAAGTGTACAGTAATATCAATGTAAGTGATGTATTCGTAAATGGGCATTAATTAGGTTTTGATTTCATATAGACAGTGAAAAAAAAGAGTATTACTGATGTGATGTACATGTCTGTAAAGTATAACTTACATTTTGACCCAAGTAAATTACCCGATAAATAAACAGCAATGTGCTTAATTTTATTTTTCAATATAGTCCATTTCTTGATATGATAAGCAATTATATATCACATATTTCTATATAATCAATTTATTGTGCTACCTTTAATAGTCAGTGAGATTTATTATTCTTCAGAACAAGCATGGTATCATTTATTTTTATTAATTTATTGTTATTTTCTTCCTTCCAATGTTGAATACAGGTTGCGAAACTAGTCCAGGAACTGACCAATGCATCTACAGCTGTTCTCTTTGAACTGATCCTTATTGCACATCAGGTAATGATGATAGTCCTTCTTAAAGATAAAACACACTAGAAAGGGGACTGTGTCACCTTGTCAGTGATTTCCCATGTCAGACATGCTCTTAGCCAATCAGATTGAAGGATTTCAATAACTTTTAACAGTTTCTGGTAAAAATCACTGACAATGTGCCTCATGAAATGTCACATATTTCTAAAGATGAATTGCTATGCAGGGGAGTGTTTCTTCAGTGATTTCCAATGACAATTTGTTCTCAGTCAAAATGCAAAGGTTTTCAGTAGCTTTCAGCAAAGATACTACAAGGGGAAGATCGGACACTTCGGCGATTCTTTGAAACGATAAATGCTCATGGGGAAGGACGCCCACTAGCGTTGAGTAAGTAAACCATCGCACATTGGCATGCAGCTGTGTATAAAACATATAGGGGAAATGAGAGAGGGGACTTTGGAGAGGGCTCAAGGGTGGTGCATGGGAATGATTCCACCTTTCATTAACCAAAAACCTCTGATATATTCATCTTTAATTTAAGAAAAAAAAAATTGAATGAAAAAAATCTTAAAATGTAAAAAATCTGTCTATTCCTTCAAACCTTCACCATTTCTCTCATATGTTTTGTACACAACCATCTCGCGATAAGCAAAGGTAAAAAAAGGTCGTTACTTACTCAATGCTGTGGGGCGCTCTTCCCGAGCGTTTCATTACGCGGTCTATGTACTGTCCGATCTTCCCCTTGTAGTATCTTTGCTTACAGTCGAAGATCATTTATGTAACACTTCATGAAATACTCTCATGCTCATGTGATGGCAAGAAGGGCAAGTAATGTCCAAAACACACATTTGTTGGCGTGATGCATTGGATATTTGTGAATACTTGTGAATATGGAGTATGTATTTATCATACATTCAAGCTTTTCACTTCACTATTGTGACAAGATAGATGTCACAAAACTCAAACGTCTTTTTACAGCTTACAGTTCAAATTGTAATGAATAAAAAAAATAAAAAAAAATTATTTTCAGTACATTCTCTCAGCCATTCTGCTTGAAAGATCAAGTTAGTCATCCCTTTATATGCAGCTTTACATTGTAAGAATTCAGCAAAATATCATATATTCCAAAGATAAACAATTAATATTCTTTAAAACCATTATGTTTCAATCAGAGGTTTGTTCTTTACAGATTGGGGTTGATCAAACAAACTGTTTGAGTAATACCTTATTTACATATATATATATAATTAATCTTTTCTGGCTGATTTTTTTATATTTTTATTTATTTTTTTAGTCAAACTGGGGAAACGGAGAAGGCAAGTTTTTCAACATCTGTTGGCTTGTGAGAGTGTTAGAGACCATGCAAACAACTTTGGTAAGATCAATGTTCCAAATTCTTATGTTTGAATGAGTGTATATGTATAATGCTCTTACTCTGCAAAGCACATAGAGAGATGTTTGTTTATTGTATGCTTCCTAAATCAATCGTTATTATGAATATTATTAGTATTCCACGCCATATTTCTATATGTCAAAACAGTAATTGAAACATTGTGAAAGATTGAAGAGGCATTTATGGTTGTGTTTTTTGCAGTAATTAGAGAAGTAAGAATGATACATTGGTTCCAGAGAAACTTTATTAAAATTATACACACATTTGTTTAGGTTTTATTTATTTAACATGGAGTTAACAGTTATGAATGGGTAGCCAAATGAGTGTTGATTTGACAGTTTTACGAATACCGAAAATGCTACTAAATCAAACATAACATGTTTAAGATTTGACTGACATATGGTTGCACTTCGATAGAACCAGCTTTAAATTGTAATTTAATTCACTACCGGTATGCCTTTCTTTTTTAAATATGGGCTTGGAATATAAAACAGCAAAGCAGAATTATTACAACCAATATGTAGATAATAGCTGAATCATGATCACTTTCATTCCTTTGTTGCCCAGCTGGACTTTGTAACAAGAGTTCTGGCTCAAGCCATGAAGCTCCTGATGCCATCCCGTCATGAGAAGCTGACACCCAGTGATGCAGTGCTCCTTTTCCAGCAGTTCTTTGTCATCCAAACACTACTGGAGTACAGTCCTCAGGTCTCTGTTCACGTCAGGAATAACTACAATGAAGAATTCAGGTGTGGTATTCCTGAACAAAATCCATTCTTTCCCCCTTCACATGTATCATATTCTCCGTATTGTATGCATGTGTAGCGGGTAGCAATATTGGTGTACAGTTCAAAACTTATTGTATATTAATAGATATTGGCTCTAATTAATTAATTCTTTAGATTTTTTAATATGATATATATATTTTTTATTCTATTTGATTTCTCTGAGGTGTCATTCTGTTCAATCAGATCCTCTCCAATTTTGAATAAATCACACCTGAGTCATTCTTGCGACCTCATTGGGAAACAAGAATTTTCATTTGGATCACATGATGGGTAATTATCTGGAAGCTTTTTTTCCCCCAACAGTTACATGCCCCAAAATATATATTTAGATCCTGAGTATTATTTTCGACACAGCATATTATAACTTTATGATTCTCTTGTTTAATGATATCTCTATCTTTTGTGATATCCCTTCAGGTATTACGTGCAATCACCACACATTGTGAAGAAGCTGCCAAAGGTCTATCCTATCACATCCCAGAATCTGAGGATCATTGATGAAGTCCTTAGCCATGTCCTGCAGAAGCCTGCTTCACTGCTCACCAAGAAGCCCAAGAAGAAGTAGTGAACTCCCAGACACTGGGGATCATCGATGAAGTCATGTACCATTATTGTTTACCCATATTCCAAAGAAGCCAGCCTCACTACTCACTAGGAAGCCAAAGAAGAAGTAGTGAATATCCAGACACTTGTAAGGTTCAGCATAGAAGTCCTTAGCCATGTCCTACAGAAGCCTGCCTCACTACTCACCAAGAAGCCCAAGAAGAAGTAGTGAACTCCCAGACACTGGGGATCATCGATGAAGTCATGTACCATTATTGGTTAGCCATATTCTCAAGAAGCCAGCCTCACTACTCACTAGGAAGCCAAAGAAGGAGTAGTGAATATCCAGACACTTGTAAGGTTCAGCATAGAAGTCCTTGGCCATGTGCTACAGAAGCCCGCCTGCCTACTCATTAGGAAGCCCGGGAAGAAGTAGTTAACACCCAGACACTACGGTTATCAATGAAATCCTCAACAAGCCTGCCTTACTACTCAGTAAGAAGCCAAAGAAGAATAGTGAACTCCTAGACACTAAGGGTCATTGATGAAGTCATCAGCCATATTCTCCAAAAGCCTTCCTCACTACTTACCAAGAAGCCCAAAAAGAACTTTGATTCAATTTCAGCCTTGAAAAATATTATTAAAAAAAAAGCAGCAGTGTACCATAATTTTCATCTTCAAGACAAAGCACTGGTTAAGTTTATTACTCGTGCATAAGTGTATGTCTTCACTTGAAAGAACTACACTAAGAGATAAAGAATAATGGCATCAATGGCCTTTCTTAAATGAGATTTATTTAAATCAGTCAAAACAAAGAACAATAAATCTTGGGACATGTATTAATAGATGCAATTTCTTTTTCCTGCAAAATCATATGTTTGCACCTAAATGGCATGTATTGAATACTTTACTGTTGAGGTAGAAGTGTATGACCTCAAACAGTTAATTAGAAGAAAAAAAATATGCTCACTGATGCCACGCTGCTGTAGGAATTCTTAAAAAGCCAAAGATAATATAACCTCAGATAAATTATTCTGGTGTATATAGAAAATAGACATTCTGCTTTCCATGATAAAGTCGTTTCGTTCAAGAATGGGTAAAAATGGAGTAATGCTGCATTATTCTGAATGAATTCTAGATCAGCATGTGCTTGATCAATCTTTATGAAACATGCATTCCTGATTTATAATTTTCACTGGTTTTGAATGTATAGCTGTTCTTTTTGGCAGCTTATCTGAAGCACTTATTCTCAATGGGTCTTTTTCTTTTTAAAGGGAAGTTTCAGATCTTGGAAAGGTGGAAAACGTTTATGAGCTTTCACATTATTTCATGTAATTTTCAGGGCAACTTCATTGATAAAGGGTGTGCCTTTCAAATGCCATTTGAATTGGAAATGTGACAAGAGACATCTAAAATGGTGTCTCTTGCTATTCATGCTAATTTTTATGTGTGGTGATTGTGGTCCCATGTACTTGTTTCGGAGAATTTCTCTTGCATTTTTTGAAAAAAAATTAATAATAATGATCACCATATTGCATCTTAGACACCTATCTTCATGATATATATTGTAACTTCTCAATTGCTTTCAAACATTAACTGTTTGTTAAAGTCAAATGGCCATGTTCAACTGATCAAGGGGAAACATCCATTTTGCAGATGATAAGGACATTAGGAAAGGATTGTACGAAATAAAAAAAATGTCTTGTCCATCTGAAATGAGTAAGTCAAACTTTTAATGATAAACAAAGAAAAAATGTGTACACCAATAGCCATATATGACTGCTTATTTCTGCGTATAATATTGATATGATTGCAAAATGACATCTTTATCAAATTGAAATTATTATAGCTATATTAAAGTTTTATAAACTTATTAGATGTAAATCATTACATATGTCATATAAACTCTGATTTTTCCCAACCATTGTTTTTTTTTGTAACTATATGTTGTTGTTTTTTAGTTTGCTCTGAATATTCAATCTCAATTGAATCTGTACTAAAGTAAATAGATTTGAAATGTGGAAAATGCTAGTTACAGTAAAGTGAAATGTTGAAGCTTTGTTGCCATTGGACAAAATAAACTTGTGAACTTGAGTTGGCATATGCATGTGATATTTAATCAGTTTATGTTTTCTTTGAAGACATTAATTTTATTCTCCTTTATATTATGTTTTTTTTTTCTTAAAACTATCAATGCTTACAAGATGCCCGGGGGGGGGGCCACTTCCATTGACGAGTGGATACCATGCGCGACCAAGGGATCTCGAAAAGCACCCTAAACACGTATTTTCCATATTCTGAAAATGCACCCCTTAACAAGTATTGGCGTCTGAAACCCTACCCTTAACAAGTATTGGAAACAAAACGACACTCTTGGCAAGTATTCCCTGAAATGAACCCCTAAACAAGTAGAGCGATATTTTATTGTTAAAACGGTCCGTCGGTCTTACCTTGACAATTTACACACCATTTGGTTTACTACGGCCCCAGCTTCCACACCTCGCGCAAATCGGACTCTAAACACGTAGTGTTGGGGCAAAAAGGACATCCTTTATAAAACATTTTAATTTTGTTTTATCATCCCCGCAAAGTTGACCCTAAACACGTAGCTTTCCTAGCGAAATAGATACCCTTTTTTCATTATTTTTGTGTTTTTGACACCCTTATCACGTTACGTACGTAACGTGCCCTATCTTGAAAAGACATCGTTTTTACGTGTTTTTTTGGTCGCGCATGGTATCCACTCGTCAATGTAAGTGGCCCCCCCGGGACAAGATGCCCATTGTTCTGTTTTATAATCAGTTTTGTTTCGCTTTGAAGCTGTGGATGCTTCAGAAATATAATTCTTGAACTGGTATGTAACCAGAGTAGCATGTATATTGTTTTTCAGAATGTATTCTTGTAAAATTAATTTGTTTGATTAGAAAAAAAAAAACACAATCGCCTTCTAATCAGTTGCCTTATTAAATGAAAATAAGTCCAATGCTTTGAAATCTCAAAATCACTTTGTAATATTTGGTAGATTTAGTCACATGATGTTGTTTCAACTGTCACCATAAATTATGTATGCTGTGTGAATATATATGGTGAAATTAATACATGTTATGTAAATATTTATAAGAAATTGTAAATGATTTTAAGATGCAAATATGCAATCATTTGTGTTGATTCCTTCATAATGATATGTGCCTGAATGATGATTTAATGGAAACAGATTCCAGTGAAACTTTTATTCCTAATATCACCTTGATTTTCATTATGCCTGCCTTTTGTGAATATTTATATGATATTTTTGTGTTTCTGTGTGATTTGTGTTCTAAGATTCGTGAGAGTATTGTAATTTTGTATGAATCTTCTAAAATCTTCTTGAACCATAGTCTTTCTATGTAATTCCAATCCGTGCCATTTGTCTTCAATGAAATCGCTATTAACAAGGCTGACAAAATCTATTTCAAATTATATCTGCTTACGAAACACTCAAGTGATGTATATATGCTGTGAAATTATATATTTACACTCACTATATCTTTTAAAAATCCTATGTAGGTTAGCGTTCAGATAATAGTTATATATTCATATACAAGTAACTTCTAAAACACCATTTTGTTTAACATTCTGAAGCTTTGATAACACATAACGTGAAATGAATATTTTGTTGTGACATTTGTCCCACATAAAATATAAAGTATTAGATATATCAGTAGCCTTAATTATGTAAAATGAAGAATTATAAACCTTAGTGAAAACAAAATTCTATTTTATATAGCGCTTAATACATCAGAATGGCGTATTTGAGCACTTTACAGCTATCATTACTGTGGTCAAGTTTAGTTGTTTTGAATTTGATACTGTCTTGAAACACATGAAGTGTTTTGTGTATTAATAGTATTAGCAAACAGATGGTTTTACAATCTAATATTTTTATTTCAAGACTTTGTTTTATGTTTTAGATAAAGAGATATTAGGACCAACTTTATTCTATTGCAATTAAAAAGTCATATTTGATATTGATACATGAAATTATTTGGACCCAAAGAAAACATTATTTTTTATTACACAATTTTCAGGGGTTCTGACTGTGAAAAATGTTTGAAAATGGTACGTGTACAAGTTTATAAACAATGAACCTGAATTGGATATTAGTTCTTTTATGTTTTTTGTGTTTTTATTTCAAGATACTTTCTTTATACACATACTCGAAGTTGGTATTAGTTCTGTTGTGTTTTCATGTGTTTTTGTGTTTGGGTATTATCACACAAATACTAAGGATAGGATGTTGTCATTTTCATCTGTAATAGAGAGTAATATACAAACTTTTACGACTGAGAGTGGATCTGGTTTATACTGATACCCAAAGTGATATGAATTGACTATATTCCTTAGAGGTGCAGCCCTAACAGGTCATTCTCACTGTCTTATGTATTTGGTTTAATCTGTCACTTTCGAGAAAGCGTAGACTCTAGAAACCGTAAATCAAGCTTCTAGAAAGTCATGATGTCGACATCATACAGAACGGATCTCAGTGTTATGACTGTCCACTTCTATAAGCCAGTTCGTAGTTCCATTCTGCGCATGATCAGAGGAAGGTCATTTGTACTAAAGTGACATGGTGGTTTAAAATTTAATGAGATAAGCACCAACTTCGATGTCTTGATTATTCATATATTCTTTTGAATTGTGTTTTTCATTCACATTCACAAAAAACAATGCGTCCACGAATGACTGGTATATTTCACAGTTTGCCAAGTACATTGTACATCTCTAATATGCATTCAAAGTAGAAATGCAACAAATACAAATAGTGTTCATTGATGTGCTATTCTAGTCACCTGGTCTATTCAATTTTTTCATCCCGCTATGTAAGGCATGCATATGTAATATCTTGCTTTGAAATCTGCCTATCTTAATGAAAGAAATGAAAGGTCATTTGACCAAAATTGTCCATGAAGTAACTACGAACTGGTCTATTGACATGCACCTACAACAATAATTGTTAGCTTATCATTGTCACAGTGCAGTGCAAACAGATATGTTCTTGGCTTATAGTTTATCAATAGAAATGATTTTTAGTGAAAGCCTTTTGCTGTGGTAAGTTTTATTTTGTTGGCTCTGTAAGAATAATGTTTACATGTACGTAGTTCATGTTTTTTAACTAGAGTTGTACTGCTAGTTTGAATTTTATGGACAGTATTAAATTGCATTTAGTTCAATATGCTAAATATAATCAAAGAAGCCTTATTGTACTCACCTTGTAACATAACACCATATCACACAAGCCATTAAGATGGCAACTGATACATTGTTATGCATGCCTTTTGCCTTCTTCCGATGCAAATATATCATGTAATCTTCAAACTTCAAATAAGTAATTTTGTATGATTGTAATTGCCTTTTTGTAATTATCTTTATTATTACAAGATTAGGGCTTTGCTGCTATTTGGTTACAATTTATTTTGCACATGATCACAATTATCACAATAATATATATATACAGCCGATTCAAAGCGTTTCATGATATACATGTACGTGTCTTGAATGTTTGTGGGTTGTCCACCTTTTCCTATTTCATACACGATAGCATGAAACACAAGTGTGAATTGAAAAATTGAAGAAATATTTAACTGAACGATGAATCCCAAGCACAGGGAAGAGTAAGGATCGATCGTTAGAACTACAAGTGAGATCCTGCAAAAACTGTCATGTTTAAATCCAGCATTTAATAACTGAAAATGCAACACTGTTATTAATGCACAGGTCAACCAGTCTCTCAGGATGAATGCAAACGAGGGACAAGAAAATATCTGTACAGAAAAAGAACTGCTTATACAGTAAAGCTCATTTTTGTTTTAAGTCAGATTGTCAATTGAATATGACATTGATATACCCCAAAGTTGGATAAACAAGGGAGGCAGTGTAGCTCAGTCGGTTAGAGCGCCTGTTCCGGAAAAGATCGTAGATCTCAACGTGCGTGGGTTCGAGTCCCGCAGCATGCCGGAAGACGTCTAACATAAAAAAAAACTGATGCTAGCGTTGTGTGTTAACGTGCCTCACCGCTGTGTTCAGTGCGGGTGTGAATGCAGTTGGAAAACACTCCGTCCATCGGAAAGGACGCAAATGTTGGTCCCGTGTATAGGAGAGTCACAACCTATGCACGTTAAAACCAATACACTATTCGTCAAAGAGTAGGGTGTTCACCCGGTGTATTGCACCTGCCGGTCCCCGGTACTACAATACTGCAAGAATCTTCAGGATTGAAGGAGGCAGTGTAGCTTGAAGAAGAAGAAGAAACAAACATATTTGGCCAGTCAGAGAGAGGAATGTGTACAAACATATGCAAGCGAGGTATCAACTAAATGTAATAATCATTTAACTTAATAAATTTATGTGGATGAACCTTCTACCTCTTGCTTGATTTACTTGTAAAATGAAAATGTAATATAGATCGTAATATAGATCTATGAGAGTTGAGATACTGTCCAACTATCAGTGACATACTACAAAACTAGATCAAGTGAGATGTTTTAAATTCATATTTTATGAACTTAGTTTATAGTGTGCTTCTATCTTATTAGAGTGTGGTATATATTTGTCTTTATAGAGTATAAAGTATTTGCATTTATAGAGTATAAAGTATTTGCATTTATGTGTACTTATTTAAAAAGAAATTTGAGCTTCTTGTACAATCAATCACCTTGAATTGAAATGTGAAATTTCTGCATGATTTTCCTATACTGATATTCTTCAGTTAGCTAAATAAAATAGATCTTTGAAAATAATTATACTTTCAGTCATTGTGCTTTTGTTGAGAAAATGACTTAAGATGGAGAGTGGGTGTGATCTGAAATTAAGTAGCTGATCAACATTACTGAAACGCTATTTATTTACTCCCCAAATCAGAACGTAGTGTTCTCTATCTGCATTACATCCTTCTATTTTTCTGTCTTTCTTCATTTTAATTTTCTTTCCTTTTTTCCTCATTTTGTCTCTCTTGCACTCTCTCTCTGCCTCTCACCTGTTCTTACTTTCTCTCTCTCCCCCATCTATATCCTTGCAACTATCAACAGGTACATGAAATAAAGACTAAAATTGTGTGTTGTTAATAAGATTGCATTTAATGATAAATGCATCAACAAAATTCATTTATATTCATAAATACCTCATTCTACTCACTGCATTTTCATAACAACAGAGAGAAAACATACTTTGCATCTCCATGATGCATCATTCAAGCATGCATTCTGCACAGGTTACATACCTTACTTTACTCTTGAAAAAGAGAAACTTTGCTGGGATAGGACATGAAAGAAAAGATGTTTGAATTGATTTCATAAAAAAGTGGTTTGCTCAGAGAGAGGTAGAGGAGCAAGGTATAGCAATTGTAGCTTGTTGATGACGAGGAGAGAGAGAGAGAGTGTGGGTTAATAGGGAAGAATGGTTGAAAGAAATGAGAGGAGAGAAGATAAGAAAAGTTGTTGAGGGAGAAAGATTGTGGGTAACTAGAAGTGACCAGAGGGAAAAGAGGGAGAGTGATAGGGGCAGAGAGGGGAGGAGGGGCGGAGGGGATAATTCATGTCCATATTATGCACCAAATACAAAGCATGAAGTCAAATAAAACACTTGGTATGATGCAGTATATCATACAATATATTTCAATTCTAACATTTCATCATTAATAAACTTCCTAATATTTCATTTCTCTATACATAGTATTGCACAAAAAACTAAACCATACAGGAAATTCCAAAAAGTATCTACATTTTACAAGTTAGTTTGTTTGCACATTCTAACAAACTTCTTGGGCAAGAAAAGCCGTGGTGTGAATAAAGCAGATCTGATTTCCTGACCAATATGGACATATTTCTAAATTGGGTTGATATGATCCAAGAATCAACATTCTAAGATATCTTATAAGTACCAATATGGCATATGAACTACTTTTACATAAAGTCCCACTTATACTACTTCTCTTGGCACCACAAGAGAGCATATAACTTTCCATAATAAATATGTATAAATAATAAATTTGACATTGGTATTAAGCTTTAGGCTGAAAGTATAGTGCAATATAAGAATAGCTTTATCTTTGTAGAATGATATCTCTTCTACTGCAACAAATAAGTTGGTCCATTCCTAATTTACATATTCAAGTTTAGGCAGAATATTAAACAGACTGACACTAATGGATACTAGTATTACAAGATAATATGATTGATCCGAACCATATAACAGATTGAAAGTGTATACATTGACCAATCATTATTTTGGTTTATACTCAATACTTTTTATTTAATTTGGCAGCTCAAAATGAAAAAAAATTACAAACGTATAAACAAATCATAAATAATTCAAAGAGAAACACAGCGATTGCAGCAATTATGTTGCCTGACAAGTGAACATGCACAAGTGTTGGAGTGGCTGCCTGGGTACAGAAAAGGTTTAATAATTACAATTACATACAGGTCTTCCTCTAAAACCTCCCCAAGACCATCCAAGTCAGAATAAAGAAACTAACATGAAAATATCAAATTAGAAGTTAAATCAGTTAAATCTAAACGGGCAACACAATGGACCTGTATGCTACATATCTAAATATTTCAAGCACAACCCATAATTGATGCAATCTCAATTTGAAAAGTACAAATATGACATGTGATGGTCAGTTTTGTTAAATATTAGTTATGATGTTGATTTTGAGATATTAAATCAAAAGTGAAACTGTGAACTGGCAACACAATGGTCCTATTTGGACATTTCAAACACATGCAAACAATATCTCAATCAAACTATCAAAAGATTTATGCAAGCATTAACATGAAAAATAAATAACATGGCAGTTTAGAGAGCATGACAGTTTGAGGGAGATACTGCAGAATTTTAACTTGA
The DNA here is from genome assembly GCF_037042905.1 of Lytechinus pictus. Taxonomy (NCBI): domain Eukaryota; kingdom Metazoa; phylum Echinodermata; class Echinoidea; order Temnopleuroida; family Toxopneustidae; genus Lytechinus; species Lytechinus pictus. The sequence continues at coordinate 25,594,274 of NC_087247.1, forward strand.
AAGTGTGATGACCAGTTCAAGAGAAGTATGATGATGGGTGATGTTTTTGAGATGATGATTTCTCATATCATCATATAAAACAAATACACATAATTTGATTTGGGCATTATACAGTTTGAATTGTTCTGGTACCCTGGTTTGGCATTTCTTACTACTGCCCTCGATGATGAATATTTTTATTTTCAATAATTGTAAAAAGAAAAAAAACTAATTTACTGAACACTCTTTGTGAACACCTATCCCTCAATTAAGTCATATTTCAAGGTTTTTAGAAATATTTGGCATTTCCAATTTGATAGATAAGAGTTAAACATTATTTACATTTCTCTGACACTTTGATAACACACAGCAGCTAGAGCTAATACAGCTGCGGTAATAAATCATATGCCATTGAATAAGCGACTAAAATTGTTCTTAAAATGAAATGCTACATATTACATTCTCATTATGTTGGCTTTGCAAACTTTCTATTGATATATATGTATGATTCAATTATTAAAAAAAAACTCAGAGGGTTTTAAGCTGAAGAGGATACAGGCAACAAAGTTAAAAAAGGCAAAATATAAAGAATATAACAAATCACTACAATTTTTCGACAAAATCTTTCATAAGTTTAGAATAACCTTTTCCTCAAGCAGAGTAACAAAATTCATCTGTAGCTCTCTTTCAGGCAAGGAAAGATATAAGGCAATACAGACAGAAATTAAAGGCTCAAACATCGCCGCACAATGGAAGCATATGCTAACTTAACAAAAACAGTAGCTTAATCAAAACAAAGAGCTGTTATGTGCTAGTTAGTTTGCTAATCATGATTAAAAGAAAATTAACATTACAAAAGTCAGTCTTGGTCACAGACAAATAAAGTATTGCGAATCATGGGAAAACGGTTATGAAAAGTATCCTGGCATATTTTTAACTCACACTAAATGCTCTGTTTTTAAAAGGTTAAGGTAGACCAGAATTCATTCAACAAAGGATGTTGACCCTCCCCCCCATCCTCCTGATATATTTTTTTCAAAGTATGCACACACTGAATGTGATTTTGCCTATTTACTGAAGGTATGCAAAAGTACAATGTGTGCTTATCAGTGCTTATTTTAGTGTTCCTAGAAAAGCTCGGTAGGGAGCTAAAGCCTCTGCAGATATGGTTAAACATGATTTTTGGTGAATTCATGCTGTAACAGCTAATCATGGCTCTTGTGTATGCAAAGTTACAGTTAATTTCAGTGATAACCCTCTGAAGATTCTTCTCATGCTTTCAAAATTAGTGTGGTGCGGGGCCCTGTTTCATACAGTTTATTGTCAATTACAACCACAATAACTGTGAAAAGCTACTAGAAACAAGCCATCCGATTGGCTGTTTACCATAAATCATTGATGGCAAGTTTTAATGAACAGAAGCCCGGAAGACATTACCTTTATGATAACACTGCCATAATGCCAACTCCAATCATTTTCCGACTATTGAATGAAATATTGAAAGAAAAGAGATGTTAGTCAGGATCATAAAAAACATAAGCATATCACTGAAAATTATCTGTTTGTTATGCACTTGAATCCTCCATTTGACATTTTGGTACTTAAACTAAAACATAGAATACCAAGAAACTAAATATATTGCTGATGTCAAAGTCACATTATCTATTTAAAAATGTCTTAAAAATTGTCTTCCTTTAAACTAATCTTAATTAAATCAATAATTGCTCTTTGTAGAACAAGGTCTATATTATATGGAATATTCCAGTAATCTATCATATGATGCAGAACATATTCTTGATATCTCATCATTTTAAAGGTTGGTATATCAGTACACACACCCATACTGTGCTCTTTCTTTTCATGAAACAAGATGTATTTATAGCTAGATTGTTTACTGTAGATTAGTAACCTTAGTGGTGAATTATAAATGATATGATTGCTGCATGAGAATATGCTTACCAATTTTTGTTAAAAGATTAGATGATGAAGATTGTTTAAATGAGTAGATGTATACATTCATTTTAAATATCAAAAAGTTTTAAAAAGTCATTTTGCAAGAAAGGGTTCAATCCTTGACTAGAGGATTGAACATTCATGCAAATCACTGGGCAGCTCTAAAAAGGATAAAGAAAGATGACACAGGAGAATGTTCATTGCACTTGGTCCATTTTGCTTAAAGTGACCAATCTTCTAGAAAAATAGGAGCTATAAACAGCTAAAATAAATAAAGGAGAAAAAGACTCCATCCCCCTCCAAAACTAAATAAATATTGATAGCAATAGTAAAAACAAAAGTGCTGTTGATAAAATACCCTGAAATATATAAGTATGGTTTAAGTTTCGAATTGAATAAAATACTTAGATATATAAACAGAACATATGTTAGTAATTGGTACAATTTCACACAAGCAATGTACAGAGGTCATGTTAGCCTTGTTGCAGATGAAAACAATGTATAAATTATATAATGGCCCTGATTCACAAAGCTACATATCAATGGAGGATACAAGCTCCTGTTATAAGCAACTTAAATCCTGCAACTTCATTGGTGAAGAGGAAACTGTCCTAAATTCCTATAAAAAGTTGTTGACAAAAGGTTTGTCAGACAGGGCCTCTAAATGATAAAAGGCAAACATATATGTGATTATAGAATGAAAGAAACAAAATTTCAGAAAATATATATTCATACAATTCAAATATAAATATTATTCAAGATGCATTGTACATGAGAAATAAATGGTTTTTAACATAATGTAGCTATGGGCACCAATAGGAACTGACAACATTTGGTATGTTGCCTACATGTTTTGAGAGTCATACATTGATTACAAATTTAGAATGATAAGATAAATTTTTGGCTAAAGGGGTAATTACCCTCTGCTAGTGAATTTGACTAAATGCCCAGTCGATATTCAGCCATATGTTCTGATCATTTCTTAAAGGAGTGCTTCAACCCGACAGGTCAGACTTCTTCTATTTGCTTAGATACTGTTCCAATAGTGTTCAGCTTTCAGCAATATCTTTTATCCCTTATTCTCCCGGGGGGGGGGGGGGTGGCCATAATGGCCCCCCCTCGACAATTTTCGCGATATATCTGCTGCGCAAAATTTTTTGACCTCGCCGCTCACTGACTTTTTACTTTCAAGTCTCGCGCAAATTTTGAGATCAAATTTGTGACGCCCGGGTACGCGGTTAGGACATTACGCAACATTATGTAAGTGCATGTCAGACCCAAAATTGCTCATAAACGTGATTTCATGTACAAATCCAATGCAAATTGTGAATTTAGCAAAAATTCATAAATGTATCATTATTTCTACTTTTACTGATTAAACTTTATTACTTTTGCCTTGTTTATGATAAAAAAAACAATAAAAAAAACAAAAACTAAAAAAACAAAGAAATACATAAGAAATTAAAAAACAAATAAAATACATAAGAAATCGGTCTTGGTACCAGAATTTTTTTCATTCACAATTGTTAGGAATGCTATAAAGAATATTTTCACCAAAAAATAGCATTCTAGGAGCTTTATTTAGTGAATCAGAGCAAAAAGTATGATTTCATGAATAAATTAGCATAATTAATTCATATAAAATAAAAATATATGAATTCAGTGAAATTTACCAATGCAACTGCGTAGATTACGTCATTCTCTACCATCATGCAAACTTTCGTTGTGATCGCGCAATCCGCGGCTGAGACCCCGGGAATGACAAGAATAAAAATACCCCGGGAGATTTAGGGTTAAAATGTAGATGCAATGCCTTATTATGCTTTCAAAATTAAACTTGCTAAAACTTATTGAACTAATCGTAGATTGAAACCAATGAAAGCCAACAGCATAGTACACCGCTGTGTGTACTGGCACTGTGGGATCTGTAGCTATATGTACAATCTTCAAGCACTAGTGGAGCAACTGTGAATATGATGAGAGCTGGTAGCATCATTGACCCTTCAAGTTCATCTTGTAGAGACCAAATTTCTTCAAAGTCAAGAAAAACTGAAACAACATCTACAGTCAAAGGAGGACTGAAGTGAGCTCTGATTTGAGGATTTTGCTGAGCTTTATCAATTGATAAAGCTTAGAAAAATCCTGTAGTCATGGTAGGTTGCCTGGCATTTCAATGGGCATGTTACCCATAGTATCTAGACTGTAGGCATGATAGGTTGCCTGGTATTTCAGCAGGCTGGGTTGTCATAGTAGACTATAGGTTAGCAGGTGTTTAGGATTGCAGTTTCTTTGTCACATATTTCTGATTGGTGTGCTGGCAAGAAAAGTTAAACCAGCTCACTCTAACTTTTGATTTTGGAGGACTCTGATTTGGGGTGTTTTCCTAACCAAGGAAAAGGGTGTGTGCCACTCGACCCAGTGCAGGCAGGTTGCTCTCTTCTGAATGCAGAATTGTAAGTAATGTTTATTTTATATATTTTAAGTGTTTATGCCATTTGTTTCCAGAAAGAAAGATAGATTTACATATATTCTGCTCATTTTGTCACCAAATGACATATATTTCTTAGTTTACTCCATTCTTCAAAGTGAATATAGTTACTCTTACTACAATGAACAGAGTTGTATTTTGCTATTTAAAGTCATACAATTCTGTGTCATTGGTAGAAAGCCTTGTTTTGCAAATTATGAATATTTTACGTGATACCTCCGGTGAAAGAAATGTATTTTGCAAGTCTGTTAGAGTCAATGGTCTATATTTGATCTATGATTCAGAGAGAGATAATCATGCCTCGTCTTCTTCAACCATCGGCATACTTGTTCTTCGTCATAACCGTCCATCTTCGTAGTCGTCTTGGATCGTCGATCTTTTCCATCTTTGAAGTCCACATTTATACCGATTGAGGTTTGATGGAATAGTTGATCAACTTTCCAGGACTTTCGGAAACATAATTTTAAAGGCCTATTTTTAGATCGATCTACTACCATAAACTTGGAAAATCGATGCTTATCCTCCTTCTCTTATGCATATATTTTATAATTTCTATATGCAAAGATTTATTGAATATTCATTTGCCAATACATTTATGTTCTCAACGAAATGATGATAATGACTTATTATATTTTGTGACATTAAATTGATCACTTAATTTATATCTTGATTATCCTTTCGTCTTTTATTCAGGGTGGTTAAGTATCCTATAGATGAATAAGTTAATTAGAGCAGTTTCGCTCGTGACATCAACCATCTTCTCAAACAAGTGTTCAGATATACACACAAAGAAATAAAGAGGAGCAGCATGGGAGGCAGTACAAACGTCTTTACAGCATAAGTTTGGGCACAAGTGGACTCTTCCATAAATCAAAGAAAAGTAAAAGAAGATAAGGTGTGTCGCGAAAAGAGAATACAGCGAGTGGAGGAAGAACACCCAAAAAACAGGGGTCGGGCCTCCTCCACCACTAAGCAAATCAACAATTTTGATACAAGAGATTGTGCCTACAGATTTTGTTCAACTTGCAAACCCATTTGATGTCGATTTCGGCTACAATAACCAAGCCATCAATGCCTTAGATTTCCTAGCCAGAGGAAGAGCAAGAGAGGATGATGAAGTCAACAATATCAATGAAGTTGAGCATGAAATCAAGTGAGTTAAAAACTCTTTCTTATTAGAATTATAAAGTGTTTTAGCTTATCGGCTAAGTTAGCAACCGTTTGATAATTTGGGCCAATGTGACCAACATCTTGCCATGATTGCAGGGACCATTCGATCCACAGTAAATAGGAGTACGGGATTCACACCCAATCAGATTATGTTGGGTCACAAACCTATCAGCCTGCAGAGCTTGTCTTTCCCCTTCCTCCATCTGTGCCTGACATGACATTTGATGATTACTATGCCAAACTAGCAGAAAATATTAAAGCACATGATACCGCTCGTGCAACACTTCGCTCTACACAAAGACGGATGAAGAAAGACTACGATGTAAGGGTACACCTAAATCGATTTGAGGAGGGAGATCGGGTCTATCTCTTAGATTCTGGAACCCCAAGAAGTTGCTGTCCCCTTGGAAGGGTCAAGCAATAATCTACAAGTGATGTACTATCTGTACCAAGTCATATATTACAAAATATTACATGACCTATATAGATACTAATGCGCGATTGGTCAGCATACCGTCACGTGACCTTCGTAACAAGGATGATTATCGGTATCTTTCCCAACATGACGTAAAATACATCATACCTCGGAATATGACGCTGTGATTACGTCATACCTCGTGCGTTATATTCCCAGGTATGACGTCACATGAGCATATTTGCGCCGCATTCGCGCAGCGCGAAATTTGAAGAAACAAAATTTTGTTCGTCAAAATGGCTGATTCAGCGAGTCGATTCGCATCGCTTGGTGAGGAACAATTGGAGGAAATCATTGATCAAAAAGATGCCCGTTCAACTAAAAGGGTTATCACTTTGGCGGAGAATGTTCTCAAAGCTTACTGTGAACACAAAGGATTTACAATTCAAGAAACAATCACATCAACTGAGCTGAGCAATTTTCTTCGATCGTTTTATGCGGAGGTGCGTAGATCAAACGGTGAACTGTACAGTAAACGTTTGATGATAACGCTACGATATGGACTGCAGAGACATTTCAGCAAATTTGGTTTCAACATCGTGAATGACCCGGAATTCAGAGAAGCAAATGACATGTTTCATGCTGTTCTTGTAAAGCTGAAGAAGGAAGGAAAAGGATCTGTTGATCACAAGGAGCCGATCACAAAAGATGATTTTTTGAAAATTAAATCATCGACAGTAACTGATGTGAACACACCGAAAGGACTTCAAAACAAAGTTTTCATGGACATTATGATGCATCTGTGCAATCGTGGGAGAGAAAACTTGCGGAATTTTTCTGAGAAAGATTTTGTCGTTGTAAAGGATTCAACAAATGAGAAATATGTCTACCTCGCCACTGATAAATTAACTAAAGATCACCGTGGAGAATCACTGGACGACTCACGCAGTCAACAAGGAAGGATGTATCAAACCCATAAACCGGACTGTCGCGTTAAAACGTTTGAACTGTATGTTTCTCATCTTAATCCTGCATGTGAGGATTTTTTTCAGCGTCCGAAGATAAGTGGGGAAAGAAATCAACAAGTGTGGTACTATAATTCTCCCGCAGGCAAGAATACTTTGGGTGATAAAATGAAGAAAATATCACTTGAAGCCCACACATCAAAGGTGTACATCCACGTCCTGGATGCGAGTGGATTTGAAGCGAGACACATCATGTCCGTATCCGGACACAAGTCGGAAAGTAGTATCAAACACTACTCTTATGTTGATGAAGCTAAAAAAAGATGCATGAGCAGATGCCTGTCATCTATGGGTGATGGAACAGCTGGTCCATCGACACAGACGAGGCCTACAGCACCGTCCACTTCTCGCATTCATCCTAGTACTACTACTAGGCCTACTAGTCCAGGAACAGGTCCAGGACCAGGACAAAATCCTACAGCTCTCATGCCAGCAGCAAACACCGAAGATGCATCGTCACAAAGTTCACAGTCTGTCTTCACCTCAAATAAATGTTGTCTTGAACAAATTAGCCTTGGACAAGCGGCAGTACAATTTTTACAATTGTACGGTCAATTTTTACAACTAACATTTGACTATAAATCTATACAACGGAATCTAGATAGAGACTAGACGTATTCAGCATCGTGTTTACTTTTAAAGCGTTGGAATTTTAGTGTGTTCAACTTGTTGGTGTTTGGAAATATTTTACAATTGGATTTTATCACGTTTTTTCGGATTTCTTAACATCTAGTGCACTGGAACTACAATATTGGTGAGTCAGTACAATTTTCTACCTATCTTGTAATATGCATCTATACAGGTCATTGTAATATAACAGATATTGACTTTATCCTTCGGGAACAATATAACATTTCATTTCCCTTGGGTAGTTATATTTTAGTCTTGGGAACTATATTTTTCCTCAGCGCTACGCGCTTCGGAAAAATATAATATCCCTCGACAAAAATATAACTCCCTCGAGGATCTCAAATGTTATATTTCCCCTCTAGGCAGTCAATATCTGTATAGTGTTGACTCTTAACCACGACAGACTGAAAAAATGTACAGATCGGAGTGAGGTCTCCACATCTAACTCTTGGCGGGACATATACTGTTCCTGCAGGAAGCATGATGATGGTTCGCTCATGATCCAATGTGATGGGTGTGATGAATGGTTTCATGGTAACTGCGTCTGTGTGACAGAAGCTGAAAGTCTGCACATCTATAAATATTTTTGCCCCTTCTGTAGGCAGAAATAACACAATCCGTCAAGAGAAGAGGGCAAAATATGTTTGTTTTTTCTCTCTCATTTCACAGGAGCACCATGACACAATCCTGTGTTATCCCAATGGAGGCAGAGGAAATTCTTTTATTTGCTAGCTCTGGGGAGAGCAGGAAGAAGAGGAAGACCCCCAGCTAGCAGAGGATGCCCCCTAACAATTCTCCCAGGCTGGCGGTTCGTTCACCGACTAAAAGAAAAAGAACATGGGTGAGGCGCATGAAGAGGAGGAAGGTGGCAAAAATGAGGGCCATCATCAAGGATGTGCCCAAGCCTCTGGCCCCCATATAATAAAGGGCAGGGCCAACATTGTTGTGCCCCCCAAACAGGGCTGTAGGACGTGGCAGGGGTAGGGGCCTAGAAAACATTGTTGTGCCCACCCCCTAAAATATGGCTGTAAGACGAGGCAGGGGTAGGGGCCTAGAAAATTATTACCTGGTCGAAAAACCAACATTGTGCCAATTACCCCATGCCTCGCCTACAATACGCATTTCCACCCTGACAGGATCCAAGCCAAAAGAGAGGTATTAGGGGAACCTGGGAAACAGCCTGAGCAACCCGTCGACTTGGTCAGAGGAGTATTGAATTATTGGGACCCAGAGACTAACAAATCTCCAGACTTTGTCGACGAGTTGGTCAGGCTGCAGGGTGGAAGGAATGCCTGGAAGATAGCAATGGGTATTCACCCGAAACAAGCAAGTACATTTACCGAAAGGCATTGGCGGGCCCTTCTTCGGCACCTCAATAACCCGCAAGTTATTGGTTTGAGTGAAGTTGGGTTCGATTTCACAATGTCCCCGAAGAGTGGCCCAAACAGGAACAGCTGTTTTGGGCACTCGAGAATGGGTGCTAGTGCTGCAGAAGATGGGACGAGTGTTCATGCCATTAGCCACCGCCTAATTAGGAAAATTACATTCATTCAATGGGACTATGGCCCAGATGAGAGCCTGGTCAAGTGAGTTTCCAAATTGCTATTTTGGCCTGTCAGGACTCACCAGGTAGTTCTCCGACCCCCAGAAGACTGTTGTGAGGGAGATTCCCGAAGGAAGGCTCTTACTAGAAACAGATGCCCCATACCTTCCTTCTTGCCCAAGAATGTGGTTTAATGAACCAAAGTTCCTGGGCGATGTAGGCGGGTAGGTGGCAGGCCTTTGGGAGATTCCTCTGGTGCAGGAAAGTCAATCTATTTTAATTTTGATTGATTTATGGGAAAGCCTCCCTGTTTTATACTTGTAATTATGTAATTAGAGGGAAAATCACCCAAGCTTTGCATGACATTTGCAAAAGAGCGAACACAGGTTTTCTGTTTTAGAAAAAAATTAAAAAGGAATAAATAAATCAATTTAAGGCCCAGAGTGTCAGCATCAAATATATTAGTTAACTACCTAGGCTGATTACTCAACTATCACCATAGCTATATCGTACCTAAATTAAGAATCTGTGTTTTCAAAGTTATTACACTCCATACCTACACTTTTTTGCTTTAAACAGCAGGGGTTTGCTGGCAAAACCTGGAGCCCCTTTCATGTATAAGGGGGAACTGGGACTATTTTAGACTGAGAAGTCTGCCTGACGTACTGGGCTAGATTGTCCAGATTAAAATACACATCAAATTCTGTGAACGCCTCCATATAAATTTTAAATGGAAGTTGGTAATAACACGAGACGAAACATATATGCAAACTGTATATATATGTACTGTATAATTAAACATACCCAAGCTGCACTATTGTGAGTAATGCCATGTGTCAACATACTATTTCAGACTCCTTACCATGGACAAGTTGTATACTACAGATTTGCCCTCATATCTCCCGGCCACATCCCCTTTATATATATATATTTACATTTATATATATATATATGTATATATTTTACATAATAAGTAAAAGAGATTTATAGGGATAAATCTTGTCGGTCCGGAGGTGTGTAGTGAAATAGATTAGTATGTACGCAACAAAGATGGCTTGCCATACTTTAGGGCACACATATGTATGCACGTATCTCGCGCGCACGGCCAACCTCACACCACACGCTGATATGTGACGGCAGAACTGGGTTTGGACGTGGAATGGGAAGCACCTATATACCTACTAATCCTTTAATAGTTCCAGGTCCTTCTGGTTCTACGATCAAGCAAGTTGTAAAGTAAGTGAACATATTACCACTAGGGATTTCACAATCATGGCATAGGATTTCAAATCTCAGAGATCAATGTACAAGTGAAAGGATGTATCCTACTTTGACTGAAGTGATGAAGGGAATCTTGGTCACTCCTCATTCAAATGCATCTTGTGACAGATCATCAAGTGTTGTACAGAAGAATCATATTGCATTTTGTCCAAAATCGAGTGCAAAAACCTTGGAAGCCCTCATGCTTGAACACGATACCCCTTGCTTTCAAAGGGAATACAGCAAAAATATTATCAGAAGAGCTAAGGAAGCTACACATCTGTCACTCAGCAAAGCTGCCATGGGAGAAGGAGCAGCACTTATACTAACAAGTAAAAAGTAAGAGGAATATATCTTATAAATTGTAAATGCACATATTTTTTATTATATGTAACATAAATTTAGGTGAGAATAGAAGAAAGTTACCTGTATATTGATAAATAGGATAATTCCTCCTTGTTATTACTGCTTATGTACTTTTTAAAAAGAAATAAACAATACCCATCTTTGTTGAGACAATACTGAAGGCCCTAGCTTTACAGCTCCTTTTCATCTTGAAAATGAACACCTCTGAAGATGAGTCTTTATATATTGATACTATTACCTAAGCTCCATCATTGATGCTCACAGAAATAGTATGTACCTTACACCTTGCAAGACACAATTCCTCAGATTTTCGATTGAAATCAAGAGTGCAATCTTCATGTATGACAAATTGGTAGCTAAAGAGAGTCCAAAACTAAAATATCTCCTCACATATAAAATGAGCCAGGAACACATAGAATTCTTCTTCTGTGGCATGTGATCTCCGCTTGAATGCAATAACTATCCAACTGCGTATGAATTCAACAATTCCTGAAAGAAATAATCAACTGGAACCAAACAGAGGGCTTTGGAGGAAACTGCACCCCACAAGACAGCATGTCCGTTCGATACAAAGCAGTGGACAAAACAATGATACAGACTAAAGGCATGAAGATGCTGATTTACAACTCATCAGGAAGTATGATTTTTAAGTCAAAATCCTTTTAGTTCTGATCACAATTCGCGAACTTCAATCATTCCATACATAGCTGGATGCACCAAGAAAGAAGCATCTGAAAGCATAGAGCCCACCTTCTGCTGTCCATACCACAGGAGACTTTTAAAACATTAGTGACTTCTGGGGCCCATCTTTATAAAGAGTTGCGATTGATCTGATCATCGCAACTATGGAAAGCCAGCAAAGTCAACATATAAAATGCATGTTTGTTCAAAAAAAATGTCTAGATATGTAGGTACATGTATATCCATAAATTCATTGATTTCTTGACAATTTGGTGTGTTCTCCTTTGTTTACAAAGGACATTTTGCAAATTTCCTGTAGAAAAAATTATGACACTGATGGATTTCCATAGAGTAATGTTGATTGGATCAATCGTAACTCTTTGTGAGACTGGGCCCACAAGATTTTTTCTTTAGAAGCCATGGCTAAATTATTCAGTGCTGCATCATTTGCCAGGTACCCGTCACACATGGTCATGCCCATCATTTGAAAAAGCATAGGCTGGCCCTGATATGATGGGGCAGGGAGGGGCGCTGAGGGAACCTTGTCACAAATATCACGAATGTTAGATCACAATCTTTTAATTTCATTTTAAGCGTATTCATGCAGGCAGATTATATAGAACAAAACAGTCCTTTCAGTCAAAAAAATTTTTTGCCATGGTTAGTGACATCATAAATTGTGGCTCTGTTGATTTAATATTGGAAGGATTGCTGGATAGATGCATATTTTCAAAATGTGTTTGCATTATCTATCATTGCATTTGATTCAATCCGACTTCTCAATTTTCGCTGGCCAATTCTTTCAACACATTTGGAGTTTTTGATCTGAAAATGTTTTTTTTTAACGTAAATATTAATGTGCTATTTATAATGTTAGGTTTAATTTGTGTATACCTTATTTACTTTTGTTGTAATTGTATGTGATTTTAGATGTCATCATTCATAGGCCTTCTTAGGCTGGCCGTCGGCTGACGAAATGTGAAAATTTTCTAGGTGTAGCTGTGTGGGCATGCCATGCTGAGGGTAACCATTAAAAAAAAAAAAGTTTTATTCGGGGCTTCATTTTTAATCAAATTATTTTTATATTTTACAGGATTTAAAATAAAATGATGTAATTCATCGTGCCCCTTTCCATTCCTTGTTTTTCCCTGATTTACTTTCTTTAATTTTATTTCTTGGTCTTAAGGGTGAATGTCAGGCTGCCGGGGTGGAATTCAGCCGGAATCGCCAATGGAAGTGGATGTACTTGCAGTCGTGAGCTTGGCCGAGACTGAAGCCTTGCCCTGCAGTTTTTAATATTGTGTTACCGGAAGATCCAAGCCTTTGGCCTAGCACCAATGTACACAAGGGATGAGAAGAGGCTTCTTCTACAACAGCTGATGGCATTACCATTCCTGCCAGTAGGAGAAGTGGTCCCAGAGTTCTAACGACTTCGGCTTCAGAGCGACAGTCCCTTGATCGATGAGGTAATAAATCACAATTAAATGTATTTTAACTTCTTTAAGATGAAAATAGTATTAGGTACCATGAATCATATATTTTGAGAGTACATACAGGCATATCAAAGTTCATGACCTGGTTTTTTTTTGTGTAATTCAAAGTTTAAGAAGAATTGCTATTGAGTTGAACACAAAAATATAAATTTTCTTTTTTTCATTACTGTTTCTTCATGAAAATGGGCATGAAATTTTTTTAGAAGGTAAGGTAGAAGGTGTAACATTTGAAATTTCTCGGATCTGGGCAGCAACAGTGAGGATCATCTTCACTCCGCTGCTCTGGATTTTGGGGTTCTCCATATTACACCAGACGCAGACTCAGCCTATTCAACCCCTAACTTAAAGGACAAGTCCACCCCAACAAAAAGTTGATTTGAGTAAAAAGAGAAAAATCCAACTAGCATAACACTGAAAATTTCATCAAAATTGGATGTAAAATAAGAAAGTTATGACATTTTAAAGTTTCGCTTAATTTCACAAAACAGCTATATGCACACCCTGGCTGGTATGCAAATGAGGAGACTATGACGTCATCCACTCACTATTTCTTTTGTATTTCATTATATGAAATATGAAATATTCTAATTTTCTCACGATTAATTCCTCCCTGAACATGTGGAATTAGTATTGTTTAATACTATATGGTTCAGTCAAGTTGGTCCTTATTGTCAAATCTTTAAAAAATGAAATATTGTATAATTCAAACAATAAAAAACAAAATAAATAGTGAGTGATGGACATCATCGACTGACTCATCTAGTTGTGCATTTCACTGTTTTGTGAAAAATAAGCGAAACTTTAAAATGTCATAACTTTCTTATTTTACCTCCGATTTTGATGAAATTTTCAGCACTATGCTAGTTTGATTTTTCTCTCTTTATTCAAGTCAGCATTTTCCTGGGGTGGACTTGACCTTTAACTACATTTGGATGTCAGCCGGCGCCTACCATTCATGGCTCGAGTGTCATCAGCATAGTATATCTAAGTTTCCTTCTCCTGTCCTGTCTCTCTGACTCCGTTTCTGTCTTTCTCACTGTGTGTGTCTAACTTTCTTCTGAGAGTTCAAACTTAAGACGTAACGTTTTTCACTTTCTAATTCCATGAAGAGCCCACAAACTCTTCATTTGAAATTATATGTTTGAAGAGTAAATTAAGTTTCAATTGACTTTATTACATAAAAATGCATTCACTTGTTAATTAAAGATGACATGACATTTTAAAAGGTTTGATTGGATTTAGTAGCTACCAGAAGACATGCATAGCAAATCATTGTAACTATAAGAAGTAAGAAATATTTGAACTCATGATACACAATTATATTAATAATATTGACAATACTTCATTTTCTTTTTTTATCTTTCCAGCTCTTTGACTACCTAGGGTCAACGTGGATAACGAACCCAACCTGGCCAGTGCAAATCTGGTCAATGTATGGAAAGGCTATCAGGACCAACAACGACGCTGAAATGTTACAACCACAGACTCAACAGAAGAGCGGGAGGGAAGAGTATGAGCGTGTACCAGTTGTCGTCATTGCTCTTCAAGGAGTCACAGCTCGTGGATCTAACGGTGCGCATGGTGGACAGGCGTCTTATAACCCGCCATCAGAGTAGACAGACCAGGACAATGCAAGACCGTGTCTTCAGAGCCTGGGAGGAGCACTGAGACGGGGAGAGGACCACACAAGACCTTCTGACTGTCTGTGCACACAGCTATTGCCATGCACCAGCTTAGCCTTTTAGTATTTTAAGGTACAGGACAGGAGTTGCAGCAAACAATCATGAGAAACTTTGTAAAATTATGAAATCTTAGCTCAAATTGCAAATTTCTGAGCAATGACACATTTCTTTCTAATTTTATCTGATATCCCTTGTCATATTTTATAAATTATTACTATAATAATACTGCAGTTATACAATTTGCTTTCTCTTATGGGAACCTGCATTCCAGATATGTATAAATTGTGATTGATTTATTGAATGATACCAAATGATAAAGTTATAAGTGAGAATTTGAATTATTTATTAATATTGAATGTTAAAGATGACAAGTATAATCTACATTGAAAAAAAAAACCTTCATAAAAAGGTCACTTTTTTCCAAAGTTAAAGCACCTATACATGGTAAATTATCATACTAATTGCCATAAAAACTATGAGTAACCTCACATTTGATGTTCCTAGTTGTTTTACGGAACACCTTGTTGTCTATATTCTTCCCAGTTTATATTGTGCAGTTTGCTCTAGGAAAATATAGGGTGTTTGTGTTTTGGGGTATGGTTTTAAAATTAATTAAATAGTGTGTAATGATCATTATGTGAAACATATATTACGTATTTTACCAGTTTTTGCATTAACGTTATACTTAATTGTTGCTTTTGGAATATAAACGATATCAGTATGTCTCAGTTAAATGATCGTGAAAACAGTTTAAAATGTGTCAGTTGTAACAAGTTGAGAAATTTACCCTACGAGGTTATTTGTGGTTGGCACACATGAATCATTGCCTGTGCTTTTACAGCCTTTTTTTCTATAAAGAGGAAGTATTGCATAATCTTGACAAAGATTAATTAAAGTGAATCAGATATATTTTGAACCATGAAATTTGTTTTTACCATCCATTCTTAATTGGTAACATACTTTACATGTAACTTACATTACCGTTATTGTGCAACAACTGTTCTTAATTTGGCATCAGTTTGGTTAGTCAGTTGTGTTTTTTAAAGAAGTTTATATGCATCTTTGAAGAGCTTTATCCAGTTCAGTCAGCAAAAGTGGTTTTCAAGAGATTTATTCAAAACGGATGTATATCACTTGCTACAAAAAACAAACAAACAAGTTTGAACCATGTTGTGAATACAAAGTCTTCTGGCACCAAGAACGTTCTCATCATGACAACGATGAAGAGCATCCTTTGAGTGATGACCGACGATTTGAAGGAGAAGCCTGCTATCTTCAAATTACATGACTATACAAAGGGTGGCACAGATATCGTAGATCAACGGGCTCAGAGTTTCACGTGTAAGGTAAAATCTAATAGATGGACTATCGTTGCCATCAGATACCTCCTAGACACATGTCGCATCAATGCCATGACCACCTATGCACTGAACACAGGGAAGGACCCAAGGAAGATTGACTCCTTTGAGTTTGGCATGATCTTAGGAGAACAGATCACCAAGCCACACATAGAGGTACATTCTCTTCGCGGTTTGACAACGCCAGTGATGAAGAAGATCCAGAGAGTCCTTGGCAATGAACCGCTTGCTGTTCAACAACATGACCTCCATGATTTGCTGGAGCCTGTGGTTGAAAGTAGGTGACGCTGTAGATGCTGTCTGGAAGATTGCCATGGTGATGGATACAAGAGGATAAAAAAAGGGTCTGCCCAAGACCCAGCGGCAATGTCAGCTTTGTGGAGAAGCAGCATGCAAGTAGCATGTTGTACAAATCTGTATCAAGTGCTACCAAAAAGCAAACAGACTAAATTCTTACTAACAGACCAACTGCATGGACAGTGTTGAGGGCGCCATGAAACATTATGAATGTAGATGTATTATACATACTGTACTGTGATCCATTCCCCCCCTTTTGTTACACTTACTACTTCCCAAGATGATTTTAATTTTGAAAAACACATTTGCCTCACCTAGACACCTGATCTCTATGCAAAGCCTAACTCCCGGTATTTCCATCAGATAATCATTCCTTAACTATGTCAATTAATAACAACAAAGGATTTACTTGTGTCGACCAATGCTGTCATTGACAACAATGAACAAGTTTGCAGAAAAAGTTCAAGATTCGTTCCGCAGATGCAGGGGAGACTAAGGGCCGTGATCTGCTGCTTTGTCAACTCATCAACTAAGGATGAGCTCATCGCAAATTGCAGGAAGTTGAAGGACATTCCCATCTACAAAAGATTGATTTACATTAACGAGTACCTGACAACCTTGCGATACAAACTCATGTCATACACTACGGCTCTGCCAAATGTTAATGATGATAGAGTCAACAGCAAGAACATTCCAATACTGAAAGAGAAGACATGTTTATACTGGTATTTAGGGTTCTGAGAGGAATTTCATTATGTAGCCATTTTAACACAGGAAGATCTTCTCTCCTTGACACTTATATTCTAACAAGTCATAACAATGCATTCCCTCTTTAACTCTACTGCATGAAGTGACATGAAAAACATGGCTGCCCTCACCAAACTGGTGATAAATTAATTTTGCTGATGTTACTGTTAGCCATTCACTTGCTCTTACAGTTGATTTCTCTTGCTTTTGAATGTTAAAATGTTGAACTTTTTTTGTTTTAATTGTTACTTTTATCTTTTTACTGTTGTTATATTGTATGTCAGATTCATGGAAGAACAGAGTAATTATGTTAATGACTCTGAAACAGGCAATCCTTTCGATTATATCATCTATTCAACATACTTGCAATTCATTTTGTTTATTTCTATTGATGCCATCTATGTTATTTATATATATTCATGTATTGTGTTTTATAATAATCAGAAAATAAATAAATAAACATAAACAAACAATAATTCTGTTCATGCTGCCATGATTACTTTCTCTTGTTAGCTTGCTCTGAAGGACTAGAGGGCCCACCCACTCATCTCACCCCACTCTAAGGTCCGTATTCTGAAATTATGGGAAGCCAAAAGTGTCAAAATTTTGTATTAAGTTGTATGTTTCTTATATTTACTGTGCTCTATCCTGATTCATCAATGGTGAAGACGATCATCTATTTATACTTCCGAGATGATCATCTATTTATACTTCCTAGACAAATATGAATGATTTGAGATCCAAATGAGCTGAAATATAATATCTCTACTTTTAATGATTTATGTAACAATTGGCTTTCCATACTTAAATCACAATTTTAAACCTGAGTTTAAGTTAAACCCGACTTCAGAATACGGGCCTTAGTCTGTTGGTGCACGTTACATTATAACTACAGGCTAACTATGGCCATTACTTAATACACAATACTGGCAAATTCATGGATTGGAGCAACAGGAATTGTGAGGGGTGTGTGTGTAATTTCACAGCCCTTAGGTTGTCATCTTAATTGTATTTATTGTATTGTTGTATCCTCATACAGCCTGAAGGATCATTGATAAACTGGAACTTGAAACTGGTTTCTTCACTAGTGCACTCCTAAATAGCTAATGATTTATATCAGGAAATTGTCATCAGACAATGTCACATACATTTGAGTATCGTTGGATGTGTAGGGTACAATATGATCGCAACAAGGGTGCATCCCTAAAAAATGGCTGTAGATATTATTATTTTCACTGTCGTCTTTCTCTCATTCAGGTCTTAACTTGATATATAATTTGACCATATTTGAAATAATTGGGGTCCCATAGCTACATTATGTTGAAATAAGTTAATAAGTTATTAAGTACATTATATACAAAGTACTGATTGAATGATAAATACGATTAAACTCTTGAAGTTAACATTATTTACAGAATCCTAGGAATGATCTGAAGAACCCTCTATTCCCTTGTGGAGCAGACTCTGAGTTTGATGTGGAAGGTGTCTCTTCGCCCTCTGGGGTTTGTCTAGAACTTGTTGAGGGTCCATCTTGCTTGGCTGTTAATAAAATTAAAAAAACATGGATGATTATACTAGTTGTTACAAATGTAAACTGGTGATATTTTTAATATGATTATACAATGCCATGATTAAAAAAACAAATTCTCAAATTCTCAAATATATGTGTTCGAGACACCTTACAAAAATGTAACCACCATCACCATCTTCATCATCCCCATCATCAATTCCCATCACTATCACCATAACAACCACTACTGCTACAATTATCATCTTCACCATATTGCCACAACCACTCTCACAAATATAGCAATCATTCAACACCAATTATGTACACTGATATGAAAGATTTGTAAGATTTTATTCACTCTTTCAACCAACTTTCAGGGTACAAACATAATGTAAATAATATACAAAACTTATATGAAACACGTAAGTATGTTTCATGCATACATAAATACCAACACAAAAACACTACTGTCCATTTACACAACAGAAAGGTCTGGTCGTTTCACTTGCCTGCCACTTTCAGTGCAAATTGCAAGAACAGTACACATGTTTTTCAAAAATATTACTTTTCATTGGTTTGTGACAAAATTCAAACATAACGAGGTGAGTAAATATTAAAGAGTTGAGGTTAAAAACGTAACTAATTTCAAATGGACACCTGTTTTTCTAGCATTAAAATGCTTTTCCATGAGCAAAACACTTGGGATTTTCAAAGCTTGTTGTGAACTTTGTGGTAATAATTGATTTCTCTTTCTAGGGACAGACAAACAAGTAGTGGATTTTGCCTCTCAAGTCAAAAGATGGACAGAGTGTACACTGTATTTCACGAGGTGTGTTAGCATCATAACAGGTAGTGCCTGTGATCTACATCTGATATTTGAAAGCAAGACAGCACCTTTTTTATATAAGGTCTCTTAACAATTTTTTATATTCATGGTAACCTTTAAATATCCTGTAATTTCTGCAAATACAACTTGACCACGAAGCTGCATTCCAATCCTGAAAAGATCTTTTTAAATGAATTTGACCATATTCACAACAATCTTTATGTCCAGACAATTACATTGTTCAAGCCAAACATTAGATAGGCTAAATTGATGCATGACAGATTATCAGTTTGAAGTAATCCTCACAAGATCACATCCCCATATCACAAGCTACAGTGTAACATCTGCAAGTATGTAAATTAAACAATTATTACCTTGAAATTCTTCTGCTTCTGGACATGATATCAGTCCTCTCCTCCATAGATTCAGGATAGAAGCTGCAATGATATCTGCATTGTTTCTTTGGTAACCTCCGGATGTCACCATGACGATCGGAATGGGTTTAGGTCGGTCGCGTGCAAATTCAAACACCATCATATCGCGTCTGATTATTCCCTGGAATTAAACAAAAGAGTCAAAGTTCTCAGATTTGGTCAAAAAAGTGTTCCTACACAACAAATATTCAATTAACTGCTCGTCAAAAAAGCACAATGTTACCGTAAGAGTGTGGCAAGCTGCACTCAAACAAAATGACTGCGGAACCCTGTACATAATTTTTAATTAACGAATTATAATTAGTCAAATACCTCATTTTTATATGAAACTCACTTAATAACTGATCTCAGATACCGTTTCTGAGATAGTGTAGTGGACATCACAAAGTATTGTGTGAAATGTTCTACTGCTGTGGACAGGGGAACTTCAATCAAATGATCACATCATAACACACATACCTGAGGAGATATAGATAGAGCTCCAAGTGGGTCTCCTTCTAGGGAATCTGTACCAGCATTGTAGACCAGTATGTCAGGTTCAAACTCATTCAATGCTGCTTCTAGGTTACTGTAGGGATAAAACATGTATACCACAGAAGTTATACGGCAACAATTTTATTTACTTTCAATCAGGGTCAGATCCAGGATTTTCAAAAGGGGGGGGGGGAACGTTATTTTCCAGATGAAAATTTGACAAGCCCCCCCCCCCCCCCCTCCAAAAAAAGAAGGTCCTCATTTTCAAGAGGTGGGGGGGGGCACACTTGAGTAAAAATTGTATATTTAAAATACAAATTTTGATTATGTCTCTCAAAGGGGGGGGGGTGCACGGGGCCGGCTGTGCCCCCCCCCCCTGGATTCGCCACTGCTTTCAATCCAATACTGGCTAATGACTTTTCAACAAGCATCTCATTGAGATCTTAGTATAAAAACGTTGTTTCTTGAATTAATTTTGATAGAAGAGAATTCATAGTTTCTCTGGAACAATGGTACAGGAAAAGATTTTTTTTAAAGACGGACTATCTGTGTAAATGTTGAAAATTGCATATTTGTTATTAATTCAACAACAATAATTATTACTTTTATCCTTTGTTGTTAAACCAGAGAACTATACTTCGACCTCTAGGAAGAACAGAGCCATGTTACCAATGGCTATGAATAGAGTGATTCTTCAATTACTTTTTTCAGTGTTTATATATTCATTTTTAAACTATTTTATTTGTGCAATGTATTTTGTTCTGATATTTATACGGTAAATAAAAACCAAACCAAACAAAACAAATGCTGAGAGTGCAACATAACATTTTTTAACATCTTTTACTAATCTTCATTTTCAATGGTACAAAGAGGAAAACACTATCTAAAACTGATTAGAAGACCAATTGACATTATCACTGCCTAAAAATCAGTGTAAAAATATTCAGATGTAAATGAACCAACCTTGCTACCAATGTCATATACTGCTCATCAGCGATGAAATAATTCACTTCTACCTTTCGACTGATGCCTCCTGTGAAGGAAAATTGAACAAAATATGAAATCGACTCTACATGTATGCACATAAACATGGTGAACAATGTTCTTGCAGAGAATTTGAAAAATACTAAAGATATTAAAGATAAAAAGCAAATTTCTTCATAGTGCGAACAATAATATTGGTATAGAAAATTGAAAAAAGGGAATCATGGAACACGGCACCTTGAAGATGATACATATAACAAATGTTGATGCTTATTTGTAGCAAATGACCCTGTGCCTTCCCCCTTTGCAGTAACTGAGATTCTAGAACACACATTCCTTCGCCAAGTCTTATTCACCATAAGAGCACTGCTCTTTCCCCAGTACAGCAGTGGATATACAAGTATTTCTGGGCCCTGTCTTACAAAGAGTTACGACTGATCCAATCAACCACAACTATAGAAAGCCAGCAACGTCAACATCTAAAATGCAGGTCTGTTCAAAATATTTTGATATGGTGTATATTCATACATTCACTGTTTTCTGGACAAATCAGTATGCTTCTCTTTGTTTTCAAAGAACAGTGAGCAAACTTCCTAAAGAAAAAATTATGACAATGATAGATTTCAATATACTTGAGGTTGATCGGATCAATCGTAACTCTTTGTAAGACGGGGCCCTGAAGTAACAATGAATAGGTTCTTACTTTTTGCAAATCCATCCCGAGGGTATATATGCCTGTTGTAGACATCCAGTATATAGACCGACTCTTTGTCTTGCATGAAGTCCCTCTCGTGGCCGTTGCCTTGATGCGCATCCAGGTCCAGGATCATGGCCTTCTGGATGGTACCTTGATGGAAGAGGAAGCGAAGAGCCAAGGTGATGTCAGCGTAAGCACAGAATCCCCCTCCTTGCTTACTGGAACAATGATGGAAGCCACCACCTATATTGATAGCCCATCCCCTCTCCATGGCTAGTTTGGCAGCCTGTAGATGAAATGATAACATTGACAAATGATAAATAGGTACAAGATATTCACAAAGGATTAGCCTTAGGCGATGTTAGCAAAGACACAGAAGACATCTCCATGTTTGCCAGAACGGTGACTAAAATCATGTCCAATATCGACTGCTCAACATCATCCCATGGCTAGTTTAGCAGTCTGTATATGAGAGATTATATTTAAAGCCTGTCTTTAGCTTTGATAAAGGATTAGTAATATGAACTATACTCAAGCATCATAGAACATTACAGTAGCACAAAAGCACAGAAGTAATTTTTTAACCAACTTGCTGTTAAATATGGCATTTTGAGGTGCCATTGGAATTTCAATTTAAATCTAGTATCATCTCTCAGTAATGTTTCTATTTTCATTTCAAATAGCCGTTTGAACACATACATTACGTATTTAGTTACATGTAATTGGATATTGGAACGCTGCTGACAAAGATAAATGTACATGTATATCCTGAAATTTTCAGCCGATTCCATGCTTAAGAAGGTGTTCTATATAAACAAAGACAAAAATATGCAGATATTCTTTTTTGATCAGTCACCAGATCAAATTAAAATCTGATGTAAAATTGGTAAATTTATCCAATAAAACACATTTTTTAGTCCATATCCTTCAAATCACAACTGTTTTGGGGTAAAAACATTCATATAGAATATAGAATAGTGACATTTTTGTTGGGATTTACCAAAGCTATAAATAATAGGCTTTAAGAGTATAAAATTGATAGATGCAAAGTGTGTATTTATGAAGTACATATACTATTGTATTCACATGAAATGTTAGTAGAAGCTTATAAAGACCCGGGGGGGGGGGGGGGGGCACTCAGTATATAATGCATAGTGGGTATGTGCCGCGGAGGGGACCCCCATTTTTACACTCAAATTTCCGTTCCAAAGCATAGCATTTTCTTCTTATCAAAAAAAAATCTGCTCCAAAGCTTCGCATATGTTCCGTTACGCCGTTCTGGCGGCATTGATCTGCTACAATGAGCCACAATTTTGGTGAAAAGCGGCCGCAAAGCGCTGTCCGACCATCGCCTCTGCGCTAGCGCACCCGGCGCCCATGCCGCCGGGCTTGCTGCATGCACAGGTATGCCCATTCCATAGGGATGCATACAAACTCATACGCAGGCGACCCGTTCCAAGGACCCCCGTTTTCACAAACATTTGTAGTTCCGAAGCACGTTCCGAGGACCCTCCTTTTTACAATAAGCCTGCTCCAAAGCCCTCGTTTTTTGTCTCGCCCGCGGCACATACAATGTACCTACTACTTTTTTGGTCGAGTACCCCCCCCCCCCCCCCCCCCCGGATAAAGACCTCCCCCTTTTCATTTCTTTTCAAGAAACAAATTTCAAAGTTGAATCAAAGGGCATATCGAATGTTCCAAAAATAGAATCATCTTCCTTGCTTGCTAGAACATCGATAAAAGCCAAGGCTAATGTTGAGTGCTAAACCTCTCTCCATGGCTTGTTTTGCATCCTAAGTGTAAAAATAGAATAATCCTAATAAAATCATAGAGCTTTTCATATTAGCCTTTAATAAATGTGATGCTAGTATATAGGGACAGAAGACTTTCCTCCATCAGTGGTGACAGCCACTTCTTTTTTTCACTCCATACTTCCTACCTAGAGTTTAGTTTGGCAGCCTGCCTTGGAGTAAGTACAGTAGGAGAATATTAGCTTGATAGATGACACAGCTTTTATAGGAAGCATATGACTAGGGGAAAGTGATGCCAAAATAAGCACTAAAATGGCCGTTCATTACTGTTCTATAAAAATAGCTATGGAAGCCAATTTTCCTGTTTTTTCTCTGCCCTTTCTAGTTAGTTGGGAATGAAGCATGCTGGCATCACTTAAAAATTAATGCACAGTGAAGCTCTTTGTTTACAAAAGTGATGGAAACTACTTATATTATTTTTGCTGCCAAATCTCATACCATGGCTAGCAGCCTGTCAATATTAGGTATGTATATTTTTAAAAATCTGACAAATCAAATGTTCTATTGAGAATCTAGGTCTCATTTTATGAATCTAATTACAAAATCATATTTTGGGAATAACATAAGGTGGTACAAACATAATTTTTTTTTGCAAAAAAACAAACAATGATCAAGCTATTCCAAGATGCAAAAAATATATAATAAACAATAAAGAAAAAATAACACCTGCGTAATTACTCGCACAAGTGAAGAAAAGCCAACACATTGATCACCTAACTCTTTCAACTCCATTTCTATCCAAAAATCCATGAACAGCACAATACATCATTGAATTAATCATGATTTGTTAAATCTAGGTCAGTGCTCAACACCAGATAGAATCATAACTAGATTTTAATTCGTCATGCGGACGAATTAGGTGGTCTGTCATGATTTTTCATTCATTGTCGGCTAATGTTGTATAAAATGAATCCCGGGAATGAATCATTCAGATATGATTGATAATCTTGATCATAGACATCAAAGGAATAAATTTTGATCATTGCTAAATGTGATTATAAATGTAGTGATGACAATCGTGATGATTATAATGATGGTGGTGATAATGCAATATGTTAAATACGAAATAAAGTTAGGAGCACGTAAAATGCCGGCTTAAAAACTCTCCAAAAATCTCAGACGATTTTACCGAAATTGGCTTTCCAAAATTGCGCAATGAAAGGCGCCTTAATTTTCACAGCAGCTAATTTTTAATCGACAGTTTGATGTTTTTCATGCAAAATTTTGTTAAAAATTCTTTGTACTATGAGCATTTTTTTTTTAAATTTCACCCACTGACATTTCACAATGTCAGTGGGTATTAATTTCACAGAATACTTGAAAATTCATAGGTGATACTTTTTTAAAGCTAAAATATCTTAAATATTTTTGTTCAAATTTTCTGCTACATTTCAATAGATTTTAATGAGAAGTTTCATAATGCTATAATTTCACAGCATTCACATCAAAACTCATCAGTGATGTATTGGATAAAAGAACCAGATTTTTTTGTAAATGTTTGCCAAATTTCTGAAAATTTTTTAACATTTCAAATAATATTTTCCGTCAAAAATTTTCAATATCCATTTATTTAATTGTGTATGACTTTGACATTTACTTGAAAATTCTTTCTTGATGATTTTTACTGAAAAAAGTCAGGTAAAAGATTCAAATACTGGCAATTTTCCCGCAAAATTTCGGGAACATGTGTAATTAACTAAATTGCACAATTTTTTCATTTCACAGAAGGCACCTGAAAATTTGTTATATGTTATATTAAGTAAAAATGAACAAACAGAAAAAATCCAGGAATTTCCGCAAAATGTCCGGAATGAAAATTTTCAACCCAATAGCGTTTAAATATTGCAGCGTTTACTAAAAAATACATAAATAATGTTTTACAATGTTAAAATTGCCCCTTAAAAAGTTCCGGCAAAATTACAAAAATTGTCCTACATAAAAAAATGCAAGGCAAGTGGGCTTGAAATTTTCAGGAAGACTGTACAATTGGTTAATAAAACATTTCTTTAAAGAATTTCGCAAAAATAACGTCCACAAAAAATTTGCAAAAATTTTAACACATCATAACACAGTGATGCTGTGGTCAAAAGTCAAAATTATTCCACGTTATTTGTAGAGAATTGTCTTCACTATATCATATCAAAATTTGGAAGAAATCTGACCAGTAATAACGAAGATACGGTCAAGTACGTTGACGTTTGTTGCGGAAATAAGTAATTTTCACTAATAACTTAAAATTGACGTAATTACAAAATCTCCAAATGAGATATTGAATATATAAAACAGTGAGAAAAAATTTGGGGTCAACGGACTCCCTGAAGAGCTACAGTGAATTTTATATAGGCATATTTTTGCCCATTTACGCGCGCGTAATGCAAATTTGAATGGACGCGCATTCCCGTATTATTGGTCGTAAGAGGCTGAATGAGGTACCAAATTAATCAGAAGATAATGGACAATGGAAAGACATGAAAGAAATGATGACTCGAAGATGCATAACGATGGTAGGTGCAAGAACGCGCACGCATACCTGTGCGCGCGCAAATTCTTGACATGCTCAAAATGACCAGAAACGTACCCAAACTTGACCACGGTCGATTTGGGGAAATTTAAAATTTTGACGCGCGCGTACGTGCGCGTCGTGACCTTTGCATGACCTCTGATGATATGTCCTGATGACCTGTCACCTGAACTTGATATGATGCAAATATGGATGATTTTTTATGATTAATTGCGATGATATGATCAATCATTTAATTTTACAAAATGGCGCCTAGATGACGTCATCATGATTTGATAACCTTGAAAAGTTTCGATTCCCATGTCCATAATGATGCCCATACATGACATGAAAATCAAGGAAATTGACATGCCCGATTTTGAGATAGAGGTGGACAAAGATTTGGCAATAAAAATAAAGAAAATTCTGACGAATATAATAGGTGATCTGTCATCTTAATGACAGACCACCTAAAAAGGACCAAAAAAAGAAGAAAAAAAAAAAGGGGGCCAGCGAGGTTTGAACCACCGAACCCTGGTATACCAGTCAGGTGTGTTATCCAGTTGGCCACAGTGTTTACGACAAGCACAGAGAGCAAAATAGGAAACATATTGTCAACTTGACATTGAATGTACATTCTTGCAATTCCAAATTGGCATGATGACAAAACTCTACAAATTCTAGTTTTGAGAATAGTACAAGCTTTAAAATGAAACAGTGGAGATATTGTCTAAAGGATACATTCTAAGCTAAAACATATTGAAAATTTGGCGAGAACAGACCAAGATTTACGGAATTAAAATCAATTTAAATGACTGTGGTGACATCATGAAACAGAAAACACTTGTTCTTAGTTCCGACGCCATTTTGATGACGTCACGATGTAATTAAGAGTCAAATGTGGCATGAAATCATATCTCCTATTCATACTCTATTCGAATATGAAAAGAAAAATTGGGGTCAACGGACTCCCTGAAGAGCTACAGTGAATTTTATATAGGCATATTTTTGCCCATTTACGCGCGCGTAATGCAAATTTGAATGGACGCGCATTCCCGTATTATTGGTCGTAAGAGGCTGAATGAGGTACCAAATTAATCAGAAGATAATGGACAATGGAAAGACATGAAAGAAATGATGACTCGAAGATGCATAACGATGGTAGGTGCAAGAACGCGCACGCATACCTGTGCGCGCGCAAATTCTTGACATGCTCAAAATGACCAGAAACGTACCCAAACTTGACCACGGTCGATTTGGGGAAATTTAAAATTTTGACGCGCGCGTACGTGCGCGTCGTGACCTTTGCATGACCTCTGATGATATGTCCTGATGACCTGTCACCTGAACTTGATATGATGCAAATATGGATGATTTTTTATGATTAATTGCGATGATATGATCAATCATTTAATTTTACCAAATGGCGCCTAGATGACGTCATCATGATTTGATAACCTTGAAAAGTTTCGATTCCCATGTCCATAATGATGCCCATACATGACATGAAAATCAAGGAAATTGACATGCCCGATTTTGAGATAGAGGTGGACAAAGATTTGGCAATAAAAATAAAGAAAATTCTGACGAATATAATAGGTGATCTGTCATCTTAATGACAGACCACCTAAAAATGCAGGTGGAACTATTGATTTTCACTTGGTGTAATTTTTACAATTATGTTGGCAATGTGCCTTTCAATTGGAAAAGTAATGTGATACAAATGCACATCATTGATAATATTATTATGTGGAAAAGCAGTTGTGGTATTAAAAACAAAATATTGTTTGGGCTCAATTAGCTGTTTATTGGCCAAATTTTTATTTTGTTTTATTTTCTTATTGCCCAGATTGAAAATAGCGGATCGAAAGTTATACTTACTAGTATGGATCCCCCTGTTTGTAATCTGAGCGGCCGTAACACCTTCTTTTGAACGATGTAGTTTGGAAGAAGAGCAACTGGAGGTACTTCGGTTATACCAGCTACAGAAATGCTCCACTGAAAAGAAACAAGGTAGAAAAATATCTACAATTTAGGGGAGGGTGTCTAATAAATCTTCAATAATGATAAATAGAATTCATATTTCTGTGCCATTAAGGACTGAGGGTAAAGCCTGCCACACATGCTTCTGTAACCCTTACAATTGGAGACATACAGATTTATTTCAATTCATATTCGTTCAATACAGGTAATATAATGAATGTATTCTAATATAAAATGTTATTGGTAAATTTTACAATATGATTTATATTGTCAAATTTCTTTATCCTACTTCTTACAAACCAAGACGTCACAAGACCAGAATGCGAACGACTGAAGAAATAAGCAAATTCATTATGTATTCTATGAATATTAATAAAGGAGAAAGCAAATCTACCCTGTATTCCTTATGCATGTGAATGTACATACTGGATTGTATCAAAGTATACAATAATGTATTACACAAACCATTCTAGCTTTCCAGCTGACAGAGCAATGTTCATGTACAAGTCATTGTATTATTCCCTCGCAATATACGTGGAACAAATGTATTGTAAATTTCGACAAGGGCTCTGCAATTATGGACACGTTGCAACACCTCACATACATGTATTAATACTTTATTATTATGATAAGACAACCGGGGGGCAGTATACACAAATTATTTATAGAGCATAAATTCTCCCAGGATGCATATTTTTCAAAGACCAACATAATAGCAGTGCATTTTGTCTAGTTGCCTTATCAAAATGCATCTTCATCTTCCCATTAGCTAATTTTTAGAGCCATTATTTGTTAACACACAAATCTAGGTTTTTTTCAGATTGCAGTTTTAAAATTGCCCAATTCAAACTGGCACTGATACATATAAATGTATAATGTTAAAAATAGGAGAGTCTACTTCAGCTCCCCCCTGAATATCTCCTGAATAATAAGCATATACTTTAAACACATACTTATATTATACAAAAAATAAATAATATACATGTATACATCGTATATGAAATATACTATGTAATAATATACATGTAAATCAAAATATGTTTTTATTATATCTGCAATAAATGTGTATGCATGTTATGGGTGGATCTGATGCCATTAAGTATTTGGAAGTGCTTCCCACCTTAAAAATTATGCAATTTCAAATTGAGGTGCCTCAGGGATCACGTACATGTGTAAACTGATATGGATGAAAAAAAAAACAACGTCTCGAATAATATCGCACTCTCAACGTGAACTAGTACACTTGGTGTATTGGCATGTTTTGGCCAATATACATGTAAATTGCTTATACGTGAGAAGAACTTCCCCAAGTGCGAGCCCCAGTGCAAATCAAAATTAGGTTATCATTTTGCAATAACACATTTGGATGAATAATGATATGTACACACCGAACATGCTAAAGCATACAGAATGTTCCCTTCGAGTGGCAGCTGGAGATACATACTCATGAATACATATGATACATGTAGGGGAACCACAATATTAAAGATTCTTGCTGCATTTATAGTTGTATTATTCGTTGTTGGTTTTATAGTAGAGAGCATCAGGTCAATTTGAGAGATTACTATCAACACTAATGGAAGATGTGATGTCTACCTATTTTACAAAAGAAAATGCAGGCTTCAGCCTCAGCTCATTCACCATAATAAATGTTTCATAATACTGTCTAAAATGATGATTTAGTTTAATTTAATGTTATGACAATTTCACCTTTTTTTTAAGAGGGGGAAGGGGTTTATTCAATCAGCTTGAATTTGATGAGAATGTATTTTCCTTCTGGCATGATAAAATGCTTTCTGTTTGAATACATGTACTTCATGCATTGCAAGCATCACAAGGTCAAGTCTCCATCAGAATTCATTTAGATGTGCATCTATTTCATCCAATCACATTGATCAGGGATTTGAGACACTCCCTGCATTGAAAGCACAATCAATGCAATTCATCTGAACCCATTGCAAATGAAAGTATTTATGGGTGGCTGCATGGCTCAATCATGCCATGGAATGTTAGTCTTTTTAGAGGGAATCATACTCATATTTTTTATGATATGTACTACAGACTATACAATATCCTGCAAGGGCTATTGTTTTTTCCTACTTCATTTTATGAATAAATGTACTTTTGTAAATATTTGTCACATTCTGTTTGGTTGATTATTCATGCATGATTCAATCTATACTATAAGTCTCTTTTCTCAATGAATTTTACTCTCTTTAGATATTATTTGTAGCCAGCGGCGTACCCAGGATTTTCCAAAAGGGGGGCAAATTTTTCGGAGGATATTTCGTCCGCGAAAAAATTTGACAAGCAAAAAAAAAAAAAGATCTTCAACCACAAATAAAGGAGATTTCGTACCAGAAAAAAAATTGACAAGCAAAAAAAAAAAGGTCTTCAAGTTCAAAAGAGGGGGCACACGTCTGTTTTCATTGCATTTTTACATTACAAATTTTTAATTTTGCTTCTCAAAAGGGGGGAGGGCACATCCCCTGGATCAGGTTTTTTTTTCCTTTCTCTTAAACTCTTTCTTCTTCCCCCCCCCCTTTTTTTCCCTCTTTTCTTTTTCGCTTCCTTTTTTTTTGCTTGTGACTCGTCAGGGGGGCAGTCTGCCCCCCCTTGGGTACACTAGTGTTTGTAGCCCGGAGTACCCTTTATAAAGTTTACAAAACAACATTTTGGGAAGTACTACTCACTACTCAGTGTGTGTCATAATCTGGACTTCTTTTTCATAATTAAATCATCATCAGTTGGTTCTTTTGAGATGCAGTAAGCTAAAACCTGTGGTAGTCCTAGATGTCTAAAATGATCAGCGATGGCATTTCATCAACATTTTACAACACAAAACACACATTGAAAAGATGAAACTGCTCCTCAATAGTGCATAAACCTTTGTCCATCCTTTCTTTCTGTGAGGGATATCTCTTTTATGTAAGTTCATTCAAATGGAATTTCTTATTTACACTACATAGTATCTATAAAAAGTGGTTTTCAAATTAACGACCCAGGCTCATTAGCATTTTTCTATGCTTCATGCTTTCAAGAGAAAGAGTTCCTCAGAAAATCTATTTTTGGAATACAAAAAAAGAAGGGTCCACACAATAATCATTTTCCTGGTATTGAATACTTTTTTGTATGACTGCGGCACAAGATTTTTGTAGAAGGTTTATTACATTTCCACAGGATTGTACAAAACTAATGAAATCTTTAGCCAAAGACTAATACGGTGATTAATATCCCCACAATGTATGCTGTTACCATGGTAATGCAGCTTCCAATACACTTGGGAAATGAATTTTGCATGTCTTTACGCAAGATGAACGTTTGTGCCATTAAAAATAAATGTCTTGCATAATCTTGGCCCAGTAAGACAAGCAATTAATTGCTGATTTGAAAAAAAAATCTGATTGGTTTCTAGTCAGTCTACTGAGCAAAATGCACATGGAACAATGATCTTGATAGGGTATTTCATTTAGTGATTACTTGCTAACCTTTTTGTTACTGGGCCCTGGTCTAAACTTGCTTCGAATCAGGCAATTATTTCACTTGTAGAAGGTTGACTTATTGCAGAGATACAAGTACATACATGTACCGTATATTAAGCTGGCGAGCTGAAACATTGCTGAAAACTTTAATTTTATCTAAAAACCCACAAACACATACAAAACTTCTTCCTCACAAATATTCACTTGGGGTACAGGATAAGTTCCAGGCATAAAATAAATATATGAAAAATTGTACTATCAAAACAAAACCTGACTACTTTACATCTCAAAATAGTACAGTAACAAAGAAAATCAAAATAAAGTAAATATCAACTGAAAGAACTACATGTAAAAACCAAACTGTAAAATAAAAATTCTAAATGGGAATGTCTACAAAATGTACATGAGAGTTTAAAATGAATAATGAGTCTAAGAGGCTGAAGTTGATAAATAATGTGTACCTTAGGAAAGCCCTCTGATATATCCTTCTGCATAGAGTGGACGTTGCATTGTAGAGAGCCCATAGGAAATGCATAGGGGGTAAAAATGTACAAGTGTTGATTTCTCGCATTATATCACCAAAAAAATAAAATTAATCAGAGCCTCCACCATATTAATAGCAGATTAAGTACCTATATACCTGTACTAGAACCATCACCTTTGAAGAACATCTACATGTAGCTATGGTATTATCAAATTTTGCAATAAATAGATAACACATTTTCAGCACAGGTCCTTCTAAAAATAAGTCATGTGCAGTAAATGCAGAATACAAAGATGAATTGTAAATTCTATTACCCGGTATTCTGAAATTAGTGGATGATGATGTATATGTAAATGTATGATTTCAGGTACAAATTTTCAAAGCATTATAATATTTTTGACAAATTAACATGCATCTAGCAGATGGTGGCATGTGGCAAAGGATTTGATACATTACCACATCTGTCAACGATTAATCTAGCCTACAATACATCATGTACTGCATGTACTCAAAGAGCTTCAAACAGAGCTCCATGGTATACCATCATTGTATGCAATATGAAGGCATGAATAATCATAATTACTTCTATCGAAATTGAATGAAAAAATTCGACTATTCACTTATGAATGACATGAAAGAAATACCAAGTTTGTGAAAGACCACCCCTCTTACCTTAATCTAGACAACATTTGTTCACAATTTAAAAATAGGCCTACACCACATTTTGCCACTTAGTTCATAAAGAAAGGAATTCAAAATTCAAAGACCCCTTTCTTCTTTCCTTATTTTTCTTTTAAGTCCTGTATATAGAATTCAATCTTTCAGATTCAAAGTAGTAGCATTCCAAATATTTCATAATGATCAATCTTTATAGCATTCCTTTTACTCTACATGTATGTCATGTGATGTCGGGTTGTGAATATTGAAGGAGTCGCAATGGTCACACTAGATTAGGCTGTGTAGACTAGTAGTTTGTATGAACAAACTGTAAAGATATGTTTTCATACAATAATGTTTATTTTCAAAATAAAGTCAGAATGAATCATATTTTTTAATGAAAGTTTAGTTGCATTTTAATACCATTAGAAGAGTGGAAAAGAATGTAAAGAAAGTGATTAGAATGCAAAAAAAAAATGCTTGTACTATGAGAAAATTTTCAAATGGTAAACTCTCATCTACATGTAGGTATTTGGGTGAACAATTCAATTTATCTGAATTGTTTAACTAACAATTTTTTAATCAGAAGTGACAAGGAAACGTACAGAATCATAAGAAACAGCATACACTGTCAGACTCAACAAGTACATGTATATTCTATAACACTTCCCTGGTACAAATATCTTGTCTGCATATTACCCTATTCATAGAATTGTATTTCTATTTTGTGTTGGCCAAAATTCTATCACAAAGATGGAATCAAGTTTCTACCTCCATGGTTCAACCAATCAAATATTATAACAGTACAACTGATAACAACTTTTAGGAAAAAGTCCCTCTCCTGATCCACCAATCAGGAACTTGACGGGACTATGTTTACCAATAGAAAATGCAAATAATGATAATAATAATAATAACAATAATAATAACAATAATGATAATTATAATAATAACAATAAAATGATAATAAACTATTACAGTATCTCTTCATTTTTTTTGCAAAGAAATTATACAATGAAATCTTGCTTACATAAATAATCGTTTTCCCATAAATCTGCAACTAAAAAAAGTTACCAAAAACAAAAGTAGCTCTTTATCCGTCATGTTTTTATAAATCATATTTATTGCCGATGAGAGCAGGGTTTCTATAGATTGGGTCATCTTTATTACATGCGTGCATGGTAACTAATCTAAACCAATATTGAACACACGTAACCACATCCACCCTCCACAGGCCTCATGCCCATTACATGCTCATATACGCAGAAGGAAAGAGATGAAAGTTGCCAAAGGATTGTTTATAAAATAAGCAATGTAAATGACACAAGATGAGGAAATAAGGCATAGGTATTACAAAGATGAGAGTAGAATGTACACGGATTTGCCATCATCCACAGAGTATCAAAAAGTGAAGATACATGAAAGAGAAAGGACCGGTATTAAAATATAGAATTCCTATATATAATCTGGATCACATCAAAATGAAATATCATGATAGTAATCACATTCAAAGAAGCCAACATTATAAATATGATCATGATTATTATGATTAATCATTATATGATTATATGATTACTACATGTATGACAAGTCTCAGAATCCATTTTCAGTATAATTTCTTGAACTGGTTTCCTTTAAACCAGTTTAGGAAATAAGTTTAGAGGATTGCTTAACTACATGTAGCGTCCTCATCACCGTCTCCTGAACTGCTTTCCAGAACCACTTCACATATTAAAAGTGGTATTGTTGCTATGGAATGCTCTCAGAGGAGTCACATGATTTTGCAAAAATTTGAAACCGTAGTGTAGGCATTCTGCACAAAGCTTATACCAGTTTGACGAGGCAAAGCATACTTAAAAACCACATCGCGAGGTGGTTTTCCAAACTGCTTTGGAAGACACTTAAAATTGCTTCAAAGACTGCTTCTAGCATCTCCATTACTGTATACAACAAACAGGTTTCTACTATTTCATGTAACTAGTTAAAGGATGTAGATGGGAACAGGGTCTAATTTAACAGTTATTCACTTTACATTGTATCCAAATTGAAATAAAAAATTTGGCTGATATTCTGAACTTGAGTTTGTAAACCCAGGTCTAAAGTTGTGGTTTAGCATGGATAGCCAAATATGACACAAATACCTAACAGAAGAGATTTAATTTGTCAGCGTATTTGACACTCATCTATTCATTACTGTCAGAGAACAGAAAATGCGTACATGTATTCATTCCATCATTACGACATGGAGAATAAAAACAGTAAACCAAAGCAAATAAAATTTTGACATTTTGACATTTTTAAAAAGAAAATCATAGTTTTCAAAATATTGGCCAATATGATCCTTAGTTTTTTTCTAAAAAAAACTTTCTAAATGTACTTGTATTATTTATCACTTCAATAGAAAAATATAATTTATGAAAAATTATTATCACACCAATAAATGCAGTGGTCAGCCAAATAAACTACGGTACCAGCCATATTATTGCTACTTATTGTAACTGATTTTTTCATCCGATAATTTTCAAGTCTTTATAATATATCAAATTTAAAAAACAAACACAATATTATATATAGATTTCAAAGCATATATCTTCCATGGTTTCTGTATGCAATGGCCATTGCTCATCTTTTGTATTGCTTATCATATAAACAGTTCATGTGCGGCAGATGAAACTAGATTTTTTTTGCAGACTCACAGTAATTCCATGTTTTCATCAGGGTTATGGGAAATCAGTTATAATGCACAGTATGTAGGCATGATGAATGAGCGGTATTTTGACGGGCTGAGATATACATGTATGTAGCTAGAAATTACTGAATATCAAATGACTCTGGAAAAAATTAACTTTAGTCAGGAGCAAAATGTGATTGCCCGAGCACTAAATTATATTACGCAGACTTAGATGTCAATATAATAAATTTTCAACTAATGTTCGAAATTGGGGAGGGTTTCGGCCGTTTCTATGTAGATGCACATTAACATGTGGAGACACTGAACACCTTTAATGAAATTTGTAAATGCCAAAGCCACGCTCACATCACCAAATAGGTGAAAGGAAAGTATAGTATACAGAGAGTATATCACATAAATGGAGGGGGTGGGGAATTCATTTACATGCAATTATAAGAAAAAAACAGCAAGTGCAATTATCTTAATTGATGAAATAGTCTTCCTCTATAAAAATGAAAAGTGGGTATTTGCTACATATGCAAATGTGATGTTATATTATGACAGAATGAATGTGTGGTATGATTTTAAAAATCTCACAACATATGCTCCAATGACAATCCTTACAACAATAACAACAACAAAATCTGCACAATAGGCAAAGCAAAATATTAAAAGCATTCTATAGAAAGATAGTTTAGGAACATGAAGAAAATAGAAAAAATAAAGATGTTTCAAACGTTATCTCACAGGACTCAAACCCTTATTTTGAGGTCAACAGGTGTCTCAAGTTGTCTATGCCAATATTTGTTGTTGTTTTTATGATAAACAGTGCATACAGGTACTGGAATTAATCTCAAGCTTGATTAAAAAGTCACATTAGAATTTGACTAGGCATCTACATGAAGTATGAGTTTGCTACACAGATCAAAATATTCTTTGTTGTTTAATGGTAGAGCAAATACTTTGACAGCAAACAAAACATGTATACTAACACAGGGAAGTGTATTTCAAAGTCTTCAAAATAAAATATAAATGGTATTTACCTTTAAACGGATTTAACGAGGCACCTATATGAAGTATTAGTTTGTTACCCAGATCAACTTTTTGTTGGTTAGTGGCAAAGGCAAAGAATCTGACAACAAAGAATATTTATGTACAAGTCATGCAAACACAGTGTAGACTATCATATGTGTCCATATAAGTCTTCAAAATCAAATATTAATGGTATGTACCTTTAAACGAGAAATGTATTTCTTTGTATGTGCTACTAAAAGATCATCTTCAGTGGCTTCTAATGGGCAGATTATAGTTTCATCACACAACATGCATTCCTCTGAAAAGAAAGAAGAAAATATAAAAGCATTAATACAGCAGTTTAAAATTATTTTGAATCAAATTCTAATTATATCAAGTGAATAAAATCAAGACAAGCCATAAATCTTTATTCTTACTTTTATTCATGAGGAAAAACAATAAGTGTATAATAAAACTGCAAATGTACAAAAAAAAATTGATGAAAATCATAAGGTAAAATCAGTGACACTGCCAAATAGATTTGAAAGAAATAAATACTGGTGGTTTTTGTGTTATTTGAATTAAATCCTGCAAAATTACTAATACATAGGCCTACACTATTAAAATTAGCATAATGATCTAAAATAAGAATAGAAATCTCTACCACTGCATAAAGCTAAAATGTAGGAGAGAGTAACTGCTTCATATATTGAAATACATTGTATGAAACTGCTACAATTCCCTCAGCATTTGTCAGACTGTAAATTGAACATCTGACATACCTGATTACACATTAATTTTCTGCTAGATTGAGCACGAGGTCAAAATGGGAACACAGCCCGATAGTCTCACTTGCTTGCCATCTAATTTAGGTTTTCAGACTCTAAACCAAGATTGCACAGAAATCTTTCAAACCCCAAATCATCAGAATTATACTTTTGAATGGGTGAACCTTGACTAACCCCTCGAGCTTTGTCCCATTTGGAAGGGGTAAGATCTCTGATATTACCCCTGATCCAGGTACAGTTCATCAGAGAGCACTTGGAAGAAATTCCATGAATATTTTGAGTACCGTAGATCATACCAAAGCTCTGATAAGCCAAGGTAACTGCACTGAGTAATTACATCAATGTACAAGTACCTGTAAATGTATATGTATAAAGCACCAAGCATTGGTTTCCCTGCAGACATCAAGAGAGCAATAAGAAACTACATCTACTATCAAGACAAAACCTATGGTGTATGACAAGGACATGAAGTTCATAAACTGAGAATGAGATGTATGTATGAGTGCAAGACTGTGGAAGACTATTAGATGAAGACATTCTTGAGGTAATTGAAAGCTACCTCCATCCCAGAACACAACAAAGCCTCTTTGGATTACACTCTATTTTCCGGAGATGTTTCTTTAATGTAATTCTTCACTTACTTTTGAGCAAGCTGTAGACTTTTCCCCATTTTCCCGAGTCAAATGGATGCAATTTCTCAAATCCAAGGAAGCTAATATTGTAATCAGGTGAGTAGATTATAGGCCATTGATGAGGTTCTACATCCAAGTACAGTTTTGATTTTTGAATCCTTTCCTTGATTTGTGCAAACTGCTCTGCGGTATCTTGTTCCGTTTCTTCCTCCTCTCTTTCTTCCTCTTCCATATCATCACTTTCAGAAGTTCTTCTTTCAACAGGTCTTTCTTCCTGTACGGTAACTGGACTTTGTTCTGTTTCACTTTGATTTTCTGGCAATCTCTCCTCTGCATCTTTATTTTGATGTTCACTCTCAGCCTCCATGCTTGTGTCTTCACTGGATAAGGGAATGAGAAGAAAACATTGGTTCAAGTTGATCAGCAATATAAAGACAGCTGACTTGTAGAACTCCATGTTCACGTATGTAGGGAGCTCTTAATACTGTACATGCAATTACATTTGGAATTGAGTATAAATGGCAGGAACCATCAAGAAACAGTAAAAGTCAACTCTGCCTACAAAGTATACATGTACTTTGCATACATGTTTAATAGTTAAATAATTAACTACATATAAGTTGATGGACTTTCATTTGAAAAAAATTTAGTTTAACCTTTAGTTTAACTTCTCATAATTGAATGCAAAGTGGCCAATTTAGCCATTGAGAAGTTCAGTGTTGTAGCCAATGCTACACATATTGGCTTTCTCTACAACAACTGGTTTCCACTTGCACCTTTAACACTAGTGTGTTGTAGGCAAGGCATAGCCTGGATCCTTAAAGGACAAGTCCACCCCAACAAAAAGTTTATTTGAATAAAAAGAGAAAAATCCAACAAGCATAACACTGAAAATTTCATCAAAATCTGATGTAAAATAAGAAAGTTATGACATTTTAAAAATTTTCGCTTAATTTCACAAAAAGTTATATGCACATATATCCTGGCTGGTATGCAAATGAGGAGACTGTGACGTCATCCACTCACTATTTCTTTTGTATTTTATTATATGAAATATTATAATTTTCTCCTCATTGTCAAGTGATACAACAATTAATTCCTCCCTGAACATGTGTAATTAGCATTGTTTAATACTATATGGTTCAGTCAAGTTGGTCCTTATTGTCAAATCTATAAAAAATGAAATATTGTATAATTCAAACAATAAAAAACAAAAGAAATAGTGAGTGATGGACATCATCGACTGACTCACCAAGTTGTGCATATCACTGTTTTGTGAAAAATAAGGAAAAACTGATAAATATTTTTGCAGATTAGGTGGTCGATAAGGGGTAGTTCCAACCATACATGCCTTTGTTCGTTTGTCAACAAACGGTATACCAAAGTCTATAGATCTACAATGAAAAGACTGAACATATTGCCGACTTGCATGACACTTTGCATTGATTTGCTAGTAAAATAGTTTGAGTGCCTCATCTTTTCCATGATGTAGTGTCAATTGTGCACCCTCTTAAGGTGAAAAATTCCTATATCGCTTTGACAGTTAAATGGCTCTCGTCAACATCAAGAAAAATCATTTGGAAAAATCAAGAGAAGGATGAAAAAGCGGGAAAGTGACTTCATATTGTTCGGTAAGTTTATAGTTTAAATCTATTAATGTAGTGATTAGGCATTGGAATTTCACACAATCCCATGGACGTGTTACATGCGTTGTGCCTGTGATTTTCTATGCGCAGCGCATGTTGTTTCCATGGGTGATTCAATGACTGAACATGAGTGAATGAGGCCACTGATGCAGGCCACTGATGCAGCATGCACTAAACATACCCTGTGTTTGGTAGTGGTACAGTATATTCGAGTGCGGAGTGCGGACATATCAGTGTTCGCATTTCAGACCATTGAGATCTAGATCTAGGGGACTTTTCTTTTTTTCCTCATTTGGGGCGTTGCAAGAAACTTGCGATCAATTGCAAGTCTATTTTCGTTCCCGAAATCAATCATACGCCATGCAATTAATTGATTGCTCATCTGCTCCATGAAACAAGGAGTGTAATCTGATTTGTTAAAGCTAAATGAACGTAGTTGCAGTAAAACACTGATTTCGTGAGAAAGTCTGTAAAACCAAGGTAAAGTATTGATATATCATCGTGGATCTAGATCTGGTACAGTTACATAAACTGAACTTTGTGGAATCATAATATCTAGCTAAAAAAATGATCACACTGAAGATCGCCGACACAGATAGGCACACGTGGGACAGTGTATTATTATTGCTGGAATAAAGACCCGAAGGAAGTGACCGAATCCGCGCTTATTTTGCTTATTTCTCAGCAATTACACAATTTCTTCCAGAATCCTTTGGCACATATTTTTTATTCATACAAACAGACACTTTGGTGATCATTATATTAAATTCTGTAAAAAGTCATTTTGAGATCATTCCCACAACTGGAATTTATCTTTAAAAGTGATCAATCAACTGTAGAATTGCAACAGAATATTTGCGATTGCAATTATTTTCTTGCAACACCCCCTATTCATGTTCCGCACCTTCCCACAAAATACACACCCCTTTTCCCATGTTTTCTTTGTCGCGGATGCTGTCACTGTACTGTCCAATGGCAGGTATCTCCGCCCACCCCCCCTCCATCAATCATCTAAAAACATGACACTATTTTCTTGACTCTGAGTTTTAATGTCACAATTTTTAGATCTTGATTCTAGACTAGACCTATAGTCATCCCTAGCCAGGAGCTGCCATGGGCAGAAATCCCAGGGGGGACGTGTCCCCCCTACTCAAAATAGTAGGGGGACACAATATTATCAAATGTCCCCCCTACTAAGTACTATTTGTGGTCTTTTATGATGGTAAGAAATACATCATTAAAAATCGAAATAAAACATGTATTTTAGGACGAGATGACCTTACTTTTGGGATGATACCTTTTTTTTTTTTGCTTGTCAAATTTTCCAGCCCTGCCTTGTCCCCCCTACCTTTTGGGAAAGATTTCCGCCCCTGGCCAGGAGGCTCCTAATGTTAGAGAGTAAAAATCATTCACTAACATATTGTAAGCTCACGTTATCGTTTAATAATAGTGAATTATTTTACTCCCTAAAAATTAAAATAGGCGGCTCTAACGTTAAAAGAGTCTAATCATCTCCAGAGTCCAGACTCCATTTATGATTTTGATTTTTTTTTTGTCAGAATATTTCTCGTGTTTCTTACCAATGTTTACTCTCTCTATTCCCATTCCTTTCTCCTTCGGTTAATACAACTTCTCCGTCTGTGGTTTTTAGCAAACTGTCTCCAGATTCTGCCATATTTGTAGAAATTGTAGACCTATACGGAACATCGTTGGTAGCACCTGAACCAAAATACGTCGCAATATATGCAATCTAGCGAAAATCAGACAATCGTGATCGGGGCCGCGCTGGGCCCGGGTTTTGGAAAGGACCGTTCGTTAATAACTCGCACAGGCCACAGCTTTTCCGTATGTTCGCCAAATTTACGGTACCGTACTAATGAATATTCATGATTGACGTCATGTACCTGTCAATGGATGTCATGTAAACTCTCGGTAAACCAAAACTCTCCACCTCCCTTTTCTTGATATTATAATTTTAATTCATTATTTTATTACATAAATGTTGGCTAGGATTCATTCCTTTTTCAATCAAACTAAGATTTTTTGGAAAGCTCACTGCACTCACGACTACAGGCATGTGGGGTCCATTATGGGGGCTCTCCTTCTAAGCGGGGAGGGTCGGCCTTCTCAACCCTGAAAATGTATATTTTTTATGCACATACACAAAAATGAATATTGTTTTGTGTATTAATATAAGTATGCAAGTTTGTATAGAATGATAATGAAATGAATCTTAGTTTCAAGCAAGCATAATTGTTATTTTTATTGTTTAAACACGCTGGATAAAAAAAAAAGATGCGTAGAAATAATCTAGATTCATAAAACTTTTTAATGGATTCCTATCTAGGCCTATATTTTATAGCAAAATAATGGTCGAAAGTTATAACATAATTATATCAGCTTGATTATGTATCTCTTATCACGCAGTTTTTAAGGGCTTTCGTCTTTTAATTATTTTCTTGTAAGAGTTAATTGGAGGCGGGGCTCTGTCATTGGAAATGGGCAAAACATATAGGCCTATGGAGCAAGATTTCTAGAATGTTGCAAGCGAGTGAAGCAAGCGAGCAAACATTTTGACGTTCTTTAATATGATAAGCATATTTTGTGTTAGATTCCAACAATTTGAAAAAATTATTTCACCCTTTTCCCATTTTTAAAAAAATCATTTTTGCTTTTGGTGATAGGAAATTTGGGGAGGGGACCTTGGAATATATTTGGACCTTCAAGACCGTATCATAAGCAAAATAATATATATGCTATTTTCACCAAATGACCCAAAACTCGGCACTTGGAACCCTATCAATAAGAGATTCAATGAAGGGGCATTTTTGTGCAAGATTAAATAGCCCCCCCCCCAAAAAAAAAAAAAACACACACACACACACTTGATACCTCTACTCCTGAAGAAAGGCCCCATTCAATGGAATGTCTCACTTTAGGCCCTTTGGTTACCGTGTCGTGGGTAAATGTACTAATTTCTACTAAAGTGCCCTAATTGATTCCTGCGTGGGTTCAAAAGTTTCACAAGATAAACTCAAAATTTCTTACACGGTCGTTACGCTCTCTCGCAGGCATATAACATACATTCATCTCTTTACTACAATATCAATAGTACTGTTATGTATTGTGTTGTACATGTAGGTACAACGCTCATGTTGACGGGCGAAAACTAAATTATTATTCTTGCCCTTTTCCACAGCGCTTTTGGGGTTTAAAATTCTAAATTTCATTTATGAAATAGTAGACTTTCTTTCGGTCTCTAAACTTATGTATATCATAATTGTCCCTTCGATGCAGGGTATCTTTTTAAGGTAAAAATAATGGTATAAGTTTCACTGATTAAAACGATTTTCTGGCTCGGTTGCTACGCCTCTCGCATCTAGGATGCCGTCACATTACCCCCCCCCCCTGCATGGGTTTCCATCATACTTAGGTGTGTACTATGCGTTTCAGTTTCACTTACGGTACGACTGTTATTATAAATTGAAATCGCCTGTAAAATTAAATGGAATTTAGCTTCTGCATATCCTTCTCCTGATCGGTTGATTCAATTACAGGTATATAGCAACCATCTCATTTAATAAAGACAATCGAACATCCTATCAAAAATTTGGATTATTGACCCTGATTAAGAATATTAACCGTCTTATTTGCTTGTGAATATATAGCGACCCTCTCATTAAATTATGACTAGCAACTCTCTTATTTGATTAATATTATCGACCATCTTATTCAATTACAATTATTGACCCTCTCATGTGATTATGAACAGCGGCCTTTATGAATGAAGGCCCCTTTTCCGATTACGACTATAGCGATCTTCAAGAATAGCGGGTGTAGAACCCCGTTTCAACACCGTCAAATAAGTCTAATGTACTCATTGCTATCTACTGAAGATAAAATTGAATGTTATCTTCAGTAGATAGCAAGGAGTATATATTCAGCCAACTGACCAGTTAGTTTCATTGGACCGCACGGCAATCATTAATTTTGCATGAACGTGATTTCAAAACAGTTTTTAGTATTGTACTTGTTTCGGACAAGGTGTTATGAAATTGGAAGTAATTACATCAAGCTACAAAATATTTACTCCTGATCTAAAAGTCATTCTTTTGAAGCCGATGCTACATGTAAGGGGGATTTAAAAGGGCAGAATATTATTTATTTAGATAAGATAAATATTATTATGTGATATGAATACCAGTCGGTGGCGGTGCGGCGGAGCTAAGTTAAAAGTGGGGGGCACAGGGGAAACGGGCACCTTTTCTTTCGAAAAGGGCACTATCTTAAAACAAAGAAAAAAAGACTTATCTACCCCCACTCACATGGCTTATGAAACTTAAGACACGCGGGATTATTCTTACAAGTGTTTTCCTTCATGAGTAGTTATACATATAAGGGGCACTGATTCAAGAAAGGGCACTTACAAGAAGGCAAGGGGGCACTCTTTAACACATAAAACGGGTCTTTCTCAGGTGAAAAGGGCAAAGAACACGTTCGTGAGGGGCAATTTTGGGTAAAAATGGGCACTAATGCGAGAAATGGCACTTGCTAACACATAAAACAGGTCCTTCTCAGGTGGAAAGGGCACAAAACATATTCAAGAGGTTTTTTTTTAATTGGCACTTATATTAAAGAGAAAGGGCACTTGGTAACACCTAAAATGTGTCCGCATGTGAAAGGGGCACAGTACATGTTTTTGAGGGGGCATTTTTCTCGCATAAAAAGGGCACTTTTTCAGTGCTTCAAAAAGTTGAGGGGGGCTGTGCCACAGTCCCGCTAGGATCGCCGCCCCTGGTACCAGTCCTCACTACACTTAGTAGAATATCCGAAATTATTTTCTTCATTTTCTTTCAAGCTCTTAAAAAAGTCAAAAATGTCATCTTCACAAAATTCATTATGCTGACATAGTGACAAAGTTCTTATAAAGTCGATGTAGAAAGATAAGTTATGTTCATATGTCAACGTATAAATTTCCAGAAGTTTACTTTATCATTTTACTCTCTATGATGTGACAACATCTAAGTCTCTAAAAGTCGACTTGGAGAAATGACTTATGTCGCCATGACGACCTATAAACCTTTTTGAAGTTTACTAAATTGCCATTGCGACATGTAACTGTCTAAAAGTCGACTTGGTAAGACGTCTCCATGGTAAGATGTATGATTTCGAAGTCGACATGG
The DNA here is from genome assembly GCF_037042905.1 of Lytechinus pictus. Lineage (NCBI taxonomy): Eukaryota > Metazoa > Echinodermata > Echinoidea > Temnopleuroida > Toxopneustidae > Lytechinus > Lytechinus pictus. The sequence goes on from NC_087247.1 coordinate 25,639,137, forward strand.
CAACATACTCAAATTATAGTTGGCAAATTGCCATGTAGTGCTTGGCACGATAAAATATAGACGGCACTTACAAGCTTCCGTAATTTTCTGTTTCTCTTCACTCCCTTTTTTGTGTGTTTGAGGCGATGTGTGGTACGAGATTTGAGTTGATTTCATTGTTTTCTTCTTCAATCATAACATTCATATGTAATACATGTTTCATTACATAACAAACATAATATATTGCTTAGTGTTTTTTGGCATGAATCATTAAAAAAATGAACTACATAAAAAGTCATTCGAAACAGATCTGATCTACTACCAAATAATTTCAACATATACAGTTTGCAGGAGGATTGTCATTGTTGCTTTGAACAAAAATGACAAGCCCGGATTAACACTCATTAAATTGATTAAAACATTTATAAAGCAGAATGGCAATATTTGTTTATAATTTTAATGATGAAGATGGAGATGGTGAGGATTAGGATGACGGTGACAATGGTGAAAATGAAGGCCATGATGATGACGATGGTCATTGGAGAGTGTTTGGTGATGATAAATCAAAGGAAGAGTGAAGAGAGATTGGTTAGAGTTTGAATGTGTGAGCGTGTGCGTGAGAGGGGAAAAGGAAGCCTTTCTGCTTATTATTGTTAGCGTTTTTATTTAATTCTTCTTTAGTTTGTTTGATTTTTCATTATTATTAAGGAGCATTTTTTCAGTGAGAATTTGCTTCCAGAGCTATGTCCTTCCGTGATAATGACAACCCCCGTAAATGCATGTGCAGCTGGGTGTATGTTTATGTCATATATTTTGTTAAGGGGACATGAATTTTATTTTGTTGATTTAATCATGTACGATGCGTTTCACTTTTCTTAGGGGGCAGAAAAGGTTAAAAATGTGTTTCAAGTATCAGATTTTCAGGGCAGGCTTTCACAAATTCTTGAATAAACCTTAAAACATTCATTGATTGAATCTTCCGAAAACTGACAGGCCAGATCACAATTCCTTCATTCTATCTTTCATGGCCCTTAGCTCCTAAAATCATTCAAAGCTTCCTTTTCCTGACAGTATATCTTAAATTATACATGACTGAATCGTTAAATTTCATGACTTTTGTCCAGCCGTTCTTGTCACCTATTTAAACTCAAACATGTTTGTTGGTTTTGGGGGACGAGTAATCAATATAATGCTTTTGGCGTAAACCTTTCAGATTGTACCGCCATACAATACTGTTTTGAATGAATTAAACCGATACCTGGTAACTTTACCGATATTTTGGCAATGTTAAAGTGAAATTCTATTTTTTTTCACCCGTTTAACAGCATGATAAAGCAGAAAATCTTAAAAAAAAAAAAAAAATAAAACATTTTTTTATAATAATGTTGATGAATACAGAAAAGCTTCAAAAGAGTGGTTATCTAAACATGATTGAATGACTGAGTGTCCTTTCTTGTTATCCATCATTTTCTCTACTATCCATTAATCTATATGTCTGAGATGTTTATCATTTATTTAAGGGAGGGGAAACTTCTTTTTTCCGTCTTCTTGATATTGACTCCTCATTTACTTAGTCGAAACAGTAATGATAATGGCGTTGTTGGTTTTTTTTTTCAAAGCGCACATCGAAGAAAAGGCCTGGATTTTTTAAATTCTAATCCATTAGGATACCGTATTTGATTAATGATATCTGTTCATAAAAAAGTTTATTTGAACTCAAAGTGCAGTGAGAAACAACTTTAAAGGTCTATATATAGTTACAATATTATATTTCATATACATTGTCATTTCTGAAGTGCATTTTTAATTCTAATTGTTTTAATGCTAAAAGTAGTCAGTGTATTCATCATCTCTCTTGTTGACAATGTTTCCCATTATACTTTTAGTTTTACAACAAAATATGCAAAACAGTGACAGTTATGGCCAAGTGGGACATTACTCCACAATTTGCAACTACTTTATACCATCTGATTATAACCTCTTTAGTGAGATTAGCCCACTGGAGTGGCGCACAAGGGCATGCTAAGCTGGTCAATAGAAATTGGATAGAAAAACCAACATGGGCTCGGTTTAACAAGCAACGATCTTATTGTATACACGCGCCACCTATAAGGGTATCGATTTAACAAGCATGTCTGTTGAAAATAAACGTTCGTTTCCCTCAACGCTTTACCCTTTCTATATCTTATCGAAGAGGGATCGAAAATGCCATTCATTCAGTTGGATATTTCATTCATTAACTGACTGGAGGCAGAACGCTCGTCAAAAGGATTTATCGATGCAAAACCCAGGAGTCACCGGGGCACAAGTACCTAGAAAAGCAATTAACCAGTAATGATATTGGTCATTCTGCTCCCAGTTCCTTGGTGCACTTTTCATATGATCAGTATTTCAGAAAAGCTTCAAAATTATGATCTGTGACGTGCGAAGTTACTTTTTAGCTACCAATATTTAGTCAGTCTACGCCATCGGATTTGCATCCACGATACCTCTTTGGAAAAATGTATGCGTCATTACGTAAGATGATATATTAGGCGAGCTGATAAACGATGGAACGAGTATGGGGTTGTGAATATCTAGTTTGTGTAATAATGAACTCCTTGTTGCTTTATTTTTGATAAACAATAATGCACTAACCTGATGGAGAGGTGAGACACAGTAGTGAGGTGGAAAAAAAATACGCCATGATGGGATGAACAGGACTGTCATATTTTGCAAAATGGAGGAAGCACAAAACCACCTGCTGATCATTTTAATGGTTTACGATAAACTTGCTTTGTAATGAGTGGATCTATGAATAGCTAGCTTGTTGACATTTTGATAGATGAATATTAAGTGGTAAACGGTGACTTTCAACATTTCGTTTGATATCAATTGCAATGGTGAATTCAAACGCCACGATGGCAAATGTGACAAATGCAAAGAAAAGTAAGGGATCAGGGAAGTCCAGAGATGTTCATCGAGGAAATTTTAGCGCATACCAACGCGAATTAGACTCTATCATAAAGGACCTTAAAGACACCAATGACCCCAAACCAAACAAAAATCCAGTACGAAATAAAGCTGCCAGTGAAGCCTGTGTAAAGCAAAGATATAAATCCTCAAAAACACCCGAGGCAAAACCAAGAAGAAAACATGGCAGTGAAAATGCTAAGTTAAAACCCACTCTGAACCCTGTACAATTAGAAAAGCTAGAGTCCACTGCATTTGCGGCACTCCAGGTTATTCAAAACACAGTGGTGTCAATTGACAAACTTCAGGAGGAGGATATTTATAAAGAAGGAGATGAGAGCGTGGTGGCAGAAAATACAACATGTGAAAGTTGGTATGGGGTAGAGAAGTGGCAAAAAGGAACATTTCACTCAAACTACCAAGTTTCCAGAGCATTAGAATCTAAACGTAGAAACACTGTGGAAGACAGTAAAACGAATCCACAAATCCCCGATCAACGAGGGATAACGGCAATAGGGTTGGGTGATCTTAAGCCGTTCAAAAACGGAAAATCCACAGAACAGCACAAAACATTTAAACATGGAAAAAGAGGGGAGGAAATCTTTCAAAATGGCCAACGAAAGGGAGTGGACGACAATTTGAATATTCAAGAAATGCCAAACAAAATGAATGATCATATTAATACTGGTGGGATTGCAGCTGAACCTCAACTGCAATCAACGACGGTTTCGACACAACCAATTTCCCACACCGAGAGAGGTAATTTGGTTGCGGAGGCAAGAAGCAATGCACGACTGAAAACCAACCAAAGTAATTTTCAAAAATCGATTGCAAGTTCTTCATTAAGATCATCGGGGAAACAAATGATTTCGACACGGACTCCAATCGATGGCGACACGGGAAGATCAAACCCTAAGCAATCAGGATCAAATACAATCCATAACCAACAACTCATAGAATCAAGTACACAAACGGATGTCAACCGTGCCGAACTTGATGCTTCAACTGACATCACCTATCCAGATCAAACTTATTTGCCCCGGGGCTTACTTGGGCGAGAAACTGAAGGAAGCAAAGTCTCGGTTGCATCTGACGGTAATGAACTTCAGAGAGGCAATGCAGAAAGTTATTTATCGAGAATGAATGATGGGGACGGTCAGAAAGATCTCCAGGAGGAACTTGACAAGCTGAAAGAAGGTAATGAAGATCTTGAAAGGCAATTAAGAGAGACCATCGACTTTGAGGTCCAGGCGATGAAAGCTTACATCAGACTCGTCAAACAACATCGACAACTGAAAAGGAAATTACAAGGTTAGTTGTCATTCATTTCATGATCGTCAATCCTGATTTGAGCTTTTTTGTTGTATACTCTCACTTTTCCTTCATTTTCAATAATATGTTCCTTCACCTTGATCTTTGATATTCTATAAGGAAAGCACTAGAGTGTGCTAAAGTGGATGCAGGGGCTTCCATTCACCTATGATTGTTTAGGTAGTAAAAAGGGGAAAGGGCCTATCTCAATAAATAAATAAATAACAACTAAATTAATAAATAAGTAAATAAGTAAAATAAATAAGTGAAAATAAAAACATAAAAAATATATAAAGAAGACATAATAGTATTGGAAAGAGAGGTCTTGCTCCTGTGAGTCTCTATATTTAACCTGTCATTAGATAAAAAGAAGTGATGTCACCTTTATATTCTATTTTCCGACGCCCCCAGATAATCACAAAATTGCCAAATTATGTGCGATGCTTGGATCGCATTCCTTCTATTTCAAAAGGACGTTTATATCTGTTATTGAGAGTTTAATTCTCAAGGAGTTTATACAATTTACATACAAAAGATAGAGGTTAACTTATTACTATAAAAGTTTTTTTTTGTGAAAAAGACAACTGTCAGTTGAGACGGAAGGTCATGCATGTCAACATCCCTGACAGACAAGGGAATCACACACGATATTTCTTCTTTTTTCAGAAAGAAAACATTCGAAGAAAGAGTCGTGATAAAAGTCATTATGCTGTCATTAATATTATCAATAAAATATTGACAGGAGAAAATTGGAAATTGGCATTTGGCATCATTTAAGACTGATATTACAAACATCATTCACCTGTTTATACTTGGTCAACCTTATGTATTGTGAAAGGCTATCTGGTCAAATGTAGAACAATGTGGCTTCCTTTTCAAGGAGAATGTATTTTATCATTCATGACAGTGTGGTTCTAAACCGGTGGAAGACGATATACCCTTTTGTCATTTTTGGTAACGTTTACGTCTTAATACCAAGGGAGTTATATCACAACGCACAGCGAAATCTTCTTTCGAGGACAAAGAAATCTTACAAACCAGCAAACTCTACTGAGCTACGTTTTCTGGACAATATTGTTGAGATAAAATTGATCGAGAACTTATCTTTGATTTCAGAATTCGATCTTACTCAGTGGATTGAATCTACACAGCAAATAAATGATAAGAACTTATTGTGTCAAGATAAATCAAAGTTTTATTTCCGTCAAAGATAATACATTTCTGTGTAATATTTTTCACCTTCATAATGTTCATAATCATTTCCATTTTATGTAAAAAGAAATAAAATCAAATAAAAATATCAAGGAATTCATGCGTCTGAAGTGAGGGTTTTCAAACAAAACCACTTCATTCATAATAAATGTTAAAAAAATATATGAAATAAATGATACAGTAAAAACGCATTGCTGTTTCGGGTAACCCTGGCAATCGACATTCTTCCTAATTAATATTAACATTCCTGAATTATCGAGTTGTCTTCACTCTAAAAAAAGATTGAGTACAAATTTACCCAATATTGGATGGAATGGGCAGAAGCATGTTTGCTGCGTATTGGGTAAAATGCAAGTTTAAAGGGTAAATTTCAACGCAACATTGCGTAAAATTTACAAAGCATTCGGTATCATTTTACCCAGCAAGCATACATGTTCCCATTTTACCCAATATTGGGAAAACTGTTTTTAAAGTGTTGCTGCAAGATGGAAAGATACACCCCCTCGGAACAAAACACTATTGATTCGGAATGAAATTGAGGAAGTATTTAAGTAGGCATGAAAACATGAAATAAATATGAAAATAATTATAGATTCCGATAAGAGTTAAAACTAATGACAGAAGTACATGAAGCATGTCATTACCATAAAAAAACACGGAACTGTACGCCCAAAATGTTGATGAAAGAAATCCCAAAGAAATGAGCAATTGCATTTAATTTCATGGTTCAATATTATCCATCCATTAACTTTCCAACAATAATTTAAATGCAATTAAAAATACGTTTACAATATCATGGTTCAATATTTTGTATTTTCTCCTCCAGTATTTGGATAGGGGTGTATATTGGACTTTAATCGAATTTGGAATTTTGCGCTCATTTTTTAGTAGTCCACTGGGCGTCGACCATATTTTAATACGTGTCTCGTGTGGATTATGCACTCCAGAGGATTGAATCTTTGCATCGCTTCGAGTGTTATTGACAAGGGATTGAATTTCTTTACACAAAACTTTCTCTTCTTGCCCCTTTTCATTCCCAGAGGATATTAACAGATCTATCTGTTTACAATTATGCTCTGCTGGTTTTACTCATACGACTATGATATATTACATAACATATATTGGAATGTATATTGTCTGATCTAATATGATTTTTGTATAACCCTTTCATTACTTTAGGGGTTAACTTGGAATGGAAGGGGAAAAATACCTTTTCGTGCCACTTATCATGGTTGAAATCTATTTTAAAGAGAGGCTTATACATTTATAACCTATTTAAATTTGTACAAAATCCTCTCGAAAAGCATGTTGTACTGAACAGACCACCTGAAAAAAAAAATTTCCATGATGGACAAGGGAAGAAAGTGTGCTGAGTTGGTACCATTCTTTATCTTGACAGTCATCAAAATGGCGGCATCAAAGACAATAATAAGCGCAAAGAACTTTATGGTATCGTGTTAAATCTGCCATTTTGCATACAATTTTGTGAGAACTCATTATCTAAACATGAAAGTAATCCCTTATAAGCGTATAGGGCTCACTTCTGTAAATTTAAGTTTCTTTTTCTTGAGCAACTCCGACATTATACCTACGAACTTTGCATCCTTTCTCGGGGAAGATGTAAAGGGAACAAAATGAATTCACAAGCCGTCGAAAAAATACACACCGCTCTCCATTGTCACCAATCTGTAAAATAAATAAGTGCATAAATGAAGAGGTTTTCCCTTGTAATGATTTCTCAGTAACACATGGGACACGTGAACACAATTAGTTGTTTGTATTTTTACGTTTTAGGTTACTGGCCGAAAAAGAAAAAACAGAAATCAATTTTGTAAATCATTGATTGAATTACATGACTTTAGAAAATACAAATATGCTTCAAAATAGTTATTTGTCAGGAAACAATTGAGATTTATTTGATTCTGCAACATAAATTTTTATAAAGAGTGAAGTAAGTTTGAAATTTTTAACAATTTATTGCTCTCAACACAACAGAAATACGAAAGTGGTGCTTGGGTCGTGAAAATTTTCTTCGTCGAAGAGGGACTTACAAAATGGAACTTCAGATGAAGACGGAATGTTATGCATTCCACTGTTAGATAGTGTTTTGTACATAGTAAGTATGTGTGTATGTTTATTTTCTGTTAAAAATTAATAAATACAACTTTACTTAATTCAAACTCGTGACGTTAAAGCTTGATCGTCACACGTAAAAGTTTTAAAAGTTGTCATGTCACTTAAACAGAAACACCCACATTGACACACTCTCTCACTCACACACTCACCCTCACACACATTTATATTTAAACAATATTATTTCAATTCACCTGGTTCCATTGCGGTTCGTTTTCATTCCTCTCAGTTTTGTTTTATTCATCTCATTGCAATCAAAATGAAATAAATCACATGCGATTGGAAATAAGTGGTATTTCAGATTACAGATTTACAGATTGCCATATAGTTGTTTTGCACGGCCCCATCGAATTTTTAATCTTGATTAGTTAATTATAATGGTATGTTCGACGATCTGAACTACGTTTAATGCTCCTTCTCATTTGCAGCTTTTTTATGCATGCATATGCCAAAAAATTCGACGGCAAATTCACTACCCATTTGCTGTTTAAGTACAATTAAGATATTACAACTAGCTCAATGAAAAGTAAACATCAACATCAGAAGGGAATAGCACATGAATGTGAGGAAATGATACTAATAATAATGAATCTAATTTGGGCAATTATTATGCGTCCATCATGAAAAGATTCTCATGGCACAGTTAAGAAAGGAAAAAAAAAAAGAAACCTGAGAGGAGGAAGAATATTTACTTAAAAGCTTGCGGCAATAGTGAAAGTTTGAAAGTAGTAAAGCAATAAATATTGACACAGACATGATCCCACAATGATGATAGGTAGTTAATGTCTCTTATGATTTTCCATACAAAGATTTTTTAATTTTTTTTTTATCAAACTCGACATTCGGGAGAATGCTAATCATACTGATGGGTTTGCCATTTAGTGGCACAGTGGCTGTTTTGTACTAATGGATTCCTTCCTCTCCAAAGAGACCCTAAGTTATGTCCACCACTGATCTTCGACCTCATCTTGAGAAATATCATGAAAATCGATAATTATCAAAATAATGGTATGTATCATAATTTAATATAAACAAATCTATCATGAATAATTTGGTTACACAAATCCAAACAAAAAAGGAAAGAAGTAAAATCAAGAAGTAAAATACTGTACAGAGAATTAAATTGGGTAAAGCATCTTCATGCACTGTCATTTTCATAAATTGTAAAAGATGAATTTTGACAGGATTAAGGAGAACTCTGACCTTGCATCTAATGTGATATTAACTCCATTATATTCTACGTCAGACTTAATTAGACGTTATATTCTTGTGACATCGGCTTCTATTATTGAAAGAAGTGTGTTACTGATCAAACTTTCAAACTGTCAGTATGACCATTGTCCATAATCCAATGTCAAATCGCAATTCCATTCAGTTGTTCTTTAATAACAAAATGATTTTGCTTATGATATAAAATCAATCTGATCTTTGTGATTTACTTTTTTTTACAACCAATGATAACATGATGTTATAATAATAATGATGAGGATTCTTATTCTCTCAGGGTAGACACTTTAGCTCCTATAAACTGTAATTCCAAACGGACCTTGCATAGCATAATAGGTGATGTTTAACATTCTTCTTCATAGTATGTAGAACGTCTGACAAGAAGACAGGAGGTCCCATTTTTACGTCTTTGGTATGACTGGGCCAGGGATCGAACCGAGGACCTCCCGTTTATGAGGCGGGTGCTCTACCACTGAGTCACCATCTCGGATATTGAAAAAAAAAACCTTAATCTGACTCTTGAAATCTTGAAAGGGTGTGTGTGTGTGGGGGGGTAGGTGTGGGTGTGTAGGTAGGGATGTGGGTAAGTGGATTGGCGGTTGGTTTTGCGCCGATGGCGTATCTTTAAAATAATAAAACAATACTCTAGGAAAGTGCAAAACGCAGTGTTACTTCCAACACCTGGCGCCAGAGTATAGGTGCTGAAATGGTTCTCATTCCAACTTTTGACGTAGGTAATAGTCTTCCTTTTTTTTTCTTTTCCCCTTCATTTGTCTTTTTTTAGGGATGTTCTTTTTGTGTCCACGTGGGTAAACCGAATAAGGGCCCTTTGACTTTTCTAGGAGCTTCACTGGATCGCGGGAATGAGGTCGGCGTGAACTGGAGTCGTGTTCACTTTGCACAAGACTGATTCGATCCGGACAGGTCTCAAATCAATTCAGGGGCAGTGGAAGGATTTTGAACGTGGTAGTGAGGTTGACGCAAAAAAATCACTATCAGAAAGAGATTGTCACTTTTTACGTTTTGTTCACGTTTATAAAAAAAAAAGAGGCCCCGCCCCCGGTTCTGCGACCCTTGTAATTTATGTATTTTGGGTGAATATTAAGTAAGAATGTGTATTGTGATGTTGCCTATGTTATGGAGGGTGAGCGCGTGTGTGCGCGTGGTGTGTGTTCCAAGGTTCCTCCCTCGTCCCATCTTTATTCTCAAGGGAGAGACTGTGTGGTATGTGTATACTTGTGCAATTTTTGTTTACAAATATTAGTAACGAAATGCGTGCGTGTGTGGGTGGGTGTGTTTGTATGTGGATATTAAACAACTTTCAACTGCGTTCATGGCCATGATGGCCATACGGATCGGGTCCAGGAAATTTCACGACCTAATACATTACATAAGTGTGGACAATTTTCTTTGATTTCACTTTTAATGCCTGTCATGAACCCGGTTGCTTCTCTTCCTCTTTTACTTCAGTTTTTTTATTTATTTTTTAAAATTTATTTATTCAATAAGGGGTAGCCCATTCAACATCAGTTGATCTCCCATGGGGCCCCTATACACAAGAATATAATAACAGAAAATATTTACAGATTAAAGCATTCAAAATAACTTAACATATGCAAAAAATGTAATACAAGCTGAATTGCGAAGACATCAATAATAAACATTGCAAAATTAGAGAGATTATTTCAATGGTATTCAAACATTCAAATACATAAATTTTACAAAGTAGTAAGTGCCAGCGAAACCTTAATTGTCAATCGACCTGAGATGTTTTTTAAGATTATATTTAAATGAATTTAAAGATGACGATTCCCGTATGATGACCGGCAAGCTATTCCACAGTTTTGGACAGGCGTAAAATAAGGAATGCTTGCAATAATCAGAACGACACCTTGGAATAACAAGATCGTGACTGACGGACTGCCTCGTATTTTTCGAATGGGTTTTGTTTAGATCCTGAAAATAATTTGAGTAGTATTCTGGTGCGAGTCCATGAACACATTTATAAACAAATATATATCGAAAATAAATGATTCTGTACTTGAAGGTCGTCCAATCTAGATTTGAAAACATTTCTTTAGATGGGGTATATATGTGACAACTAAGGATCAAACGGGCTGCTCTTTTTTGGAGTTTGGTAATTCGATCCACATGAATCTGAAAACGATTTCCCCATATCTCACAACAATAATTCATTTGTGATTCAATAAGGCACATACATAATGATTTCAGAGTATCATTTTCTACAAAAGGATGAATTCTTTTTAACATAGCAAGTCCAGCAAATATTTATTTACAAACAGAATCTACTTGATCATGCCACAAAAGATGTCTATCAATTATAACACCTAGACATTTGATACTAGAGCATTGACTTATATCGTTACCATTATGGTTTATTTGAATACAATAATTTCTATATATATGAAGTTTTTGTTTACTCCCTAAGACCATGACTTTTGTTTTCTCTGTATTCAGATATAATCGGTTATCTGAAATCCATTTGCTTATAGAATTAAATTCAAGTTGTAATTTATATTCTACTTCTTGAATAGAACTACCGGTGACATACAGAGTGGTATCATCTGCGTACATGATTACATTTCAATCCTTTAGGACACGGACCACATCGTCAAGAAATATATAAAAAAAGAAGTATTGTTTTCCCCTGGAAAATCCTATGTACTGAGTTTTTACTGACACTTTTAATAATCGGACTAAATTTTTAATGAAATACTTCATAAACATATAAATTATGAGTTTCTGGATACTTAGGATTCTTACCACTTCTTATATGGATTAGTACTTGACGTGACGAGGTCTGAAATAAAGGCCATTATAAGCAATAAGTATTGAACAGTAAATTTTGTTTGTTTTAATATCAATATCAGAATGTTGATTCAATAACGGTTATGTTTATGATAAAAGTGTAAGGGTGTAGTGGTTCTGACCCTCGCATTTCAGTTAAAGGGTCGTGTGTTCGAATCCTATCAATTTCTGTCAGCAAGGAATTTATCCAAGTGAGTGGAATTGGTGACCAACGACTTTGTTACTTGCCTGGTGGCTCATCTTTATTTGATTGTCATAGGGTTGTAATATCATTGGAAACATTAAGGACAGTAGAGTAAAGTAGCTGTGCTATGTAAGTGGACCTACATGTATATCATGATGTTTTTAATCCAGATTGATTGAATGGTCGGTATACAATATTACGATGCATTTATACTTTAACAAATATGTTCATAATAAAATGATACCCACTATTGTGGCGTCTTCACAAACGGAGCTTTATTTGAGTTCATAACCATCAATGGATCATTATGGAATTCATGCAACGCAGGTATATTTTCTCCCGTATAGAGATGTAATTTAAGGGGTGTATTAAAAAAAATATACCATTGATATATGCAATTTGTTATACTGTATACTGGTTCGCCATAAACTAATTGGTACCCTCATTACACGGCCCAGCATGTGTAATTTGCAATATCAGGATCATTATATGTTGCTTCAATGCCTGTAATATCACCTATAGCGTAATCCCTCTGCCATCATTATTTTATCTATTTCAATTCAGACTATTATATGATATTGCACGTGCCACAACGTGTTAGCTTTATATTTTACGTCACGGCTCCAGCTCTCACGTAGATGCTATCTTTTTTATCATCTTTTTGGATAATATGATTTATAAAGTGAACAGAACGTGAAATAATAGTCTAGCGTTCCACACGGCTTCATTTGAAATCCCCCATTAAGCCTACAAACAGGCGTCAACTCGGCTTACAAAATGCTGAATATATGATTGCGACCCATCTGATCGATATCCCTCTCTGATTTGTAGTGTCAGACATCTTTCATCATATGTCATTCGTGAATGGATAGAATAGTTAATTTCCAGCTTTAATATGGCTTCTTCTACTTAAGGAAGTGATGACGACCTATTTGGCACCTTCCCGTTATCTACGTCTGCATTATAGAGACAGGTTTAATTGTGACGTATCTCATCTGGGTCATTGGTCTCTACCACATACTTGTATTTATGTCCCCTCTCATCTCCTCTTACAACCAATAAACATGAAGTATACACGCAAACATCCAATACCACCATTTATCCGAAAGTATAAATTAAAGTATGAGAGGATGATACCCGCGGGGAGATATTTCAAAACTGTCCCCTCAAGTTTGGATACATTGGCAAATGTTGGGAGACAGTATCCACCCCGGTATTTACCCATGATTTACTTATAAAATGATTTATTAAATACTATTATCATTATTATTTGTTTGGCGTCACCTGTGCCTGGGAGGCGAAAAGCGAACTGAATCTCTGTGACCCGCATGTCTCTCCTCCCGATATAACTGATTGGGGAGTGCAGGTGGACCACTTCGCGGGGTTTCCCTCTACTCTTTTCCCCCCCTTTTTTTTAATAGTGCAGTGGGATCTTAATGGGCAAAGATGGTGACTCTCCTCTGCACGGGCCTCCATCTAACGTCCTATCCTGTAAATAAAATATAATTTTCTTGAATATTAGTATTATACATCAATAGTAAAATAGAAGCTCTTAATGTATATTATTACAATATACTATACGTAAATAACACTATACGGTATGTAGTCAATTGAGCATGTTTGTATAAGTGAGAAAAGAACGATGGAAGCTATATGAAAGCATTCTCATGAATTTGTTTACCTTGATTGAATATAAATTGAAACATAGAAAACAGACATAAACATGATAACCAGCCCAAATAGATAAAAAAAAAAAGATAAATGAATGAAAAAAATGCATTTTTTTATAAATCTATTTTGCTGAACATTATAGGTTAATCCTAAATTTCTGTGATACTGATGAGCCAAAAATAACGAATATTCGATATCTGAATTTGAAGACCATAATAGGAATTTGATTAGTATTTGACTAGTATGTATAGCCTTCGGGCTGAAAGCTCATCTTCGCTTGTCAACATGTATTATTGCTGGATAAAGATCATATCCCAAGAAGCAAAGAGAGTCGCTAGTTTCCATGTGCCTGTTATTTTCTTTTAGTTCCCATGTAATTCACGGTGCATATACTCCAATCTTGTCGCCTGAAAATACACACAATTTATCACTGCATCTCTTAGCACAATCCGCGCATTATCTGATTATAATTCCTTTTCTATGGTTTTGTCTTTAGGTTTTTTTTTTCAGACACTCCAGTCGCTGAGAAACACAATAAATACTTAAGAGGTTGGTCTTCTCACAGATTTCTTTTCAAAGATTTGCATAGTTTTTCGTCCTCGAAACATCACCCTCTTCACAATATACTTTGTTCCCTATTTCCCGGTCCACATCTGCATGTGAAAAAAAAAAGAATAGTGTATGGGCCTATTTTAGTCATCTCTGTATTTTTTTTATTTTTCACAGTGATTCGAAACGTATCAATGCCAGTAATTTAATAAAAAAGAAAAAAAGAAATAGTCTTATGGGTTAATTTTCGATTATAATGATATACTCAAAATATTTGGTAGATTACGTGAACAATATGGATATTTTTAAAGCAATAACATGGAATAATGGTGACTTCAATCTTCAGGCTATTTGCCATGTAGACTTACGCTCTAAAAATATTGGGTAAGAAATGCTCCATGAGGGTAATTATGTGTCCAACCAACATTCGGCATTTCTTTTGGGGCATTTTATTTATCCAGTGTGATAAAGAATTTTGCCCATTCTAAAATAATTGCTGCTTATTTTTTAACCTTACTGGACAATATGATTCCCGCCTTAGGTAAAATACTACCTCAAATTGGTTGGACACATAATTACCCTCGTGCTGGTTAAAATTTTACCCGATAATTTCACAGTGTATAATCTGCTACAACTACAACAAAAACAACAGCATCTATAACTACTGTATATACCGCTGCTACTGCTAGTACTACTAAGTATGTTTGTTTTTTCCTTTCTTTGTTTTTATTTTGTCCTGTTCTCGTGTATCGCTTTTTCATAATTATGCCTTGTTAAAGTAACGTTCTGTTCTCAATTTTGTTACTCGTTTGTCCAATTCACTTATCCTGTCATATCATCCTGACTCATTTTTCTTTCATTTTGGGACAATGGGACAGTAACAGATAAATTCTTATCAATACATAAAAAGACATTTATATTTAATTTACATGAACCAAGATATGATTTGTATATTATATAAATTTTATGTTTTGTATTTATATGTCACTTACTCGTTTTATTGAAGGCAACCTTCGTTGAATGGCTCTTCTCCAGGAAGATACAATTTAATTTCATTATGTTGTATTAAATTTCGCCTTACTTTGCAAATTTATTGTTTAAAAAAATAATAAATTTCTTTTCAATATTATTATCAATGAAATGGAATCGCGAAGAAAAGTCTCAGAAACAAAAACATACCGTTAAAGAGAATAAAACTCGAATATGATGGGAACAAAAGTGTGGAAAGCGAAACTTCGCCTTCTCGAAGTAGTTATAGGCAACATTATCTTGATAAGTGGGTTCCTGAAGTATTATTTCGATATCTCATCACTCCCGTTACCTCATACAATCATATCTTATCAGATCCTATCTGGCCTTATCTAATATTATCTCTCTCTTATATATTTCTTATCTCAATTTTACATTATATCATATTGTTATTTTCTTCGATTATATTACATGCATCTTGAAACTTTTGTAATATTTCTTTTTATTTCCGTTTAATTGTGTTTAGGTTCTGTACCATTTTTGTGCATTTGCTGATAATAAATACTATAGTGTCAATAAATTGATAAATTCATACGCGCCCGAAAGAGTGTCTTGAATTGAATTGAAATTGAACTTTCGAGAGAGTTCTTTTTTAATTCTGTAAAAATTGTATAATTTGAGGGCTAAAAATATTAATGTAGTAAAGATTAGTTCATACCATAGAGATATGTTATTAGTATGTATATCTGTATCTCTATGGTTCATACGGACCTATTTAGGCGGTGCTGCACCATCCCGAGTTTGCTCAATCTCGAGATTTTAGCCCGATCAGCCCTCTTCGCGATTAATCTCGAGATTCAAGAAACCCCGTCTGCACCATCCCACGAGGAGCTATATCTGCTCGAGCGAGGCAACAAGCCCGATATTCCAGGCATGCGCACTTTCGGATCTTGGAGTTTCAACGACCCGCGCTTTTGAATAACTTCCCGCGATATATATGCAAGCAATGAACTCCTTTCACTAGTACTTTCGCCGAATTCAACCGGTGTTATGCAACAATCCTTTCAGCTCAGCGAGTGAAGAAGTGATGTATTCTTCGTGAAATATGATGGCGGAGTAGGAGGCAACGACAGAGAGAGAGAGAGAGAGAGGGAGAAGGAGGAAAGAAATGCTATTTGCTCACATTTTGCGAAGGAATAAGACAACACTGCTGTCAGTGTTGCTATTGAATATGACCATCGTCGATGTGATGAGCGCCTCCCCCTTCGGTCTGGTCTCTCCCGGGGTCTCTCCCAAAATCCATTCACTGGTGGGGACACCATCGTTGCTTATGAACGCTATTCGCATGTATAAAGTTGACTTTCGCACGTGTTTATGTTTTGACCAAGAAGGAAGTGGAACGCGAATTGCATTATGGACTGACGTCATGAATAAATTACCCCGAGTCCAATCTCGAGTGCGTCTGCACCGACGAATTAGCGGGATAATTCGTAAAATAGCGCGCTATTTTGCAAATAAACCCGAGTTGACTTGGGATTGCAATCTCGAGATTAATCCTACGAACTAGCGCGATAATTGCGTCTGCACCGCCAACTATCTCGAGATTTTTCAGATCGGGATAATTTGCCGGATCAGAAATAGCGCGCTAATTTGAAACTTCGGGATGGTGCAGACGGCCCTTTTGAGACCTCGATGAGAAGGGGCGTTTCCGTGTATGGATTATCCAATGATGGTGATTATTTTCTCAGCGAATCGACCGTATCATCATTGATAATGCTTGAACATACAAGGAGGCTATTAAGAATTCTCAAACTGCTTTTTATTTGGCTGTTATGGATTAATTTACAGCGTAAATTGATAATTATCTTTGTAATAAAAATATTAGCATTCAATTTCAAATCAAAGTCGATTGTGTTGTTTCAGATATTTAAAGTATTATTGTATAATATCAAATGCATTTTGCATGGGATCATTGAACGGAAGATGCTTATGAATTAAACTTTAAGTATGATATGAACAATTATCTAAAATAATGAAATATAATCCCATTATAATGTAATGTGAAGTTAGTTATCGAACTACATGTATTTGTCACTCATTCGAGTAATTTTATTTTAAAGTCGGTCTACAAAATTGTTAACAGTCTGTTCGAATTCTTACACCGTAGTAACATAATATGTGGCAGGCCTATATCTCTGAAATATGTGCTGCCCAACAGTCTGTGGTTAATTCTTAATGTTCTCGCAAGGGATATTACACTCTAAGAGGATTTGGTAGATGTAATTTGAGTGTCAAACATTGAATTTAACGGGAATAATACATTTCAACTCTTCATGGTGAGTACGTCTCTCATATCTAATTTGAAAACTTACATCCCAACTTCTATAGGCATAATTACAATCATGGATCTATTCGTTCCACCACAACGGTTCATAATATGTTGTAATAATAAACATTGTGTCCGATAATTATGTCTACTTTGCATGGAGAAGCCGCTTCTATTAAGGCTTGAACAATTACTATAAAACATCAATGCAATCAAGAGGCTGTCTATGTGGTAGAACATTATTTCTTGTCCTTGCTGGCAGGATCGTAAAATCAAGTAATCAGTATACTACAAAAACTCAGGTAAATGGATCTAAACCTTGTTTACTTTGCTCCATCGGTATTATCCTTGATTCATAAAATGTATTATACCTCACTACAAACTAATTATCAAACTGTACAACTTATTCATTATAATAATTCAATTTGAAAAGCGTGAACAATTGTTATCGTATTAAATCCTCGTTTGTACACATCCCTTGATAATAAAGCATTACTTCTTATCAGGTTACAATTTATGGTGCCACACCTTTTGCTAATAACTGATCCTTGCTATGATCTATAGTATGACTTATTGGATATTTTCCTTCGAGACGAAACTTAATCAACTTATTTACATTTATTGCATCCGTATACTTTTCCAAGCGACCTCAATCAAATCCATTTTTAATCCTATATTCATTCAGTATTAATTTCTTTAAATCAATGTAGGGTATATCATTATTCCAGCTTTTTACTCGTTAAATATTTTGTACAATTCACAGTTTTCTGTGATTAACGGTGTGAAAATAGTGAACCCTTCTCCGTCCAGCAATATAACTTCATTATGACCTTTTTGATTGGATTTATTATACTTGTAAGTTCACAACTTGATTTTAGTCTATGTAGAATGTCTTAATTTACTCTAAAGCATGCGTTTATGATCTTTAAGGAAGGATTGAAGGATTATAACTCTTTACAGAAACTGGCATTGAACTACTTTTCCATCACACTCTAGCGTACCCGAAAGGAGGGGGAAGCAAGGGCTTGTCAACTAAAAAAAAAAGATAAAAATATTTCTAGGTACACCACGCCATCACTTGACCACATTTGTTGACTTCAGTATGGTCAGTATCAATAATTATCATTTGATTTACCTTATTTTTGCCGATTTTATGTGGAATATGTCGATATCCACTGTAGTGTTCTGTAAAATGAATTAAAAATGCAATTCACCAGTTGATATTTCCAGATGCGTGTAGAAGTTGCGCGCTAATTCAGAGGCCCGTCGTTTGCGTATTGAGTTACTTATACTATCGGATGGTGACTTCAAGAAAACCGTAAATAATTATTTAACTTACGGCACGTCTGTAAAACGATTCTAGGACATCTACCCCCTGGACATCCACCCCCCGGACATCTACCACCCGGACATCCACCCCCCGGATATCCACCCCCTTAGGACAAGTACCCCCTAGGACAAGTACCCCCTAGGACATCTACCCCCCGGACATCTACCCCCGGACATTTACCCCCGGACATCTACCCCCCGGACATCTACCCCCCGGACATCTACCCCCCGGACATTTCCCCCCCGGACATCTACCCCCCGGACATTTACCCCTTGGACATCTACCCCCCACGGACATTTACCCCCCGTATCCAAAATATCCGTGAGTAGATGCCCGGGGGTAGCCTGTCTGGGGGGGGGGTAAATGTCCGGGGGGTAGATGTCCGGGGGGTAGATGTCCGGAGGGTAGAGGTCCGGGGGGTAAATGTCCGGGGGGTAGATGTCCGGGGGGTAAATGTCCGGGGGGTAGATGTCCGGGGGGTAGATGTCCGGGGGGTACTTGTCCGGGGGGTAAATGTCCGGGGGGTAGATGTCCTAGGGGGTACTTGTCCTAGGGGGTAGATGTCCTAAGGGGGTGGATGTCCGGGGATGGATGTCCGGGTGGTGGATGTCCGGGGGGTGGATGTCCAGGGGGTAGATGTCCGGATACGCTGTAGAACACTCAACTAAATTCGAACTTGCACACGTTTCGAAAGTTCAGAGCAAATGAAACCAATCAGCATTTTGCTGAATACCGTAAGAGCGCCACCCACGACATAAATATCATAGGTTCATTGAACTGGACCAATAGGTGTTTAGAGTTCTTTTCTGGATTACACTGTATCACAATTTGTGAAAAGAAATAATATGTGGAAAAAACATCCAATTGTATGATTGTTTATTTTCTCGATTCTAACCGCATAATGCTTCCTGTCGTGTTAAATCATACCCTCTAAATGGTATCGTCTAGAACATATAGGCCCTGTAAATCTCGGGTGAACTAGTTGGAGATGTGGTGTCAGGTTAAGTGAATCATATAGGCCTTTCTTCTATTGATTTCATCTCTGGATAATCGATAGTAGGATAAAGCAAAACAAAACAAGTCTATTGTAAATGTAAGAAACCTTTTGGTCATACATGGTCATGGTTCACAAACAAAGAAAGGCATCGGTTGTTAGAAGTGCGTTGGTAAAGTAACGTGCATGCAACGAGACAGTGGTCTCATTCTTTTAAAGAAGAATCATGCTATCCCAGCTACTTGCTTCTCGAATAAAAAAGGGCAATTTAATCCTATTCGTGTTGAAAAAAAGAGGATTGAATGTCAAGGACAAAGAATAAATCTCCATTGAGCAGTCCGCCTTGGTGGACATCTCTACAGATTAAGTCATTCACAACGAAAATTAGAAGTTGCCAGACTTTGATCATTTGATCCAGAGCTTGCAGTCGGAAGATGACGACGTTGGCAGAACAAAATTGTCTGCTGGCATTTAAGAAAAAAAAAACACGATAGGTTTCAACTTCTCATAAATTTGGATGGAATGATTTAAGAATAGGCCTAATGGTGTCTAGAATAAGATCACAGACGGCCATTACATAAAACACTGTCTTTATGTTTTACTGGTGGGTCTATCGACTGCTCAAGAAAAGGATAACAGTGAATTGAAGTCAGCTAGGCATGTCTGCACTCTCTTTGTGCAAATGGGCGAATAATTTCTCATTCATACAGAACACAGGATATCCAGTTTAATGCCCTCGGTTTATGGTTGGTGATCGACCATTGTCCAGCCTTTTTTTTGATACGGTGACGAGCTCAAGCTATGTGCAATTATCGTGGCGTCTTTTTCTTGCGCGAGACTGTCTTCGGTGGCGGATGGTGAAAAAAAACTAGAGCGGAGAATGAGATTCAGTACGGTTCACCAAGGCCACGTTAACACGGATGTATCTCGGTTTGATGGGTTATTTTGACATGTCTCTCTATCTAAGCTGGAACTTTGCCCTTGTTTGATACGGTGATCAAGGATTTCATTAATGTCGATCATGTTGGACGATTTCCGGTCATGCCGGTTGAGTCTCTCAGGCGTTTCTTACTTCGAAGACATCTTGGAAGCAGATGAAGAGTCTGGTGAGTATAATCATATACCGGTACAATCATATAAGTATGCCACTATGTATTTCCCATGTAACTTGCCGATCGCGAGGACATTGGATTGAAGTACGTTTGATATATAACTCTGCTTTGAGTATTTGGATCATGGACATTTTTCATTCGAATTTTCTTGAACCAACATTCACATTCCACGGGAATATATATATTTTTAAATCAAACGTTCTAGGTCTACAGGCCTAGACAAATGGAGAGTGAAAGGAAGATGGTACGAGATATGGATTAACTGTTTAATTATTATTGATATATTTAACACCTGGGTGGAGAGTGGGAAATTGTGGATTGACACCTTGCCATTGGATTCGAACGCACGACCCTGTGGTTAAATGGCGAGAGTCAGAACCATTATACCACGACGCTTCCCTCGAGCATTAATGAGCGCTTCTTGTTACGTTCTATGTTACAGTTTTTTCTACAAAATTCAACTATTACTAATATACGCACTTAACATTACTTCGATGTTTTCTTTCCTGTGTTAGAACACGCATTGGGGAAGGGATAGGGAACTAGGGGAGTAATTCTTAATCAGTTTCTCATCAAGCCAACGTTATTCTTGAAAAAAAATGGGCAGAGATAATAAAAAATAAAATTAGAAGAAATACAGCAAAATGTCTTATGATGCAGGTCTATTTATTCACGAATCTGTCCTTTAGGTTGCCTTTAAAAAAATATATATAGGAAAGAATGCGACGCTGATCCAGTGATACAGGAATCAAGTTATAGTGCCTCTCCGTATTGTGTTGAAATATGTAGTTTGCATCTGCGCTGGACAAGGTAGTGTTTTTATTTTCGCCTCGCCTGGCTCGCATCATCATTTTGCCAGCGGGGAGGTTGACGGTGAAACGCATTTTCATCTGAAAAATTCATGAATGTCTCCTCAAATAGCTAGAAAACATCGTTTCTCTCCTGGTCAATTATCGAGTAGATTAATGTGCCTTTTCTTCATCGACGTTGCCAGTCAGCCATGCCAGGTCACGGATGATTGATATTTCTGTTCATCTTGAATTTGTTTAGCAATGATGACAAGAAAACAAGCACCGCCAAGTTTGCCGATAGCCAACTCCACACGTACGTATACCTTGATTGACACCATTATTAACGTTTGATGATATTGAATGGGACATATTCGGGGCAGATGTTACAAATGTCCTAAATCAAAATTACAACAATTGTTATTTGTTAATTGCAAACAGGGATTTGTATCAACGTTCTATATGCATATGCCGCGGATATATGACTGGAAATTGAGCTTTCTCGTGGACTTGTTGATGGGTGGTTTTGGCGGGGAATCGAGTATTTTGTGATTTGGATTTTGGTGGTATTTTGTGTTACTAAGGACGCCATGTCTGTGCAGGTATACCGCTTATATCCCCATCTGTCATCTAACGCTTATTGACCCCCCTAACCTTTCTGTGGTTCTACTCGGAAGGAGGTCGAAATCGAGACGTTTCCCCCGCATCAAAAACAAGACATGATTTGGAGACATTATATTAAGGTTTCAATCAAATTTAGACTGCATACCAGAATGTAGCCACCACATTTTGTTCTGATTGCATAATTTAAAAACCAAGTTCGCCCCAAATTTAAGTTTATGTGAATTGATATAAAAAAATCGTTCAAGCAAAACACTCTACACTTTATCAAAATCGGATGAAAAATAATAGATTTATGACATTATTAACTTTTGCTGGATAAAAAACCCCAAATACGCCACTGGTGATCAAGGAACTGCACAAGAATGCGATTAAGTTTATTTAAATCAGAAAATAGTATAAATACAAGCGAAATTCGCAGTTGACGTATTATTATTACCCGACCCCATCATCTCCAACAGCTAAAATACGTTGGAAGATTTTGCTTAGAAATGAATACATTATTCTAAATTGCTATTCAAAAAGTCTTTGGTCTACTACATACAACATATTTAAAAATATAAGCGAAATATTTTTTTTTTTTATATTACGTTTAAAAAAGCAAATCAATATGTGAATCATCAAAATAAGGAGTGTTTTTTAAAACTGCACATTTTCCAATTGTTTTGCCCCGAGTTAATTGAATTTTGCAAATGTTCTTAAACAGCATGTTTGCACGCGACCACGCAATGTAAAAATGTGAGTAAATTGTGCATATAGGGGAATGGGAAAGTTTATTGATTTAACTTAATACAAAACTGAGTGGCTTGATGTTAATTTGAGTTTACTAGCAATTTATATAAACGACCAAATTACACGGCTGGGCTGAGATATTTTAAATTGGATGCAAATAATAGGGTGGAAATTGAAATAAATTGATATTTTATTTGTTGGCGTGGGAAAACAACGTTTAAAGGGTAAATAGGTACAGTGTGTATTTTGTAAGGCAACTCTGAAACTTGCATTTATCATATTAACGAAATCATATGTCTAAATGAACATGACATCAATTATGTAAAATTGTTAATTGCTAGATGATTAAGCAGTGTAAAAAATACGAAAATAAAAATGTATTTCAACATAGCAAATAAGCATAATTTATTTACAGTATTTCTTTATATGCATCCATCATAAATTGATTTTTTTTTTTCAAGTATTCGTTATCACTAAAAAATAATTAATTATCCTGCAATAAAAACAAATAAACAATATCGCCATTTCGTCCATTACCAACGATCTTATCCACTTCGTTTTCATCACTATCATAGTTTGTATAACTTTGGTAGAGCCCATTATTTTCGAAGATACGACTTGACCTTATTGTAATTCCAAGTCCACCCCCCCCAAAAAAATGATCTGCATATACAAGTACAAAAATGATACAAGCAAAACGCTGAAAATTTTATCGAAATCAGATTTAAAATAAGAAATGTGTGACATATAAAAGCTTCGCTTAAATTCACAACGTATATCTATCATTTGTATTTAGTTCAATACAACGGTATGCATATGAGGAACCAATATCGTCAATTATCTTCACATATAATATTTTATTTTCCCTATTCTATAATGTTTATCAGAGTTTGATTATACATGCACATGATTGTGCAATCAATTTTCAATGTATTTTTCATTTTTTTCCTTTTACTTCAAATAAATTTGTTGTTTGGTTGGACTTGATCTCTCGGTGGTATTATGTTAAGAATGATATTTGAAAGTAATAATTAATTATTTGTTAATTTTCCTAAATGGATTAAACAGTACTTAAACTCTTTAAACTTTTCGATTCCAATCAATTCAAATGTTCTTTAATCGCCTTAAAAGGTACATATGAAAATATATATCACAAATCATATATAAAATTATCAGGACAATATCAGGAAATTATCATTTCGTATAAAACATATATCAGTTTTGATCGTTAAGTACATTCAAAATTTTAATAATCGTTACACTCTCTCAAAACAATTGTTTGTCAATATGAACCTAACAGCAGTTAATTAAAAAACTATGTCAAAAATGAATCGGGATTTCTTGGTAAAGGTTGATATACCACAAGTTCAAATTACTTGAATTGTAAACATAACTGTGTTAAAAAAATATCTAGTACATTTTAAGACATCAACAGTTTGAGTTAGTAGTATACTTGAGTCAAATGTGTTCGGGGAAAACTAAATTGGACTTATTGGCAAGTAGATGACCTGGTTGTATGAAATAGTTTTATGAAGTTTCTGGACGGAAAGTGTAAGAGAGAGGTGGGGTATATCCGAAAACTAAGCCTACGCATAATATTAATGGATAACTGGTTGGGATTCTATGCAAAATTTCATGTTATAACATAACCAGCTGGAATAAATATAAACTGATTTACTAACGAAATCAAAGAAGTATTTTGTAAAAATTGTAATATTTTAAAAATTTATATATTCATTATGTAGATTCTGATTCGCTGATGATGCACAACCGGATGCAAAGAACAACACACCTCACCATGGTTATTTTGAGCATCATGTTTTCCTTTCTTCTTTTGGCGGTTTTTTGTTATTTTTAGAAATGTGTATAAAGCAAAGGGTGATTGCGTAGCGGGTCCCGATTTCACCCACACCCCGGTCTCTCTCTCTCGAGAGAGCCTGCATTTTAGTCGGTGAAAGAAAAGGTATCTTGATGCATGAGTTCTCTTTGAGTTAGCTCGCGCCTGACATGACATCACCCACCTAATTCAACCCCGGAGACATTTCCACCATCTTTATCATGCTTGGAAGAATCAGGAATCTTATTTAGGATGCTATTATAGTTCCCCCTATCGGTACCTGCTGCTGGCTATCATTAGAAAAAAGAGCTTTATGGTTTTAATATCGTGATTCTGAGTGCACGTGATCTTGTATTTTTCATCATGACGACATTTATGACTAAATTGCGTCGGCGTTCAATGCCCATCTTAAACCGAGAAAAACTATCTCTGCCTGTCGGTAAATACCATTTTATTATTTTTGTTAATGATTGCTGATTGGTATGTTTGCCATTCTATAGCAACGTATGTTCAGTTCTACATCTGATCAAAGTTGGCGTAGGATGACATTACTTTGAACATGTCTCTTCGACAATGTTCGGGTACCATATAGAATATCATTGTCCAAAGCAAATAATTAGTTTATTATTTCCTTGACTCATTACTTATATTTCAGTGAATTCATTATCATCGGTAACCTTACGAAAAATATCATCAAATTATTTCTCAAAACTTACACGACTTTCGACATTTCTAATTTGCATGGGTTTATAATAAATTAACGATAGATGAGGAAGTGCAAAATATAAATGTCATTTGAAACTGAAACCTAGTAGTTTTTACATAGATATTTTTGGAATATTTGTTTTGAAAGATTGCAATACAAAATTGAATGTCAGGTTTACCGCGAAGCATAATGTACACTTTAGCTGTTGACTCACTATTACCAGTGCATGGAGACACTGTGTGATCAGTCTAATGAAGTAGTGATTGGTAAGGTTAAATCGTGTATGGATTCAGTTGTACTTGTTATTGAAAATTTTAGGTGCATGTTGAAATAATGATTTTATCATTCGCTATCATCACACAAACTACAAATTGAGCCAAATATGAGAAGAATATATCAGATATGATTATACAATTTTTGATTTAATCGTTTATTCATGAATAATATAGTGTGCCCCTATATACCAACATTGGTTCACCATCGGAGCCCCCCCCCCCCCGAATGATAAAAAAAAAATCATATAAAGAAATCAGACTTCATATGAAAATAATACATTTGTTTTCTTTTCGCTAATAGTTTTCTTCTATTTTTTTATGGGAATGGACGAATCTAATTAACCATCGAATGGTCATGATGATGATGCAATAATTTATTATTAAACCCAGAATTGAATGTGTAAGAAAATTTAAGTGAAAAAATACTGATGGATTACATTTTCATTTTTTTCCTTTGTGAAATAAACAGTGTTGCTCTCAAGTTTAAAAGAATATTTTCATCCTCTCATCAGTTTGACCTCGTCCCACGCAAAAAAAAAACGTCGCCCCCTGTCTGCTCATTCAATGTTCATTGTTCATGAGAGCGTAATATCGAATTGTGGATTATAGGAATAATTGGAACAGAAAGTTATTCCAATTGTTACCCCCTCCCCCTTGTTCCATCGTCCCGAGACATCTCATGAAGTAAATCAAGAAGTAATAATCATAATGTGAACTGAAACTTAAAATTGAAGATGTTTTTATGACAGAATATGATATTTCAAAATCAAATTGACATTCATGATCTATACCATGTAAAAAGTCACGTACAAGAGTTTCATATCACTTATTGGCATTGAAACAAATGAAATTTGTATAGAAGTAATGACCTTTAAGAGTGTTACATTGCTCCCCTATAAAATGATATGTTCCACTCCGTACAAATCGTTAGCACCCATTATGCATCCACGATTATATTTAGAGTCATTAGAACGTTAATAGGTTTTGGATGAGTTGCAAATGTGATAAGAGTATTCGAAATATGTGTTGGAAAAAGAAAGACAGAAAGGGGGAGGGGGAGAGAGAGAGGGGGTGGTGCATTCATGCATGTTCATCGATATTCATATGTGATACTGTATGTGGTACATGTTACATATGAATATATTATCAGAAAAATAATACAGGTTTTGTTAATTTTCTGTTGATGAAATCATTACAAACATTTAGAAAATGTATGTGAGGGGCTTATAATATGTGGAAGTGTTTGTGAGAGAGGGAGAGGTTGACTATAGACACATGGTTATGGAAGGAAAATGGAAAGAGAGAGGAGATGCGGTGGTAATATCTTTAATTCTGAGGTTCCTACTTCTTACTAATGATACGAAAAGGGATTATCTATTTGAATGGTGCAAATGAAATAAAGTTAAACCTGTATACAAAGAACATCTAATGGATGGAAGAAATGGTGGTGTTGATGGACACGTTCCTTCTATGTATATTTCAATGGAGAGACCATCTTTTTTTTATTCTTAAAAACAGTTGTTCCTTTTTACAGGTGGTAGCTGAAGTAGGTCTGATTTAGGCTATTACTTGTATATTATGATTTATTTTATGAGACGGTGTATACTTTTTAACATAATCATGTAATCTGACATTACATGGAATATACTAATTTTCATCCAGTGCATGTAGAGCCACACGTCTGTAACTTGGTTGATGACTAGTATAGTTCGGAGAAGGAAATATAACACGTTAAAGTATACATATATTTGTAGGACTGGCACCTCTATCTCTTTCTTGAAGAGAGTAACATTCTGTAAAGGTGTTGAACAAACAATACGAATATTCTTTTTTTGTATCAGTTGTTTATCCACGAACCGGAACGCAATTTTGTCCCTTTCGACATATTTTGACCTTGTGCTGTCGTGTATGTGGCAATCGACACAATATGTTTATTTTCTTTGTCATATATGCTGCTATACTGAAACAGTTGCTATGCAAAAAGGGAATATGATGTTATGGAGTATCAGTATTTACTTAAATTTCTATATGTACATACAATATTTGGACAGTCAAGAATATGGACAGAAACAATGCCCTTGGATACGCCAAGTTGTCACGTGTTTGTCTGTCTGTAACCATTCCAGATAAATGTGTGTTGACGAGGTGAGTGTCAGCATTTTACTGGAACATACTAAAATTTACGAGCTTGTTAATACATTTATTTTTTTATTTTTTTCAAAAGATAGTGTCCGATATTTTTTATGGTTAGCCGTGACAAATGTATCTTTTCGTCTCACCTGCATAGCAGAGTGAGACTATAGGCGCCGCTTTTCCGACGGCGACGGCGGCGTCATCACCAAATCTTAACCGAAGGTTAAGTTTTTGAAATGACAGCATAACTTAGGAAGTATATAGACCTAGTTCATGAAACTTGGCCATAAGGTTAATCAAGTATTACTAAACATCCTGCCTGAGTTTCAGGTCACATGATTAAGGTCAAAGGTCATTTAAGGTCAATG
Organism: Lytechinus pictus; assembly: GCF_037042905.1. Taxonomy (NCBI): domain Eukaryota; kingdom Metazoa; phylum Echinodermata; class Echinoidea; order Temnopleuroida; family Toxopneustidae; genus Lytechinus; species Lytechinus pictus. The sequence continues at coordinate 25,667,375 of NC_087247.1, forward strand.
AACTTAGACCATGTTGGGGGAATCTACATCAAAATCTTAACCTAAGGTTAAGTTTTTGAAATGTCATCATAACTTAGAAAATATATGGACCTAGTTCATGAAACTTTGACATAAGGTTACATAAGGTTAATCAAGTATTACTGAACATCCTGCTTGAGTTTCATGTCACATGACCAAGGTCAAAGGTCATTTAGGGTCAATGAACGTTGGCCAAATTTGGGGTATTTGTTGAATTACCATCATAACTTTGAATGTTTATGGATCTGATTCATGAAACTTTGACATAAGAGTAATCAAGTATCACTAAACATCCTGTGCAAGTTTCAGGTCACATGATTAAGGTCAAAGGTCATTTAGGGTCAATGAACTTTGGCAAAATTGGGGGTATTTGTTGAATTACCATCATAACTCTCTAAGTGTATTGGTCTAGTACATAAAACGTGGACATAAGAGTAACCAAGTATCACTGAACATCTTGGGCGAGTTTCACGTCACATGACCGAGGTCAAAGGTCAATGGACTTTGGCCATGTTGGGGGTATTTGTTGAATTACCATCATAACTCTGTAAGTATATTGGTCTAGTTCATAAAACTTGGTCATAAGAGTCATCAAATATCACTAAACATCTCATGCGAGTTACAGGTCACATGACCGAGGTCAAAGGTCATTTAAGGTCAATAAACTTTGGCCATGTTGGGGGTATTTGTTAAATTACCACCATATCTCTCTAAGTGTATTGGTCTAGTACATAAAACGTGGACATAAGAGTAACCAAGTATCACTGAACATCTTGGGCGAGTTTCACGTCACATGACCGAGGTCAAAGGTCAATGGACTTTGGCCATGTTGGGGGTATTTGTTGAATTACCATAACTCTGTAAGTATATTGGTCTAGTTCATAAAACTTGGTCATAAGAGTCATCAAATATCACTAAACATCTCATGCGAGTTACAGGTCACATGACCAAAGTCAAAGGTCATTTATGGTCATTGAACTTTGGCCATTTTAGAGGTAATTATTAGATTGCTGTCATAACTTTCAAAGTTTATAGACATAGTGTATAAAATGTGGATATAGGGGTAATCAAGTATCACTGACAAGTTTTAGGTCACATGATCAAGGTCGAATGTCAATGAATGTAGTATTGTATCATTATATGAATGGTGTTTTTTGTGAATAATTATTTTATAGTAGTTTTCAAAGTCAGCACTGCTGCTATATTGAATCGCGTGATGCAGGTGAGACCACCAGAGGCATTCCACTTGTTTAATGTTATGCATTGAATTATTTTTGTATTAATCTGGCCTGTGTAATAATTTCCGCGCCAAATCTGTGACATAATGTTTTTATTAGAAAGTAATATATTTTTCAAATTTCCCTCTCGCCTCAATTGCGCTAAATCTTGTGCGAAATAATGGTCAGCCACTCAAAAGACTCGCCTTATTATGTTACTGATATTTCTCGGTACTCAACTTTGGTTATGAGCTGTCTTTGAAAGATAATACTAAACAAACAAAAAGTAATATTATTATTTCGACAATGCTGTTACATTTGGCTACCCATAATAATAAAAAAGATTATTCCATGGTTATCATCACAATTCTGATCATAGTAAACCTGTATGGTTTGGGAGACAAAGATTTTTGTTGTTCCTTCTAATGAGCTAATTATCTCACATAATATTATAGTGGGTAATACCGAACGATGGGATATTTCCTTAAAACACATGTCTCGGACTCAAACCAGATAGCATATTTCTCTAAAATATAATTTTTTCCCTATAAACAGATTTTCACGATTTTTGTTTTGCTGTTGTTGTTTAAATACTGTTCAAATACTAGTTTGCCAATATAGAATGATGATGAGTGCACATGCAAGAGCTGATATGTATAGTTTTGTTTTCAAAGAACAGCGAATGGGAGAACTCGGGGAAGTTTACAACATCAAATGGATAAGCTGATCCAAAAAGCACTTATTAAAAATGTCGCGCCACTTATGTCGGTCTATATATGTACCAGAGTGTTGAATTTCGTCCCTGGACAATTACCGCAGAGGAAATAGAAGAAGTGAACAAAATGACGTCGTTCTCAACCGATGCTCGGGGAAACGATATATGTCACACCACCAACTTGCTTCTCGAAAATAAGACATTTGAATAGAAAATGCATTCGTACAAGATTTCCTTGCTGGTGAATAGATTATGATAATTCTGTCGCGTTTAAAGGAGTGCGTTTCATGGGCAAAAACGTATTTTCGATGAATGCAAATATTGATAACGGCAAAATCCTACAATATCATTTTAGCTATATATGTTCCTAAAGATCGCCCATTTACATTTTAAAGTCTAGCCAGTCGTAATAAAACTTGAGATTTCTTGTGAAATCTTCCCGGATGCCGCGGGTGTTTGACAATGCTTTCTAACATCTGAACGAATTTGCCGAATGTTCGAAATATGAACGTACTGGAATTATCATTTTAACAATATGAAAATACTAAACCATCTGCATTCTGTAAAAATACTCTTGAAACTAATTATGTGCTGTACTCAAAGAATAGGGTCACATACAATTTTCGATAATCTAAAATGACAATGATTGCTAAAGTGGATTTCCATTTGATGCATTAGTATACTTTTCATAAACTAAACCAATTATCGCTAAAAGCTAAATTGCCGTGAAATAAACAGGATCTGCACTTCATAGATACAAGTGTTCAGGAAATGAACGAATTTCATATCATATTATTACAGTGTTCTGGTTTACTAAAACTTATCTTGTGATTTTTTTAAATTGTGAAATGAAGTTTATTTTGTTAACGAACTTTTTCTGAAATAAATGTTCTTTTCCATGCTACTTTCATGATATCGAGAAGATCATCAAGGGAAAAAAAAAACAGGATAGAAAGAACAATCACAAAGAGACAGACAAATAAGTATATACGACAAATAAGTATATACGGGGTTGAAAGGATTTCATAAAAGTGTCCCAGAAAATAATGAATTACGCCGGGAGGGGCGATAAACTTAGCAAGGTATGAATTATAATTTGTATGTTACAAAGAAAATCAGCCACACAAAAAGGAGTTTTGGGGGTCCTAATGTATTGTCAGTCTGAAAGGCATTGTGTCGTATAAATACCATTGAACTGTTGATTTGTAATAGAATACTCTAGTGTTATTTTGATGTTATGGTTTTTTAACCGTGCTCTAACTCCTCTCACCCGTGTGTGTTATATGTCTGCATGAAGGAAGGCAGTGAAGTGCATCGAAGGATACGGGACTCGGTATAAAGTGCACATATCCGTGTCAAAAGGAAATACGAGATTTGATAAGACACCCAACGTCTTACAACTGGTAAGAGTACTTGAGTTTCATGTACATATAATCTACTTGATATTTACTTCTTGGCTGATTTTTTACAGAGAGATCAGAAAGCACCAAAGCAAAGACAATGATGCCAGAAGGACCCAAGTCTAATGGCAGGATTCAAACGAATGGCGGATCACATGAGGTTGATATGGTTGGTGTATGCGAAGCAAAAGGCTACCTGCCTTCTCCGGACGCCAACCAGAATCGCCATCAGCTGCAGACATCGAATGGAATGAGTGCAATGTCCACCGAACAGGACGACGAAGGTGACATCGTATTGCGTTGTAAATCCGAACATGGAACCGTCGACACTGATGGTGATTCGTATGCGGTGTCGGCAGAAATTGTTGGAGGACGGTATCCATGGCAACAGGATGTGATGACGCAATGTGGTCGCAAGGGCACCAGGAATGTCAGCATCCAGACAGAACTCACAGAGGTATGTGAGAGGTGTTACACCGAGAGGGTGGTCAAAGGGGACAATTCGTCGTCGATTTTAAATCGAGTGTTTCGCAGGAGCAAACTATCCAAATCTCAGAGCTCTGAATTCAAACCAATAGGAAATGACCTTAGCTTCCTTCCAGCATCTCGCCATGCAAGCATCAGTGTCCCATCCACTGGAAGACCACTTGTTGATATCAGAGGCATACACGATTCCCGGGATGTGATGGGGTTGTCCATGCCAAACATCAATACTGCGGATTCGTTGACGCCATCACCCTTCCCGTCACCGCTCCCCTCACCAGATGTGGCGGTAAGAAACGACACAATCGTTATTATCTCATTGTTCATAACAAAGATCATTCAAATTAAGTACTCTTTGATTGTGATATTTATTTAAGGACTGATTAGTTTGATATATTAAGTTCCTTTCATTTCCTTGCGTTTTCAGTCACCACTTCTCATGCTTCTGATGCTGATCATGTTAGAATTAACGTTTTACTACGTGTATAAGGAAGTCTATGTACCAAAATGGTATTAAGGGTGCTGTAATACGAACGAAGGACAAAGTTGGGAAATGAATTTTGTGCAACATAACTTTGAATCCGCAACATATTACAAGTTAGCACAGACATAACCCCTCACAGCACCCCCCCCCAAAAAAAAAACAATTAGGGAGTACCCCTAAAATTAAAGTTAAGTCTATTTTTAAAGTATATTTACATAATCTATTTTACCCTTCTCACCGCTCCAATGCAGTGAATTTGAATATCATGTCTAATTTCATTTTACCTATTATACAATTCACACAATTGTCCTATCACCTCAGTAAATTTCTATTTTTCTTTATGATTGAAAGGAGCTTCAGTCTTACACTCGTAATATTGCAAAGCCACAGTTTATGCTCCAGATGCAATGAAATATATAATAATAATTTACAGACATGAAAATAATACGACTCTGCCTGAATCCTGTCGCGTTTTGGATTATCATGCAGACCACATCTCTTCATTCGGAATAATTTTCAGATTAACTTATTTGCATGCGTGTGTGACTATCTCATTCTGTACGGATCACAATTTGACATTACATAGTCTATAATCTCATGTTTGCGTCAATTTTCGGATTGTGTATGGTCATATTTTAGTGTCGATTATCAGATTAAGCCCGATGATACACTGCACCAATTTTTAGATTAACATTGTTAGATTTACACTGGGAGATATATTATGTTCTTTCATTTATGTTTACCATGTTTACAGAAAAAGCAGATTGGGAGAGACGTCGACAGCGCAAATCCTACAGTTGTTCTCAGCTATCATCCAGATGATTCAGACTCATTATCGGGAATTAATGCAGGAAGTCATGATGGTATAAAATATTTTTACGACCAGTCGAAAAATTCTAAGTTACAAACATAAAACATCACCCATTATGTGCATAATTCCGATAAGATTTGACAAAAAGCGAAGTGATTTTGTCTGCAGATCTTACAATTAAGGTATTATTTTTCTTTCATGTTATGTCTTTAAACACAATATTAATCTCACAATGTTCTATATGCATATACGTCTCTAGAAACTAAAAATCATCAATCTTGTAATACACTAAAGACTTGACTAATCATATGATGTACGTGATGGGGATACAGATTCAATTCAGATTGATTTATTTTTCTCAGCATAAAAACAAGAAATATGACACATAATACAATGTTTAACAAAAAATTAATATACTAAGACGGTAGGAGCCATAAACAAGTAAAACTTATCTACGGCCGGTCCATTATGATTTACATCTCAGACTTAATTGTAGGAGTCAGTGTAATGAATCAGGATGGACTATAGGGACTATAGTTATATAGGGATAACCCAAACCGAGATCTTGTAAACATTCTTGTGGGGCCTACATTTAATGATCAACAGTCCTTGCATGGTCAGACCAGGGAATTCTCACCAACAATTCCCTGGTCAGACGGTGTTCATGCAGGTACTTCTGGGAGCCCCAACCGTGTCATCGTCTAACAAAGCTAGCAAAGAACTCCTTTATCTTCGGGTGCTTTTAAATGAACGCACCAGTAAGTATATGTCGGGGGCAATTAGGTGAGAGGATTGCACCGAGATGCCCAAACCCCAAATTTACACTCGGTTATACCTGGTTTTTTCCCAGATTTAACGCACTGATTGGGTTATGATGTGGGAATGAGATAGAAGTATTTTAAATGTAAAATTATTCAAGTATTGTCCAGCGGACTTCTGACCGATTACACGGACAGTTCACAGGCAGGAAGGGTCAGTGAAGATCATATCTGGTGCTACCGATTTGAAATGTTAATCAGAAATAGCGGGGGTGGAATGAAGTGGGCGCGAGAGCATATTTTGATCGTCGATAGTATTCCTTGTGGAAAGAAAATGCGGATCAAAATTAGTATAGAAAACAGGGAGAAATTCATATCCCTAATGCTTTCACTCTGTAAACTGGTCATATGACACCGTAGTTTTCTACGTATAGGTCTTTGTTTAATGTTATCATTCTGAAACTCTTGATATCAGATGAAAGACAGTTTTAATTTCTCGGGAATTAAATTTCCACACGAACAGATAATTCCTGGCTGAAAAAAATCTTGGAGGTCGTAAAAGGGAAGAGAACTATTAAAAGATTTAAAAATGACAATGTGTTGTTTAAAGTTCATTGAGATACCACTATCAATGTTACAGTCTTTCTGGAGATTTCATAACATTGTGATATCAAGAAAACATATGAGGATTTGAAAAGCATATAGTGAGAGAAGACAAATGATTATGAAATCCATTGTTTATATAATTCGTGTTTTAAATTGTAAGTTAGATTGTATAAATGTGCAACTAACCACTATACAATTGTTATCATGCATATTTATGATAGATTATGATAGATGTGCAAGCTTGGCAAAAAAGCATTTTCACCATTTCATTTCGAGCCCCTGAACAAACGATGATTTATAGCACAATATAATGAGGACGGTCATAATGATATCGTTGTTAATGAAAACAAAATTTCAATTTCTCATGCCATTCATATGAAGATTCGTCTGGGTCAGTAACAAGTAACGGAAGTTCACTCCGGGTTCCGTCGCCAGAATTGCTCCAAACTATCAAGACTTCTTACCCAAAACATCTAAAGGTAAGTTTTCTTTCCGTGTTTTAACTGTCACATTGAAAAATAACCATTTTCAAGTTTACCCATAATCATAATTGAGTAAGATAATGTTTTGCTTGTACATACTTTTCCAAACGAAACTTACAATTGTAATTACAAAGGAAAATACTGTTATATATTGAGAATACTTTCAGTGTCTTACAATTATTAATTGTACTGAAAGAGTGTAATAAATAATATGCAGGCCCTTTTAAAACAGATGATAAGTGTGTTATTTGGTGGATGCAATGACATTTACAATAAAGATTTCTTGAACTTTCTGGTGAATGGTTTCTGTAGAATGATTTCTATGTTTCATTTTTCAAAACCAGTATACGGATATCATCCGATCATGTTTTAATGAGTGGTGTATATTAACACAAAGATATGATATGTCCATATAGTTATAAAGTATACTTAAAGACAGAATGTTTTAGAAGTACAGTTGAAGCATACAGCTACGTCCGATTATTGTCAGTATCCTTTTTTCCACATTCTTTATATAATCAAGAAATCGTTGCAGTGTTTAAGTGGAGCATATACTACGAATACATCTTTGGTAAATCAGAAAGTTGTTTACTATTTTTTAATTTTATTATCTGAACCCGAAAACCAAGGTAGATGAAGGATTGTCATAAAAGTACTGGAGCTTATGATAAACATTAATATATTGAAAGAAAATATGTAAACGCATTATTTAGAGGTCAAGCCCACCCCAGACAATGTTGATTTTAATCAAGAAAGAATAAATGAAACGAGCATAATGCTTAAAATTTTATCAAAATTGGATGTAAACTTAGAAAGTATATTTTTCACAAAACCGCTCTATGCACAACCCAGTGACATGCAGATGAGAGAGTTGATGTATCCCTCACTCACTATATCTTTTTCATTGTTTGAATTATACAATATTTCTATATTTACAGATTTGACGACAAACTTGACTGAACCATAAAGTTTTAAAATAATTTTAATACCACATGTTCAGAAAAATATAAAACTTTGTTTCATATGGCAATGAGGGGAAATTTAGAATATTTAATATTCACATAATAAAATACTAAAGATACTGTTTTGTGAAGTTAAGCGAAACACGTCCTACTGATGAATTTTTCAGTGTATATGCTTGTTGGATTTTTATTCAAATCGAATTCTTTTGTGGTGTACTTGTCCTTTAAGTATCTACTTAGAAAGTCATGTTTCTGTGTGTCAGATTAATTATTGATAAATGTTATCTGGACATAGATTGAGCCCGAGGAACAAGGTGAAGATGAAGAGACCGTTCCTCCCCCTAGTTACCGAAGACAGAGAAGAGATGCTGTCATATCACAAGTGGCACCCTCGGCCCAAGATATGGGTTCTGAAGAACACGAGTTGAACAAGTACGTGTAACATTTTCTAATTTTAAAACTTCATGACTACGTTTTGAATAATTAAATAATCCTGATTGTCACAGAGATATTAAAAGAAAATGCTTAAGTTTTTCGGTATTTTATTCGTAAAACACAATGTGTATGTTACGATTTTCTTTGTTATGTTTGTTTTCCTTTTCCATGACAGCATACCCTTGCGGTCACAAGAATGCTTTGAAAAATGCATTAAAATTGATGTTCGATTATTATTTGTAACTACTTTTTTCAATTGTTATCTTTTGCTTGAAAAATGTGACGTCATCGGTTGGGATTAAATAGAACATTTTTTAATGTAGCTCCGTAACACTTTTGTTGAGACTGATCAAACGCAAATGAAATCATCCATCCTCATCCCTTTCCACGAACAGCCCTTGAAGAAGTATTCAGGCAAAATTAGATTTTGAATTGCATGATAAGCAACTGTATAGGCTTTTCGTTTAAACTTACAGGTAAACACATTTCTCTTCCATTCACAATTAAAAAAATACAATGGATGGTAATCTCAATAGATAAGCTGGGATTAAGCCCAGACTAAACAAGAATTACAGTCTACACTGATAAGGAATGGCAGGCTTCACCTTTCTCATTGATTTTGCATGGAAAAGATGATGTATCAAATACTTATTGGATTATATTATTCATATTCACATTATCCTTTTTATTTTAGTGCAAAATCACTGTTTACCCTTTTTCATTGCGGGTTTACAATAAACTTTACAGGTTAAGATGGTTAAGATCGTAAAGGGCACTCCACAAAATAACCATAGATTAGAATGCTAACTAATGGTTCAAATTCACTAAGTTGTACTAACTTAAGTCCGTGTTCATATCCTTGCTTTATCTCTGGATTGCCAAATGTGATACATATATTAGTGATGCTGCATTCGATATTTTTACTTATTTTGTGGTTTTATTATTTCATGGCCAAGAAAATTGTCCAAATAATTTCCAGACAGTTTCTAATGAAAATAACAATAATTATAATGATGATAATAATAATTATAATAGCTGTATTTATAAAGCGCCTTTTGCCTGAGGATACCAAGCGTTGCTATTATTACCCCGGCTTTAGCTCGAGCTACCATCACCGCCGCTCAGTGCATGCAAGGAATTAATCCTGCCGGGTACCCATTCACCTCACCTGGGTCGAGTGCAGCACAGTGCGGATAAATTTCTTGCTGAAGGAAAACACGCCATGGTTTAGATTCGAACCCACGACCCTCTGTTTGAAAGGCATGAGTCAGAATCACTAGACCACTAGACTATTAACGATAATAACAATAATTATAATAATAATAATGATAATGAGTAACAAAAAATGATGCTTGAGTTGTAATATATTCATACTCCTGATTCATCCTTCCATTTATCTTACGTCGTTATGTCTGCCTTCTAAAAAAAACACACAAATTTGCAAGATATTCACTTCAGCTTTATTGTCCTCTCTGCAGTTACAAGCCTGATTCACCACCGCAGGCGACACGGAACTCCACCACGCCACAGATGGACTTTCTTGTACCTACGGTATCACGGAAACAATCCAACGAGCATCGGGCTAGTATCATGAGCGAAGCTAGTTTCACTTTACAATGTAAGTCAGCCTCGTATTATTTGTAAAGGTCACAATGATGACATTTTAGAAGAGCCCCTAAACTATCAAAATGCCTTATACTTATCAAAGTTTTTTTTAACCATATGAAAAATGTGGGAAAGAATATTTGTAAACTGAGATATATGCCACTTTATTTTAGAGAGACCACACGAGTTTGCTGTGTCTCTTCAGAATTATGGTCAGTGACTTTGCTCAGATTACACTATCAATTAAAGAATATAAAGAAAATGTAATTGGATGTTGAATCTTTGAATGTTAAACTGATGCAGTCTTGTTGTACGACCTCGCTGCTGTCACGTACGTCATACATAGAGATGTCTAACATTCAGACGGGGGAGTAAACATCTTTATATAAAGCTTATTCAGATCGATAAGCTTGATTGACAAATGTTTGAGGAAAAAGAACCATTGTAGGACGCCATTGGTCACAAGGTCCATGTAGTAGACTCACACTGTTAACCGATTATTTGTGGTCTTCCCTGATTTACTGAAATGATAATAGGTGTATTGATCTATACTCGCCTCACATTTGTTTTGACTATTTGCAATTTCCCGGCCAGAGGCAGAAGGAAGGATGAAATGAGGGAAGGGGAGAGAAAAGTAAGCAATAGGTAGGGGAGGGAGCTCGGGGGCAGATGAGCGAGGTGTGGGGAGTTTGAGAGGGATTGGAAGAGTAAGGGAAGGGGAGAAAGAAAGTGCGTGTGTGTGAGTGAAAGAGAGAGAGAGTGCGAGAGATAGCGAGATAGAGGGAATATACATAAAAAGATATAAAAAATGAGTGTGGATTGGAGAGTTGGAGAGGTACGTGTAGTTGGATATGTGGTGAGATGGGCTGGTGAACAGTGAGAGAGTGTGGGAGAGGGTTAGAATGGAGAAAAATAGCATTAGTAGAGGTTGTGTGAGACTTAGGGTGGGAACATTATAGAGGGATAGGTAGTGTGAGAGGAAAATGTAATGAGTTAGGTAGTGTGGGAGGGAGGGGTTGTGTTAGAAGGCAATGTGAGAGGAGGGTGTGTGGAAGAAAGATTAGTAGGAGAGGTGGATATAGTTGGAGGGGTAGTGTGGGAGGAGCGGTATGGGAGGGAGGGGTTGTGTGAGAAGGCAACGTGAGAGGGGGAGGTGCGGGAGAAAGATCAGTAGGAGAGGTGGATAGGGTGGGAAAGAGAGTGTGTGTGGGAGAGTGTTTGTGAGTGGGCAATGAAGTAGGAGAGGTAGTGTGGGAGGGAGGAGCGGTGTGGGAGGGAGGGGTTGTGTGAGAAGGCAACGTGAGAGGGGGAGGTGCGGGAGAAAGATCAGTAGGAGAGGTGGATATGGTGGGAAAGGGAGTGTGTGTGGGAGAGTGTTTGTGAGTGGGCAATGAAGTAGGAGAGGTAGTGTGAGAGGAGGGGTAGGGGAGAGGGTGGTGCAGTGAGAGAGGTAGTGTAGGAGGGAGGGACGGTGTGGGACGGAGGGTTTGTGTGAGAAGATGATGTGAAGGGAGGGGAGAGGGTGATATAGTGGTATATGGAGTGTGGGAGGGCGGGTAGATGGCGAGGGTGATATAGTGGTAGAGGGAGTGTGGGAGGGAGGGTAGTTGGTGAGGGTGATGTAGTGGGAGAGTGAGTGTGGGAGGGAAGGTATTTGGACAGGGTGATGTAGTGGGAGAGTGAGTGTGGGAGGGTAGATGGAGAGGGTGATATAGTGGGAGAGGGAGTGTGGGAAGGAGGGTATATGGAGAGGGTGATGTAGCGGAAGAGTGAGTGTGGGATGGAGGGTAGTTGGAGAGGGTGATATAGTGGGAGAGTGAGTGTGGGAGGGTAGCTGGAGATGGTGATATAGTGGAGGGGTAGTTGGAGAGGGTGGCGTAGTGGTATATGGAGTGTGGGAGGGCGGGTAGATGGCGAGGGTGATGTAGTGGGAGAGTGAGTGTGGGAGGGAGGGTATTTGGAGAGGGTGATATAGGGGGAGATGGAGAAGTAATGTGAGAGAAAACTACGAGATGCGTGGAGGAGAATGGGAGGGAGGAGTAGTGTGAGAGGAAGATGCATTGGGAGAGAGATAGTCTGAGAATAGTATACGGTCGGGGTTGGAAGCTGGTGGGAAAGGGAAATGTGATAGGAAACAGGATTAATGAATTTTGTTGAATGATTAATAATAAATTGCAATTTTTCAATCCTCTTTTCAGCTGTTGCAGCCAAACATGTTCAAGGTAAGATTTTTCTTTGCGGCTATTAGGGTTTTGACAATTACACCTGCTGTTTTTATTTATTTATTTGATCATAATGAAACGTCTTGATCTAATGGATTTTTAATGATTTATCTAATATATCCAATTTGTATCGTTATCCTGTTTATTTTCTCATCGGTTTAGTTTGCAGCTTTAATTGTTTATGTTTCGAACTTATGCACATGAAATGCATATGTCAATTTTTGAGGAAAGAAATAGAAACATCCGTACCCATTTGTTTGAGCAAGGTAAAAGGAGCTTTGTTTAATGACTATAATGATTATTGCATTACACGATTCGTTTCTTATTGTCTCGTAGATATAAAAATTTGAATACATCATGATTTCTTTAGTATTATGTTCATGTCATTTTATTTGTATATCATCTAGGTGGATAATTACATAGCATATTCACTACAATGATGAATTGCAAATAATGGCAAAGTTCAAAGATGAAGTACGATACAAAGGTAAAGGAGCGATAAAGACAGACATGTCTGAAAATATAAATGTCATTTTCCCTTTGAGTCATGACGCACTACCATAGATATTTCAATCAATTTTGTAAATCATTGTATTTATTCTATCTCTGTTTCATGTCTAGGTTTCATAGAATCAAGTGTACAAGGCCTTGATAACCATGTTGCGAGTGAAGAAGTGCAAGGTATGTATCAAATTTATCATGATTATTCTTTATCTTCTCCTCAATGAACCTTTGGACAATCAATGTACAATTCTGCTATGACACGCATTGTGTCCTTTGTAAATCCTTTTTCAAATTCAATGTATGATCTTGTCAGGATTGAAAGATATATTTTGTTTGTTTGTTTGTCTTTATTTTCACCAACAGATAGCAAGAAAAAGATAGCGGCCATGCTCAGGAAAAAGTTTGTAAGTATGGATTTATCAAATGTCATATAACGTTGTAATTGTATGACCGAGTGGGATGTAGACCCTCCCATTTTCACAATGTTTTAGCATTATTATAATTGCATTTTAATTTTCAACATCATCAAATATCTTATCCTTGTATATCTGGCAGGTTTGACATTTTGTCAATTCTTTGACGTATTTTAGTACTTCAAAAATTGTGTTCAAGTGTTTCTCAGAACGCTATTTTTTCAGATGAATACTTGTTTTTCGTTTGCATGTACCATCAGATATGACATGTCAGTATTCTATTACTTTCTGATATATGATTAAATATCCATTTTTATATTTGGCTTAATTTAGGGAAAGCAAGAAAAGAGTGGAATGGGGGCTATTATTTCAAACTTCAAGCGGCACGACCAAGATGAACTCGAATACGCTATCTTCAAGGTAAATGTTATCTTCTCCCGATGTTCTTTTCGTTGTATTTCAATAGCACAATTCATTATCTTTATAATCATAATTATTCCCATTATTACCCATATCATGCTATTTTATATTATCACTATTAATTTGTTATTTTATATTTTCATCATTGTCATGATTAATATCATCATCAGCATTTGCATAGGATCATATTTAACAGCTCATCATAATGATTAGTTCAACATTATTTTTTTTAGATATCAATTTTTTCGGAAGATAAAACTATTTTAATAACCAAGGCCAAAGATTTCCGCTTGAATTAAAAATATAATTATCTTTTCGTGATACTGTGTGTTACAGAAGTAATGTTTCTATGGAATTGCTTTTATTTGGATTTGACAATATGACTTGCTAATGATTTAAAATCATCATGTCATATAAGGACCTATGTATCAATAATTGGGTTTTATCTCTGTAGGATAAGCATTGGAAGGACTTTATAGAATCAGGACTTGGTCGCCCTATCGACACATCATCAATCAACTCAGAAGAATACAAAAGGCGGGAGAAAGTATGGGAAGTGTTTAGAAGTGAATGCGCATATCTCGTTGACCATATTTTAGTCTTGAAAGAGGTGAGTGTAAAACTTCGAATCGTTTCCATTTATGAAAAATTGCCCAATATCCTAATGAGAACAATTAGCTTTGCTTGTCAGAAAATAATGTACAATGTAAAAAATGAAGTGCTAATTTAGCACTTACAGTGCTTGTATAGTGACTGCACTACGAGTGCTGATTTTCTAGTTCAAATTTAAACTAGAAAATCAGCACTCGTAGTGCAGTCACTATACAAGCACTGTAAGTGCTAAATTAGCACATAATTTTTTACAGTGTAGGAGTGCCTTACTATTTAAAGTGAAAACCTTATTCTAACTCGTGAAATGTTTACTCAAGAGCGTGTGAAATTGATTAAATGTTATTTTCTTGTTGCTGCTTTTGTTTTTAATGAAAAGTTCTACTTAGCAATTACGAAATTACTAAGATCTGTAGAGCGATATGTGATTAACGTCAGTACAGAATTAGTTCATTATCAAGAATAATAAAATGACAGAGTCACTATACAAGCACTGTAAGTGCTAACTTAGCACATAATTTTTTACAATGTAGGAGTGCCTTACTATTTAAAGTGAAAACCTTATTCTAACTCGTGAAATGTTTACTCAAGAGCGTGTGAAATTGATTAAATGTTATTTTCTTGTTGCTGCTTTTGTTTTTAATGAAAAGTTCTACTTAGCAATTACGAAATTACTAAGATCTGTAGAGCGATATGTGATTAACGTCAGTACAGAATTAGTTCATTATCAAGAATAATCAAATGACAGAATCTCTTCATTCAAATCGATAATAGAGACAGTGAGGATCTGTTCTTACGGTTTAGTTCTATTATTCCTCCATTATCATCAAGATGGTAATATCTATGACCTATCAGGTTTCTGACCGTTGTTGCATTCTTCGTGAAGATATTGATTGATAACTTCAATCCCTAACTACCTCAATTAATTCAATCGATACAACTCGGCGATGGTGTAAACGGTCTGCATGAAATGTTGACATTTCAATCAATGAAAGTTATACCTACCTGTGTGATTTTCGCAGGTGCATGCCTTCTCGAGACGGGTATTATCTGTAACATATCAGGTGATATCTGATATCACTGAGAATATGATTGTCAATAAAGCAATTGGCTCATCAAGGCCATTTTTCCATTCATCATCGTATTCTATTTTTGATATTCAAATTCCATAATCTCTGTATGTTTCACTTGGTAAATTCTACCCCTTTGCCAACGTATGTACATAAAAAACTCATCTTGCTCAGAGATATGTCAGGCAATACATCGTTTAAAGCATTGATGTCAGTGTAAATGACAGATTTTTTAAAGTGAAAATTACTCATCACTTATTTTATTTTTTTAAATGGTTGACAGAACTAAACCTTTATATACTGTAATATCGGGAAGATGATGACTGAAATGTAATTTAGGCCTACTACTTTATGGCCATCCGTTTACTCGATGTCGGACTTTCATAATTTCCTGCGTTTGAAAAGGTTTAATATTTGTCACTTATCAGAAGAATTAACCGATTGGAGGCCTCGATATATTCTGAACTATTGAAAAATCCTATAAACCCAGGTTTGGCTGATACTAAGAAAGTTTACATATTGTATATTCAGCAATCTTTGCTGCCCCTAATTCGAACCAGATGTTCAAATTAGAGAAAAATTCCTGAAGAATTAAGGTAGATCAAATTTCTCTTTTCCAAAAAGGTATGAAAAATGTATATGCGACCGTGCTTATCCCTACCCTTCAGAGACCACTAACTTTAGCAAAGCAATAATAAAATCATTCGTTGACTTGAATGGTCAGCCGACGACCCCCAATAAAAATAAAGTCCACCTTTAAACATTCAGTTAAAGAATTCATTCATAAAGACGTCACAAGTTCTTCGAGTGGCTGAAGAAAAATAATTATTCAAATGATCTGATTAAACTAACACACTCGGAATTATGAAATCTTTTAAAGTAATGCCGGCATGTTGTGTGTGTGTTTTTTTACGGATTTGTTTGACTCAAATAATTATGATTATTAACGTCACCATGCGAAAGACGACACAGGGCGCGGATCGAACCGGGGATCTCTGAATTTGGATTTTTTACACGAAACTGGATTGCAGGTGTATGCCACAACGTCCAGCTCACTAGCGTACCTACGGGGGGGGGGGGGCAGGGGGGGGGGGCACTCTGCCCCCCCCTGACGAGCCACAACCCATACAAAAGACATATTTTTTGTACCTGCCCCCCCTGACGAGCTTAAAAGACCTTTTTTGCCCCCCCTGACGAGCTTGAAGACCTTTATTGCCCCCCCTGACGAGCTTGAAGACCTTTATTGCCCCCCCTGACGAGGTTGAAGACCTTTTTTTTTTTTTTTTTTTTTTTTTTTTTTTTTTGCTAGCTTGTCAATTTTTTCTTCTGGTACGAAAACCTTTATTTTTGTATTGAAGACCTTTTTTTATTTTTTTTTGCTTGTCAAATTTTTTTCTGGTACGAAAACCTTTATTTTTATATTGAAGACCTTTTTTTTTTTTTTTTTTTTTGCTTGTCAAATTTTTTGGCGGCCGATTTTGCCCCCCCCTATGGAAAATCCTAGGTACGCCACTGGTCCAGCTGTGTATGTAAATTATATTAATTCAGTTCTATATCAAATACTTGAGTATCACTGTCACAGTGTTGGCTTTAATTCACAAGATTCATGTCCTGAAAAATAAAACAAAAAAATATCTGGATCTCTGTTTACTCTAGATCTTTCAAGAAAGACTTCGCTGGCTTCAGTGTGAAGATCATCTCATGCACATAGAGATTGTCAAACTCTTTGCCAATGTCGATGAGTTATGTACGGTAAGTAAATCCCAACTTCGTTCTTTCTGTTTCATTTTAATAAAATGTCTGATATCTAATGTCAGCATTTAACTTTGATGTAAATCGTTCATTGAATTTTTAATTTAAGATGTATACTATATATATATTCTTTCTTATATTTGCCATATCCTATTAGGTAAGTGCAAATTTGTGCTGGGATCTGGTCAACAACCTTTCAAGTCGACTTTCTGAAGGAGAATTTGGACAAGCAGATGCAATCGTAGCTGCCTTTGCTACTGTAAGTATATTTTATTATGAATCAACTTTATTTTGACGATGTACTACATTCATTTCGTTTAATTTTACCAAAATTTAAAGAAGAAAATTATTTATGAATATTGAGCAATTCATAACCGTGGAGGCTAACACATTGAGGAAATTTATGCGTTTATTCTGGTCATTAATTTTTGAAGTAATTTGTGACTCGATTTATTCCTCCCTGATTTTATTTCCTCAGTTTGAGTCACAGGTGTGTCCCGCGTTTTCAAGCTACTGTATGAACTACTCTGGAGCCCTATTATACCTGGAATCTCTCAAGAAGCAAGATGACTTTAATGAATTTTGTAAGGTGAGAATAGAGTCAATATGAAACCTCTTGTATAAATCTACCGTATTACTTACTGGAACAAATGTAAATGCAAAAATTGACGGAAAATGCTAGCCTGTAGACTACAGGCTAGCATTTTTATAGATTTCACCTTTATATACTTCCAATAGTTATCATGAAAGATCCGTCTCTAATCGAATATATCTGCCCAGAAATGATGATGGGTTAGTTAGATTATTTCATGCAGAAGCAGAATTATATATTAAAATTTAACTAAGTTGGAAATTACTGCAGTGGAAAAGAGGGTGCACTTCTTCCTAATGATCGGGTAAAAAGGAAATAATGTTTTGTTGGTTTGTTGATAAAAAGTTGCATGGATTATTTTTTGGGGAAAAAGAGAGACCACAAAATGTATTTGAGGTGATCTTACTTTAAGAAAGGGGCAACATGCTATGCTAGGTAATATGATTTGAGAGATGGTGAATGGGAAATTATGGCAAAAATGTATCACTTCTGTTTTCTCCTTATGAAACCAGATTTTTTAATATTTTTTATTGACAATACCTGATATCCTCTAGAAAATTCTATGGAAACTTTAAAGGCTCTATTTAATCAAATTAAGTTATTCTAATTTGGTTTCATTCGTATCAATAACTTTAATATATGTATAAAATAAGGTTATTCACATTCATTCCTTTTGTCTTTGGCAATCTGAACCATTAGATATGTGAGCAGGACAGCCGATGTAAAAGACTTCAACTCACCGATCTTCTCATCACACCTATCCAAAGAATCACAAAGTATACATTGCTGCTTAGAGATATCAGAAAGTGTACTTCACAAACCAGTGAAAAGGAATTACTAGACTCCACTATAACGTCTGTGGAAAGTGCAATAGGTGAGCTTCAAATTAAGAACACTGTAGTTTGAATTTCTAAGCTTCAATATACATGTGAAAAATAAAACGTGGAACGATATTTAAAAAAATATAGGACTATGTTAGTGTAGGATCTTGGAAGTATTGATTTATTTTCATGTGTTCAACAAATTTGGGATTGGCAAGTATTTGAAAAAATGGGATATCAGTAAATTTGGATATATTCTGTTTGAAAATGAATCAAGTCTATGTTTAGTCCACAAAACGATTGTGCAAATGTGTATGACATTACTCAAACCTGCTGTTTATCTTAACATGACACAGTCATATGAACATAAGTAGGCCTCTTTCTATTATTAGTATAGTATTATTTTTGACATGCTTTCATTAATGAAGATTTGTTAAATAATTCGAAAATGTACAGAGAATTGTTAAAAATACTAAGAATTTATGTTTTCATCATTGAATATTGATATACATATATAGTTTTTGCCAAAAGGAGGATGAAACTGCAATTATACATAAGATTCTGGGCAATAATGTTGATTACAGATGTCTTAGTTTATTTCTAACGTTAGTTTGAAATTTTCAAAGCAGTTAGGAGCTCCATGGTTACAACTTCTGAATCATTCTTTCCATAACTTTGTTTACCCATCAGGTGACCTGGAAGGTAAGGTAGAATGGTTGGCAAACTTTGAACGGGTGAGAGAACTACAGCAGATGATAAGCTGGCCTCCAGTTGAAGAAATCGACTCAAAATTATCTGGCCTTGTTCCTGATGTAAGTAGTAGTAGACTTTACAGTAGATTTTTTATAGTATTTTTTATTCAAAATAACAGCTTACTAAATCACTAAATCACAAATACCTATTCAGTACAAGGGGATGTGTTCATCATATTAATTCATATGGGATTTAGAATGATGAAGAGCAGATCTTTTAAAAGAGAATTGCCTCTTTAAAAATTTCATCAAGTTAAAATTCATTCTGACGTACAAAATTTAGTTGTTCATCAATTTATATCACTCTCGTTCAAAATATATATAAGAAAAGAAGATATGCCAATTTTGTGTCCTCATAGAAGAATTGAAATCAAATATTTAGAATATAATAACTAAAGGATTGATTTAGAATATGATTAACCATGTTTTTTTTTCTAAAGAAAGGAATGTTGTGATTAAGGAATGTCATCATTGTAATCTAAGATGTTAAGCTGACTTGAGGAACTTGCCTGTAATATAACTCATAGTGAAAAAACACCCTGTTCCATATTGTTCACTGTGTTGACCATTTTGTGACTTAGTTTGGCTTGTTAAAAATAGATGAACTCAATTGAATTGAAATCAACATCTTTTCAAATGTGAGCGTTTTAACTGTCTCAATCACATATCCACACTGTGAAATCCAACCTAGACTATGTCAACACTATGGTGAACCACACTATAGAGCTGAATAATCATTGCTTGTCATCTCAACAGTTTAATTGGGCATTTCAAAGTTCACATTCATTGACATTGTAAATCGATCCACACTAATCAACATTAATCCACAAGTCAGATAGTATTACATACATATAACCATTGTATACACTGGAGGTGTGAAATTATGTCCATGATTTTTAGATTTGAGTTTCAAACGGTCAATCACATCTTAACATGTACACCATTGTGTGTTACTCACACTGACATTCGAAATATTATGTTCACACTTTATAATTCAAGTTTCATTAAAGTTTCACATCTTGACATTGCGAGTAAATCCAAGGTGCAATAAGCTTGAATATCGGTTTGTGTATACCACTATTTGCTAAGCCACACTGTGTAGGGTGATTATCAAATTGAGTGTTTATGAATCACATCCACACTGTAGTGTGGCATAGTGCAATTACTGATTACATTTCCATAATGGATCTATTCACCATCATGATATCATTTTAGTGTTATCATGATAATAATTAATCGGTTCAGACCAGTGTGCATCATGTAAAATATTGTTATGCCACGGTTAATTTTCAGTTCCCATGCAAGTTTGTAAATTTTTCTTTTATCTGTAGTTTTTGAAATCCACCATCGCTAAGAAATCAAGAGATGTCGTCTGGTTCAGCACTAAACGTTCATTGACACATGAAGGTCATCTTCAAGTCTTTGGTGAGTTCTTTAAGAAATCTCGTTGTGGAAATAAAAAGTTATTGTCTGCATTTTGCCTTCTAAACGAATAGAGCCATCAAACATAACAATGAGTATGATCTACAACTATCATCATGAAAGTGATGTTATCAAAACGGTTTTATCACGGATTATCAAAATCTGTCACTGTGAACTTTTTTACTCAGTGGCCCTCAGTGAAAATTGAGTAAGAACCTGTGATCTATAGAAATATATAGTTAGACACATTGGCCCGTATTCTGGAGTCGGGTTTAACTTAAAGTCAGGTTTAAAGTTGTGGTTTAAGTATGGGAAGCCAAAATTATCAAATTTGTTATTAAGTTGTATGTTTCTTATGTTTACTGTGCTCTTTCCTGATTCATCGATGGTGAAGACAATCATCTATTTATACTTCCTACACAATTATGAATGATTTGAGAGCCGAATGAGCTGAAGTATGATGTCTGTACTGTTAGTGATTATGTAACAATTGGCTGTCCACAACTTTAAAACCTGAGTTTTTAGTTAAACCTGACTTCAGAATACGGACCATTGTCATCAGGTTGATGGAAATAACACTGTGCTACCATTTAATGATTTTGTTTATCTCTTTATTTTGTCCGACAGAAAATGGAAGACTACAAGATGTGTATGTCTTTTTGTTTGATGACATGTTGCTAATCACCCGTATGCGGCGTACTTCATTCAACAAGAAGAAATCACTTACAGACAACTCCTCACCCTTTGGCCAGAATCAGAACTCTGTCCCCAAACACAGGGATGGGTATAATTTCACCGTTTGTAAACCACCCTTTCCACTTGATCGCCTGGAAATTGTGGATGTTGATGCCAAACAGGCCATGGGTAAATATTTCTTCTTTATTTGCGTTTTTCATGAAATGCAGTTTTAACCTCCCAATATTAAAAAAAAAAAAAAAAACTGAATATGATTTAGTTTTTTTGTAAGAAAAAAGTGGTATTTGCTAGATTATTGTGTAGTGAAACCATAAAGAGGAATATGTAAAACTTGTAGAAAAAAAATGCCATTGAATTCTAGCTTTGATTCTATCCCGCGAATAAAGAATGCTTTCAAGGTTTGCATATTCTCCACATATCCTAAAAAAATGACTCTTGTGAAGTGGACTTTTGATATAACTGGAGAATGATATTCATATACACAACCAAACAAAACAAGCATTTGTGAGTACCTCTATGTATTTTTATATAAATACATACGTATTGGTCCAAATAAAGCCACTATGTTTATCCTTGCAATAATACATGCTGTAATAGTTTTATCATGATTATAAACTCATAGTAAATTTTTTATACCTGATACTGATACAGTTTCACAGTCTATCAATATGAGTGAAAACTTGAACTACTGAACAGGTAACCACTGGCTGCAGGCATATCATGTATAAACAATTATAGTGGGATATCCATAATTGATTAAATTTTCATAAAACCACAAATAAATGATGTGTACTTTGCGTGACCAAAACTCAATGGATTGAATTCATTTTCAGCAAACGGGATAAAGCATTGCTTTGTGCTGGTACAGTTGAATAGATACGGACAGGTTCATACTCTCTTTGCATTATCTGCACCTTCTGAAGCAAAACAGGTAAGCTAACATAAAAGCCTCCTCCTTTATTCAGAAACCTGTTTAAGTTAGATTAATTTGATAATGATTTCCTGTCTGTCTTGTATAAAAATAGAGATCACACAGTATATGCTGTGTTCATGAAAAAGAAAAGACACTATCAAGGTGCTCTGAATGTAATCTATGATACATGTGTAATCACACACACACAGAGACAAACCAGACACACACCCACTCACCCCCACACAATGGCTCCTCCCACACATCCACGCTTAATTGCAGGCAGGTTGTTACGACCATAACACCTCTAAAGGCATGATGGATGGGGTGGTTTTCTCTTTACAACCCTCTGTTGATAATGAAAGCAAATGCAAAAAATATCTGCAAAATTAGCTATTCAATGACCACAGTAGTACATCAGGCATATTTGGTCAGGAGTTGTCCATGATCATATTTATTTTGTACATGGGTCCTCTTGATGATCAGGACATCTTTGAAATTCCATATTATTTTCCTTTAAAAAGGGTATTGAGCTTCAGAATGAAGAATCTTAATGCTACGAGTAAAAGATCATATTCTTAATGATTATAATGATATACATATTTTTTTTGTTCAGCAAACATGGCTTGGACACTTACGGGAGTCAAAAACAAAATGGATTCGAACACTGCGAGGTGATTCAAAGAGCAAAGACGACAAAGATAGAAAGAAAACACTGTAGAGATGATTACAACAATAATGATGATAATAACAATGATGGCATTCTCTCCAACATAACACTGTGAGGTGATTCAAAGAGCAAGGAAGACAAAGATAGAAAGAAAACAGTATAGAGATGATTGCAACAATATGATGATGGTAACAATGATGGAATTCTCTACATCAAAACACTGCGAGATGATTCAAACAGCAAGGACGACAAAGATAGAAAGAAAACACTGTAGAGATGATTACAACAATAATGATGATAATAACAATGATGGCATTCTCTCCATCATAACACTGTGAGGTGATTCAAAGAGCAAGGAAGACAAAGATAGAAAGAAAACAGTATAGAGATGATTGCAACAATATGATGATGGTAACAATGATGGAATTCTCTCCATCAAAACACTGCGAGATGATTCAAACAGCAAGGACGACAAAGATAGAAAGAAAACACCGTAGAGATGATTACAACAATAATGATAATAATAACAATGATGGCATTCTCTCCATCATAACACTGTGAGGGGATTCAAAGAGCAAGGAAGACAAAGATAGAAAGAAAACACTGTAGAGATGATCACAACAATAATGATAATAATAACAATGATGGCATTCTCTCCATCATAACACTGTGAGGTGATTCAAAGAGCAAGGAAGACAAAGATAGAAAGAAAACAGTATAGAGATGATTGCAACAATATGATGATGGTAACAATGATGGAATTCTCTCCATCAAAACACTGCGAGATGATTCAAACAGCAAGGACGACAAAGATAGAAAGAAAACACCGTAGAGATGATTACAACAATAATGATAATAATAACAATGATGGCATTCTCTCCATCATAACACTGTGAGGGGATTCAAAGAGCAAGGAAGACAAAGATAGAAAGAAAACACTGTAGAGATGATCACAACAATAATGATAATAATAACAATGATGGCATTCTCTCCATCATAACACTGTGAGGTGATTCAAAGAGCAAGGAAGACAAAGATAGAAAGAAAACAGTATAGTGATGATTTCAACAATGATGACTGTGATGATGACAACAATGATTGCATTATCTCTATTAGGCATTGTCTTTACCTTGTTTATAATTTGGAAACTGGAACAATTTCTCAATTTACATCTTCAATATAATTTAATTCACGATTCTGTTTTAGTAGAAGACAAGAACAATTATTGCAAGTTAATAAAAGGTAATAAGGCCTATGTATTCTCTGAAGTGGCCTTATGGTTAATTGAGTCTGGATTTATGAACAAATGAAGACCAACTTTTATGACATAGAATCATCAGTTTAGAGTATCAGTATGGAGCTCAAGTAAACATTTTCTTTTAAGTACAACTCTGTATTAAAAACAATGATGCTGTTATATCATTAATTAAATGTGCACATCTGAACAGTAGGAAAGATCAGTTCTAGCAAATTCATTTGTACTCTTTTTTAATATATAAATGAAAGACATATGACTGACTCCTCCGAAACCCATGCCTTGTTAAATGTATTTATTGAATTGTATTCCATTATTTATTTATTGAATTTATTCATTCCTTCATTCATTTTGAATCCACCCATCCATCCATCCATCCTTTTTTTTTCATTACTCATTCATTTCCTTTAGGGGTTTATTAGATTGGAAAGAACATTACAATATTTCATGTATTGTATATTAATCTGGATCAGAGGGGCAGTAAAGATAAATATACTGTATTTATGAAAAACAATGCTATACAAATGAGGTTTTGGGGCCATTTCCTCCACAAACTCTTAATTACAAGTGTTTTTATTTAATGTATATTTTATAGCAAGAGCTACCAATGTGTCAAGTAATGAAATAAATGTATGCATAATTCCTGCTTGCAGTTTTATACAAAAAGTATATCCGAGGCTATAATGAAACGTTATGTTGTGTAATCTGCTTCAAGTTGAATGTTCATCAACAAACGTGGCTATCATATTTCCAAGTTCCAAGTATACCTAAGTTGCCTTTTTCACATTGTCCTCAATACACAAATATAATAGTGAGAAATTTGGGACTGAAAAATAATTGTAAATTTGCTCTTTAAGCTGTTGATGTATGCTACCAAATTCTTTAATTCTTTCAATCATATTATTTTCATATTCAAATTTTAAACGATGTCATAAACCAAAATATCCTTCATATAAAGTTTCAAAAAGCATGTTTTGGACTTATGATAAATATCTCATGAAAAAGGCAATGATAGCAATGCATCAATGTAATATCTTTATTTTATCATAAGAAAATATACATTGCTTTCTATTCACCAAAACATTTTTTTTTAAGAAAGAGAGTTTTACTAAGTACAGTCATCATGGATAGAACATCACTATATGTTCATCAGCATAAAGAGACCTAAATTAAAATCCACTTTCCCATACATGACCCTTATTGTGAATCATATTTTATTTTTAGTGACTAACAGTAACCAGGATGTTTATAAGATAAATACAGTACTCAGTAGACATGCTTTCTTCACAGTTTAATATTTTGTATTCAAAATGACATTTTATGTGATATCAATATTGTTGTCTTTATTTTTTTTCACAAATAAGAAAATTGCGATATGATATTTGGGAAAAGTACATATTTATTTTTTCATTACCAATGCTGATTTTGACAATGTACATGTATCTTAAGATTATATTAAGCTCTGTTCTTGCCTGAATATATCATACATAATTGGATTTCATTGTTTTCATGATTGAAGTATACAAACTCTACATGGCATATTGAAATGTATTTTGTCTAGGTCACTATGAAAAGCTTTAACTTTAAATGTAAGTGAAAACTACTCCTGGTAATATAAATGAAGTTGATATAATTGTTCAATTGTATTTATTAAAAAAAAAGAGTTTTTATTTGTGAAGGTAGTCAGTAGACATGGTTTCACTAACAGATGGCAGGTCCATTGGAATTAAACTTAATATATATTTTGATAGCAAAAATATTTTGATGGTATACTGTTGTGAATAAAATAGGCTTTATTCAAAATCATGCAAACATTTGCAAGGTTACATTTCTTTCTTTTTTTGGCATGTAATGGATTGAAAATAAATAAGCACTGAATTAAATATTGGTATTTTCTTTTGAATATCCTGAATGTATAAGTAAATATCGTTTCTTTATAGATATATATGTAAATTAATAGCAATATGCAAATTACACGGTGTTGGAGAATCAAGGCTGAACACAGTAAATATATAAGAATTTTAATAAATTATACTGCGTATGATCAAAGATAACTGATTGAAGTGCTAGTTGTGTTATTTTTTGTCAAAATTAAACTCATCCCTAAAATATTCAAGTTAGGGTCCAATCTTTGCAATTTGAAAAGAATCAACTATTAATTGTTAAAGTTTAATCAAGAAAAAAGTCAATAAAATTACTTCATACCAAAAGATAAAATGTGGAATAATGGAATAATCAATATTACTACTGGTAATAATAACAGAAAATACTACTTTTTAAAATATATTATGAAAACCGAATGGGGTTCAGAGAAGTGCAGTAAAAACCAACTGGAAACATGCTTGTGTGATGCAATGGAACTGTCAAAGTCCATTCAGTATCAGTATATTTTACTTATATGTAGAATGCAGTCTTATGTATTATTATCTTTTAAATCTGAGGGTGGCCCCAAACTTTTGGCCTGTACTGTAAATATATATTCAAAAGAACATCACTTCTCAACAGTAAATTAGGTATTTATATGATTTCTCTTTAAAGGTCAAGTCCACCCCAGGAAAATGCGGACTGAATAAATAGAGAAAAATCAAACTAGCATAGTGCTGAAAATTTCATCAAACTCGGATGTAAAATAAGAAAGTTATGACATTTTAAAGTTTCGCTTATTTTTCACAAAACAGTGATATGCACAACTAGGTGAGTCAGTCAATGATGTCCATCACTCACTATTTCTTTTGTTTGTTTGTTGTTTGAATTATACAATATTTCACTTTTTATAGATTTGAAAATAAGGACCAACTTGACTGAACCATGTAGTATTAAAAAATGCTAATTCCACATATTTAGGGAAGAATTAATCGTATCACTTGACAATGAGAACGTTAGAATATTTCATATAATAAAATACAAAAGAAATAGTGAGTGGATGATGTCATAGTCTCCTCATTTGCATACTGGCCAGGATGTACATATAACTGTTTTTGTGAAATTAAGCAAAATTTTAAATTGTCATTTTCTTATTTTACATCTGATTTTGATGAAATTTTCAGTGTTATATGCTTGTTGTATTTTTCTCTTTTTATTCAAATCAACTTTTTGTTGGGGTGGACTTGTCCTTTAATATGAAATAAAGACAATAATATTGGAACAGTGTGTTTTAGTATCAAGCTCAGGTTTTAATAGGAAAATTTTTCAACATGCAACATCACACCACCTTATAGCATTTCAGCAATAACACTCTGCAATATTGCAATTAAAATAATATTTCGTACTTATTTTTATCATTTCAGAACATGATTTGACACAGCAAAATACTATGGAATTAAATATGGCCTCTTTTCAAGGCAACGCAGTTTAAATAGAGTTTAAACAATTGGAAATGTAAAAAAAAAAGAAGCTTGCGCAGTCAACAGATTAAACAATGACAAACCTTCTTTAATGAAAAAATGTAAGCAAATTATTGTACTCTTTTGTATTTTTTCTCTGCTCTACACAATGAATAAACTAAGACACTATATATGTCCACACTGTTTAGGAATACAAAACAAAACAAAAGTAAAACATTTTGATTGTCATCCATATAATAACAATCTCAATAGGCCTAAGGCTAGCCTCAAATGGAACCTGTAAATCACACAAACAATGAGAATGTCAGTCTTGCTTGAAGTTGGTAAATCCCATATACAAAATATCTTTTCATACTATAAGAAATGAGTCCCAAAAAATAGGAAATTCAGAGATTTATGACACAAAAAACATGCAAACTCTGCGGCAATAATTACTACAATGCAAATATGGGTCCAATTAATGATAATCACAACTACATAATCCAGACATAATTATTTTGCAGAGCGGCTATACAATTGATTTTCGTCTATTCAGTGACCCAGGTCACCGATAGATAGAAGGCATGCCTCCCTTTCGCTTATAATGGATATAATGCTATCAATCACCAGTGGTAAAAGAATGCATTTATATAAAAAAATGCATGTCTGTGTGCTCCTCATCATGAGTGGCAACTGATTGCCAAATGCGATCCGTCTCCACTCATGACCATATTTGTGCTATCGATAACAAGTGGTGAAAATCATGCCCAAATAACATCATAGATTGCTGTTGATTACTGAAAGCGCTATCCATTGTAAATGGTGATACTGTCTTTCAAAACCGGGACTGGAAGTGTCTGAGTCAATAAGTTCATAAGAAAAATATAGTTTGATTGCCTCTACTTGCTCCTCGTTATGCTATGGCCTACACTTTTATTATCATACTTTGCTTTTTCCTACATGTAATTGTATACTGACCAGTATCTTAGGTAAACTTGAATGAATGAATGAAATAATATCAATAGTTATCAATACTGTGACTCAACTATTGTATTCCACAAATTGGAAGAACGATAAATGTACATGGAGCAGACTGCAAGCACACATACATATGCACTCTGGTCGAAAATATAAATTTATTTTATTTTATTTTCATGGTTCAGAAAGCCAAAAAAAATACGAGCAGTTTGCCAGAAGTACAAAACAATTTTTGATTATTTTTGCAATAATAAATAAATCACAGTCCATTCATATGGTGCAATATACCAGGTAGTACTCCCAACTCCCTGAATATACCAATAGCTTCAAACCTCACTGTATAATGTAATGCAAATTGATCTGCTGAGACTATTTCTTGCTCCACTGACCTCAAAATGGGGAAGGTATTGTCGGTTTTGATACGATTCTTGAGAACAAAATGGCTATATAGTATGTGCAATTGTGTCGGTATAAAGATGATATTTCCAATATGCTTTACGGTCATCCCAAATCTGTGATTTGGATTCCGAGGATAAAAAAATTATTCAAACTCTGGTGAAGTGGAAGCCATTAGGTCGCAGTAAAGGTCAAATATGTATGAAATTATTGCTGATTGTATTGCCTCACAATGTGGCTACTAGTGAGAATGAAATTTGCTTTTCAGCTATTAAACAGTATTGCAGTCAATATACAGTATATGTGCATTGTGCAACAGCAAAATGTCAAAAATGAAGATTAAATGTAGCACACGAGCAAACCAAAGCAATATAGAATATGAATATTTTTTTCTTTCATGCAGAACATCACTGATTATTTCAAATTTTTATGTTCTGTTTGATAATTTCAGATTTCGATCTGAAACTTGAATACATTTCGATGTTTTATGAATGCATCGGTGATGTATTTCATTGGACAAACATCCAAAGTGGGTTTTTTTATTGCCGTAAGAGTCGTTTTGTAATGTCATGAATAACTTCACGACACAACCAATTGTACGTCTACTACAAAATAAATATCAAAGAGGGAATTATGAACACCTGTAATAATTTGTAGAGTGATAACATGGCACAACTGTACCCTTGAAATTATATCACACATAACCAATTGCGTTTTTAGTGAGAATAAATACAATCAGCCTTGCATTCAAATCTATTCTCCTAAGTCTGACTTCTCTGTCAAGCATTCTCTTATCAACTTGGGAAAACATCTAATTAAAATGTAGTACAAAAAATACACAACATTAAAATCTATTGAGTTTCAAGTGACATAACATCTAATTAAAGATAAACATGATAGTTTGACTCACAAAATGTATTTCAGTTATTTCATATTGAACACATTCTAAACATACATGTTATAATTTTTTAAATAATGGAATAATTTAAAAGTATTCTTGAATTCAAAATGATAGGCCTGCAAATGAGCTAGATAATTCATATTTCAAATGGATTGAACATTATTGGATAAAACAAAGTTAAGAAAACAGATTGATAACCACTTTATAGATATGCATGCATAATTAAACAAAAACCTACATTTCAATTGATATGCTAAGGTTTTTTTCTGGCTTATCATAAATCTGTCACTTATAACTTATAATTCCTCTTTTTGGCCACTGTTTCACATAACAAAAGGAAAGAACCTGAAACAAAATAAAAAACAGCAGGATATGCTGGGTGATTAAAAAAATCTGTACATGGAATGTCTATAACAGTAATTTAAGTGATATAAGTCTATGAACACAGTCAGTGGTCTTTCAGTGATCACTTGTTATCAACAAATGAACAAGTAATTAAAAAAATCATTCCTTTGCATGTCATTGCATGGCATTCCTTATCTTTATCATATTGCACTGACATGCAACATAAATAATATAAAGCACCATTTGAAAAGAAGTATATAACATAGCCTGCTTATCATTACATGGAATAATCATGCATACTCATATGGAATAGGATGAGAAGGGTGGGGGGGGGGGGGTAGTAAATAATCATGAACTAAATAGTAAACATTGGCAGTAAAGGTATGTTTGGCAGTAATGGTCTTTATATCTAGTCTTAAAATTTAAATACATTCTAGACCAAGCTCTCCCTTTAATATTTTGTTATTTGAATGGAATCTCATGTAGTGAGTTTAAATTATTGGACTCAACACTGAAGATGATATACTAAGACACTATATCCAAGTGAAAATTATATGTAACTGCATTTAAAGAAACCAAAAGGTGCTGGTACTGGATACAGCTGCATTAACTTACATAAAATATCAAGCCTCCAACTATGATCAAAATATCACGCAAGTGTTGAAGAGCCCACAAAATACAAGCTATGCTTTATAGTGGGCATCTCCATTCAAAAAATATAAATCACAAGGTTGTTTATGAAGTTCACACTTCTTCTAATATTGATTATATATTCACACAAACGCTAACATGTTTACTTCTACTGAAACAATAGCACAAGTTGTTTATTGTATTACCATGATATATTTGACTATATTTACTTGATTTTTTTTTGTGGTAATAAATGAGATAAATTAAAGAGATGGAATGAAAATATCAGAAATTACCTCTCTTACACCAAATCTGATTTGGCAACAACCAGTCTGTAAGGATCAGAGTCTATTAGTATTTAGTAATTCCATATTTGTTGATTCGTGTTAATGAAAATGCTTGTTTTTTATCTCTCTTGTTGGATGTTTACTGTTCAATACACATGCTTCATGGTACTAAACTGTTTTAACAATCAAATAATAAAGTTTTTTATTTAAAGAATACTGTACTTTAAGATGATACCTTCAAAATAAACATGGTTGAAGACATGCATATAACAAATATGATGGATTTTCTAGATTCTAGATAAGAACTTCATTAGAACACCAAAATTCATTATTTCCATGTTGCTTCTATATACATTCATAGATATATGATCACAATGCATCCAGCGGTACAAGGTCTTCAAAATTTCAAAATGGAATACACTTTTGCTGATTTTCTAAATCTACACAAATTCTATAAAAACTATATTATTTGTATGCAAATATAATAAAATATACCCTCTTTGCAACTGCTTAGAAGCAAAACATTTAAATGCTATATACCTGGCAACAAGATTTAAGAATCCTTACAAACTCATCCCATGCCCCTATGGTAACAAAAAGAGGAAGATATATTTGTAATGGAATTTCTATTGTTTACCTAATTTCTTACTGACAAAAGCAAGAATGACATCCATTGGCCTCATCTCGTATTTCATAAGTTGATCATGTGTGAGAGTCACCTGATCTGTCTTCAGGCGATCCAACAGAGTTACACAAACAACAGCCGCTGAGAATCAAAGGGGAAAAAATGGAAAACAAAAATGGTTTACATGTTTTGTTTGTTTTCTATGACCCACTTTCAAGTAAATATTATGGAAAATGATATTATAAGTTTATTCCTTATTATTGACTTTGAAAGGAACTTCTGGAAAAGAAAGGTAAAAGAATCATTGTGGATAAAAAGGATTAACCCAGTCCTTAATAGAGACTCTGGATATCTATTGTCATGCACCCATCTTTAGTCCAGTGATTAAAGGCCACCGCACACCTTACGACTGGTCTCCGACCCGATTTCAGAATAAAATGTAATAGAATTTGATGCTAATATTGAGACTTGGAATAAGTTACTGTGTAATGTTCGAAATCATCGTACGAATACCTATGATCAAATTTGTGACTATGCTATCATCATTCTTAGAATAAAAGCGAATTTAATATCTAGTCGTAATGACGTCATAGCAGTCTTACGATTGGCTACGATTTGAAACTAATTTGGACTTTACTCCAAAATAAGGGCTTGCAATTTTCAAAATTGTTATAATATAATTATTTCAATTAATTCTAACCTCAAATAAAATGATATGTTCCATTCACATCTTCAGATAATGAGCAAAACGTGATTTGTTCCAAAATCGGGTCGCAGACCAGTCGTAAGGTGTGCGGTGGCCTTAAGAGACACAGAGTCACAGACCATAGGCAGCATTGTGTATGACTGATCACTTGGCTTGAGAAAGTCCACAGGAGTGGACGAAAGCTCACCCCCAAAACAAAATCAAGGTTGGTAGAAGCGAAACTTAACACTATGTTATTTGATCATCCCCAACTGATGAAAGTTTTCTGTATCAAGTTTATTGCTGTATAAGTTGACCTTGTATGAATTGATCCTTATTAAAACTGAAGATGTTCACAAGATCACCTTCTTTCATATCTAAGGAATTTCTTAAAGGTCATGTAAGTAAAGTTTGTCTTTAAAGTCATAGCTACTTCATGAGTCCCTAGAGATTCAATAAAGACAATATTTTTGGTAGACTCTTCCATTTGGGGTTCAAACGCACTTAGTTACACACAGCTCAGCATGAGTACAGGAATTTTATCAAAGTTACGCTCATAACAAATAAGTATTTGTGTATTTAACTTTGCATATTTCCATGATATAATATACAGAGGACTTTACAAATTCAGGTTGCATGAATTAATATGAGGGTTTGATTGCAAATTTCAAATGGATGCACTAATGTGAGTCTATCTAATATGGATGCACTTACATGACTTATATATAATATATGTTCAGAAAAAATGAAAATGGAAACATACAATTACAGTAAGTTTTCAATCGAGCTACAGACACAAGTCCTACATATGTCAAGCATCCTTGAATTAACATTCATAATATTACAATTTGCATCCATAACTGTTCATATTTTTTACTTTCATAAATAGTCTTAATGAATAAAAAAATTACAGGAATGCAAAAGTTTCAATACCTTTAATATTTGCAGCATTACATAACCCAGCCACCACTGCTGATTCCATTTCAATGTTTCTTACTCCTGCATTTCTGACTTTCTTTAAGTATTCCATCTTATCCTCCTCTGTATAGTGACAGAAGGCTCCATCTATCCGAGCTTGACCTGAAATAGGTGTTGGAAAAAAATCACAAATAATGTTTATAAAAATAAATTGCTTATAATCTTACATACTTATACTTGCATCAGAATCATGCAAATACAAATTTGTTCTTTAATGCCATGAAGAAGTCGGGGGAAAAATCCACAATGTGAAATCTTCATAATGGCAATCACGTATGCTCCAGTCACATTTGGCCTACGATGATCTTCGAATGCCCGTAACCGTAATTCCTGTATCATATTACTTTCCTGGGGAAACGGCTCTGACTGGATGATTATTGTACAGTGATAGTACAATTCTGGGTAGATATATGCACAAAAATAATACAATCTCTGTACATCGTAAAGCTTAAAGGCAGAGGCGGGTGAGATGGTAAGTTGATTAACCTATTCTGACAATTGTTGCATGATTTCCTGACAGCCTCTGTATGGCTTACCCCTTACGATACATTAAAAAATCTCACAATGTGTGGTAAACAGTTTACATACATGTATGCGCTAGCATTAAAACAAGCATATCAACTCGAATGATATTTTTTGCAAAGGAAAGCTTAAATTTTTAAAATCAAACTTCCTTCTTGTAGAGATATATGAATATTGGTTTCTTCGCTTATCATGGTCCCCGATGTGGAATATAAAGCATAAAATCACCTCTTGAATTCAGGTGATGAGGCAAACTATCACTTCCACGGCAAGCTGGGTGTTCTCGCTATCTATCCTCATGTTTGCTTCACCAAGATAGCTACATCCAGCTTGCCTCGAGAGTGATAGTTTGCCCATCATCTTCAAATGTCTACAAGCAAATGTGACCTGGGCATAAATTATGGTAGACTGCAGCCATCTACAATAAATCCAAATCGTATGATAACTCATAGATAAAATTATTGTATATTGTCCATGGGCAAAGATGACCTAAGCATTAATCATCATAGTAAAATGGTGATTTTTTAATCATATTATAACATGTACCATCTACAGAATGAGTAAATCTAAATTTGGTATTGACAGAAAACAATGGATTGTACTTAGCTAAAAGACATACAAAAGTGCAAATTAGAGAAATAAGATAAAAAAAGAGATCTATACCACTAATAAGATGAATCAGGAGAAAGAAAACAATCACAAAATATTTTCTTTGATTGGACACATACATGAAAATCATTTGTGAACGTAAAATTTTATGACCATGGTCTTTATCATAAAATTGATAATTGTTGAGTCTTACATTCTTGATATGGACACCCAAACAAACAAGCTTACTAACTCACCTTCAAAGAAATCTGATGTACACAATGTATTCCCTCTGATAATGTTGAAGCCATTGTTAGATGACTGACTTGACAGAATATCCTCTGCTAATACATGACTTAGTTGGGTAGGACGGGTGACCACCTTGCCTAAAACATGCTAAAACATACAATATTACACGTTATGAGGATAATCGATTTACCAATGATATTTCGCATTTCTAATAAAATATTTTCAAGAAGAAACATAATACAGAGAGATATGAAATTGCGAAGCAATATTATTTTACCCCCAGCTCCTATATTTTGATGACTTCAAGCAACCCTTGAAAATAGAACCAAAAGAACAATATTAATATGCCATCCATCTCCTGTTTTGCTTTAGAAAGATAGCTGAGACCCGGAGAGTGTTTCATGAAAGGGCTTGTTGGACGTTTCATCCAACAAATCTTGTTTTATCCGACAATTATCAAAGTAAAATTGCTTCTCAGCCAATCAAAAGCAACAAAGTTCTCAGATCTGACATCTTGTCAGACAATTTTTTTTGATGAAATGCTCCACAGGAGAGTGTTTTATTGTCTGACATTTATGTCCGACATGTAGTCAAATCTGATAACTTGTCAGATGACAAATGTTGATGAACGAACCCAAGATAGCCTTCGTAGTGCTATTGACTGTTCTTTTTACCACTTTTGACAACAGGAATCATATATATTTTTTGTGTTCAGGATTGTAGAATAGAATTGTACATGCACCAAATCTTAACACATATTTCATTAAAATTCCTTTTTTTTTCTGTAAATACAACTTATGATTTTGGTATACATGTAGGTTTAACTCTTGTCTTCAGAACTTTAGGCCTACACATTTTTTTTTACACAATACCAATACAAATACCCCTATTTTGACAGTTCAGTTGTAATAAGTCATTCAAATGAATCATACACTTACCAGGTTATATTCTGGTTTGAGCATCTCATCAAGAGCTTTATCTGAGACAACAACAGTGCCAGCTTCACAGTCAATCCCTCCACACGTTCCCATGCGTATGAATACAACATCTTGGCATCCAGCATAGTTGACCATCTTGATGACTTCATGGAGGACAATTGATGCAGAAGGTTTTCCTATTCCATGCTGTAGAAATCAAATAGATGAATAGTATATTATTGTAGGTGTCCACGGTAAAGGCTTGTAAAAAAAAATTACTGCTTGGGCCGTATCACATTTGTGTAGTAATATTGATACAGAACTTTGCACAACTCTTGCAGGGCTGACTAATTGAATGTCTGTAATTTGAAACTCTTTGGCGTCAACTCAAATTTTAATATTTTAACCAAGTATAATGTCCGATTTAGTTCATCTACTTTAAGTGTTTTCATGTATATAAATAATCTGGAATCATTATTTAATATAAACATACCAAAGATATACATGGCATAGTGTTATGTTCATGCAATATTTCTTTCCCTCACAGACACAAGAAGTAATAGCAAAGTAACATATCTACTCTGAAATTTTTACTCAAAAAGAAACTTCATTGATGTATTATAACCAAGTGGAGAAAGCACAAAAACTGAGAGGTCCTAATGTTTAATCTCTGTTTCAGTGTGTATTCCCTTAATACACAAGGCTTTTTACCTACATGAACATTATGTGCCCCGATTATGTGCATGCAGTGCCCTTGTCTGTGCATTATAACAACGACACGCTTTCTGTTTTGATCAAAGAAATGGATATTCATTTGTCTGTGAAAATGTATCTGATATTGAAGTTAAGGGAAAATAAAAAAATCCTCATCCTTACACTGATACATAAAACTGGACCAGCTTTGAAGATACCATATCTCTCTCCTTTGGTGTAATCTATCCATTCCATTTTCAGCTCATCAGCGAACCTTTCAGAGTATATCTTCATCCTGCTAGAAGTACCTCCCATACATACAAACTGGATATGAATGAAAGAAAAATGAATTAAAGTCTTAGTTATAATTTTTCTTTTGTGATCAGGTTGCATTGCAGATGTATGCATGGGCA
The DNA here is from genome assembly GCF_037042905.1 of Lytechinus pictus. Classification (NCBI taxonomy): domain Eukaryota; kingdom Metazoa; phylum Echinodermata; class Echinoidea; order Temnopleuroida; family Toxopneustidae; genus Lytechinus; species Lytechinus pictus. Next base: position 25,703,989 of record NC_087247.1, read on the forward strand.
TCAGTGAAGAGGATTACCCTTTGTTCCTGGGGGGATCATCTATTCTTGCGTCCCCCCAGTACAAAAAATAATTCTTTGCACCAACACCTATGGATGAACCAGTATGTGAATGAATGATGAGTGTTTACATCTTTAACACAAATGATCTCATACTACCATTCCCCAAAGTGTTTTGATTCAGTTGATAATTGATTTGATGGTTGACGGTCATAGAATGTAGGGTAGCACCTCTGTATATTATAATTCAGGTGAGCTGTGTCATTTCTTAAACTCCACCTATTTTATTTCATCCTTTTCAGTGTTTGCGCACATCTTTTCTGTTTTTGCATTTTACATTCTAAAGAGTCGCCATTGATGCTTCTGCAGACCACATGCCAATGACTACCCCATTGGGTGATTTCAAGTATAATGTTTGGTGTTGAGATTGAGAGCGTGAAAATGCTGCTGAACCGAGTTCTGACACCGAGCTGGGTTCAAAGAAACAATCCTGATTGAGTTTATCGATAGCTCATGACGTCATGCCTCTGCGCTGCGCTGCCGATCATCTCAACGATGAAAGTGAAATCGGGAAGAAATTGCAATAAAATGTTATTGCACAGATGCACATACTAAAATCACTGCAAAATCGAAAAGAAAAATTATCACTTTTCATTAAAAGGTATAAAGCTTTACTGATTTGCACATATCTAAATTGTAAAAGCTAATTTTACGGGTATGTTTCATCCTGTTCGCCGCCTGTTCACAAGCTTCATATCATCAACACCAACACCGAACTTGAAATCACGAATTTCCCAATCCCTGGGGGTTGGTGTCGGTGAATAGGGAAATTACATGTAGATCATCGACACCAGCTGTAATGCTCAGTTCAGCAGATGACGCTCAACACCGGCGCTCAACACGAACTGCCGGAAATACGTCATATTTTCCGAGGTCGAGGTCAATCCCAACACCAGCCTCATTTCAAGTATGGTGTTGTGGTGGGTGTTGGTGTTGTCACAACACCAACAAATATCAACACCGTACTTGATAACATTTGCACAGTGCTTGCAGTTTATACAATTGCACAAACAAATATTATTTTTTGCATACTATTTACCTTGACATCGCCAAACATCTCAGGGAGATCATCATGAGTAGATGAGAATCCAATATGGAATAGAGTGTCTTCTTCAAAGCTCTTTAGATGTGGATTCAGATTTGATGAATGGCAATTGTTGTTCATGTTTTCACTCAGTTTTATATAATTCTGTGAACGTAGAAAATGTATTAATTTCTCCAAAGTTTGGTTTAAAAGCTCTTTCTGAATGATGCAATTCCTGCAAAACAATTTGGAGGGAGAAAATATAAAAGAAAGTGAAATTACGACCAGAAACACTTTTAAATCAATGTAAGTTTCAAGAATCTACTAGTATACACTGATTATACTATATGTGCATTCAATTGTGAGCTCTCAATTGAAACATGCAGACAGCAGAAACTAAGAATTATCATAACTTGCACCATGCTCTTTGCTTAGCTATCCTGGAAATTTATGGAGTGAAATCATCTCGTTACTAAGATATTAGAGCAGCAAACCTATAGTATTGTTCAAGAAAGATGAATTGTTTTGTCCCATACTTGAGGAGCATTGTAGAGTGACATCAAGAATCTCTGCCTACATTGATGCAGGCTTACTCAGAATTTTTTTTTTGAAGCCTCAAAATTAAACTCGGGAGCATACCCCCAGTTGTGTACATATCTGTCAGTATTACTTCGGTTTTTGCCAGCCCATTACATCATCTTGATAGAAACATACACATTTCGCACAGTGTTTTGACTGTGTTACCGTGGCATGAGGACTAAAGAAAACCAGCCATTCAACTGCACTTGTGCATGTAGAACATTCTAGTTTAGATAGGCCTACATATTGAAGAAATGCATTTTCCTAAAGATTGTTTATATTAAACATTGTTCATGGTTATTTCAAATGATGATATACAAGGAATTTCACAAGTGGCATTATTATGATTATTTTGAAGGCCACACCTGTTCGTTCATTATAGGGGGTATGCTATGTATAGATCAATAAACTTCTAAAAATAAGGTCATTATAGGCTTGAAACGCACTGTTTTTGTGATAACTCATGATGTATTGGTACAGTACAGCCAGAAATCAGAATGGAGATATTCCAATGCAATCCCACTAGGGCCGTCTGCACCATCCCGAGTTTTCAAATTAGCGCGCTATTTCTGATCCGGCAAATTATCCCGATCTGAAAAATCTCGAGATAGTTGGCGGTGCGGACGCAATTATCGCGCTAGTTCGTAGGATTAATCTCGAGATTGCAATCCCAAGTCAACTCGGGTTTATTTGCAAAATAGCGCGCTATTTTACGAATTATCCCGCTAATTCGTCGGTGCAGACGCACTCGAGATTGGACTCGGGGTAATTTATTCATGACGTCAGTCCATAATGCAATTCGCGTTCCACTTCCGCCTTGGTCAAAACATAAACACGTGCGAAAGTCAACTTTATACGTGCGAATAGCGTTCATAAGCAACGATGGTGTCCCACCAGTGAATGGATTTTGGGAGAGACCAGACCGAAGGGGGAGGCGCTCATCGACGATGGTCATATTCAATAACAACACTGACAGCAGTGTTGTCTTATTCCTTCGCAAAATGTGAGCAAATAGCATTTCTTTCCTCCTTCTCTCCCTCTCTCTCTCTGTCGTTGCCTCCTACTCCGCCATCATATTTAACGAAGAATACATCACTTCTTCACTCGCTGAGCTGAGAGGATTGTTGCATAACACCGGTTGAATTCGGCGAAAGTGCTAGTGAAAGGAGTACATTGCTTGCATATCGCGGGAAGTTATTCAAAAGCGCGGGCCGTTGAAACTCCAAGATCCGAAAGTGCGCATGCTCGTAATATCGGGCTTGTTGCCTCGCTCGAGCAGGAATCGCTCTTCGTGGGATGGTGCAGACGGGGTTTCTTGAATCTTGAGATTAATCGCGAAGAGGGCTGATCGGGCTAAAATCTCGAGATTGAGCAAACTCGGGATGGTGCAGCACCGCCTACTGATTCCCAGTCATGATCATAATCCATTCACATAATCTTTTAGTGTTTCCAAACACATTCACAATTAAAGGTCAAGTCCACCCAAGAAAAATGCTGATTTGAATAAAGAGAAAATTCAAACTAGCAAACGCTGAAAATTTAGTCAAAATTGGATGTAAAATAAGAAAGTTATGACATTTTAAAGTTTCGCTTATTTTTCACAAAACAGTGATAAGCACAATTCAGTAACATGCAAATGACAATCAATGATGTCCTTCACTCACTATTTCTTTTATTTTATTATTGTACACATATCATTCAGAATCCCCTCACTATACAGGAAGAGTACTACTAGTAGTACTAGTTGTACTTGTAGTACCGTAGATTTACTACGTAGTATGTAAACAAACCGGTCGAATTTGTGGGCGGGTGCGGGGGCTTGGTCTCCGACGACCAATGGGATTCTGCTTACGCTAGCGCTAGATCATTGGGCATTGGCAATGAGCTGCGATCAGCAAACTATCAACACAAAAATTGATGCAATAATCAGTGGTATTTGAGAATAATTTCGACATCATAGCATCTATAAACCTCTTTGATACATCTTAACAATTAATATATCAAAAGAATACTTACAATGAATACGTAGAATAACAAAATGACACGGAATTGGCGCCGCATTGGCTATCGTCACTAACAAGTTAGCTGTTTGTCACCACACGGATTTCACGTATACTATCAACGCCTTGCTACGTCATCAGCTATTCACAAAATCCGATGGGTCATAACAATATGGTATCTCCAAAAAACGATTTGGTAATTGCTTTCTGGGAAAATCTGTAGACCTACATATACACGGGCGTTAACAAGCAGGGGGGGGGGGGGTCTATCGTTCCCCAGGGGCCCGTACCACAAAGGTTAACAATTAATCGTACACTTGCTTTTCACGATTAATTGTAGTCAATGGAATTGATCGTAGAAAAATGTTCTACGATCATTGCTAAGTTTTGTGTTACGGGCTCCTGGGGGGCGTTTCATGAAAGGACTTGTCAGATGTTTTATCCGACAAGTCCCACTTTATCCGACAGTTAGCATAGTAACAGTACCCCTTAGCCAATCAACATCAGAGAAAGATGTCAGATCTGACAACATGTCGGACGAAAATGTTGATGAAACGCTCCCCAGGTTTCTAGATAGAAAATATGAATTTGTTTTGGTAATGATCCAAAGAAATTCTTCATGGATGTACGGTGTGATGATATGGCACCAAATTATATAGGCCTACAAGCAATCAATATTTTAAAGTATATTGGTACCATGATCAATGGCATAAGCCTACATTCTATTATCAATTACTACTGTTTAATATTTTTCAGTATTGTCATTATGTTATTGATATTAATATAACTTTTTTACCTGATATAAAGGACAAATGAAAGATATACACATTTATACTCTCATAGGTGGGCGTGTCTTACGGACATGCGCATCTGAACTCGCTGCTCCGTACATGGAAATAAAAAGAATATTTCATGTCACTATATAAAATTTTCGCTCGCGCTTCGCGCTCACATTGCCTGTTAGGTGATTTTTCATATCTTGTTCAATATGGAGTTTAAATATCAAGTTTGGAAGTCAATATACAAAACATATTTCATCTCGAAAGTCAAACTTTCATTATTTTGCGTGATTTACAAATTGATTTTTTTAAAGTGCTCTGTAAATATGACAGTTTTATGGTCTGAATATTAACATTTTCCGCTCGCTCTTCGCGCCCGCAAATTTCGATTTATCAGGTACCTATTATTTTCGTGTATTCAAAATATCCCTTTTCAGGTCTGATTGTCAAAACGTATCAGCTAGCGCTACACGCTCGCATTTTGATCGTATGTCTCAATATTGATTATACAATCCCCTTTTCATGACAATGCAAAGATTTAGGCTCGCAATTTGCGCTCAAATTAATTGTTAAAATATATTAACTGATGCATCCTATTTATAATTACAAAAGTGCTTGAAATGTCCAGTTTTCAGGCCATAATATCATCAGACTTCACGCCCTCATTAGGCATTAATGAATAAGATATCAATTTAATAATTGAATTGTCCCTTTTGTTTCATCTCGCGCTTAGCAAGAGGAATAGGAAGGCATTCATCATTTTCATATGATGACATGTCCTACATGTCCCAAGGATGTACCGGTCCTATGTCAAAACTCAAAGTAATTATAATGAAAAAAATCAGCTCTGTGCGATCCATATCCACTTTACAATTTTCTTACAAAGTGCTTGAAATATAGAGCTGAAATTTTAAGATCGGAATATCAAATAGTTTAAGCTCGCGCTTCGCGTTCGCCTTGATTTTCATGATAAAATATAGAATGCCTAGATTCTAGGTCTAAATATGAAACACGCGCGCGCTTGTTTATTCAGATATTCAACTTGTTCTCTATTTAAATCATTATCCAGTTTCAGATCACAATATAAACAATTTTCTGCTCGCACTTTATGCTTGCATCATTAATGTAGGAATTACTCATTCTTTTCCAAATTGACAAAACATGAATAGAGTGTCCCGTATCTCGATTTTTTTCCGCTCGCGCTTCGCACTCGCATCAATTGTTTAGTTATATAGCTATCCTGTTCACGATTACAAAAATTGATTAAAATTTTCCATTCTTTATGTAGAAATGTCAAAATTTTTCAGCTCGCGCTTCGCGCTCGCATCAATTGTTTATTATATACCTATTCTGTTTAAGTTACAAAAAAGTCCTTAGAATTCCCATTTTTAAGTAAAAATGTCAAAAAAAATTCAGCTCGCGCATCGCGCTCGCATTATTTGATTTTTAAAATATATAACGTCTTCATGACTAACTGCATGCAGTCTTTAACAGGTACCTATTCCACCAATTCATTTCTGCTCGCGCTTCGCGTTCGTAGTAATTATTTATTTGCATACACATCTTTTTTAGGAAAACAAACATTGCCCAGAATGTTCAAAATTTATAGGAAAAAATACATAAGATTTCCCAAAAAAATAGCTCGCGCTTCGCGCTCACATATAGGATTATGATATTATATATTTATGTTGATTTATAAGAATAAAGCTAAGACAACCCCTTCACAGAAACCAAAAATCATCTTCGAGCGGCCGATCGGGGAAAATATGGCTGAAAAATAATTCCACCCCCCCCCCCCCATTGGCGAAGGCTGGATCCGCCCCTACAACACCTAACAGGCAATGCGAGCGCGAAGCGCGAGCGAAAATTTTATATAGTGATATGAAATATTCTTTTTATTTCCATGTCTTCCCCTCATCTTACTTTATTCACTCGTCTCCTCCTTTTCTTTTTTTCTACTCTCTTTTCCCTCCTTTTTTTTTCTTTCTTTCCTTTTTTCCTTTTTTTTGCTCCACCAATAGGGGGAGGGGGCGGGCCCCTCGGCCCCCTTCCCCCCTGGATCCGCCTATGCATATGGATAGCAGTGGACATCGTTCTGTCGTTTCAATGGTTTATTTTCAATTGGTCTAATGCCAACTCGTCTGCTATCATTTTGGTCTACCATCAGTTCGTCCACTATCCACATGGTCTAACTGCCATTTTGTCTAATAACCAAGTTGGTCCAATTGCCATTTATTCCATATGCCATTTGGTCTAATTGAACTAAGTGTTAATAGGGCGAAATTAAGGAAAATAAAATTTATATTAGACCAACTAGTTATAAGACGAAATGGTCATAGACGAACTGGTGATTAGACGAAGTGATGACTGGAACAAATGGTTATTGGACCATATGGTTGTTAGGCGAAAAGTTAATGGAAAGAATTGCATTAGACTAAATGAATGTAGATCGACCCTGCAGTGGAGGAATTAGCAGCAGACGAATTGGTTTCAACCCGCATACCACTGCCTGCAAAACAAATTCACGACGAAATTCACGATGTCGTGAATTTCGTCGTGAATATTCGCGATTTGGTCTATATTTGCGATGTCCCTTCAGGGCCACCATATGTTGGACCCTGGATGTCAAATCTGCACAGTTTATAGTCCTTCTGTACAATAAGTGTTTTAACAGGCCAAAAAGTTCATAAAGTTATAGAAAAATGTAGAATATTGGCTCAGGTTAAGCAATGCGTTATGATGAAAAGTATATACGATGGCAAGATATGACGCGATGATAACATTCACATTGCGATAAAGCAATGTAATATAGTGACGAATATCAATAAAGAATATATATGATATAATGTCTTGTATTTTTTTTACTTTATGTTATGGTTATCATATTACGTTAAACATTGTGAAACGCAAATCAATAAATGAAATGATAAAAAAGAGTTTTCGGAATGCTCAGATGTTAGGTCTAAATCTAAAAAACGCGAGATACGCAGGTTGTGCTTCATCTATAACGTGCTTGAATTATCAAGTTTCAGATCAGAATAAACAAAAATTCTGCTCGCGCTTCGCGCTCGCATTTTATTCAGAGAGAAACCCAATTGCCCATCCTTTTCATGATTTACAAAGAACTAGAGTGTCCCGTTTTAAGGTCTGAAATCTAATTTTTTTCGCTCACACTTTGCGCTCGCGTCAAATGTTTAGTTATACACCTATCCCCTTCATGAATGATTACAAAAAGTGCTTGGTCGGAATGTCACAATTTTGTAGCTCGCGCCCGCATTATTTAATTGTTGAAATATCAATCGTCTTCATGGCTAACTGCAAAAGTCCTTAACTGGTCCCTTTTCGATCAGGCCAGAACGTATACATGTATAGTGCTCGCGCTTCTCGCTCAGGATCCCAAACATTGCCCAGAATGTTCAATTTTCAGGAAAAATACCTAAAATTTCCCCAAAAAATAGCTCGCGCACGGAATATTTAAATAGGGTTTATTTCATTATTATATGTTTAAAATATAAAGCTAAGAAGTGACTGTTAGGGCTACCCCTTCAAATTTGAGCGTCCGATCGGGGAAAATATGGGTGAAAATTTTTCGCCCCCCCCCCTATTGACGAAAGCTGGATCCGCCGGATAAAGCTGAATACTTACTAAGATCCTTCACCTCTCTCAGCACAGGGTAGGCTATATCGGCAGTAAGACATGTTTTCTGTTCTCTTACTGTCGAGTTGCTTCCTTTTCTCATAAATTCTGCTGCAGACTGCATTATGTCGCCCCCAACGGTTTCGAAGACAACCGATCCTCGTCTTCAAAAAAAATATAAAAAAATACAAATGATTAATCAAAATGGGGGTCTTTTATTATCACGCAAATTTATCTCGATATTGAGGTATTTCGAAACACCCTGCAGGGGCAGACTTGTTAAATCCTGTGTCTTATCAAAAATATTTTTTAGTCCTCTTCTGTTTAAAATGGGTGGCACTTTATATGGCTGAATGGTGTACAGTCCATTAAGCGCTGCGAGATGAGTTTGATTGAATTGTACTCAGGAAGACATCATTAGAGAGATGAAATGGATATAAAATCATTCATGTTAATGGCTGCTTTAGTTGTGCAAGGGCGTTACCAGGTTATGTTCACCAACTAATACATATGGATAAGTATTCTGCATTGAGATCATTTCCGTTTAGGATTCTTTTTATCGTATGTATGAACAGATAACTTCTTCAAATGCCTGTGGGCAAATTCTAGTTGGATAGTCATCTGCTTTTGGCATCCACATATAGGGCCTAGTGACGCCCTTACACATAACAGAGTCACCACGTGAAGGTAGCAGCATTGACCCCGGGTTAGTTAAAATTAAAGGTGATCTGAAATCAAAATAATGAAAAAAAATATGTGATGAAAAATAAGGTAAGTATAAAAATCCCAATGAATGGAAGGTGAATAAATGATAAATAATACATGCATAGCAAATTTCACAAACAAATATATATCTAAAAGCACAAATATGTACAAATATACACAAATGGGCACTTACGGGCACAAATAGTCACAAATAGGCACAACTATGCACAAATATAAACATATAGGCACCAGACGGACACATATGAAAAAATATGCACAAATATACAAAGACATTTATATACTAAAAATGATATATACTTAAAAAAACACAAAAGAAGCCGGAGCAAGCAAAGCGAAGCGCCGTTGTGGTAACGGTTAGAGTTCACGGCGAAAAGCCATGACGGGGAAAGACAAGGCCAAAGGTAACCGGCGAAAAGGCCGTGATGACGGTAACCGGAGATACAAGAAGGCAGCAGGCGAACAAGGCGATGGTGACTGGGGTGAATGCCTAGGCCTACATATGGGGGGGGGGGGGATAAAATGATAATGATTTCAATTACAATTGTCAATCAGGTAAGGTAGTTAACCAATGCTGCTCACCTTTATGTCACTGGATTAAAAATAAAATGAACATGCAGAAGAATGATCAAAACGAGATTAAAGTCAAAAGAGAACATATTACAGGCAGGAAAATTTACACTCTATTCAAAATGTATATATCAACCGCTAATATTGTCTACTTATATGTTAAAAATAGAGCTTGGTGGGGGAAAAAGACAAAAAGCTACCATGGGTAAAGAAGAATCGTTAAGGTTGAAAATAAAATTGAGTTAAAGACGAGGCTAGCTGGGAGACCTGACCACCAATAAAAGCTGACTTGAACTGTCTGGGTAGGATAATCATAACGTACATGTTATCACGGTTATGTCTAGCAGGATCAGCTGCGTGGGTTGACTACATGTAAACTAAGCAGGAGAAATTTTTCTAAAAGTCAGAGGATTATATCATGTTTAGCAATTAAGGCCTGCTAGAAGTCTGCAAATGAAAGCCGAAGTGACTACCCTAAATTTAATAAAGAAACAGAAGTGATTTTCCTGGGTGAATAAAGTTCATTATCATGGGAAATAAAATATGTTCAGCGATGAAGGCCTGCTGGAAGACAGCGAAGACAGCGAATAAATGCTTAGTGACTACCCTGGATTTGTTACGTATTTAAGTTTAAAAATGCATCCAACTAATTATACACTCATTATGGATACAAAATAATACCAAAATGTTAATGATGTTGAGCAGAATCTACCGGAAGACCATGCAATCAAGGCTCCTGGATAAATAGCATTTATTAATAAGGCGGATAAGCTGAAAGTCCGGTAGTAAACAATGAAATTATCACCCTGCATCAAATAATAAATAAAAATGTATTGTGCCTGTTTGAATGCTGCCATTATAGGGATTTATAATATTGCGTTAAACTACGGCCTCCAGCCCTGAAAGAGATATTTCGACGTAACAGGGGAAAAAAATGCTGTATTAAACAATCATCTAGGATAACTTTACATTTCAAATATAAAAAATATAAATAAAAATTATACGGAATCAACATTGGTACTTCTGTTTTCTTATAACCCGATCTACTTTTGAAAATGAAAAGAGAAATATTGAAATTAAAGGACAACCGGTAAACTTGAAAGGACTCCCCTGGAGAATAAAGGGTCGTAATTAAGAATGAAAACATATTTTATTCTGTTGGCAATACAGCTGGGATATTGTCATAAAAATCCGATCGAAGTGGCTACTTGAGATAAAGAGTCACTTTTTAATAATGGAATAAAAACTTCATTAGAATGACAGCCAATAAAAGCGAAAGTGCCTATGCTGGGTAAATAACAGACATCGATATAACGTTTAAGACCCATCCAGTCTGAAAAGAGAATTGTCTTAAGTTACAGGATGTGGAAATCCACATAATACTATTGATAGTTGAATTTTTAAATGGGACCTCTGCCTAAAAGTTGCAGTGTCACTGGGTTGCCGCCTAAAATGTCAAAGTTGTTCCACTGGTTGAATGAAAGCTATTACAGACAAGTACTAGTAATATAACACATTAGTAGGGCCATTGGAAGCCGACCGCCAATAAAAATGCTGAAATGTGTAATCTGGACAAACATTAAGCAGAGCCCGGTTGCACGTCCGCTACTAGCTGAAGTACAAGTGGACTCCCTCTGTAAATAAAACCCTTTCTTAAATAAGAGTAATTATTATATTTTGTGAAAGGTGAGTATGCTCAAAGTCCGGTAGTAAACACTGAAGTAGAAACACTGCCATCACTGTTGGAATGCTGCCATCAACGGTTGGTTAGTGACCGTTGAAACGGTCAATAAATTGTACTACGTTAAAGGTATCCAATCCTGAAAGAGAATAAGATTTCGGCGTAAAAGTATACAAATAAATAAAATATTAAACAATCATCCTGGATAGTTTTACTTTTCAATGTTTCCCCCATATGGAATTTAAAATGAGTGGTTCTGTTTTCTTATCACTATCTCCCCTTTTAAGAATTAAAAAAACATTAACATTAGAAATCACCCGTAATACTCGGAAGTGGCTCTATCCCTAAGATAAATGCCAGCCCTAGATTAATGAACATAAATATATTTCATTCTTTTGACAGTACAGCTGGAAGATCTCCTCCAACAAAAGCCATAAGTGCATGGATACCTTAAGAATCAGTATTAACGGGAATAAAAACTTCATGTTAAGCAGGGCCTGTTTAAAGACAGCAAATAAAAGCTGAAGTCGCTATCCTGGGTATTAACTAAGATACATTATCGACATGTTTAAAACGCATCCAGCCTGAAAAGAGAATGATGATCAAATGTTACAATATAACATGCTAAGGAAATCCACATAATTAAAAAAATGTTTTTTTACGGGACGTCTGCCTTTATATGATGAATTGTCACTCACTGGATAGCCGCCATAAAGTCAAAGTTGCTAAACTGGGCAAATGAAAGTTTGTTAGGGCAACTTCAAGTCATGCAATAAAAGCCTAAGTGGCTACTAATGGATCAATATGAGCCATTATCAATATTATGCGTATATTCTCATCCAGCCTGAAAAGAAAATGTATGAAAAGTTACGAGAAACGGATATACACGTGAATTACAGCAAAATATATTAACCAATTAAACAGTTGAAAAATATATTTTGAAATTTGACTTTTCTGCCTTTGATCAGTAACTCTCCTTTTGAAAATGAAAGAATTAAAATAAAATCATATTGTGCACATGTTAGCAGGACATGCTGGTACACCGCTGATAAAAGCTGAGTTGGCTATATCAAGAGGAGAAAAACATAATTAAGGCTATTATAAAGGGTAAAAACAATTAAAAAATATCCAAACAGGGTCCCCTCTCCAGGAATACTGCCAATATATGTTGGAGTGAAGTAGCTACCTTTGGCAGATAAGAATTGCTATAATTATCATCATTTGGTTTAGTCACGTCTACCCTATTAAGAGAATGATATATCAGAATGAAATATAAATTTAGTTCTCGAAACTACTGTAGCGATATTTTCTGTACATCAATATCTTCATTGGTCATGGTCGCCATCATACCAAATATGTTGTCACTAAGGCTCTCCTGAATATTACGAAAAACAACATTGTTAAACGACATAAAAACAAAATTTATGAAGCATTAAAAAAGGTAACATTTGAATCTCATTATATCTGCTGAATTAACATCAAATTATACATTTACAGGCATCTTTATTCAAAATTGGCCCCACAAAAGATATTTTCGATCTTCATTTCAAAATCAGGGACTGAACTTAAGTAATTAATGAAATATATTAAACTGTTTGGACATTCTTATTCAAATTTGATATGATGCCATCAAGTTTGCTGAATCGTGGAAAATATAACTTTGCCATTTAATATTACTTTCATACCTGCTCATATTTGTCGAAGATAGATTGCATTGAACATGTTAGATATGTGTTCATATATTATGCCCTTTTCTTTTACGGAATTAATTCAAACCGAGATGTATCGCTTAAAACTATCCATTATCACTTACTCTTTTCATTAGAGGAAGGGTGACTTGATGCTCTTTGATGAAAGGGCGAGGAAACGTGACTTGATGCTCTTTGGTGAAAGGGCGAGGAAACGTGACTTGATGCTCTTTGATGAATGGAGGTGAAGGGTGAATTGATGCTCTCTGATGAAGGATGACAAAAAGTGACTTGATGCTCTTTACAAGGGAGATGAAGGGTGACTCGATGTTCTTTGATAAAAGGGTGACGATGAGTGGTAGATGAAAGGTGTCTTGTTGCTCTATGATAAAGGGTGACAAAGAGTGGTAGACGAAAGATGACTTGTGACTTTATGATGAAAGGGTGACGAGGAGTGACTTTATGCTCTCTAATGATGAAAAGTTGCCGAAGGATGAATTGATGCTCTCTGTTGAACGGGTGACGAAATGTAATTTAATACTCTTTGATGACAGGATGACAAAAATTGACTTCATGCTCTTTGATGAAAGGGAAATGAAAGGTGACATGATGTTCTTTGATGAAAGGGAGACGAAAAGTGACTTGATGCTCTCTTATGAAAGGGTGGTGAAAAGTGACTTGGTGCTTTTCGATGAAAGGGAGATGAAGGGTGACTTGATGTTCTTTGATGAAAGGGTGCCGAAAAGTGACTTGATGCTCTTTGATGAAAGGATGACGAAAATTGGCTTGATGCTCTTCGATGAAAGGGAGATAAAATGTGACTTGTTGTTCTATGATGAAAAGGTGACGAAGAGTGACTTGATGCTCTTTGTTGAAAGGGTAACGAAGAGCGACTTGATGCTCTTTGATGAAAGAGAGATGGAGGGTGACTTGATGCTCTTTTATGAAAGGGTGACAAAGAGTGTCTTGATACTCTTTTATGAAAGGGTGAGGAAAAGTGACTTGATGCTCTTTGATGAAAGGGAGATGAAGAGTGAATTTATGCTCTTTTATGAAAGGGTGACGAAGAGTGACTTGATGCTCTTTGATGAAAGGGCGAGGAAAAGTGACTTGATGCTCTTTGGTGAAAGGGCGAGGAAACGTGACTTGATGCTCTTTGATGAATGGAGGTGAAGGGTGAATTGATGCTCTCTGATGAAAGGATGACAAAAAGTGACTTGATGCTCTTTACAAGGGAGATGAAGGGTGACTCGATGTTCTTTGATAAAAGGGTGACGAAGAGTTGTAGATGAAAGGTGTCTTGTTGCTCTATGATAAAGGGTGACAAAGAGTGGTAGACGAAAGATGACTTGTGACTTTATGATGAAAGGGTGACGAGGAGTGACTTTATGCTCTCTAATGATGAAAAGTTGCCGAAGGATGAATTGATGCTCTCTGTTGAACGGGTGACGAAATGTAATTTAATACTCTTTGATGACAGGATGACAAAAATTGACTTCATGCTCTTTGATGAAAGGGAAATGAAAGGTGACATGATGTTCTTTGATGAAAGGGAGACGAAAAGTGACTTGATGCTCTCTTATGAAAGGGTGGTGAAAAGTGACTTGGTGCTTTTCGATGAAAGGGAGATGAAGGGTGACTTGATGTTCTTTGATGAAAGGGTGCCGAAAAGTGACTTGATGCTCTTTGATGAAAGGATGACGAAAATTGGCTTGATGCTCTTCGATGAAAGGGAGATAAAATGTGACTTGTTGTTCTATGATGAAAAGGTGACGAAGAGTGACTTGATGCTCTTTGTTGAAAGGGTAACGAAGAGCGACTTGATGCTCTTTGATGAAAGAGAGATGGAGGGTGACTTGATGCTCTTTTATGAAAGGGTGACAAAGAGTGTCTTGATACTCTTTTATGAAAGGGTGAGGAAAAGTGACTTGATGCTCTTTGATGAAAGGGAGATGAAGAGTGAATTTATGCTCTTTTATGAAAGGGTGACGAAGAGTGACTTGATGCTCTTTGATGAAAGGGCGAGGAAAAGTGACTTGATGCTCTTTGGTGAAAGGGCGAGGAAACGTGACTTGATGCTCTTTGATGAATGGAGGTGAAGGGTGAATTGATGCTCTCTGATGAAAGGATGACAAAAAGTGACTTGATGCTCTTTACAAGGGAGATGAAGGGTGACTCGATGTTCTTTGATAAAAGGGTGACGAAGAGTTGTAGATGAAAGGTGTCTTGTTGCTCTATGATAAAGGGTGACAAAGAGTGGTAGACGAAAGATGACTTGTGACTTTATGATGAAAGGGTGACGAGGAGTGACTTTATGCTCTCTAATGATGAAAAGTTGCCGAAGGATGAATTGATGCTCTCTGTTGAACGGGTGACGAAATGTAATTTAATACTCTTTGATGACAGGATGACAAAAATTGACTTCATGCTCTTTGATGAAAGGGAAATGAAAGGTGACATGATGTTCTTTGATGAAAGGGAGACGAAAAGTGACTTGATGCTCTCTTATGAAAGGGTGGTGAAAAGTGACTTGGTGCTTTTCGATGAAAGGGAGATGAAGGGTGACTTGATGATCTTTGATGAAAGGGTGCCGAAAAGTGACTTGATGCTTTTTGATGAAAGGATGACGAAAATTGGCTTGATGCTCTTCGATGAAAGGGAGATAAAATGTGACTTGTTGTTCTATGATGAAAAGGTGACGAAGAGTGACTTGATGCTCTTTGTTGAAAGGGTAACGAAGAGCGACTTGATGCTCTTTGATGAAAGAGAGATGAAGGGTGACTTGATGCTCTTTTATGAAAGGGTGACAAAGAGTGTCTTGATACTCTTTTATGAAAGGGTGAGGAAAAGTGACTTGATGCTCTTTGATGAAAGGGAGATGAAGAGTGAATTTATGCTCTTTTATGAAAGGGTGACGAAGAGTGACTTGATGCTCTTTGATGAAAGGGCGAGGAAAAGTGACTTGATGCTCTTTGGTGAAAGGGCGAGGAAACGTGACTTGATGCTCTTTGATGAATGGAGGTGAAGGGTGAATTGATGCTCTCTGATGAAAGGATGACAAAAAGTGACTTGATGCTCTTTACAAGGGAGATGAAGGGTTACTCGATGTTCTTTGATAAAAGGGTGACGAAGAGTTGTAGATGAAAGGTGTCTTGTTGCTCTATGATAAAGGGTGACAAAGAGTGGTAGACGAAAGATGACTTGTGACTTTATGATGAAAGGGTGACGAGGAGTGACT
This sequence comes from Lytechinus pictus, assembly GCF_037042905.1. Taxonomy (NCBI): domain Eukaryota; kingdom Metazoa; phylum Echinodermata; class Echinoidea; order Temnopleuroida; family Toxopneustidae; genus Lytechinus; species Lytechinus pictus. Next base: position 25,719,964 of record NC_087247.1, read on the forward strand.
TTATGCTCTCTAATGATGAAAAGTTGCCGAAGGATGAATTGATGCTCTCTGATGAACGGGTGACGAAATGTAATTTAATACTCTTTGATGACAGGATGACAAAAATTGACTTCATGCTCTTTGATGAAAGGGAAATGAAAGGTGACATGATGTTCTTTGATGAAAGGGAGACGAAAAGTGACTTGATGCTCTCTTATGAAAGGGTGGTGAAAAGTGACTTGGTGCTTTTCGATGAAAGGGAGATGAAGGGTGACTTGATGTTCTTTGATGAAAGGGTGCCGAAAAGTGACTTGATGCTCTTTGATGAAAGGATGACGAAAATTGGCTTGATGCTATTCGATGAAAGGGAGATAAAATGTGACTTGTTGTTCTATGATGAAAAGGTGACGAAGAGTGACTTGATGCTCTTTGTTGAAAGGGTAACGAAGAGCGACTTGATGCTCTTTGATGAAAGAGAGATAAAGGGTGACTTGATGCTCTTTTATGAAAGGGTGACAAAGAGTTTCTTGGTACTCTTTTATGAAAGGGTGAGGAAAAGTGACTTGATGCTCTTTGATGAAAGGGAGATGAAGAGTGAATTGATGCTCTTTTATGAAAAGGTGACGAAGAGTGACTTGATGCTCTTTGATGAAAGGGCGAGGAAAAGTGACTTGATGCTCTTTGATGAATGGAGGTGAAGAGTGAATTAATGCTCTCTGATGAAGGGTGACAAAAAGTGACTTGCAGCTCTCTGATAAAAGGGAGATGAAGGGTGACTTGATGTTCTTTGATGAAAGGGTGAAAAGTTGTAGATAAAAGGCGTCTTGTTGCTCTATGATGAAGGGTGCCAAAGAGTGGTAGACGAAAGATGACTTGTTGCTTTATGATGAAAGGGTGACGAAGAGTGACTTTATGCTCTTTGATGATGAAAAGGTGCCGAAGGACGAATTGATGCTCTCTGATGAAAGGGTGACGAAATGTAATTTAATACTCTTTGATGAAAGGATGACAAAAAGTGACTTCATGCTCTTTGATGAAAGGGAGATGAAGGGTGACGTGATGTTCTTTGATGAAAGGGAAAAGAAAAGTGACTTGATGCTCTTTGATGAATGGGAGACGGGAAGTGACACGATGCTCTTTGTAAAAGGGAAACAAAATGTGACTTGATGCTCTTTGATGAAAGGGTGACGAAAAGTGACTTGATGCTCTTTGATGAAAGGGAGATGAAATATGACTTGATGTTCTTTGATGAAAGGTTTGCGAAAAGTGACTTGATGCTCTTTGATGAAAGGGAAATAAAGGGTGACTTGATGCTCTTTTATGAAAGGTTGACGAAGAGCGACTTGCGGCTCTTCGGTGAAAGGGTGACGAAGAGTTGTAGATGAAAGGTGACAAAGAATGGTAGACGAAATATGACTTGTTGCTTTATGATGAAAAGGTGACGAAGAGTGACTTGATGCTCTTTGATGAAAGGGTAAGGAAAAGTGTCTTGATGCTCTTTGATGAATGGAGGTGAAGGGTGAATTGATGCTCTCTGATGAAGGGTGACAAAAAGTGACTTGAAGCTCTCTGATAAAAGGGTGATGAAGGGTGACTTGATGTTCTTTGATGAAAGGGTGACGAAAAGTGACTTGATGTTTATTGATGTAAGGGAGATGAAGTGTGACTTGATGCTCTTTGGTGAATGGTAGACGAAATATGACTTGTTGCTTTATGATGAAAAGGTGACGAAGAGTGACTTGACGCTCTTTGTTGAAAGGGTAACGAAGGGCGACTTGGTGAACTTTAATGAAAGGTGACGGAAAGTGACTTGATGCTCTTCGATGAAATGGTGACGAAGGGTGACTTGGTGCTCTTTCCTGAAATGGTGGCGAAGATTTGTAGATGAAAGGAGACTTGTTGCTGTATGATGAAAGGCGACGAAAAATGACTGGGTGATCTTTGATGAAAGGATGACGAAAAGTTACGACGCTCTTTGATGAAAGGGTGACGAAGGGTGACTTGATGATCTTTGATGAAAGGATGATGAAAATTGACTTGGATACTCTTCGATGAAAGGGAGATAAAAGGTGGCATGATGTTCTTTGATTAAAGGGAGACGAAAAGTGATTTGATACTCTTTGATGGAAGGGTGACGAAAAGTGACTTGATGCTCTTTGATGAAAGGGTGACGGAAAGTGACTTGATGCTCTTTGATGAAAGGGAGATGAATAATAACTTGATGCTCTTTGATGGAAAGGTGACGAAGGGTGACTTCGTGCTCTTTGCTGAAAGGGTGATGAAAGATTTATAGATGAAAGGCGACTTGTTGCTGTATGAAGGGCGAAAAAGGTGACTTGATGCTCTTTGATGAAAGGGTGCCGAAAAATGACTGGGTGATCTTTGATGAAAGGGTGACGAAATGTTACGATGCTCTTTGATGAAAGGGTGACGAAGAATGACTTGATACTCTGATGAAAGGATGAAGAAAAATGTTGATGTTCTTTGATGAAATAGTGACGAAAAGTTACGATGCTCTTTGATGAAAGGGTGATAAAAGGTGGCATGATGTTCTTTGATTAAAGGGAGACGAAAAGTGATTTGATACTCTTTGATGGAAGGGTGACGAAAAGTGACTTGATGCTCTTTGATGAAAGAGAGATGAAGAGTGACTTGATGTTCTTTGATGAAAGGGTGACGAAGGGTGACTTGCTGCTCTTTGTTGAAAGGGTAACGAAGAGGGACTTGATGCTCTTTGATGAAAGGGTGACGGAAAGTGACTTGATGCTCTTTGATGAAAGGGAGATGAATAATAACTTGATGCTCTTTGATGGAAAGGTGACGAAGGGTGACTTGGTGCTCTTTGCTGAAAGGGTGATGAAAGATTTATAGATGAAAGGCGACTTGTTGCTGTATGAAGGGCGAAAAAGGTGACTTGATGCTCTTTGATGAAAGGGTGCCGAAAAATGACTGGGTGATCTTTGATGAAAGGGTGACGAAATGTTACGATGCTCTTTGATGAAAGGGTGACGAAGAATGACTTGATACTCTGATGAAAGGATGAAGAAAAATGTTGATGTTCTTTGATGAAATAGTGACGAAAAGTTACGATGCTCTTTGATGAAAGGGTGATGAAGAGTGACTTGATGTTCTTTGATGAAAGGGTGACGAAAAGTGACTTGATGTTCTTTGATGAAGGGGTGACGAAAAATGACTTGATACTCTTTGATGAAAGGATGACGAAAAGTGTTGATGTTCTTTGATGAAATGGTGACGGAAAGTTACGATGCTCTTTGATGAAAGGGTGAAGAGTGACTTGATGTTCTTAGATGAAAGGGTGACGAAAAGTGACTTGATGTTCTTTGATGAAAGGGTTACGAAGAGTGACTTGATACTCTTTGATGAAACGGCGACGAAAAGTGACTCGATGCTCTTTGGTGAAAGGGAGACGAAATGTGACTTGATGTTCTTTGACGATAAGGAAATGAATGGTGACACGATGCTTTACGATGAAATGATGACAAAGGTCGAGTTAATGCTCTTTGCTGAAAGGGTGCTTAAGATTTGTAGATGAAAGGCGACTTGTTGATGTATGATGAAACGGCGACGAAAAATGACTCGATGCTCTTTAATGATAGAGAGATGGAGAGTGACTTGATGCTTTTTGATGAAAGGGTGACGAAAAGTAATTGATGTTCTTTGTTGAAAGGGTCACAAAGAGTTACTGGATACTCTTTGATGAAAGGATGACAAAAATTGTTGATGTTCTTTTATGAAAGGGTGACGAAAATTGTTGATGTTCTTTTATGAAAGGGTGACGAAAAGTTACGATGTTTTTCGATGAAAGGGTGACGAAGAGTGACTTGATGTTCTTTGTTGTTAGGGTGATGAAGAGTAACTTGGTGCTCTTTGATGAAAGGGTGAAAAAAAATGACTTGATGTTCTCTGATAGGGAGATAATGGTGACTTGATGTTCTTCGGTGAAAGGAGACGAATAGTGTTGGATGAAAGGTGAATTTTTGTTGTGATGAAAGGGAGACAAAGAGTGGCAGATCTTTGATTTGTAGATGAAAGGCGACTTGTTGCTGTATGATGAAACGGCGACGAAAAGTGACCCGATGCTCTTTGATGATAGAGAGATGGAGGGTGACATTGATGCTTTGATGAAAGGGTGACGAAAAGTAAATTGATGCTCTTTGGTGAAAGGGAGACGAAAAGTGAATTGATGCTATTTGATGAAATGTAGCTGAATGGTGACACGATGCTCTATGATGAAAGGGTGGTGGATGATAGGTGACTTGTTGTTCTGTGATGAAAGAGACGAAGAGTGTCAGATTTTTGATAAAAAGATGACGAAGGGTGACTTGATGCTCTTTGATGAAAGGGTGACGAAGAGTTGTAGATGAAAGGCGGCTTGTTGCTGTATGATGAAACGGCGACGAGAAGTGATACGATGCTCCTTGATGATAGAGAAATGAAGGGTGACTTCATGTTCTTTGATGAAAGGTTGACGTAGGGTGACTTGACGCTCTTTGATAAAATGGTGATGAAAGGATGCCTTAATGCCCTTTGCTGAAAGGGTGCTGAAGATTTGTAGATGAAAGGCGACTTGATGCTTTATGATGAAACGGCGACGAAGAGTTGTAGATGAAGTCTCCCGTGTTGCTCTATGGTGAAAGGGTGACGAAGAAAGGTGACTAATTTTTCTATGGTATAAAACAAAATAAACAGTATACCCTACGTTCTATCATGTCAAATAAAATAATCATAACCTAATTTAAATCATACTCCAAATATAATGTAATTGTTTTGTTCAATACCCTTATTTCTAATTCCTCTTTAAAGATTTAATAAAATGTTCAGATATATGTGTGTTGCTGTGGCAATCCTTTTCGTTCCATAGGCATATGGCTTGCGCAGAGCTTTGTTTATTTTAAGAGCCTTTCTCCTCGTCAACATTGTTGCAGATACTTCTCTCCAAACTGCGCGAAGATGTGTTGACATTCCATTCCAGACCTGGTGACAAGAATACAAGATTTTCGTTCTGATGGTTGAATGCCATTTTGATTACACTTGAATTATAATTACATATATCATGTACAATATAGATCTAGAATATATACTTCCATATAATTTTGTCAATTGATGTTTTGTAGGCCTACTCGTTATTTCTATTCATTACCTAGATCTGATATCCAATCAATGTTCCTTTTAGTTTCATAATCACCAATACAAAAATTTAGCGCTTTGTATAGTTTTATTAAGAACAATGTCTTTATCACATTATATGTATGCGCATGAGAATGTTCTAAATTAAAAATGTCAAGCCCAAATTACGAAAATTGTAATAACAGCAATAAATCAATAAAGATATACTTATAGCAGTAATCGGTGTTTATAACAAAAAATATAAAAGAGTGTTAGGAATTCTAAACTCACCGTCAAAATTCAAACGAACGAGACGATCGATTCATCATGTGCATCTCGAGCCGTTGAGAATGACGTTTACAAGCAAGAAACATACGATCGCACGAAAGAATTAACGAAAGAACGAGTGTAAACAACGGAATTTTGGCTAACCGAAAGTCTAGCGTCAGAACGCAAAAAGCTTCCGATATCAAATAAGGTACATCCTCAACAGCTATTCGAAACAATCGAAATATCCCAATCACGTAACCTCTATGCAACATAACAGCAATCTTCTTGTCATGAAATAATAAATCTTAACGAGCTAGTTTAAGAACAAGCTTAAACTGTCAGGCGCCTATTGGGGACCTAATGTATGAATTTTACCTAGAAATCCTGACACTAAACTTGGCCTCAACAAACCAGCTCGATAAAATTCATAGTTTCATTAAGACCATGAAGTGATATTACTGTATTGTTCTACAGGTAAATAAATCTTGCATAAATTTGATCACGTTCATGGGGTTAACTCAGGTCAACAGGCCGAAACAGAAGCAACGATTTTTCCCCCATACAAGCTTAACGCCTCCTGTATCAGTGTATGATGGAGATATTTTGAGCATTCCATACCTGAAACATAAGCACACAAATAGATCAATGTTACTGAAATAGCATGGTTTTGATAATGGTTTCTTTATCTAATGAACATGATAAATGAATTATGCACTAAATCTAAAATATAAATCAAAATTCATTGTCTTTTGTTTGACAATGATTATCATTTTCATCAGGTTCATACTCTGGCCCTTTCCTATCCACGAGAGACATTATTTATTTCTTTATTACGTGTGTGGGACTGCGCGTGGGACTGTTGTAGCTTCAAACTGCCAAACAAGAATTACGAAAATTTAGGCCTACATCTGAGCTTCTTAAAAAAATATTTAGGCCTAAAATGTATTAAGTTGTGGAATTATAAACTTCTCTTGTCCTTATTCACCTTTTGATGCTGAATATTAGATATCTGCTACTACCTGTATCATCTAATATCAAATTAATGTCGCTACTAGCTACTACTTTTATTATCATTATCAAATTTGGCGCTTTGTATAAAACTAGTTGGTCTGAAGCCCATTTATATTCATAAAATTTAAGATAATTTTACTACGAACTATGTTTCCATCACATCATTACATTACATGCATGAGAATGTTTAAAACATGCTGCATCAAAATTACGAAATTTGAATTGCAGCAATAAATCAATGACGAATGAAAATATATATAGTAATTTCAGTAAAGAAATCTTCAAAAGTGTTGATTTTAAACTTACCGTGACCACTCAAACGAACGATACGATCGATGATTTATGATATTTATATTGAGCGGTTGAGAATGACGATTATAAGCGAGAAACATACCATCGCGCGAGAGAATTAACGAATGAACGAGTGTTTACAGCTAATTTTTTACGAATCGACAGTCTTACGTCAGAACGCAAAAAGACAACAGTAGTAAATAAGGCACAACCTCAACGGTTTTTTGAAACAGTAGACCAATTCCAATCACGTTGAAAATAAGCAACCTTTAGTTGACATTACAGCAATCTTCTCGACATGAAATAATAAATCTTAACGAGCTCGTTAAGAACAAGCTTAAACTATCAGGCGCCTATTGGGGACCTACATGTAATGTGTGAATTTTACCGAAAAATCCTGACACTAAACTTGGCCTCATCAAACCAGCTCGATAAAATTCATAGTTTCATTAAGATCATGAAGTGATATTACTGTATTGTTACAGGTAATTCTTGCTCATGTATGAGGTTTACCATTTTTACACAGGTCGACAGACCGATAATATATATCAAAGCAACGATGTTTCTTTTATCGCAATCTTCACGTCTCCTGTATTATGTAGGTATTCTGAGCATTCCATACCTGAAACATAAACACACAAATAGAACAATGTAATTCAAAAAATTGGTTCAGGTAATGGTAATGGTTTCTTAATCTTAAAGTGAATCATGCTATAGATCTACATAAAACATATTTCGATGTCTTTTTTTATATGACAAATTATTATTATCATCACTTTCATCATATCTATAATCATCGTCATAAATCTTTTGTTTCAGCAATGTTTTCTGTTTTAAATAAACTTTGTTTTATCTGTGACAATGATCATTATCATCACTTCATAATCATAAACTTTTTTTGTTTAAGTAAGGTTATTTAGAATCTAAATGACCGAAAGAAAGTAAGGCTTTCGTCAAGTAGTGTATGATTGCATTATCATTTTCCCAACTGTATGCGCCTATGGCCTTTTCCTATCCACGATCGAGTAAAAATCATGGCAAGATCTCTAGATTTATGTCTATTATTATGTGTGTGGGACTGTTGTAAAAGCTTCAAACTGCCGAACAAGAATTACGAAAATCATCATCTGGGCATATTAGTTCTAGGCCCTACGTGTATGAAGATGTGGGATTCTAAACCGACTCTTGTCCTTGTCCACATTTTGGCACTGAATATTAAATCTTTGTCACTCGGCCTTGTTGATATCTATTATCAAATCAATGTTGCTACTATAGTTTGATTATCATCATTATCTGTTTTAGCGCTTTGTCTTTAACTAATTAGTCTAAACTCCCCTTTCATATTTCTAAAATTCAAGATAATTATACTAAGAATTATGTCTCCATCACCGTACATGCACGTGCAAGGGAATGTGGTTCCATACAAAAAGTTAAAATCAAAGAAATTTGAATTAAAGCAATAAATCCATGACGAATAAGGATATCTCGTAATATCAGTGATTGATGTTTATAAAGAAATTTTCAAAAGAGTGTTAATGATTTTAAACTTACCGCGATCATTCAAAGAACGAGACGATCGATGATTTATGATGAGCATGATAAGTTGAGAATGACGATTAAAAGCGAAAAACATACGATCGCACGACAGAATTAACGAATGGACGAGTGTTTACAACAGATCTTTGCTGATCGAAAGTCTAACGTCAAAAAGCAAAAAGCTAAACCAAACAATCGAACTATCCCAATCAAGTTGAAAACAAGTAACCTCAAGGTGACATTACAGCAATTTCCTTGACATGAAATAATAAATCTTAACGAGCTAGTTTAAGAACAAGCTTAAAATGTCAGGCGCCTATTGGGGACCTAATGTATGAATTTTACCTAGAAATCCTGACACTAAACTTGGCCTCAACAAACCAGCTCGATAAAATTCATAGTTTCATTAAGATCATGAAGTGTTTTTACTGTATTGTTCTACAGGTAAATAAATCTTGCATAAATTTTCTCACGTTCACGGGATTAACTTAGGTCGACAGGCCGAAAACATAAGCAACGTTTTTTTTTTTTACGATCTAAACTCCTCCTGTATTATGAAGATATTTTTTAGCATTCCATACCTGAAACATAAACACACAATATGATCAATGTTAATGAAATAGCTTGGTTTTATAAGTTTCTTAATCTAATAAATGAATAATGCACTAGATCTAGAATATAAAACAAACTTCATTGTCTTTTACATTTGACGATGATCAATTCAATTAAATTCAATTATTTATTTCATTTCCATTCAAACATAATATAAACTAATATTAATCGGATACAATTTTACAGATGAACGACAATACACCAGACGGTGGACTGTACTGTTTCCAGAAGAAGAAGAAGAACATTCTTACCTCGTAAAAAAAAATTTAAAAAAATAAAATCATTATCATCATAACCCTTTTGTTGTAGCAAGGTTTTCTGCTTCAGTTAGATTCTAAATAAACTTCATCGTCTGTCGTGTATGACAATGATCATTACTTTTATAATAGTCATAAACCTGTTTGTTTCAGCAAGGTTTTCTGTATCAGATAGATTCTAAATAAACTTCATTTTTTTCATATTTGACATCATTATAACTTTCATAATCATCATAAACCTTTTTTGTTTCAGCGAGGATTTCTGTATCAGTTAGATTCTAAATAAACTTTATCGTCTGTCATATTTGACAATCATTATAATTACTTTCATATCATCATCACGAATCTTTTCGTTTCAGCAAGGTTTTCTGTTTCAGTAAGGTTCTAAATAAACTTGATTTTCTTTCATATTTTACAATAATCATCATTATAATCACTTTCATAATCATCATAAACCTATTGTTTTGGCAAGGTTTTCTATTTCAGTTAGATTCTAAATAAACTTCGTCCCTCATATTTGACAATGATCATCATTACTTTTATAATAATCATTATAAACATATTTGTTTCAGCAAGGTTTTCTGTATCAGATAGATTCTAAATGAATTTCCTTTTCTTTCACATTTGACAATATCACTATCATTATAATCACTTTCATAATCCTCATAAACCTATTTTGTTTCAGCAAGGTTTTCTAAATAACCGAAAGAAAGCTAGGCTTATGTCAAGTAGTCTATAATTATCATCACCTTCCCCACTGTATGCACCCATGCCCTCTGTATGCACCCATGGCCCTTACCCATTCACGATCATTTGAGTAACCATGACAACGATCTCTAGATCTATTTCTATATAACGTGTGTGGGACTGTGAATTTGACTTTTTGTAGCTTGAATCTGCCGAGCAAGAATTTTAAAAATTGCCATATGAGCTTAATAAAGATCTAGGTTTTAACATAAGTTGTGGAATTCTAAGCTACTATTGCCCTTTTCCACCTTTTGGCATTGAGTATTGAATATTTGTCACTCCTTTTAGCTATCATTGAACGAAGCATCCAGTCTCACTTATACTGTACTTATTGAGGATTACCGAAATAATTCTCAATTGGCTATTTGGGACTGTGCACTGAACCACTCTTGTCTGCGAAGAAATGTATGGTAATTCAAAATTTTACGAATATACTTACCATGCCAAATTGAAACATACGAAAATAAGAACGGAAAAGGACATGAAACGAAATAACAGGGGGAAAATAAATGAACTCACCTTGTAAACATACGAAACGGGTATTTCAACGAGGACAAACGTGGAGTCCATTTTCGGATGCGAAATCGATTATGGAAGTATCGAATCTTGTTAATGTTTTACGCAAATTTCACCGGCCAAAATCTTGGCATGCTGGTAAAGTATTTTTATTCAGGGGCGGTGCCAGGGAATTAGGGGCAAGGCTACCCATAAAGGTAACAATTTTTTATCAATTCAATGATAGGGGTCTATTCTATTCAATTCAATTCAATTCAATTCAATAATGGTTTATTAAAAACATGCCTCGCAGCCAAAGGCTGAATAAAAACATGTGTACAATTTACAACTTGAACTTGAATATAATTTTTTATTTTTTTCCTCTTTTGAGTGTTGATTTTTCATCGGGGATGAGGTCCCTGTGGCTCCGCCCCTGTTTCATACATAAACGAATAATTCTATAAGAATTGTCTGGAACAGTAAAAGCGTTACCACCTTTTTATTAAAAAAAAAAGGTTGTAAAGCTTTCGGCGAACAGACATTCAAACAAAAATTATGAAATTGAATTTCATTACCCGAAGGTGACAACACAGCAATCTTCTTGACATGATACATTAAATTTTATGGAAAATGGCTAAAGAATAAGTTTCGACCAGGCGCCTATTCTACGCCTACGGGGGGGGGGGGGGGGGCTAATCAACTTACGCTACGAATCCTGGTACTAAAACCTAAACTTAACCAATTTCCATAAAATTTAAAGTTTCATTAAAACCATTAAGTGATATTGCCGTAATGTTCTACGGGTAAAAGGACTCACTCGTACAGCAACGTTTGATCAGTCTCAGAATGTTCATCTGTCCTCTCTCTGATGGCGTCGTCATGCATCCACGTTCCAAGGGGTTCCAACGAATCCAAGTAACACAAAAAAATTTCATAAGATCCAATAAAGAAATATAACTCCAAAGTTCCATAAACATGTCTGTCCGCTGATAGTAAAAAAATTATCAAGTTCAAATTGATAAAGCAGGGGCAGAACAACCGCCCAGAGACCCATCAACAAACCTCCCATGAGCTGGGGCTAAGGTTTGGATTAGCCTCGGCGAAGCTCTGCCGTAAAATTGGTGTCTTGTCCGCACACAATAACTGAAGATTTTCTGTCCAAGAAAAACCATTGTAAAGTCATTCTGTATATCTCAAGTTCTACCTGTTGATATTCCAATGTATAAAGATTCGCCAACTGCCAAAGATCCGGGCCAAAGATATCTTCTTCAATATAATTTAGACTATATCCCGTTTGAGTAGCTTCGGTATTGTTGGACCAGTTGTGCCTGTCCTCGGGAGAAAGGATTCTGCTTGGTCACGTGACTTAAAATATGACGCATTAATTTTGGTGAGATGGATGTAGTTGGCGCCAATAACGCAACATGCACCAGTGCAATGGAGCGAGGAATGTATCGCAAAGAATGTTCTTACATATTCTCCGTTCTTCGTGTCCATAGTCTACAAATTAGCCACCAGGTCTCCCCGGCTGCACTTCTCATTAAAGTTATGGCATTGAAGGTGTGTGGTATTGTGGCAGTTCTAAAGTTGACGATGAATGAATTAAAATACAGGCCTGCATTGAATCGAGACTTTTGTTGAAATGTGCGTCGTACATTCCATTTCATCTTCATTTCCAGATTTCGGAACAAATTTTTGATAATTTGCGAATTTCCCAAATCCGTCAAAACTGTGGAATTGAATAAAACACACAAAAAGAATTGTGAATACCAGAACAATACTGATTATAAATATAAATAAAATGAGTTGTCACAAACCTACGCAACATCTGCATTATGATGCCAAAATTGGTATTATCCGGAATCAAAGTGGTGCTCCAGGCTGAACATTATTTGAACAGATAAAGAATATTGAGACAACAAAACGCTAAAAATTTTATCAAAATTGGACAAGGAATTTCGAAATTATATGACACGATAAAGATTTACATTATTTCGGTGAAACAGTTGTATTCATTTCTTCAATATTCAATAACAAAATTTAAGTCATATTCCCAGTTCTTTTGTATTTTATGATATGAAATATATTAATAATTTTGTATGTTTATTAAAATTTTGTCTCCCAAGAATTATTTTTTTTTGCTTCAACTTATTTCATTATGGGGAGACATATCATACACACATATATGAACATTTGAAATAATTATGATTTCATGTAATGACATGAGACAAGAGAAAGTGGGGACATAACATCAGCTCACCTAATGATAATTCATATCGAGTTCATAAAACTTATCGCCAAAATATTTCCAATATTAAAAATTCAATAACTTATTTGTTTTCAGATTTTTTTGTGAAATTTTCAGCATTTTGCTCTGTGAATTTTACTCTTGTTCCTTTAAATATGTTTCTTTTCCGCCCGGAGTACCCCTTTAAGGCTGCTAAGAAATTAATTGAATTGAATTTGATTTCTGTTTATTACACTGCAGAATGTATCTAAGATAAACGAGTGGCTGAGTGCTGGTAATAAAATAATTAGGCCTGTTCACAAAATTTATGAAATAGTCACAATATTATGGAAGTAAAACGTGAGAATGGGTATATAATATCAGCCCATTTTTGATAATAATAATAATAGTCAGTTCTTGTATAGCGCATAACACATTATGAATAACGTCTCTATGCGCTTCCAAAGGACTTGGATATTATTACCTCGGCTGTAGCTAAAGCAGCTAGCTTCCAGCGCTCGGCATTTCAAGGAATAAATTCCTGCCATGTACCCATTCACCTCACCTGGGTTGAGTGCAGCAAAATGTGGATAAATTTCTTGCTGAAGGAAACTACGCCATGGCTGGGATTTGAATCCACGACCCTCTGTTTCAAAGTCCGGAGACTAATGCATAATACATAATCATGACGGATTGCATTCATCTAATAGTGCTAAACTTTCAAATTCAATACAAACTTTTTGGTGTCAGAATGTCATCAAATTTCAATTTATTTACTCATATTGTGTTTAATCTGAATTTAAGACAGTTGGCTGAAATCATTTAACCTTCGCAAATAGTCTTAATTACGCGGTCCTTGGCACTGATGATCTTTCAAATTAAATCAGTAGTCAATCCTGGTTTTACATTGAATTTCTTGAAGGAAAAGGTTGAACAGATATGCTTTCATATAGGAAATACAAACAAATAAATGAGATGACATCAGCTATCGGCTAGTTCATCGTTTATTTATAAAGACATGCTTCAAATTGTTTTGAAATAACGCTACAATTTTAAACTTCAACTTCGTTATTCATCATCTGATGTTGATCAAAATAATATTTAGTGGGTTTTTTGTGTGTGTATGATGATTTTATTCTGTTCAAATAAAACGTTTTTCAGCCAGGAGTATCCCCATGAAGAGATTGGAAAAGTGGGGTTGATTGAGTTATGGGTCTAAAATCAGTTTTAGTGGCATATATAGCTGCGTGAGGTGATGACAGTCCGAACGTGCCGCACACACTTCATCGTCAACATCAGAATGAAATTTACGTCTTTTTTAATACTTGCATCCGTGAGAGGTACAAATTTCTCTGGTAGAATGCAAAATTGAAATACCTAGCTCGCTTGTTATTTCACAAATTTACTGGCAGCTAATTGCAATAAAGAACTCGGGCTCGTGAGATCAAAAAATTAGAAAGAGAGAGAGAGAGGGTAGATGGGGGGCAGTGGCGGCAACAAGGTGAGGGGCGCATGAGGTAATTGCCCCTTCCGACATTTTTAAAAATTAAAAAAATATGTTGTGGAGTAAATCCATCCTCCCTTGCCTCCAAACCATTTCCATTTGCCCTTCACTGCCCCCAACTTAAAAAAATCCTGGTGCCGCCACTTAACAGAGGGAAAATGTTAAGTCTTCTGCACCGTTTACTCTATAGTAAAGTATAAAAACAAGCATTACAAACTTTTGAATTTTCACGTGTACGTTTAAAAAAATTCTATCTCTCAATTTTCAGACCTTTAATAATCCCCCAAACAAAAATACATCTTGCTTTCTGAAATTTGCTGTAACATCAAGCACAACAGTTGACTTTTGTAAAGATGGTTACAAGTCACTACGTGTTTTATTATCTATTTAATATTATTTCCAGGTTGTACCATTTTGGGTGAAAATAATATGTCAAAATTCACGATATTGCCCAGACTGCCTCAAATTCTGAAAAGGTAACAAAAATGGGATCAACTTGTAGGAAATGTAATATTCTTTCATTATATAGTATTTACTTACAATTCTTCCATCGCTCTCGGTACAGGATAGGCTAAGACGTAATGCCTTCTGTTCTGGGCTGATCTTACAATATCTGTCGAGTTGCTTCCTTGTCTCAAATTATTCTTCAGTGTCTTGCCTCCTCGTGCTGTTTCTATGCCGACATATCCTAAAAAGACAAAAACAAAAACAAATGGTCAGTCAAGATGTGAGTCTTTCATTTAACGCCATCCGAGATCTAAACATTTTCTTTAGGGGCAGATATTTTAAATCTTGTCTTATCAGATGTGATTTAATAAACTTTTTCACATTTTTGTTTTTTAATTTATCGGAGTGGACATGTGGAACTCTTGTCCCTATCTGGTCAATACTGTCTTCTGTAAACCTGGATTCTTGCTGTATCGCACAATTATTTTATTTTAAATTCATTGTTCAAGAAATAAGCTTCACCGTCTGTCTTAATTCAATGCAAAGGTAAATTAATCATTGTATTTCAAATTCAACCTTCGAGAAATAAAGTTCATTATCTATCCTCACAATTCAATGGAAATGTAAAATGCATTTGACCATTGCCATAACATGCTTATGTGCCCTTTATATTAACAACATTTTATGTGTCAAGTAACAAAAACAAAATAGAAATTCACTTCATGCCTAATGATATTTCATAAAAATAAAAGATTCAAATAATGAACTAACCTCTTTGCTTGCCTTTCCGATGACATTAATTGTCTAAATTTGTCGGATGAAACTGATAAACGTGGAATTTTAGCCCTCATCCAAACATACTAACAATTGAACTGATAATGAGCTGTGACAGCGCGGATGAATCTTCGCATTCAGATCATGCGGTCTTGCAAGTTGGCGGTGCAGTACAAAAGCTGTTTATTCCGACGTAGCAACAATTAAGCATGGTGTGCTATCCCTTTATACAGAATAGCAAACGTTAATCCATCCAACAACCAGTCAAGCTGCCACTGGTCAACAGGGGCTGGTACTGCATTTCATAAATGGGGGAGAGGCACGAAAAAAGCTAGTAACTCCCAGAAAGGAGATATCACAGATATTTAAGAATTACATAATTTCCTTCGTTTTTGATGGCCGGAGCCCCCCCCCCCCCCCCCAATCCATTAGGAAGAGAGAGAGCGCAAGCATTGACCCCGGACAGAATGTCGTTGGTGTTTCATATATTATATTTATGTTATATCTATATATATTATATTTCAGTATCTTTATATAAAATTTCGAAAAGTAGCCTTCACGAAGAATACATCAATTTCATCGCAGGCTTTTCAATATATTTCTCCCTTTGTGTTTTGTTGAAACAATTGATAAAACATCTCTTGTGTTATTTCCTTCCCCCTTCAGCCCCTGTGGTGTCGTCCATGCACTTTTTTGTTCAGTCGGATAAATAAATTCGAATGGAGTAAAACGGTCATTTGAATAGACAACACTACCAAAAGATATGTTTGAAGTCGAAATATTCTTTTCACCTGCATTTTCACTGGTCATTATGGGGGGGGGGATATTTCATAAAACAAATAGTCAATGATTTTCAATGACAAATTGGCTCTGAGCCAATGGGGTGCATGGATTTTAGTAGCTTGTAACAATCACTGATTATATTTGTTTCGTGAAATGCCCCCCTCGTCAGTGAAACATACATTGTTGTTGGAATGGTTATACCAAATTCTTTCTGACGCATCACAGTACCTTGCATGTTATTGACAGGTGTATAGCATTCTTACGTCAAGACGTGTATTTTTTCCCTCTCGGCTTGCCCGAACCATGGACCTATAAGAAATGGACGATTAACGCGAGCATTCTTTTGATGCAATCATAGTCGCCGTCTCCTGATTATGTGCATATTAATGATAACATACAGGTGCTTTGACAATAGCGACTACCAAGGCGAATCTGATCTTCACAAAGGAATGTTTTGCTCTTTTTGCCGTTTGTTGGCTGATGTCTTGTAGCAGATTATACCTTTCAATTAAGATGTTTCAGATTTGGAACAGCAAATTGAGAAGCAGACGATTTTTGTGATATCAAATTTATTATTATCGATTTGCACGCTTCTGCACACTCATAGTGACTTTTCTAACAACGAGAGGGGGACGACCCCTACAAGAAACCCACCATGTTTCTCTGGAATATTATGAGGAAATCTTTAAAATGTGATTATAAATTACAATCAATCAATTTCATTTCAGCCTCTATCTTGAAATATTCATACATTTTTCCAAATAAAAACCATGGAACTAAGATAACCATTTGTAAACCAGAACTGCACATTAATTTCCGAGATTTCAGGTAATTTATTACCTTCTGCGCATACAATTTGTCTAATGTTAAAGGTCTAATCACCGAAAGCTTCTGTAACTCATGGTTTAATTGACGGCGACCATGATGGTATCACAGGAGATAAATATGAAGAGAATGTTATTCACATGACAATGACAGTCAGATGTTAGTGAATTCATTAACTAACCGATGAATGTCCAGCTTTCATAGGTCCATGCCCGAACGAATTAATCAATGGATTTCGATTCCTTGTTATGTAGTTTATTCACTGGTCATGGTATGGATTGATAGATTGAGTAGAGTATTAATCTGGGCACCTTCTTATATATGTAGGGAACACTGGTGGAATGGAAAGAAAAACTATTAATATAGAAGAGCGTAAAAATCTGATTTTCGATCGCTTATATCCCTGTTCGATTGAGAAAAAAAATGGCGTTATCTTTTAGGTCATCTTGCTGACTTGCTAGGCGGATCATGAGGGGGGGGGGCGAGGCCCCCCTATTGGGAAGCAGCCCAAAAAAGAAAAAGGGAAAAGAGAGGAGAAAAATAATAAGAGGGAAAAAAGAGGAGGAAGATGACTGAATAAAATAAGGTGAGGGGAAGACTTGGAAAATATTTTTTAAAAATCTTTCATGCCACTATATAAAACTTTGGTTCGCGCTTTGCGCTCGTATGTTCATGTCTTGCTCAATAAATAGACTACTATGGAGCTTCAAATATCAAGTTTTGAAGTCAATATCAAATATCAAGTTTTGAAGTCAAACGCATCACAGTACCTTGCATGTTATTGACAGGTGTATAGCATTCTTACGTCAAGACGTGTATTTTTTCCCTCTCGGCTTGCCCGAACGAATTAATCAATGGATTTCGATTCCTTGTTATGTAGTTTATTCACTGGTCATGGTATGGATTGATATATTGAGTAGAGTATTAATCTGGGCACCTTCTTATATATGTAGGGAACACAGGTGGAATGGAAAAAAAATATTAATATAGAAGAGCGTAAAAATCTGATTTTCGATCGCTTATATCCCTGTTCGATTGAGAAAAAAAAATGGCGTTATCTTTTAGGTCATCTTGCTGACTTGCTAGGCGGATCATGAGGGGGGGGGGGGGCGAGGCCCCCCTATTGGGAAGCAGCCCAAAAAAGAAAAAGGGAAAAGAGAGGAGAAAAATAATAAGAGGGAAAAAAGAGGAGGAAGATGACTGAATAAAATAAGGTGAGGGGAAGACTTGGAAAATATTTTTTTAAAATCTTTCATGCCATTATATAAAACTTTGGTTCGCGCTTTGCGCTCGTATTTTCATGTCTTGCTCAATAAATAGGCTACTATGGAGCTTCAAATATCAAGTTTTGAAGTCAATATACAAAACTTATATCAGCTCGGACATCGAACTTTCATTATTTTGTTTGATTTACAAATTTAAATGTCCAGTTTATTGTCAATTAAGTATCAACATTTACAACGCGTTGCACGCTCGCATTATTTGATTTGTAAGTACATATTTCCTTCGTGTATTATACATAAAGTTCTCAAAATATCCCTTTTCTGGGTTGATTGTCAAAACTAATCAGCTAGCGCTGCGTGCTCACATTTTGATTGGTGAGTAATGTATACCTGAACCTCTATTTTATAACAAACTACTTAAAATCCCATGACAGTTTATCAAAAATTTGGGCTCGTGATTTGCGCTCACATTAATTATTAAAAAATATATCAACCCATGCATCCTATTCATAATTACGAAAGTGCTTAAAATTTCAATTTTTCGGGCCTTAACATCAACAAATTTGCGCTCTCATTAGGTTTATTACATTAAGAAATAAGCTAATAACATTATCATGAATTCCTTATAATCAAATTGTCCTTTTTTCAGAAAGGAATATCGACAAGTATTATCTTGCGCTTAGGAAGAGGAGTAAAAAAATAGTCATCATTTTTCATATGACGACAAAATTTCCTTAGAATGTCCCGGTCCTAGGTCAAAATAATAATAATTAAAATATCAGCTCGCGCTTTTATTAAGTGCGATCCATATCCACTTCATAATTTTCCTACACAGTGCTTTTATTAGTGCTTAAATTTACCTTTTTTCAGATCGGAATATCAGATATTTTTTAACTCGCGCTTCGCTTGCATTGTTGTTTTTTGTTTAATAAAAATGTATTCAGAATGCCCAGATTCTAGGTATAAGTAAAAAAACACGGGCACCCAATTACCCATCCTTTTCATGATTTAGAAAACATAAGTAGAGTGTCACGTTTTTAGGTACAATTTTTTTTCTTTCCGCTCGCGCTTTGCGCTCATATCGTTTAGTTATTTACCTATATCCCGTATTGCAAAAAGTGCTTAGAAAGTCAAATTTTTTAGGTCGAATGTTAAAAATATTCAGCTCGCTCTTCGCGCTAACATTATTTCATTGTTGAAATATGTATCGCATTCATGGCTAACTGCAAACGGTCATTAACAAGTCCCTTTTCGATCAGGCCAGAACGTTTATGAAAAATTTCTGCTCGCGCTTGCAGTAATTAATATGGTCCCGGAATATGGTCACATACGCATCTTGTTCAGGATCACAAACATTGCCCAGAGTGTTCTAATTTTCAAGAAAAATACATAATATTTCCAAACATTTTAGCTCGCACTATTTAAATAGGGCTTATGAGATTATTATATTTATGCTGTTTGATATAGCTAAGATAAGTGACTGTTAGGACTACCCTGGCCTTCATCGTAGATGGTCTTTCCATTGAAGTTGTCCATAGTTATAGGTATATAGGCACCATTGTTGACGATAAACTTAATTGGACTGAGCAGTACAGAGGCGTAACTACGGGGGGCATGCCCCCCATCGGAAGCCCCCTAAAAATGGGGGGGGGGGGTAGAGAAAGAAAGCGAAATGTAGTGGGGAAGAAGAAATTGTTGTATATTATGTTATATCATATTATATCATATGTATATTATATGATATTACATAAGATTTTTTTTCATAAGTTTATGAAACTAAATTTGATTAGGGCCTATGTGTTCATCACTCCTGGTGCTAGCATTGTCTGTTTAATGAGATAAATAATCCTGTTCAAGAGGATTAAATGGTACTAAAACGTGCTGTTTTCAAGTCAATATACCCCAAATATATTTCCTCGCACTTCGAGATTTATCATTTTATGTAGTGACATATGCTTCTTTTTTATGACTCCTGAAAGGGATTGCCCCCTTTTAAGGTCTGAATATAAATCATTTTTCTGTCGGTGCTTACGTTCGCATTAGTTGATTGGTGATATCATTCTGCTCTTAATGAATTCCTATAAACAGTTCTTAAAATGTCTCCTTTTCTGGTCTGAATATAAAAAAAAAATCAGCTCGCGCTTCGCGCTCTTATCATTTGGCTACTGAAATACGTATGGTCTTAATGAGTTCCTACAAACAAGCCTTAGAATCGAATTTCAACAATGTTCAGCTTGCGCTTTGCGCTTGCAATATTTGATTAGTGAGATATGTATCATGTTCATGATTACAATGACTACAAAAAGTGCTTCACGTGTTAAGGTGTAATTCTTAAAAAAAAATCAGCAAGCGCTTGGCGCTCGTATTAGATGACTTTTGCGAGATATTTATGCATGCTCTCCATGAATTTCTAAAAAATGGCCCTTTATATGTCCCTTTTTGGGGGCAATATATAAAAAAATTTAGCGCTTCGCGCTCGCATCGTTTGTTTAGTGAGAAAGGTACGTTTCCTGATTACAAAAAGTTGCTTATATTGTCCTTTTTTAGGTCTGATCAATAATATAAAAAAATTTCAGCTCGCGTTATTTGATCAGTATGATATATATCCGTTTAATGGCACAGTACTTAAAATGTCTCTATTAGGTCAGTATACCTGCCTATTGAGCGCGTGTCCACTCAAAGTTTTGGCTGGTGCCCCCCCCCCCCCCCCCCCCCCATGCCGTGACCCACGGTACGCCTCTGGCTACGAACCACTCTCAAGTGCAATCAAAATTTGTTTTTACTTCGGAAGATGAACAGTTTCATGTAAAAGAGAGAGTATTATATTTGTTTTATTCATCAGTTATTCAAAGTACCATCACCCATGATGGTGTTGCCTGGTATCACAGTGCCAGGCAGAATTAAGAGTCGTGAAACATAATAGGATTACAAAGTGTATTGTAAATTTGGATAGGATATGTGAAGGAAAGGTAATTGACAAGGCCCAAATCAGGCGCGGATCCAAGATTTCGTGGGGAGGGGGGCCCAAATTTGACCTGATTTTTGGCGCCCATGTGTACTTTTCGAAAAATGGCGCCCCCTCCCTCCCGGCCAGGCTAACTTAAATGTAACTTAAATGCCTTAAATGTATTTTTAATTATCTTATTGCATAATCACAAAAAAGGCAATTAAAGACCACTTTTTTAATGTGTTCTTGAAAAAAAAATCCATGAATATATAATGTAATATCAATGGGAGCGCAAAGTGCGAGCGATTTTTGGGGGTCTCAATTTGGTTTAACTTCTCACCAGAGTAGGCCCTACTAGAATATTGTGTGAACGGGAGCTGTAGTTTCTTTACTAGTTGTTTAGAATAGCCTTCAATAATATCAATGATAACCTCTTGGGAATAATGCAATCTCGAAGCAATCGACTCAATCTCCTCATCAGTGGCGAAGCTGTGATTTATTCAGCAGGGTTGCACGGGAGGGGGGCTTGTTGAACTTTTGTAGAGGGCACCAAGATAAAAAAATAAAAATAAAAAGGGTGGGGTATAAGTTAAAGAAATTCCGAAATTTTATTCTAAAAAACACATTGAGGTATCTCACAAGGCCTAAATAAATAATGATAACGCAAAGCGCGATATATTTGACATAATATTTGGAAAATAATATTATATTTCACCATAATCCCTTTCCTTTTCTCTCTTTTTTTTCTTGGTCGTGATTTTTTTTTTTTTTTTTTTTTTTTGGGGGGGGGGGACAAAACGCCCATGTCCTAACAGTCATTTCCTAGTTTTACTTTATAAACAACATTAATGTGCAATAATCTCATAAGCCCTATGCGAGATAAAATAATAATTAAATTTCATGTATTTTGACCTGAAAATTGAACATTCTGGGCAATGTTTGTGAACCTGAACAAGATGCGGATAATTACTACGAGCGCAAAGCGCGAGCAGAACTTTTTAATGTGCGTTCTGGCCTGGTCGAAAAGGGACCTGTTAAGGAAGTTTTGCAGTAAGCCATTAAGACGATACATATTTCAACGATTTAATAATGCGAGCGCGAAGTGCGAGCTGAACATTTTTGATATTCCAACCTAAAAAATTAGATTTCAAACCCCCAACGGGACACTCGATTCATGTTTTGTCACTCATGAAAAATGATGGGTACACAGCAAAAACTGTGGTGTTAACCGGTGTACATAGAGGACCACACCAGTTATTTTACTCCGGTGTTAAATTGATGGTGTTAGTTTAACACCTATAGGTGTTATTACAACACCTTTGGTTGTTACATTTACACTCTTTGGTGTTATGTTCAATCTCTAGGGTGTAATTTTAACACCTCGGGGTGTGGTCCTCTATTAACACCAACTGGTGTCAGTTAAACAACACAGTTATAGTTTTTGGTATCTTCCTACATTAATAATGTGAGCGCAAAGCGCGAGCAGAAAATTTTTGATATTCTGATCTGAAACTGGATAATTTTAGCACGTTTTCAATAAGATCAAGATGCGTATCTCAATAAACATGCGTGTTAGACAGAATCTGGGCATTCTGAATACATTTCATTTTTCATCATGAAAATCAATAATGCGAGCGCGGATCGCGAGCTGGAAATAATATTTGAAATTCCGATATGAAATGGGTCAATTTAAGCAATATTTAAAGCACTGTATAGGGGAATTGTGAAGTGGATGTGGAAAACACTTAATAAATGATGCGAGCGCGAAGCGCGAGCTGATATTTTATTATTATTTTAAACTAGGATCGAGACATTTTAGGCCTAAGGACATTTTGTCATTATATAAAAATGATGCCTATCTTCTATTCCTCTTCCTAAAACTTGTCGATATTTTTTTCTGAAAAAGGGACAATTTAGTTATGAATTCAGAATTTTTTTTATTTTATATTAATTAATCTAATAAGCCTAATGAGTGCGTGAAATTTTAAGGACATGCAATGTCATTAAACGGATAAGTATCTCACTGAATAAATAATGCGAGCGCGAAGCGCGAGCTGAAAATTTTTGATATTCAGATCTAAAAGGGACATTATAATCAATTTTTTTGTAATCGTGATACGTACCTGTCTCGCTAAACAAACAATGCGAGCGCGAAGCGCGAGCTGAAATTTTTGTATATATTGACCCCAAACAGGGACATTTTAAGGACTATATTTTAGGTATCCATTAAGAGTATAAATATCTCAGCATAGTCATCTAATGATAGTGGCATCCTTTGCTGATTTTGATAGAATTACATCTAAACATAATATGAAGCACTTTTTGTAGTCATTGTAATCATGATTATCATACGCATCTCACTAATCAAATACTGCGAGCGCGAAGCGCGAGCTGAAAATATATGAAATTCAGACCTGAAGAGGGGCATTTTAAGGCTTGTTTGTAGGAATTCACTAAGTCCTTACGTATTTCACTAACCAAATGATGCGAGCGCGAGGCGCAAGCTAAAAATTTTTGATATTCAGATCAGAAAAATTGACATTTTAAGGACTGATTTTAGGAATTCATGAAGAGCAGACATCTAACCAATCAACTAATGCGAACGTTAGCACGAACAGGAAATGTTTTATATCAAGACCTTAGAATTGGGCAATCACTTTAAATAGTCATGAAAAAGAAGCAAATGTCACTACATAAAACAATAATAACTCGAATTGCGAGGAAATGTATTTGGTGTATATTGATTTGAGAACGGGAGGTTTTAGTACAACAGGATTATACATCTCGTTAAACAGTCTATGCGAGCACCAGGAACAATGAAGACATAGGCCCTGAGCAAACTGTTTCATAAAGTCATGAAAAAAAATGCTTCTTAATATGTAACATAATTATGATATAATATAACATTATAATAAACAATAATTTCTTCTTTCCCCATTACATTTCTCTTCCTTTCTCTCTCTTTTTCTCCTTTTCCCCGTTTTTTTTTTTTTTTTTTTTTTTTTTTTTTTTGGGGGGGGGGGGGCAGCCGATTGGGGGAGGGCACGTGCCCCCATGCCCCCTGGTAGTTACGCCACTGTATAGGTATACAGAACTCACCAATCGAAATGCGAGCGCACAGCGCTTGCTCATAGGCCTTCATTTTTTACAATCGAGACACCTGAAAAGGAATATTTTGAGAATCTTATATGAAATACACAAAGATATTAGGTAGGCCTACAACATTTTAAAGTTTCGCTTAATTTCACAAACCAGTTATATTCACATCCTTGTCGGTATGCAAATGAGGAGACTGATGACATCACTCACTCACTACTTTTTTTTTGTATTTTAGTATATGAAATATGAAATATTCAATTTTTCTCCGTTGTCGTGTGAAACAACGATTAATTCCTCCCTGAACATGAGCAATTAGCATTGTTTAATACTAAATGGTTCAATCAAGTTGGTCCATATTGTAAAATCTGTAAAACATGAAATATTGTATAATTCTAACAATAAAAAACAAAGGAATTAGTGAGTGAGGGACATCATCGACTGTCTCATTTGCATGTCACTGAGTTGTGCATATCACTGTTTTGTGAAAAATAAGCAAAATTTTGAAATGTCATAATTTTCTTATTTTACATCCGATTTTGATGAAATTTTTAGCATAATGCTTGTTTGATTTTCTCTATTTATTCAAATAAACATTTTTTTGGGGGGTGGACTTGTCCTTTAAGAAATGAATGCGAGCGCGAAGCGCTAGCTGAAAACTTTTTTAATGATGAAATGAAAAGGACATTTTCAGCTGTTAGATTAGAATATAAAATATTTTCAGCTTGTGCTTCTCGGTCGCATAAAAAAACTGTGAGGTCGGGATGCGTATACATGTATAACTAAACAGTGATGCGAGCGCGAGCTCAATTTTTTTTATATACTGACTTAAGAAGGACTCTTTTAAGGTATAATTCCTATTCTAAAAGTTTTTCCTTTTTCTCTTCGTCTTTTTTTTCTTTTTCTTTCCTTTTTTTTGCGCCACCATGGGGGGGGGGGGGCAAAAACTTTGCTCCCTGGATCGGCCTATGTATATTAACTTGAAAAACACTAACATTTTAAGGACTTATGTACGTGTGATCGATGGAGAGGATACACACCTCACTTATCAAATATTGCGAGCGCGTAGCGCCAGCTAAATTTGATATTAACCCCTTTTCTGACCCTGAACAGGATACATATCTCGCCAAACAAACTTCAAACTCAAGCACATTGATTTTTGTCTATTATCGTAAAAACGGGATATTTTAAATCAGCCGCATTAATTTAACCTTTTTGGGCAGGAAATAAATTTCACTATAAACAGGCAATACGAGCAATGTTGCGCCCCCGGTCGAACATGAATTTGCATGGAGCCCCCTTAGTTCAAGGTCAATTTGGCGCCCTCGGTTGAACATGAATTTGGCTCCATGTGAAATATCACTTTGCCCTCCCCCTTCTGAAACATGTATTTGTCGCCTTATGGTCAAACATCAAATTAGCGCTCCCCTAGTTCGAACATCAATTTGGCGCCCCTCCCAGTTCAAACATCAATTTGGCGCCCCCATCTAGTTCAAAAATTAATTTGCTCCCTCCCCCTTGTTCAAACATCAATTCGGCGCCCCATAGTTCGAACGTCATTTTGGCGCCGCCTAGTTCTAACATCAATTTGGCGCCCCCCTCGTTCGAACATCAATTTGGCGCCCCAAGTTCGAATAGCAATTCGGCGCCCCCTAGTTCGAACATCAATTTGGCGCCCCTAGTTCGAACATTCAATCGGCGCCCCCCGATGTCGAACATAAATTTTGCGCCCCTACGTCGAAAATCAATTCGGCGCAACCCCCCCCCCCTACGTCGAACATCTATTTGGCCTCCCTAGGTCGAACATCAATTTGGCGCCCCCAGTTGGAACATCAAATTGGCGCCCCTAGTTCGAATATCAATTCGGCGCCCCCTAGTTCAAACATCAATGTGGTGCCCCTAGTTCGAACATCAATTCGGCGCCCCCCCCCTAGTTCGAGTATCAATTCGGCGCCCCTACATGTAGGTCAATCATCAATTTGCCCCCCCCCCCCCCCGTTCGAACATCAATTCGACCCCCAGTTCGAACATTATTTTGGCATCCCTTCGAACTCAAATTGGCTTCCCTAGTTCGAATATCATTTCGCCCCCCTAGCTCGAGTATCAATTTGGCGCCCCCCCCTAGTTCGAACATCAATTCGGCGCCCCCTAGTTTGAGTATTAGTTTGGCGCCCCCCTAGCTCGAACATCGATTCGCCCCCCTAGTTCGAGTATCAATTTGGCGCCCCCAGTTCAGACATCATTTTAACATCCCTTCGAACATCATTTTGGCGCCCTCCTAGATCAAATATCAATTCGGCGCCCCTACATGTAGGTCCAACATCAATTTGGCGCCCCCTACTTCCAACATCAATTCTGAGCCCCCCTAGTTCGAGTATCAATTTGGCGCCCCCCTAGTTCCAACATCGATTCGGCCCCCTCCCCCCTATAGTTCGAGTATCAATCTGGCGCCCCCAGTTCGAACATCATTTTAACATCCCTTCGAACATCATTTCGGCGCCCGCCTAGTTCGAATATCAATTCGGCGCCCCTACATGTAGGTCCAACATCAATTTGGCGCCCCTAGTTCGAATATCATTTCGGCTCCCCCTAGCTCGAGTATCAATTTGGCGCCCCCTAGTTCGAACAACAATTCGGCCCCCAGTTCGAACATCATTTTGACATTCATTCGAACATCATTTCGGCGCCCTTTTGGTTCGAACATCATTTTCTTTTCTCCTCTTCCTCTTTTTTTCTTCTCGTTCTTCCCCCTCTTCCTCTCCCCTTTTCTTCCCCCCCCCTTTCTCTCTCTTTTTTCTTCTCTTCTTTCTTCCCTCTTCCTATTTCTCCTTTTCCCCTCTTCCTCTCTCTTTCCCCCTCTTCTTTCCCCTCTTCCTCTTTTTTCTCCTCCCCCTCCCTTTTCTTCTCTTCCTTCCCCCTCTTCCTCTTTTTTCTCTTTTTTCCCCTCTTCTCCTTTTTTCCCCTTTTTTCCCTTCTTCTTTTTTCTTCTTTTCTTTCCCTTCTCTTCTTTCCTCCCTCTTCCTCTCTCTCCTTTTCTTTCCCCTCTTCCTCTTTTTTCTTCCCCTCTCCCCCTCCCTTATCTTCTCTTCCTCTTTTTTCTCCTTTTCTTTCCTCTTTTTCCTCTCTCTCTTTTTCTTCTCTTCCTTTCCCCTCTTCCCCTCTCTCTTTTTTTTCTCCTTTTTATTGTCTCGCCTGCATAGCAGAGCGAGACTATAGGCGCCGCTTTTCCGACGGCGGCGGCGTCAACATCAAATCTTAACCTAAGGTTAAGTTTTTGAAATGACATCATAACTTAGAAAGTATATAGACCTAGTTCATGAAACTTGGACATAAGGTTAATCAAGTGTTACTGAACATCCTGCCTGAGTTTCAGGTCACATGACCAAGGTCAAAGGTCATTTAGGGTCAATGAACTTAGACCATGTTGGGAAAATTATTTTCAAAATCTTAACCGAAGGCTAAGTTTTTGAAATGACATCATAACTTAGAAAGTATATGGACCTAGTTCATGAAACTTGGGCATAAGGTTAATCAAGTATTAGTGAACATCCTGCTCGAGTTTCAGGTCACGTGACCAAGGTCAAACGTCATTTAGGGTCAATGAACTTTGGTCAAGTTGGGGGTATTTGTTGAATTACTATCATAACTTTGAAAATGTATGGATCTAGTCCATGAAACTTGGACATAAGGTTAATCAAGTATTAGTGAACATCCTGCTTGAGTTTCAGGTCACATGACCAAGGTCAAAGGTCATTTAGGGTCAATGAACTTTGGCCAAGTTGGGGGTATTTGTTGAATTACCATCATAACTTTGAAAATTTATGGATTTAGTTCATGAAACTTGGACATTAGGTTAATCAAGTACCACTGAATATCCTGTGCGAGTTTCAGGTCACTTGACCATGGTCAATGGTCATTTAAGGTCAATGAACTTTGGCCGTGTTGGGGGTATATGTTAAATTACCATCCTAACTCTGAAGTTTATGGATCTAGTTCATAAAACTTGGGATATAAGAGTAATCAAGCATCACTGAACATCCCCTGTGAGTTTCAGGTCACAAAACCAAGTCAAAGGTCAGTTAAGGTCAATAAACTTAGGCCATGTTGGGGTAATTGTTGAAGTGCCATCATAACTTTGAAAGTTTATGGATAGAGTGAATGAAATGTGGACATGGGTGTAGTTGACAGTCTTAAGTCTCCGTTCAAATGTCATTTATGGTCAATGAACGTGGTATTATGTCATTATATGAATGATGTTTTTGTGAATGATTATTTTATAGTAGTTTTCAAAGTTAGCACTGCTGCTATATTAAATTGCGTAATGCAGGCGAGACTACCAGAGGCGTTCCACTTGTTTCCCTCTATTTTTCCTTCTCTTTCTTTCCCCTTTTCCTTCCCCCTCTTCCCTTTTTCTTCTTTTCTTTCCCCCTTTCCTCTCTCTTTTTTCTCCTCTTCTTCCTTCCCCCTCTTCCTCTCTCTTTTCCCCTCTTCTTTTCCCCTTTCTCTCTCTTCTCTTCTTTCCTCCTTCTTCCTCTCTCTTTTTTCTCCTTTTCCTTTAATTCCCCCTCTCCCTCTCTCCTTTCCTCTTTTCTTTCCCCCTTTTCCTCTCTCTTTTTTCTTCCCTTCTTCCCCCTCTTCCTTTCTTCTTTTTTCCCCCTCTTCCCCTCTTTTTTTATCTTTCTTTCCCTCTCTTCTTTTTTTTTTAGCCGAAGGGGGGGGGGCAAGGCCCCCTCGGCCCCCCCCCCATGGATCCGCACCTGGCCCAAATAATAGGCGGTGATCACTTCCATCCATTAAAAAAGAAATACAAACTACTTCGTAGTGGAAGAAGATGGGAACCGAAGCAGTGAAGGCATAAACAAGCCGTTACGGAAATGTCTTCACTCCTTATAGTAATACTCAATTCGTCTTCTGAGCCATTAAATAGAGAACAATTCACCCAATTACAGAATTACTCCTATCCTTCAATATTGTCATCTACATACAAACAACATAAATGTAAAGAATAGTAATGATAATAATAATAATTGTAATAAAAATAATAGTAACAACAACAACAAAAATAATAATAATAATATTGATAATAACTTTATTCTCATCATGGTCAATATGCCAAAGTAGAGTTGCGAATTTATATGTGAATTATGCTTACTATTATTCATTCAGCATTTCTGAAATGATCAAAAATTTAATCATGATACTGATTACATATTGTTCTTATTATAATAACGATCTCATTGTAAGACAGTTATTTTGGTATTTTCTTATATATTTATTCCCTCTATTATGTTTTCTTTGCCATTTTACATTTCTGTTCCGTCTAGACTCGAGTTCATTTGCATTTCTTTTCAGCACTGCCCTTGCAGTCTGAACTTGGGTTATATGAGTTTAATTATATTCAATTGCCTTTCATTCTTTCCACTCTGAATTCCTTTCCTCTCATTCTCTTGTGTCATCTTCATTCCTTCTCTATTCAGGTGTTCCACTCATTCTACCCTTCACCTGACTCCTTAGTTTCTATTTCCATTATTACATAATCACCCAGACATCTTTATCATCTTCCTTTCCTTATTGGTTTATATTATGAATTGGATTACTTCATTTCAGTTGGGTTCTTCTATTTTCTTTAATTTAATTGGTTAGCTTTAATTTAAATAATGCTATGTTCCTGTAGCAACAATTATGATGTGGGCCGGGGAAGGCCAAATGTATAAATAGAGCATTTAATAAATGCATGAGACACACGCGGACACAGATACGATCGACACTACAGGTCCAGTCTCTTCGTTTAGTTATTCTCTGTCTTCTGTTCCTGATATGTTATGTTTGCTGTTGAGTTCCTGAGTTATGCTGTGTTGTTTTGAACTGATTATTTTTATTTTCATCAAATAGGTCTTTAGTTACGAACCCGACATCATTATACTCTTATAATCAACTTATGTATTATGTGCACGTCAACATTTTGTATTTGTTTCTCCTTGGTTTATGTATATTTTCTCTGTGTTCTAATTTGTATGTTTGTAAACAAAATGAATATCCATTACGTTGGACAAACAACTATATACAAGAAATAGGGGAAATGCCATTAGTCAGTATTGACCAATTGATTCTTCACCCGATTTATTTTGCCATGTGAAAAAAAAATCACTTAGAATTCAGGGGCGCCCCATGCATAAAATATATTATTATGTGTTATCTAATGGACACATGGCAATAATGCTCAAAAGCAAATCTAAGCAAGGATTTTATGCCAGTTATCATCCCATTGGATGGAATTATCATAACTACAGTGCTGCTCAAATAGTAAACCCCACCACAAAATGCACTCCTTCATGTAGAGTGTTAAAGGTAGACAACACAACTATAATGTCGGGCGAGCCCAGAGAAACAATTGAATGTAATATTTTATAACCCGACTTCACAATTAGATATCTACAACATGGCAGATCTTGAAAACTTTTGAATAAGTTCATTTTCTGGTGGGGTTCACTAACTTTTTAGCACCACTGTATTTTAAGAAATGGAACCGAACATGTTGTAGGAATTTGTATTTAGCCGGATATGTGATACAATGGGGCAGTGCTACAGGGGGCGGGGGTGAGCAGGGAGTCTCCGAAAATGGAGAGTTAAAAAAAAGAAAGACAAGGGGTCCAGTTGTACATAGCTCTTTGATTTTACCCGTTATTTAATTGAGAAAACTAACATCACCTTGAGATTGTCTCACCCACCCCCCTCACAACCAAAATACCCTGGCACCACCCCCGTACTCGGCCACCTTGGGCCCTGATCCATTAAAGTTACTATTATGGTAACTTTGTCATCCAGTGGTAACAATGCTTATGCAGCCAATCAGAATCAAGGATTTCAGGGAAGTTACCATCAGATGGCAAAGTTACCATAATAGTAACTTTTATGCAACGAGGCCCAGGTGATATACATCCATGACACATCACACATCATCATTCATGTATGTATATGTTGATAAAAAATCAATGTACTGCATGCTTTGATGAAATATTGCACCTGGTAATTCAAGAGAATGCAATTTCAGACGTCAATCCAGGCTGTATTCCTTCTCTCTCTCCCTCCTCTCTCCTAATTATTACACAACTCCAATGATTCTATCAGCACATGATCCATTAATTCACACTCGCTCATATCAGTTGTTCATATCTTGTACACAAGGAACAGAATGGTTTGAAAAAAAGGGGGGGGGGGGCAACCAAGCAATTTTTATGTTTTTGTACATATATCTACTCAGCCCCTTTGTACATATCAAGCAAATTTTCCATAATGAAATTCGACCCAGTAGTGCACTTGCTAAGGTGACCTTCCACAAGTCTAATTTTAGGCATGTGGAATAAGGCATCACAATTCACATATTGTAAATAGTAAATACATGTGAAATTACGAGGTTTTTGTTATTGGTATTATGGGTTATGATATTTGTTCGAAAAATTTATATCAAAATGTTTATTTCATTTGTCATATTGCTGTATACGTGTACTTCACTTTAATTTGTATACTTGTATTTGATTTATTACCCTTGTATGTATGAAAAATGTGATAGTATCTGAATAAAGGCTTTAAAAAAAGCACCCCAAAAAAAAAAATTAATTTCATCAACTAGAATTTCAAATGAAAATAGAAACTTTAAGAAAGTTATCAACTGGTTTTCATTTTATTGTGTAAATGGAAAGCACAAGTATCACACTCAAAGGGAGCATGTGCGTTAACAAATTTTATGCTTTAATAATCAAGTCTACCAAATCAGCAAGTGGATTTGAATAAAAAGAGGAAAACCAAACAAGCATAACACTGAAAATTCATCAAAATCAGATGTAAATAAGAAAGTTTTGACATTCTTAAGTTTCAATTATTTTTACGAAACAGTTACTCTATATGTTCAAAAAGGAATTCCTTTATGTTCCACCAAACAATTTTTTTTTCATTACAAAGAGATAGAAAATGAAAATGTCATATTTCGTATAATCAAATGTAAAACAAATAGTGAGCTGATAACATCATCAGTCCCCTCATTTGCATATCGCCTGTGTTGTGCACATGACCATCCTATGAAAAGAAGCCCAACACAAAAAAGTTATAACTTTCTTATTTCACATCCCATTTTGATGGAATTTCCACCCCTATACTTGTCTGATTTTTTTCTTTTACAATTCATTCAACTCCATTTGTTGATGGGGTGAATCTGTAAGTAAAATTCTGACATTTCAGAACGTTGTTTAAAAGATTGAAATGATCTAGAAGCACAGACAATTTACAACAAACAATGAAAGTGGAATTTAAAAAACAAATTATATACCCAACTTTTTGAAATTTGTGCTTGGTAGACTGTTTTTATCAAGTTTGTTGAATATAAATGCACCTAAATCATGAGGAGAACTATGGCATAATAAAATCACACGACAAATGGCAGCCTAATTCTTTACCAACATAAAATAACACATAGATAAGTTCATAAATAAATACACATAAAATAACATTTACTGTAATATATAACGACTGAGGGAAATAGAACACAGTCAACTCTTCCTTAGTAAAATTATAAAAAATAACTTTAATAATGAGGTGTATAACAATAAACAATGGATGTTATGTGGTTTGAGGTGCTGAAGTGCCAAGGAAAAGCTGACTGTATTACATATAAATAAATTGACTTGGGGAAAATTATTTCTAGCCCTTGGAGATGGATGTCATAACAAGGTAATTTTGTTCCAAAATACAAAGGTATATTAATGACAAATTCCATTACTTAGTTTTCCTTCTTCTCTTTTTTCCCTTTTTACCACTGTATGGTTTATATTTTTGAGCATCAAGTGACAGATTGTGCAATTTTTGTTGTGTTTGATAGATTCCTTATAATGCTCAGTCAAGGTCTAATTAAACATAACTATTTTTCATCTCCTTTGAAATCATAACCATTTTATAGTTTTTCACGAAAAATCATGCATTAGGGTATCATTTTAAAATTGAACAGGAAAATACATGAACCAAACTTACAAAATTCTTATAAAATTCAGGAAGAAAAAAAGACATTCATCAGAAACATTATTCGTCTACATTAAATGCAAATTCTATGCAAAGGCTTGTGTGTTGGTAGTCATATCTATACTGACCATTATAAGCAATATATTGTAACAGTATATTATTAATATTAGCATGTGACATATTTCTGATCTGAAAGGCTCAGTCCACCCCATCAGCAAGTTGGAAAAATAGAGAAAACTAATAAGCACACTGAGCACTGCACATTGCAAATTTGTCCAAATTGGATGCAATATGGGAATTTTCATTCATTTTCAATTTATTAATAAAACAACAAATACCCACATATCTTGGACAGTATGGAAATGAGGGATCAATGTTACACACTCAAATTTTCTTTTATTGTATGAAATATTGAACATTTCAATTTTATAGATTTTATAATAATCAGGCTCTTCTCTAATTCAGAGTTAATTATACTTTACTGGAAGAAAAAAATGAAATATTTCAAAAATATATGGAAAGCATGTAACTTCATTGCTTCTCTGATTTGCAACACCCCATGTTGTGTAGAACTCTATAAGCAAAGTCATATTTCAAACCCATTTTCAATTAAACTTTCAGTGCTATGCTATTTGATTTTCCTGTTTATTCAATAGATCTTTCTGTTGGGGTGGATTTGACCGATAGCGTAGGTAACCTGTACACAATTTCCTATAGTTCCTGTATATCAGATATCAGATAATTTGGATTACTCCATAAATATGTCTTCAAGCGCCAATATTTGCAAAGAGTTGTACAAATGCTGCAAATAAATCCAGCAAGTCTCTTTATACAAGACAGTGAATTTAAAAAGTTAGAACTAAACATATTTTTCCAATACTTCTCTCAATCGCAGCCGAATCTAAAGCAAACACTATGATGATGTTGATGATATCATAAGTACCCTCTTCTAATTAATGATGTGGAGCCACAGTGGAGGAAATGTTTTCTGGGGCATCATTACCAAACAACCAGAGCATGAAATCCAACATAAAGCTTTATCCTCATTTATAATTAAACCAGATATACTTTGTCATGAAAATACACTATAGTACAGGTAGTCAATAAAAATGTGTGGAGTCCCAGAGGGGTGTTCACAAAGATTTAAGTATGACTTAGAGTCGCACTGAAATACTGAGTTGCGTACAGTATGAAAGGCTTGACCGCATTGGTCAGATCGTGTCATGAGGACGCGAACTACTGCGTATCTATCAATAAGATTGCGTGTTGCATATCATGCATGCGTCGGCATTTAAGTACGACCGAAGTCACACTTAAATCTTTGTGAAACACCCCCTGATCACAAAAAGTAGTATCTCACTTTAAAATGGGCTTAGTCTGTCTATCAGAAGCCCTGTGAATACAGAGCTACCTGTAGTACAGGCTTTGGTCAAAGGAGATATGGACATTCGAATAATACTGTTGAATTTGGCATTTCTCTATAGAGTTATGTGAAAAAGGATTTCTGCTAAAAAAACACCTAATTTTGTATATCTTAATTGGTACATTTCTAAAATACTTGAATGATAATGTTACATTATTCCACAATAGGTATCAACAGAAAATGAATATCTTTGCTAAACGAATCATATAAAAAACTATATACAGATTTCTTTGAGACAAACTCCTAGCTTAGTGGCAACTGCAAAATAGTACATATCAAACATAACAATGCAGCAGGTCATGGATATCAAACACTGGAATCAGCCATGTATGCATCTAGCTCGGCATCAAGACTGTACTTGGTCTTTGACATGTACGCATCAAGTTGATTGTCAAGCTGTTCTTTGCTCATCTGTGGGTTGGATGCACCACGCCCCCTCTGGGCTCCCCTACCACGCGCCCTCATGCCACGCCCTCGTGCCTGTCGACCTCTTCCTGCCATAAGTCCTCGGCCTCGCTGTCTCATGGCTCCTAAAATAAGCAAAAAGTAAAGTTGGAGAGGGGTAATAGGAAAAACAACACTGGTGTCAACTCACCGACTCAATGACATATCAAAGGATTATTGTTAGACCATGTAGGGGTGAAGATGGGGGTGTATTTGATGTCCAGATTAAGTCATGTTTTCGCATGTTTTCTAAGTTGTTGCAGTGAATTACATGTATTTTCAGTATAAAAACAATGTAAAACTAATTAGTACCACCATAACCAGTTATTCAATGGATGTTGTTTTGAAATGCAACAAAATACATGTATAACAGTCTGACTACTGTGCTTTCGATTTTTGGGCTGATCAAAATTCCCTGATTTTTCCCTTGTTTGAGGCTTTTTTCCCTGATTTGAGGTATTTTTTATCAAATTCCTTGATTTCTCAGACTGGAAAAAAAAGTAAAATAATTTCCCCTGATGGGCTGGGAACCCTGAAGTAAGAAAACTGATTGACTTCCAACTTGTACAAGCCCCTAATTACCTCTCTGCATTCCACCTCTCTGCATTCCTCCTCTCTGCATTCCACCTCTCTGCATCCCTCTGCCAGCTCCACGGTTCATCCCTCTCCCTCGTCCACCGGGTGCTGCCATTGCGCCTCCTCGTCCACGGACCATGTATCTCCCTCTCATTCCCCTCTGTCCTTGCTTGGCCATCATTCCCCGTCCCATGGGTCTTCTCTGCCCTTGACCGACCATACCCCTGCTTGCCATCATACCCCTTCCTCTACCCCTACCCCTGGCCACACCCATGCCTCTATTTACCACACCCACTTGTGTATTTCTTTGCATCATCCCCCTCCCTACCCCTCTGCCACCCCTAAAAGCCCCTCTCCCTCTCATGCCCGCACCCCTCCCCCGTAAGTTGCCCAGGCGTTGCTGTATGCTCTGTCCCGGTGTTGTGGTGCCCAGTCTGGCTTGCACACTCTGCTTTGGCATCTGCTGCTGCTGTGGGTATACAGACAGAGGCACACAGATATACATTAATGATTTCAACAAGTGCATAGTCATGTCTTTTAGGTTAACTCATACTTGTGTAGACTTATGAAAAGATGATAATATTCCTGTTTGCATAAAGTATTATTTTGTTTAATACAACAGAACATACATCTAAACATGTACCAATAGACATCACATAAACAAGGCATATTCTCATTAAGATCTTGAAATTCCACAAAAATATCAATTTTCCAGTGTGCATTATACATGTACTTGCTAAATACCAGTAAGTGGATACTGATACATTTTGTTCCAAAGAGGCTTTATATGGATGGTCCAGGCTGGAAATATTTATATCTCAATAAATAGAGTAAAATTCAGAGCAAATTGCTGAAAATTTGAACAAAATTGGATAACAAATAACAAAGTTACTGAATTTTAAAGATTTGCATTATTCCAGTGAAAAAGTTCTAAGCATGTCTTTATGAATATTCATTAGGTGGGCTGATGATGTCATATCCCCACTTGTTCTTTTGTATTTTATTATATGAAATTAGGTTTATTCAAAAATTTTCTACCAAGAACTAAAACAATTGGATTGACAACTGATTAAGTGCATTAGTTATTTATTGCCGCAACTTATTTCATCACAATGGAGATGATTTCATGTAATAACATAAGGAAAAGGAAAGTGGGGATGTGACATCATCATCCCACCTAATGAATGTTCATGATGATGTGCATGTAACTGTTTTCACAAAATATTGATAATCTTTAAAATTCAATAACTTTGTTATTTGTTATCCGATTTTGATGTTTAAGTTTGATGTTTAAGTTTTCAGCATTTTCCTCTGTGAAGTTTACTCTATTTATTTAGATATAAATATTTTTAGCCTGGAGTATCCCTTTAATTAAGTTACATGCATCAACCACTACACATACTCTTTTTCAAATACGTTATCACTGCTGCACTGGGCATGAAAAATATCAGATCATCAAATAAATTTTGTTTTTTAAGTATAAAAAAAATTGCCACCAAAAATGGATTTAGGTTTAGTCTCAAGACCACATTTTGCTTGTCTTGGTCAGAGTCACTCATAGAAAATCTATGGGACATTTCTTGTGTGGTCTTTTGGCAACCAACACATGAGCATTGTCTTTTAATGCCAGTATAGGCAGTAACCATAGGTGCAGTGCTTGTCCACCAAACTAAACTAGGGATAAAACAAAAATAATTGGGAAACAACAACTTCTTAGTACCGGTAGTTGACACGTTTATCAAGATCTCAAGTCCATCACTAACCTGTGCTTGCGGAGATGTTGGTATGCCCAATGCTGCCCTGACGGAAGGTCTGTTCTGCATCTGTTGGGCAAGTCGACGGTTAGCCTGGGAAACTTGAGCATCCTGCCTTGCTGCGGCTTTCCTTCCCGTCGGAGACGTCGGTGCTGCTTTGATCATCTTTGTAAACCTGTGGTCCCGTATCGTCGATGTCGATTCGGATGAATGGGGGAGGTGGAAATTGAGTGTAATGGCTACACATCATCACCATGCATCACATGTGTGAGAGAGCTCATGTGCATTGGATAATGTAATTATACTCATCACTTCACTTGTGCAAGTCAAGTTAACTGTTTTGCTTTATTCAATATCCACCATGCAATTATTGGTTACATGCTGATTTTTGGCCCGATGTGTGATCATACTTTTACTGTTACGATTCTCAAGACTGCTATTGTCATTTCCCTTTAAAAACAAAACCAATCAAGATAAGTTAACCCTCACTTTCAAAAGTGTAAAATAAATGCAGCTTTGCAAAATGATTTAGCTCCCTTCTTGATGTTCTCTATAAATTATACTGACATAGTTTTGGTCATTAGGATTGAGAGCCAGAGAGAGAACAGCCCACTGTGAAAATGAATCAATTGCAATTTTGGAATTATTTTTTAATCCCTTTGTTTCTCAGTAAGCAATTAATTAAATTTGCACACACAAAGGTGATAAAGAATCACATCACCAGTTCCACTGGTATGTATTCAAATACTACTTCATGTTAAGCCATGTTGAAGGTTTGAATTTTTAAAATTGATTTCATTTTTATTTCACATTAACTATTTCACAAGTGAATTACATTTGATCGTTAATTTTACTAGTAATTGATATGAACAGCCTGTAGTCAAATTCATTTCACTTTTTTTTTTCATGGGATTAGGTCTGTTATTTACTTTCTTAAGGAATCGCTCAGAATACAGAGGTATGCCCCCAAAATGACGACAAGGTTTATTGCCATACCGGTATATTGTACTACTTCACTTCATATTTAATAATTGCGAGTAGGTTTTGAGCACTTTTAAAGAAATAAAATACATTGCTGCTTTCAATGGTACATTTTGAATGTCTTAATGCTCTCGATCCCATAACAAAGTAGGGAGCAGCAGACAGAAAATTTGATCACACATGATTTTTAAATGGGCTCATTTAAAAAAAAAATCTTTATGAAGTCATTGTGCATCTTATGTGAGTTTGAATCACATCACACAGTTTCACTGGTATGTATTCAAAATCTCACTATGCCCCCACACTTAATTGACGAAAAAAGGTTTGCATACATATGGGTATCTGATTTTAGATTCAACTGTTAAAATTTGCACTTGTATCACATCAATGATTTGACTTCTAGACTTGATTTGCTGTCATGTGCCAATCTTCTGGCCAGAAACAAGTTGCTCACACAAAATCTTCTCTGAATAAATTCATCAAAATCAATTTGCACACACACAAGTGAGAAAGAATCACATCACCAGTTACACTGGTATGTATTCAAGTAACACTTTGTGTTGGGTTGTGTGGAGGGCTTGAGTTCAACTGACGTTTGCACAAGTGATTTAGTTGCATGCACGTGTATTGAAGTCCAGGCGATATGAATCACATCGTACAGTTACACTGACATGTATTCAAATCACTGGTTCAAATCACATAGCCACTTTTCAACATTCTAGCTACATATTCAGCGTTCACTTTTGAAGAAAATTAGAACATAATTGTTATCTAACTTGGTAGGTTTTGTTACCAATTTATTGCCATGATTCCAAAAATATAATGAGCAACATAACTTTAGAATGATAGAAAGAATGTGATTGACACCTCCATGTTAAATCTTCATGAATTGCTCGATAGCACACGACAAGGAAATTTTCTTACAAAAGATATTTTATGATTTTCTTTAAACAATTCAGGCATTTTTCTGATTGTTTGTTTTTCCTCAGTGTGAACATTGGTAAATTACATTGGCAGGTGCTTAATCATTATGTGGTTAAGACATTTCTTCCCATATCAGGCCTTTGTGTTTAATTTAAATTCAAATTTTAGAACTCTTCAATCCATCTACTTTACCTCCATTTTAATTCCTATGATATATAACAGGCCTATGGGTGAATTATAGAAACACATTTTGTTTCTTTTAGGCAATGTATTTCATTTGTTATTTCTGCTACTTAACCACCTCTATCATTCTTTATTTATGTATACATGTAGCTTGTATACAAGAGTGGCATTTTCTGAACAATTGCTTGCTTTCTTCTGCAAGTCTGATTCTCCTCACCGATCATTTAAAGTTAGTTTAGTTGTGCTTTTGAGCACTATTTTTGAGGGTGGCTGCACAGTACTCATTATGGGAGCTCTTTCCAGTTGACAGACTGATTATCCTCCAGATCTTGATCTCTATTCTTCCTAGAAAGGAAAAAAAGGGAGGGCAGAAAAATTAAAAATTTGTTAATTACTCTCACGACTTTATTAAATAGCCAGTGGGCTACACTGGCTACACCTATACCCCCTAATTCCCCTAGCAATTGATGCACTAGTTAACCTCCTTATTGGGGCCAGGATTCTCAGGAACTTTGAAGTAGAGTCTCCATTCCAATATTAGGTGGGGACTCAAGGCCCTAGGAATCCCCCCCCCCCCCCCCGCCCCCCGGAAAAAAATGGTCTTGCAGTGTATTATGCTCTTTTGGAAGGATTGGGTTACAAAAATTAAAGTAAAGACAAAATTCACATTATCACTTCTTAACCCTTAACGTGCCATGAACACATATCTGTGCATCTACTGGAGTACCACGAACACATTTTCGTGCAATGGTCATGCAGCTTTTATTGTGCCTATTGTATTTTGAGGAGTGCAGTGCATGCATGAGTGATTCCATTGTTCAGTTCAGCTTATGGTCAAGAGGTTTAACATTGTCTCAGGAGTGATTCCCCTTTTTTTTTAATAAATAAAACAATTAAATATAGACTCTTTGAAAAAAATGGCACTCGCTGATTACAGTGAATGGCACATTAAGAGTTAAAGGGCAAGTACATCCCAACCAAAATTTGACTGGAATAAAAAAAAAAGTAATATCAAACATGCTTCATTTTATTACAATATTGCTTCCATTGACGAGTGGATACCATGCGCGACCAAGGGGTCTTGAAAAGCACCCTAAACAAGTATTTTTCATATTCTGCAAATGCACCCCTTATAGTATTGGTATGTGAAACCCTACCTTTAACAAGTATTGGAAACAAAACGATACCCTTGTCAAGCATTCCCTGAATTGAACCCCTAAAGTACAGCGATATTTCAATTGTTAAATCACGTCGGTTTTACCTTTACCTACATGTACATCATTGGGTTTAGTGTGGCCCCACCTCCCACACCTCGTGCAAATCAGGCTCTTAACACGTAGCGTTGACTGTTTGGGCAAAAAGTACATCGCTTATAAAACATTTGTCTTGTTTATACCCTTGCAAATTT
Source organism: Lytechinus pictus (assembly GCF_037042905.1). Taxonomy (NCBI): domain Eukaryota; kingdom Metazoa; phylum Echinodermata; class Echinoidea; order Temnopleuroida; family Toxopneustidae; genus Lytechinus; species Lytechinus pictus. Next base: position 25,760,817 of record NC_087247.1, read on the forward strand.
GACCCTAAACACGTAGCTTTTCTAGCGATATAGATAGGCCTACCCTTTTTTCATTATTTTAGTGTTTTTGACACCCTTATTGCGTTATGTACATGTATGTAACGTGCCCTATCTTGAAAAAGACATCCTTTTCATGGGTTATTTTGGTCTATTGAATTTGTGTTCATAAGGGTACTATTAGAGACGCAAAAGATGTCTTCTTTTTATTTAAATTTGATGAGATATCTAAAACTTGCTCCCCCTCCCTAGGGAGCGCGCTCTTTAGAGACGGCTCACGATCGTGCAGCAGCTGCCATTAGGGGGATTAACAATGCAAAATCCCCCCCCCCCCCGACGGGGCTCATCGAATTTTGTCTTTATTTCATAAAAATATATAATAAGAACTGGACCAAAATAAAGATTATTAATCCGTTTTGGCCTGAAATGCACCAAAACTGGAAAAAGTAAACTTAAAAGGACAAAAACAGTGATTTACTTCGGCTGTCGCGCAACTCCCACTTCCTTGGTTTGTCTGAACTTGATACATAAACATATGGCCATTGAGTCCCTGTACAGATCGAGTTAGAACTTCGGTCTCTGTATTTGGTGAATGGAGCCAATGGAGTTCAGCGATTTGCGTGCTGTCGCCAAGTGAAAGACAATGAAATCAAGATGGCGACCTAAACACGGTGGCAAGTTTTTCCTGACTTTTCATAACATTTTTCTTGTTTTTTAATGAATTCTTGTTTAAAAATGAAATCAATATCGTAGAAATGTCGGAAATGAAGTTGTATCCCATGTACATGATTTAGGGCTAGATATCTTAGAAGGAAAAAAGAAATCTCGGGGGCGAAAGTTGGAGGTTTTTTGGCGGTGCGTGAAGATGAATGCAATCAAATCCCTGGCTTCGGTGAGAGTAAGCATACCGTACGGTACGTTAGTAAATGATTTTTACTCTCTAGAACTTAGCCTCCTGGGTAAATGGGCTATGTACGAAGAGAAATTTAAAAAAACTCCTCGAAACTGACGGCTGCCTGCTGTCTACTATACAGTGCGTATTAAAAAAAACGGAACACTTTTTGAAAAGTCTATAAAAAATTGTTTCAAATTATGATATCTATATTTTTATGTTAATAAATGCTCTGAAATCTTATCTTTGAAATGCCATTTAAATTAATAAATTTTGTTCACGCTTGAGCGAACATGGGACGTTTTTGTCGGGGGTTCAAAAAGAGGCTTGCGCCAGAAATGAGAAATTTGCATTAGCCAATAAATATTCATTAGCTAATGCAAGTATTTAGCAATTCACGATATTCATCAGCCGATGGATTTTTTTTTTTTTAATTGGCACTGCTCATGATATCGTCGCCCGATCTTATACGCGTCTTGTAACTAGGCTACGAACAAAGAAGGAAAATGGCGACAAGATCATCAGTGAGTATCTGCTCATCTTCTTCTTACATAATTTTTCTTAATATTTCTAATATTTATCGTTTTTAAGTAGGGCCTAGGCCTATAATATAAATAAATGTACGTAATGGGGGGATTTGAACTTGTTGTCCATGTACATACAGACATAAGTGTGTGGCTAGCAAGTTAAACAAATCAAGTATTTTGGAGCAACATTGTTTTCTCCAAAAACTCTCCTTCGTGTGGCCCAATGCCTTCCGTGGCAGGCGTCATTGGGAGTAGGCCTACCGGTAAGCCTACGTCTACGTAGTAAATAATTTTTACTCCCAAGACGCCTCCAGGCTAACCGTACACGAACACCATCGCTCAGACTCTCAGTTGATCTATTCATGACCGTACAAAATACATAATACTTCCATTCGGTTTTGATCCTTCTATCAACTAATTAAATGAAATATAAATGTGTTACATCCCAGTGAGGTTAGAAAGTTAATATGTCGGTACATACCGTAATTTACGGGCAAAAAAAGACTTCAAAATTGGCTTGATGGTTGATCTGTGTGTCGTTAGCGTCGTCGGCGTATTACGTACGTGCGGAAATCCTTGCAAATCGGCCACGAAGTTTGCGGCTGCATATCACTGATCTCTCCGTGCTGCATATTAACCCAGGGAGACTCCCAGCTCGATATACTCAACAAAAATGTAAGCCACCCTTAATCAAACTGCTGTAACTTTTGAATGGAATAATTTGAATATATAATATTTACATGAGATCTTATACACGCGTTGAGTGAATCCAGTGAAAAAAATTAGATTGATCGGTTCAGTCTTGCATAATTATGACAGACCATTTTCAAAAGTCCACAATTTTTCGGAAATTTGTTTATATGGTGACTGAATATGGTGCTTCATGATGCTCTTTTACTATCCATTACTATTCCACAGTGAAAATGAAATCCATATGTTCATTTTCAACAAAATTTTGCACAGTTACTTCAGCATCTAAATATTCTGAATAAACATAAAAAGAGTTCATCATTTGCCCAATCTTCTGTTCTCGAGAATGCCGTTCAAAGGCTTTATGTATTTTTAGATTGAGTTTAAAGGGATGGTCCGGGCTGAAAGTATTTATAACTTAATAAATAGAGTAGAATTCACGGAGCAAAATGCCGAAAATTCCATCAAAATTGGATAACAAATAACAAAGTTATTGAATTCTAAAGTTTAGCAATATTTTGTGAAAACAGTCGTCATGAATATTCATTAGGTGGGCTGATGATGTCACATCCCCACTTGTTATTTTGTATTGAGGTGGGATTCGAACACAAGACCCTCTGATTAGGGTCGGAACAGCTACACCACGGAGCTTTTAACAAAGTATTATAAAAGAAATTAAACGAAAACTAGAAGACCGGGTTCAAATGTTAAAAATAGTTGCCTGAACAACACATTCCCTGTTTTCATGAAAACTATCCACATATACTTAGAATATCAATATGTTGTATTCATTTAAATTAATCATAGAATGGAATGGTTGGAACCTGTGGAACTGTCATTATTTGGCCCATATCTCTCCGCATCGCTTGCTAAAATTGTTCCTTAAATGCGTCATTCTGCGTCGTGAATTAAATTACCATTACAATGATGGTATGTCCCGATCATTTTGAAAGTGCGCCTTAATCATTAAGTTATATATGAAAATAGGTTTATTCATTTTTTTTCCTCCAAGAACTAGAAAAATTGGATTGACAACTAATTACTGGCGTACCTATAGGATTTTCCAGAAGGGGGGGCAAATTTTTGGAGGATATTTCGTCCGCGAAAAAATTTGACAAGCAAAAAAAAAAAAAGGTCTTCCTTCCAAAAAAAAGGGTTTCTTACCAAAAAAATATTTGACAAGCAAAAAAAAAAAAAAAAAAAAGAAGGTCTTCCACCAAAAAAAAAGGGTTTCTTACCAGAAAAATATCTGACAAGCAAAAAAAAAAAAAAAAAAAAATAGCAAAAAGGTCTTCAGGTTAAAAAAAGGAGTACACGTCTGTTTTTATTGCATTTTTACATTAAAATTAATTAATTTGGCTTCTCAAAGGGGGGGGGGGGCTCGTCTGTCTGTATCAGTTGTGACTTGTCAGGGGGGCAGGGATACGTCCCCTGCATGAGTTGTGACTCGTCAGGGGGGCAGTCTGCCCCCCCCTTAGGTATACCGTCTAGTGCAACTGATTTAGTGCATTATATATTTATTGCTGCAACTTATTTCATTATAAATTAAGGGAGACATTACACAAGTATGAAATAATGACAAAAATAATTATTATAACATAAGAAAACGGAAAGTGGGGATGTGACATCATCAGCCCACCTAATGAATATTCATGACGACTGTTTTCACAAAATATTGCTAAATTTTTAACTTCAATAACTTTATTATTTGTTGTCCGATTTTTATGAAATTTTCGTCATTTTGCTTAGTGAATCCTATTCTAATAATATTTATGTACTAAGATATAAATATTTCAGCCCGGACACTCCCTATAAGCATCTTCATGTATTACTCAGTAAAAATTAATGTAAATTTCATCAAATTTCACAGTATCATTCAGAATTGAATCATATCGCTATTCGTTATAGCCCTCTCGAGGCGGGGGGGGGGGGGTAGGGGGACAGCCTGCCCGGCCTGGCGCCATTTCTTTCGCGGGGGAAAAAAATGGCGTAGGGGGCGGGTCACTGAACTGGAAATACGTATTTTCAGTTCAGGGGGGCGGGTGCCACAGACGATGGAAAATAAAATGAAATTTAAAAGGAGAAAAGAAACGAAATGAATTAATGAAATACGATATGTTATTTGCTGAATATATTAATGTAAAAATCACATATTTTTAGGATTTGTTTTCAAATCGGAATTTTTTTCTGGCTCACTGGCGACTTTTTACAATTTTGTTACAGTGGCTGTGCCCCATTAAAAAGAATATGTGGTTCATTACGCAACTGCTTTTCAATTAATGTGTTCATGTAAAAGCTCACCCCGCGATTTGATTAAAATTTCTTTTCAAAAGAACTATGGCTCGCTTCGCTCGCCGCTGGCGACTTTAAAAAAAAAAAAAATTTGCTATGTTGTGCCCCCTTGAAGTATTATTACGCAACTGCTTTCAATAACTAGGTCATGGTTAATGTGTTGTGTTAAAGCTATATACCCTGATTTGATTAAAAATAGCGGCCATGCATGTTTATAAGGTTTTAGAATGCACTGCAAAAACTCCGGTGTGATTTAATTAACACCAGCCCGGAATAGTATATGTCCACATGCACCAGAGAAGTGTTAAACAACACCAGTTTCGTTTTGGTCTAACACCAGAAAGATACGTGTTTATACAACACCAATTAGTATTAAAACAGCATCAGTTTGATTCTAAACCGTTGTTTCAATACTTCACTGGTGTGGACATATCCCGGGACATATATAGATTCCGGGCTGGTGTTAAATCAACACCGGAGTTTTTGCAGTGTGGGTTCCGGGGGCCCGTCGGGGGCCCGTGATCCGCATAATAGCACTACCAGATTCAGGGTTTGGGCCACTGACGGTCACCAATATAGTTAGGCCTATATAACTAAGAACAACAACAACAACAAAAAAGGATCAAAGAAAGATAAGCAAGTAACTTAAATGGAAGACTAGGCCTATTTTCTGAATAAGGTGTAAAAATCTATCTCAACCTTAGATTCCGTCATGAAAAAGTGATTTGTTTATTCGCTCGCTCGATCGGGACTTAAGCAGCTTTTTTTTTTGCCACACGCCGTATCGCCGGGGCATGTGCCCCCCCCCCCCCTCTCTCTCTTTTTACTCATCACGTTACCGTACTGCGGCATAGAAATTGCCCTAAATATGGCCCAAATCAGGCTCCGCACAATACAAAAAAATCCTGTTGAAAGTGGCGAACAGGTGGAGATAAGATATATTTTCTGATTATGTCAAAATCTATTGATGTTGGTAATAAAATTGTCGAAATGTTTGCTTGCTTCGCTTTATCGTAACTTAAAGCTGTGATTTTTTTGTCTTCTATGCCAATTTTGCAGTATATAATATACGCCACTGTCTGTTCATACAATTCGGATACAATTACAACCGAGAAATGTTTGACGACCCTTTTTACGCCCCTGAGGCTAGCAGTACCTCCAGTTACTCTATAAAATGGTGCCAAACGATCACAAAAAACCTATCTCAGGCTCAGCCCCTTTTCATTCTGGATGGTATAGTATTATAATGTAGACTGTCAGGATAGCGCTAGAGCGCGAGCGAAAATTGTACGGCTGAGTTTTTCGAGGACGAAGCGGAACTACAACAGACGTAGGCCTACGTATGTACGTCGTGGTGGTGGGAATCCGGCAGCAAGCGGTACCGAGATCGCCGGGCTGGCCAGGGGGACGGGGGCGCGCCGCGCCCGTACGCTACGGTCAAAGTGTATCTTTGCTACGGTACGCTGGCGCGGCGATCCTGGGGGCGCAGACGCGACCTCAGATGCATCAGAGCTGGCGCTGTACTGTGATACCGTATATGTGTACAGCTAGCTAGCTGTGTAGAATACTGAAGTGAAGAGAGTTGTTTGTTATCCCATTACCGTTGCGTTGTGATCGCTTGCCGATATAACTTGACCAGTTTTGCATAAATTTAGACGACTGGAGTGAGGTGACCTTGGATGTGACGCACACAAGTTTTGCCATCCAGCTCGGGATCATTCAACCTCAAGAATTAGGTATAGATTGATAGGCCTAGGCCTAAATCTATATTTTCTCCACTCTGAATTATTATTATTATTAACACTAACACTTACTTACTAATAATAGTATACCCAGTTGTTGTGTGTCCGGACGATCAATTTTAGAAAGTCATTTGGAAAAAATTACAAGGGAAGTTTTATCAATTGTTAGTACAAAATGTCAGGAAATATTATAGAGAACAAAATAGAAGATGATTACAACTACCTATTGAATTTGTATTTTTAGTGTAATCCAAAGACAAAAAAGAAGGCTTCAAAAATATAAAGTGTCCGGACACCCGACCCCCCCCCCATCCTATAATAACTAACACTCAGTAAGGTGAGACTACCAAATATCGACCACCTCTTTTGAAACCGACCACCTTGCGCGTGTTAAAATTATTGCGTATTACAAACGATACGCGCGGGAGAGAAGGCGCAGTGTCCATAGAAACGGTAAGAATCGATTTTACGAGAAAAAAAGAAGCAACAAAAAGTAAAAATTCAGTAGAATTAATCAAAATTGTATTGACCAGACCCAAACCCCGCTGAAAAACCAAGAAATCCGATAGGAAACGGCTTTAGAACAAATATCCGTCATCAATCGTCGAATCATGTGCCGGAGCTCGCAGTGGAAGTAGCGAGACGATCATTTAGCATGTTGACAATGACATCATAAAACTGATTTGGAAGAATAAAAATATTTCGCCACCGCGACAAGAATCGGCCGTAAACTTAGTGTATCGCGGGTGGTCGGTTTCAAAAGACGGGTGCAAATGAGCAAATGTGAAATCGTCGTATTCGTTGTTCGTCGATATATACGCGGATTGAATCGGAGTCGCTGAGCGAAACATGGGAATCTGATCTGCTCAATTTTCTGCACAAATGAGACGAAAACTGGGTAAAATTGATGAATATTTTCGCAGATACGATGCTTAGAAGATTAGGTGGTCGATAAGGGGTAGTTCCAACCATACTAACAGACTTAGAGTCTAGACTAAGTTACAGACTTTTTATACAGTGACAGTGTATTAAAACTCTTCGTAAACAAGCTCAACATCAATGGCAATGCACACAGGTCACAGCCAGCCAGGCACAGCCACAGGGTTCACAGTCAGTACCGGTAATAATTATACTTATAGAGAGTTTCCAATGGTTTTAGCAAGTTAGGAATAGGAGCAGTGAACGAGAATGGCGTAGCAATCGTCCGATCGTTCGAGTCCACGTGGTTGTCTGCCCTTGTTCACTACAGTTTCAGATGCGAATCCTTTACTTTAGATTTCACTTGACTTGTACGTCCACGTGAAACAGCGCGATAACCAGCGGCAGCGGGTCATGACCAGATGACACGCTGCCCGACCCGGAAGATCTGGCGTACCATCGCCTGGCGACCCGGTGCAACTTGTGCACGCTTGCCCTTTCACTTGCTTTGCCTTTGATTCCTTTTTACTCAAGTTTTATTATTGTTTGAGCCCAAATGATTTTTAGATCATGATGAAGCTGAGAGCCTGAGACTGAGTGAATATCTAGATCTAACTAGGCCTAAGCCTATGCTTTAGTTTAAAATGGTATAGGTTTCAAAACAAGAACTGGTTTTATCGGGTCAAGATCACACTTTTCATTGGCCAAGTATGGTAGTGGATCATATTACTGAACACTTTTCATGGATTTGATCATATCAGATACATTATTTTCATAAAATTCACAAAACTTTAACCATAAATAGATCTACACAAATACCTACAGAATATAACAATTTTGTTGAAATTGTTTTTTTTAATTACTAATACTATATCCGCTTTTAATCGGACCCCTCTTCTCGTGAAATATTTTGGTCACTTGAAAATGGTACTGTATTACTGAACATATGTTTTCTATGGGAAAAGTTGAGAAAACAAAATCACTGATAAGCTATTTTGACCGTATTTTATTATTTGAGAATATAAAGACTTTGTAAATGTGTTTTTGACCATTTTTCATCATTTTCTATTCAAGTTCCCTTCGGAAGGATGTTGTAAAATTTTGAGCGTTTGAAATTATTTTCTGACACATATGATGAATACAAGGCCAGTCGGTAATACAATCACTCACTATACATTAAGCAGCTTGAATTCATAAAGGTGGTTTTGAAAACCCACGGTTGAGTCCATGGTTTATGCAGATTTCCTGTATAAATTACGCTTATTTTTCACAGTGCGCCAAATTGATGCCTGTTACCATGGTTAGATACGCTATTTTATTAATGAGTCCACTGTATTGAATGAATGAGTCCACTCTTCAAACAGCGTATCTAACCATGGCATATCAAATCTCATTTGGACACATATGTTACAGTATGTTGCAACGTTAGACCCCACTTGACATGTTTGAGGGCATTCTTATTTTTAGAGGCATGTTTGAACAGTGATTGGGTTGTATTATGGTTTTCAGAATCCTTTGACTGGAATCCATCTCTTCCCTGTGGTTCTTATCACCAATGTAACAATGCCGATGGAAGGGAACCTTAAGAAGGGAACCAAGCAGCGTTTATCAATACGTAGCAGGACACAGGAAGCAGACATGCGTACACCCAGGATGGCTGAAGATGAGAGTATTCTCCCTCCGGAGATGCGTTCTCGAATCTGGAAACTCTTCAGACAGATTGAGAGAGAACTTGAAGGGATGTATGAAGAAAACATTGCATGTAAGTTTCATAGACCTCCCTCCACTTTTCAATAAATATATATACAGTGCGTCCCACAAAAAACGAAACCGAGATTTAGCGATGATTTATCATAACTTATTCATAAATACAAAAGACAAATGACATATCAATGTAAAGCTTAGAATCTCCTCTTTCATCTGATATTACTTAGATTAATCCTCATTCACGCATGAGTGAGCAAAAACAATTTGAAGAAAGGATACCAAAAACTCATTTGGCGGGGGGTATCTGAATTTCAAAAAGAAAATCACATGCCTAAAAAGTTCAATATCTGCTCTTTTATTTGATACCTTAATCACAACAAATGGTCGAGAAGTAAAAAAGTTATGTTCCCTCGAAACAATGCTTGTATTTCCATAATTTCATTAAATAAACGTGTTTTCACTGGTTTCCCACAGAAGCTATCGCACGGTTAACAAAAGACTTAATGCATGGCTGATCGTCAACAAAACGGAGTGTCGAGTGAGTTTGAACGCTAGCCTGTAAAACCTCTTCATTTTATGAAATTATTGAAATTCATGCCTTATTTCAAATAACCAGAACTTTGTTATTTCTTGACCATTTTCTGTAATTGAGGTATCAACTTAAAGAGCAGATATTGAACTTTTTTAAAATGTGGTTTTCGTTTTGAAACCTGGATGAAGTTAACATAATATCGTGGAAAAAGCGATAGCTTCTGTGTGAAACCGGTGAAAACACGTTTATTTAATGAAATTATGGAAATACAAGCATTGTTTCGAGAGAACGTAACTTTTTTACTTCTTGACCATTTTTTGTGATTAAGGTATCAAATCAAAGAGCAGATATTGAACTTTTTAGGCATGTGATTTTCTTTTTAAAATTCAGATACCCCCCGCCAAATGAGCTTTTGGTATCCTTTCTTCAAATTGTTTTTGCTCACTCATGCGTGAATGAGGAATAATCTAAGTAATATCAGATGAAAAAGGAGATTCTAAGCTTTACATTGGTAGGTCATTTGTCTATTATATTTGTGATTAAGTTATGATAAATCATCGCTAAATCTCGGTTTCGGTTTTTCTGGGACGCACTGTATATAGTTGTGGCCCTTGATATTTCGGCTTTCAAAAGAGAAATGATTTGGAGTAGTCCCTAGATCCTCTTTATTCCAGCAAGTACTTACAGTTTGCAAGTAGTAGTATGTTTTTGATCTCTTTGAAAATAACTGCTTATATTTTTTGTATCCTTTTTTTTTTCTTCAAATGAATGACTGTTTTTTCTGGTACTATTTATTTTCTTTTAATATACTAGTAAACATCAGAGTCTAAGCATGCTCATGAGACTGTTTTCCCCCAAACTTCCCTTTTCCCGAGTGTTGTGGCCCAGTGGATTAGTCTTCTGACTTTGAAACAGAGGGTCGTGGGTTCGAATCCCAGCCATGGCGTAATTTCCTTCAGCACAAACTCATCCACATTGTGCTGCACTCAACCCAGGTGAGGTGAATGGGTACCCAGTAGGAAGAAATTCCTTGAATGCTTGAGCGCATAGGCAGCTCAGCTAAAGCCGGGGTAATAATAATAGCAGGGCCCGCTGGTAGAACAGTTTTCGAAACTGAAGTGGCTACCCTGGGTAAATATACCTGTATTATTATTATTATTTTTTTTTTTTGCCTTTCTATGAGAATAATGAGACTTATATGGCAACAGGAAAGGCTTAAAGAGCAGAGTATAACAAAGCAAACAATACACCATACTGATTTGATGTTAAGGATCTTTGATCTTGCAGACCTTTGATCATTAGGCATTGGCATAAGTAATATATTCATAAAGTTCTCTTTGTTATTGCCTTATCTGATATACAGTGCAACAGAAAGTGGAGATCTTGACTGATAAGCTTGATGCAATTCAGTCTGGCAAGTCCTTCAGTGAGGCGGGAGCTAGTATTGATGGAGCAGAAAGCTCATCTAAGCTTAGCGTCAAGAGTAAAGGTATACATTTCAAAAAAGATTTTATGTACATATGAATATAGACCATTAATTCATAAATGTGATGAGAGATGTTTCCATACATGGACGGGATAGGATGTCAATGTACCAGTAACAGTAACATTTCAATGTGCCACTATTTTTCAAAAATAATTATGCATGAAATGTGTATAGGTTTAAAGACAAATTGAATTTGAATAACCCCCTTTCTCCAACAACATCGTGAATACATTGATGTTATCTTATTATTCGTTTAAACTGTTATTTTCTTTTAATTGAATATTGCTTCTTGTTGATATTTATTTTTTCATTGCTTTATTATGACTATTGCTTTATTGTTTTGTAAAACTTAAATGTATCACCTAGATGTTATGTTGCATATTTATCTTGAATGCAGAAATAAAATAAAATCAATCAATTATACTTAAATGATGTTCTATATTATTCATGAGACATGAAGTGTATATTGAAGTCAGATATGATTATGAATTTAGAAAAGATTTAAAATTGGTAGAATCTACCATAAGAAATGACAGGATATCTACATGTATTTGTTGGAAATATGTATTCAATTAAATGAATACAATACAAGGAAGTTCTATGGATGTCTCACAACTAGTGAAAAAAACATGAATTCCCATCTTGATCGCATGTAAACTAGATTTGCCATCTAACATAATGAAAGCTACATATTATTTATAGAGAATAATGTATTGCTTGCCAAGTAAATGAATTAACAGCAATACTTGATTTTCAGTTTACATACTTGTACTAACTCTGATAAGCCTTTTGATGTTTTAACAAGCTTTTGCTTGTAATGCATAAAGTTTATACAAATCTAAGTTTATTAGTAAACAAAAAAGAAGAATTATTTGGATAATTTGATTTCTTTGATTATATTTTTGGTCATTGAATCTGTAATAAAATCTTATTGAAAGAATGTTAAAGGCAACTTAGATATTTGTTTATTTTTGTTTATGGCAGCTTCAAGTCAGCTAAGCCAGCTCATACTAAAGCCCAAAGCCAAAGGAGCAGGTGGAAAGGTAAGATTAAAGACAAATTAAAATCACTTCTTGTGCAGTACCGGTCTACACAATTTCCTCTCTGCTGCTTGACCTACAATATTATCTCTCTATCTCCATTTAAAAAAATAAATAAATAAAATAAAGACCAAAAAGGTAGGATATTTTTTAGTTGTTACTGAGCTACAAAAATCTGAAGACAATTAAGTCCTGAAAGTTAGTGCAGAAGAAGATTTGATACCGTACATAAAATACTAAATTGCAATAATTGTAACAAATTATGATTTATGTCATAATAGGGGCATTTTTATTGTTTATAGTAGTACTTGAATAAAAATTACATTTCTGATGATAAATTTCGATAGCTTCAGTTTTTGGACATACAAAAGCAAGTAACTTTACCTTTTTTTTATGGAGAGGACTAAGACAGTGAGATAGTAAAAAAGACCTACTCAATGCAGGAATCTAAGTGAATGTTAAATGTGTGTCAAATGTAAATGTGTTCTCTCCGTCATTCAATGGGCTATTTCTTGTTATTTTTTCAGACTGTGTTTAGTTTCAAAGGTACAAGTAGCACTGGTTGTCAGCTGATGCATCATTATAATGGACATAGTGATGGGGTATGGGAAGTCAGCGTGTCAAGAGGGGAAGCCCCACTTCTTGCTACAGCTTCTGCAGGTAATGTTAAAACAAATATTTTATGATGAGATGTGAGCTTGTATGTGAGTGTGCCTAATTGCTAATTAGTTACAAGCAAAGTTTTGTTTTTGTAAGCATTGTAATTTTAACTTTATATGTGCATGTGTATTTTTAAAGTACTTGTTTGTAATGGGGATTACCCAGATAGTTATCCCCCACAGTATGATGTTCATATGTATGCTGATATTGTACACTTTTATTTAATTGACTGTGGAAATCAATAAATTGAAGTTAAGTTACTTCCCCCAATTATCACAATTTTCCTAAAGTAAGCATAGAAGGAGTTATGTAAATTGAGTACATAAGTATGTGATAGATATTCCAGTGGATACTCTATGAGCTCAAGTGTATTCAATTATTTCTGCTGAGAATGCAAATCCTAGGCCATGGCCCTCTTTCTTCATCATTACATGTATGTGAAGAGACCATCATACTATCATTGTAGCTGTCTATTTTATCATCTACAAGTTCAAATAGTCATAAAATTTGTCTTAATGAGCAAGTACAATTATTTGCACCAATTTACGTTGGTTAAGTTGCTTCTGTAGTTACTGCTCATACCTACTCTCAATATTTCTTTTTTAAACCTTGTTTATAAACTTATGCTATGCTGTTCCCTGAGCAGTGCAGAGCTTACAATGTACTCTGTTGTTCTATTATATGTATGTAGATCGCACAGCTCGTCTTTGGTGCATAGAAACCCATTCTTGTGTCCTGCAGTATCTTGGCCATCTTGGGTCAGTTAATTCAGTCCGATTCCATCCATCAGAACCACTCCTTCTTACAGGTAAGCATCAAGGCCACATTCATGATATATATTCTAAAGTTTATTTTTAATATCTATCTTAGTTATTTGTAGCAAATTGACAATTTAATGACGGGTACACTGAGCAAATCACATTCAAACAAATATCTCCTAAAATACGACATTATAGGGTTAAACATTCCAATGGCTTAACACCACTGCTCCTCATTCTGCAAATAGATCATCTAGAAAGCCTTGTTGATTTCAATTAACTCTATAAACAGGGTCAACTGCTTCATTATACCTAGAGAAAAGAAAGAGCAGGATGTACCTAGATAAAAGAAAGAACATCATGTTCAAAGAAAGAACAGGATGTGCCCATTGTACTACATTATAGGACCAGCAATTAAGGCCGTTATTGGAGTTTGTATAGAGGTGCTATCCTCTTGCAGCTTGAAAACATGCTCTTATTCTCAAGATCTCATTTCTAGAATTTAAATGAAGCCTTTCGCCTATTAAATCCTACTTGAATTCTGTATACAAAAAGGTAAAGAATTTGTAAACTTAAAGAAAAGAGCATTAGGAAAATTATTTCTATATTTTGTTTGAAAAAAGTGGGAAAAGAGGAAATCAAATCATTGGTCATACCTGCAAAGATGTTGCTAAGCTACATATGTGCATGATTTTTTTAAATTTTTTTTATAAATGAGTGATGGAGATGTGGAGAAGACAGTCTTGGTATAGCAATCTTTGCACAAATAGTATGCACTTCTTCCTATGTATAACTTGATATCTGGATGTGTTTGTTTTTTTACTTGTATTTAGACTGAGAATTTCTCGCTCTTCAGACTTCTAGTTTATAAAGTGATTTGATGAATTAAATCATATTTTCATTCGAGATTTATCTCAGTTGTTGCAGATATCTGAATTAAGATTGATTCTAATCTATTTCAACTCATGAAATATGACCTGTATTATTTGAATTAACTTGACCTAGGCTCATATAATTTGGTGTGTATGAATGTGCATTTATGTACATGTAATTATGGTAATTCTCATTCTAAGTCAATCATTATTTTTTGTTGTAGCTTCTGGTGACAACACAGCTCATGTGTGGAAATCCAATGTCAGTCTTCCTACCATAGGACAGCAACCCGAAAGTGTAAGTACTTGTACATGAAAATCATGGTTACTTGTTATTAATGTCCAAATAAAAGACTGCATTGACATGACAATTTGACAGTGTTTTGTAGAATTTGGCCCTTCAATGACCATGATATTGTCTCTACTGGAGTATAGCAATTAACAGACTACTGAATTCTGTGATTCTCATCATTATTTTTGTGTAGGGACCTCCGGGTTCTGTGCAACTAGTTAATACTGTGATTCTACAAATATGGCTTGAGTTTTTTTATTCTGGAGTAAACAATTTGTTTTCCTAACTCCTAATATGAAATACTGGTTCTTGAAGAACAACCCTTGAAATATAATTTGTGAGTGATAGGCAAATGCTGTCATTCTGCATTATTTACAAATTATTGATTTGAAAGCATGTTCTGTGTAAGATAACATACTTTAGGTAAAAGATAGCACAAACGGATAATTGTCACAAAAGTCATTAAATTGTTTTCCTGTTTTTATACTTCCATGAAAGCAATGGAAGAAGTTTTTATTGTTGAATATTATAATTTCTTAGATGGTTGACTAATGCTAACTTTATAATTTGATTGTCTTGATATTTTATAGAGGTCGTGTCCATCATCTGGAGAGGACATAGATGGTTCAGATAAGGAAGATATCGACGGTAAGAAATATTTCTTCTTTTTCAACTCATTTGATATTATTGTACAACCTTCTTTGCTATGTCTATAGTCTGAAGTCTAGTAAATTAGTTATTTGTTTCAAAACTCTTTACGAGAAGAATAAGTGAAAAAAAGTGAAAATGTCAACTGAAAATATTGTGCTTTCCAATTTAAATTTGAAATCATCACAAGATAGTGTCACTAACTTGATACAATCACTTATGTTTTGTGTGATTACATTATTTTTTTATGAACTTTCAAATTAAATATCATCATAGCTGGCTCTAACATTCATTGAGAAAACAGTTCAGTTTGTATATTGTGCCATGTATCTAGAAATAATCTATTCCGAGGCGCATTGTTATTATTATTACCCCAGCCTTAGTTCAAGCAGCCTTCCAACACTCAGTGCATTTTAAGGAATTAATCCTGCTGGGTACCCATTCACCTCACCTGGGTTGAGTGCAGCACAATGTGGGTAAATTTCTTGCTGAAGAAAAACACGCCAAGGCTAGGATTCAAACCCACTTCCCTCAGATTGAGAGATTTGGCTTTTGAGAAATACAACAAGTCCTTTTGAAATGCATAGAGACATTATATTCATAATGTGATATTCGCTATAAAAGAACTGTATATTGTTTATTATTAAAATAAAAACTAATCATTATCATACAGGTCAGGAAAGCGAGAACATTATCTATGTGAAGGCTCCTCAAGTTCTGCTGGAAGGCCATACTAGTGTTCTTATTGCAGCTGATTGGTTAGCTGGGGGGAAACAACTTGTCACTGCTTCTTGGGATAGAACATCAAACCTGTATGATCTAGAAACTTCAGCAATTGTACATACGCTAACAGGTTAGACATTTGTTACAGGTCTTATATGGCATAGATTCTTTAGGTTGCTGTGTAGGTAGACATAGAATTAATTATCTGTAATATGCAAAAACATATTCAATTTCTTTTTTCCTAAATCCCTTTTAATATGCATGTCTTCTTTTCTTTCCCCCTTTTGCAATAGAGTTTATTATTCATTGATCAGTTTCATTAGCGAAGCATTTAAAACACAACAATGGATTTATGCATTAAAAATATTATTGATAGATAAGTGAGCTGGAACAGGTTAACATATGAAAGATTGAAAACTTATATCCAGTGGGGTCCTCTACATGTATGATTTCACCTTTACTTGAATTCATAACAGTTTAAAAAAAAATCAAAGATTCTTTCATGCTAGACCAGATTGTCTTTTTCTTACAATGAATAATTTTGGAGTGATTTTCTCTTTCCTTTATAATAAATTTATAGATATCCTTTCTCTCCCTTAATTCTTAAACTCAAAGAAAATTTAAAACAGTTATTTTGTTGCCCAACTTGGAAGCAAGATTTATTATTATGTTGATGCACGTAGTAATTTGTTATCAAATATGAACACTAAATACAAGATATTCTATCTAATATTCAGTGCAGATTTAACGGTCTTGTAACGTATTGTGTAGTTAATAAATCCCAATTATATTGTGGATAACCAAGTAGCAAAGTATCCATTACTGTTGATGATGAAATTTTATTAGAAAGAATATTAGATGATCAAGGGATTGTATATTTTCCTCCCAATGCTTGTTTTGTACAGGGCATGATCAAGAATTGACGCATGCTTGTTCCCATCCCTCTCAGAAGATGGTTGTGACCTCATCAATGGATACAACGTTTCGTCTTTGGGATTTCAGGGATCCAAGCATACACTCAGTCAACGTATTCCAGGGGCATACAGAGTGAGTCAGCTTTACCTGCTTAACCATATCATTTCATACTACTATGTACAATGTATTTTAAAATGCGCTGAAGAGTGGAGAAGTGAATCGATTTTCAAGTTGATTTGTTCATGAAGTTTTAGTGGGGGGGGGGGGGAATTGCAATGAAAGAGTTATTTTGTTTCTGAAGGTTCCTTCAACAATTTGATGCTGATATAGTGTACATTTGTAGATAAGATTTTGATCTCGGTGAAAACAATTTTAATGCATTGTCTATTTGCATTACTTTCCCCTGTACTTCAAGTTATTCTTCAAGTTTTTTAAAACCAATGGCAGCTGTATGAAACACTGCTTTTACCATTTATTAGTTAGTTGATCCTAAGGCTGACCCTAAAACGGAAGATACCCGTCAGCTTTAAAAAGCATGTAATTGTTTTCTGATTTGTTGAATGAATAAATGAGTTCATTACCCAAAACAAACAAGATGAAATACCCACAACAGAACTGATTTGTTATACGCTGGATTGGAAAATGGACTCTACAGAAATAGCAGGTTCTGCTAGTGAGATGGAAAGTCTTTGTTTAATTATGTAAGTAAAATGTCTTCGTGATGCATGAAGAATGATTTTTTTTTAATTATCATTTTAGCTCGGTGACATCCGCAGCCTTTGCATCAGGTGACAAGGTAGTGAGTGGTTCAGATGACAGAACAGTGAAGGTGTGGGACTTGAAGAATATGAGAACACCACTTGCCATGATTAGAACAGATTCTCCTGTCAACAGGTAAAGCTGAAGATTTGAGTGCTGCATTCTTTGTCGTTCTTTTATTGTATCATATAATCTGCAGTAAGGAAATATTTTTAGTGTAGAATAATATTTGGATGATTAATAGAAATGGTTAATAGATTAAGGCAAAGTGATATACTACCTAGTACAATATGGTACATACACAAAACCAAACAACAACAATAACAACAAGAATAAATGAAACCAGAAAAAAAGTACAGTGAAAAATACTGACAATATATCATCGATCAGTGGGTATTGCAAGATCCTTACTTGGAGAGGAAATGCTATTGAGAGTCTTCTTTAATCAACCAGAAAAACTCAGTTGGAGATCTTGTCGAATAATTTTGATCAGTGCAAGTTCCTAGAAGAGTCTTTCCAAACAATGCTGAGATTACATTTTTATTACTTACCCGTCGGACTATCAAGTAGTGCTGCAAGTCAGGCGCCATGTTCGGGTTCGGTTCGGTTCGGCAAGGTTCGGCAGAAATTTGCCGAACATTGGTTCGGTTCGGGGTTCGGTAATGATAGACTGATATAAAGCTATAGTTCATTCAGGTATACGTAGCGTACCGGTAGACAATTTGTACTTGATTGACTGCATGTGCTCGCGTGTACCTCTGTCACATCAAACCATTTTATCTCTATCTTGTTGACATGAAACTATGAAAGTTATAGCGCTCAACGAATTGTTATCTCGAATTTGATTATCTGATGACAGATTTATTGGGTAACTCACAGTTCTAAAATGGCGACTCTTCCTAGTCGTCCATACCTGGACCACACTTTGGATACTTGCCAAATTAACTACGCTCGTACTCGTACCAGCTAGCTAGGCCAGAATGTGCAGTCCCCTTGTAGCGGGACTCTGAGCTCATGAATATTTATATATACAGTCCGGCCAAACGTGATTGGCAATTGCATCACATACGAGGCGGCCAGCGCCAGTGCACTGAACTGTAGGCATAGTAGGGCCAGGGGCGTGTCGAAGAAAGCGTGCTTATGTAATGCGCCTTTCGCTAATTGGCTCGATGGGTGAACTAAACCACCAATCGCATGTCGCTGATTGTCGCATCGGTACATACAGCCACGTGCTTTGTCTGCTCGCGAAACTCAGCTCACTGATTGAAGAGCAATTCCCGAGATTTCTATGATTTCATTGGTCAGATTTCATTCGACCATGAACATACAGACCAAGTGGGATGCAAAGTTTTACGACTGTAATGGGACAGGGGGAGTAGAGTGATCATCGAATTGTTTATGGTTAATTTGAGAAGTTGATAAGAAAGGGAAAAAAAGTAAAGATTGGGGGTCATTTTCCCCCAAGAGATGAATGTTTCCGCATGGCTTTATCTTCATTCAACTTGTCAATGAGGGGAAGGGGATCTTGCTATATGCTATACCGTAATCATTCATGAGTGTTTGATTTTTATTTTCATCTGATTGTTAATAATAAAAAAGATAACTTCTCATTTCTATATTATTTGTTTTGCGTCTCTCCTTAACAGTCACTCACTTTATTTCCCACTTTCACTGGATCTCTCGTTTTCAAAACTCTTTACTTCTCCCTAAAATCATGAAAACTAGACAGTAGCGAGCCGACACCTCAATAATAATGTCAATCACCTCAATCAGATCTTTATTCTCCGCCGCAACAATACACGAGTTACGATCTTAATCACATCGTATCGTAATTCGTAATATTAATGGTACTTCATCTTTCACTTTCAGTTTATTGAGCTCGTTCATTCAAAATACTTTGAAGATTTTCAAACAAGAATCTTGTTCGCCACCTAAAAACAACAATATTTTAGATAATTAGATTTAACCAATTAACACTCATACAGTTTTGGTTTTCTTTACCATGCTTCGGCGATTCGGCCACAGAGCGAGAGATGATGAAAGCCAGTAAAATGATTATAGCGCAAGCTCGCGCAACATCATTCATCGGATCTCCTTTCTTAATCAGGGCCGTAAAAACCACAATGTCAACATGAAAATGAAAACAAAATCTAGTAACCGCAAAATGAGCGCATACTTCCAACATACAATTGCAAAGAAGATTAAATAGAGAATGCGCAAATATAATGATTAAAAAGGGTGTAAACTTATAAGTTTATTAGCTGAAAGCCGTTTTTTTTTTTTTTTTTGGCCGAACTTCCGAACCAAGTCTTAGTGTTCGGTTCGGTTCTGTTCGGTTCGGAAGTGCCATGTTCGGCGAACTACCGTTCGGTTCGGCGGTTCGGCTACAGCACTACTATCAAGACAATGTCTACATTGATCTTGATTACCAAGATAAAGTAATCAAGTAGGGAAAATGAAAAATAGTTTGGGATTTCCTGCCAAAAGAAACATTTTTCTTATGAATTCCCTCCCCCATGTAGCAATCCTGTTACCATAATTGATATTGGCTTGTCACAGTGCATCACAGCTTCAAACTTTTCCAATATATAGCGCATTCCATGTCATTTTGTGTAAACCAGGCATCTGATTTATTTTCTTAAGTTATGCAATATTTTGTGAAAGTTAAAGAATTATTTGTTTTGTCTCATATTTGTTCAGACTGTCTGTATCACCTACAAGCAACATTATGGCTATTCCTCAAGATAATAGGAACATTAGACTGTACGATTTGAATGGTGTAAGAGTTGGTCGGCTACCACGGAGTAACAGACAGGTAAGAAGCTGTATTATGTTATGCCAAGCTTCCCTAGAACAGACCCAGTTCATCTTCACTCCAGGTCCTACCAATCACGTCAGTCCTTTTATGTATTATAATGGACTTTGCAGGAAAAAAACCCTCTTAACATTGAAATGTGTTTGTTTAATGATCTTTTATGTCTATATTAAATATCAATATATTTAAAGAAAGTATTGGTTCTTTTTTCAGAATTCCATTGATCGTCGAACACAGTAGATAAGTGAATAAACTAGAAAAGATTAATCAATAATTAGTTCATCATCATAAAAATTAGCTTTTGAAAGTACATGAGATTTTTCAGTATCTTTAGCAAGTCATGTCTTTACTATTGACTGCTAAGCTATACCCAACTTCCTGTGTTATCCGAGCTTTTTAAACAACAAGTAATAATCCCTCCTATGTGTTTCTAAACTGTTTAATATGAAAGATCTGTCACACACTTATGCAAGTTTAGAAGATAAAGTGATTGTTTTTGTATCTCACATTGATTTCTTACTTTTTTTATCAATTGATGATGTATGTGTTTACATTATAGGGTCATCATCGAATGGTGTGCTGTACAGCTTGGAATGACGAGACTGCATCATGCAATCTATTCAGCTGTGGCTTCGATCGTCAGGTTCTTGGTTGGCATGTTGGAATGATACCCAGCTAGTGACTCCACCCACAGTCCATTCAAGCCACCAAGCTTGTGACTTTGATAGACCATTTCAAGCCTATGGTGAACAGGGTGCCCAGTGATATTTGTAGTATTTATATTGTATTTATTGGGAAAATGAAGCTTGTAAGCTGCTTTTTGAACAATTAAGGTGTTGAAGGATATTTGTTGTACCTACCTGATCCCAAAGATACAAGATGGCCACTTTACTAGAGTTTATTGCTGCTTTGATTCATTTATTTTGTATTCATCTGGAAAAAAAGAAGCTTATAAACTTTTGTTTTGAACAAACAGGTTGTCCAAGGATATTTTTAGTACCTACCTGGGGACTCTTTCATGAAAGTTGTCGGCACTAACAGGTTGTCTTTCTCTGACAGTTACCATAGTAACAGTCAGAGGCCAGTGCTTCTCAGCCAATCAAAAGCAAGGATTTCACTAAAATAGTCAGCAATGACAATTTAGTCAGTGCTGACATCTTTCCTGAAACATCCACCTGATCCCAAAGATACAAGATGACTGGATTACTATAGTTGGTTTATTCTTGTTTTGTTTAAGTTGATTTGTATTAATTAGAAAGATGAAAATTGTAAACTACTTTCTGAAGACACAGGATGTCCAAGGATATTTGTAGTACATGCTTGATCCCAAAGATAAAAGATGACCAGATTCCAAGAGTTAGTTTATTCTTACATTCTTAGATTATTTTGGATTCATTAGGAAAATGAAGCTTGTAAACTGCTTCTTGAACAAACATTGGTGTCGCATGCATCTTTGTTTATAACCTTGTTCAGATCGTAATTAACTGTACCACGTGCTGAGAGGTTTTAGTTGCTGTCATGAATTTATGGTCACTGATATAGTAACTTTTAGATGTGTCATGGTCTGATGGATAAATCAAAATCATTAGGTGTGGGGTTCAAATCCTACCAATGCAGCTCTGATGCTCTGTTATTGGCAAGATATTAATTCAATCAGGGTTGGGGTAAATGTTAATGTGGCAGAAATTTGCTCCTTGAAATGGGATAGGAATCCCACCTCTGGTGCCAATGTCCTTTCGCAAGATATTGGTCAAAGTTTGTTGCCCTCAACCCAGGTTAGGTAGTTGGATACATGGTAGGAATGGTTTCCGTGAAATGTTGGTTTGAGTCCTGATGCAGACCGCAATGTCCTTCTGCCAGACATTGGTGTACGTTTGTCATCCCCAACCCAGGTAAGGTATGAATTGGATACATGGTAGGAGTTGTTGCCCAGAAATGGGATTAGAGTCCCGGTGCAGGCCTCATTTTGCCAGACATTGATCTACATTTGCCACCCTCAACCCAGGTGAGGTGAATGGGCTCAGTGTAGGAATAAATCCTTGAAATGGAGATTGAATCCCTTACATTTTACAGTGATCTATGTTTGTTGACCTCACTCAAGGTGAGGTTAAAGTGAACATGGTGGAATACATTCCTTGAAATGCTACAATGCCATTTTTGGCAGCTATGCTAAATCTGGGTAATGACTGTAGTGCTGGTGGAGTAGGCTAGTAGGAGTGTTGTATCTCATAAAGGTTTGAACTAAGTAAGAACCCATTATTATTTAAATTATAATTATTTTGAAGCAGCTGCTAGGATAGAATGGATACTCACCATATTCATTTGTGCCATGAAGAGATTAGCAATTAGAGAGATTCGTTCCATATCATTTGAGCCATTCTTTGCCAATTCTCTCATAGATCTATATCGATAATGCATATCATTATACCAGATTGCATCTTTTGTATATACTAAAATAATTCTTAATCCTAACCTCTCATGCAAAATTTGTGACTGCACTTTAATATGTTGCACTATGTTGCGACATGGTTTACACAAGGGTTTCTTGTCAAATCTTGGGCACTTTTTATTCTTGACGAATGAGAAACAGACAAAGGGTTGTGGGTCATGGCCCTTTTTCTTGGCTAACAGTAAAAACAGATAAATGCTCTTTATCTGTTGGTTTTCACTCACCTTTTCTCCCCCCCCCCCCCTCTGTCTCTCCTCCCTCTTTCTTTTCTGTAATGTATTTTTTTTTTCTTAATACATTCATACTTTCTTCTTTCTTACTTTCTTTCTACCCTTCCCTCTTTCCTCCCTTGAAAGGATTGGGAAGAATCAAGTCCACAGCTGTTTGCTATTTCAATACCACTCTTCAAACAATGAATATAAGCTTCGTTCATTAAATCAAGTAGGGTCTTTATTTTCATATTCTCAGGTTTTAACTGCAATGTGAATCAATACTATTATACATAGGTTTTATGTAATCTATTTTATGTGCTACAATTTCCCATAATTTTTTTCTTTGACATATTGTTATTTGAGATTGGACATGATTTGTTATCATGCATATGTTTTGAGGCACAGAACTTATATCATCAGAAGAAAAACTTTACTTTTTCATTTTTTTAATGCAAATGAGGTATGAGGAAATCATGAAGATGATAATTTTAGTTTATGCCCCTTAAAGGTAAAAGACTAAAGTTGCAGCAAAGAATTATTTTATGAGAAAGTCTTTTAAATCAAGGTTTTGTAAAATTATTATCATTATTATTATTCGTTTGTAAAATTATTATCATACATCTAGATCTGGTACATTAATGTAAACTTGTCTTTGTAAAATCATGAAATCTTAGCTCAAAATCGATAATTCTGATCATCACTAACGCGGAAAAGCATGTGTGGGACAATGTATTAATATTGTTTTGAAAAATACTCGACATGTGATGGAATTCCGTGCTTATTTTGCTCATTTCTCAGCAAGTACGCATTTTCTTCAAGAGCTATTTGGCACATATGTGTTTTATTTATACATACAAACACTTTTGTGGTTATTTCATTGGATTCTGTTCAGACCCATTTTGAGATCATTACCACAACTGGTATTTATCTTAAAAACAAAATATAAAATTACATTCATTCAGTTGTACTTTGTTTAGTGTTAGATAAGAAAAAAGGAAGAAAATGATATTTCAATATTTTTTAACCATGATAGCGTTATTGATCTTATATTTATTAGAATTATTTGTATCTAGTATAACATTTAGTGTTTTCCTTTAAGATTTGATGATATAATTTAATCAATATCAGTAAGTAAAATGAAATATTTGCATTTGTCATATTGGTGTAGAATAGTTTATTTATGTGGATATGTACATAAAAGTTTAATATCTGCTAAATTCGTTCATTTTGAATGTTGCCATTATAAGTATGGCATTTTGATAATGTTAACATTGTATACAATATATACATTGTTTCTACACATTTTGTAAAATAATTGGATGAACTATGGATTTGTGCTTACTTGTGTACTTTATTCACATTTCATTCAATCAACCATTTATTGATTTAAATATCTGGTGCTGAAATGACAAGTTAATTGGCTTGGTAATTGATATCTTTGTTTCTGTGTTTTTTAGGTTGTAAGTGACTTAAGTATTTCACAAGTTTGTTCTCATGTCAATTTTTTTTTCAAGAATATTTGCTTTTTGTACATGTATGACTGATATGGGTAGTTGAAAATAATTTATATTTTAATGTACCCATTTACAAGAGAGGGTATAATTTTTGCAGGTCGGCATGATATATTTTTGATGGAAAGCTTTAAAAAATATGTGAGAAGACATTTACAAAAAAGTCTTTACAAAATTGTGTCCATTCAAGAACACCAGTATCACTCGTTTGATGATGACATTCTAAAGGAATTTCTATAACAAAAATGCATCTATGAAATCAAGGTTTTGATGTAACCAATTTGCCGGTAATGAAGAAAAGTAGATACAAACAAACAAATCATATTTCTCCTTGTTTGGAGTTGATTTGGGAAGACTTAGATTGATACTCAAGTCTTAAATATTTAACCTTTACCTCTTTCGTCTGTGTAGTCAAATAATTGAACAGCCTATGTGATTAATGGGAGCATACCTTCATAAAGATCAATGTGGAAATGTTGTATAACTCTTAGATTCCAGGAAATGTTAGGTCTTTGCGATTTATGGGGTCAGTAACAATTGGGGACTGCCTCAAGTAATAAAAAACTATATTTTTGTAAGTTTATTTTCGTCAAATGTTGAAAGCAAGGATCATGCAGCCATGCTAGGGTTTTGTGTGTAATCATATTAATAGTTGATTAGATTGTAAAATTTTGTTGATTTTTGTGCAACATTTGGTTAGAACTGTTTAAGAAAAAGGTTATGTCATTTTGTGATTTTTTGTTTTTAATTATTTCTCTACAGGCTTTCTGGTCAGTAATTTATGATTGTATTACGTGCATAGTTATATACAGTAATGGAACCTGTGTTAGGAAGGGTTTTTCAGAGTTTAGTAGTATTTATCTTTTATTGAAAAGGACCAATAAGCCTTATAATGTGTAAATGTCCAGATTGTGCAATTTTACATTTAACCAGAATTGTTTATGTAATAGTAGGATGCTTTGTATTTTTTGGTATACCAAACATTTTTTTTTTCAAAATATTTATAAGAGAAAAATATTCTTGATTAGTCAATTCATTAACAAATCCTTAAATAGTTTCTTCTATTGATTTGAACAGAGGAACTTTTCAGAGACCCATGACTACATTTTAATGTGAATATCTGCCTACCACATAAAGACATGTTGAACCACTTTTATAAATCCATTCTGTGATGACCAAGTTTGATTTGGCACCTTTTCAGCATGATCCTGTGTCATAGAATTTGATATTGATATCAATCTTTTGCCTGTGGGACCAAGTGCTCTTTGCTACAAAGTCTATGAGAATGAGAGAATTCCATATTAAATGGGATTAATGGCCCGAATTCACAAAGGTGCTTTTGAAAACCCACGGTTGAATCCATGATTTATGCAGATTTCCTGTATAAATTACGCTTAATTAAGCGCGTATTGGGCATGTGTATAAAAAATGTCCAATGCTTATGCACGCTTTTGTCACAGTGCGCCAAAGTGACGCCTGTTACCATGGTTAGATACGCTATTTTATTCACGAGTCCACTGTTTTTATTCATGAGTCCACTCTTCAAACAGTGGAC
Organism: Lytechinus pictus; assembly: GCF_037042905.1. Lineage (NCBI taxonomy): Eukaryota > Metazoa > Echinodermata > Echinoidea > Temnopleuroida > Toxopneustidae > Lytechinus > Lytechinus pictus. The sequence goes on from NC_087247.1 coordinate 25,786,809, forward strand.
TCATGAATAAAATAGTGTATCCAACCATGGTAACAGGCGTCAATTTGGCGCACTGTGACAAAAGCGCCTCATCAGAATTGGACATTTTTTTATATACGCGCCAGATACGCGCTAAATTAAGCGTAATTTATACAGGAAATCTGCATAGACTCAACCGTGGGTTTTCAAAACCACCTTTGTGAATTCGGGCCAATAAGTCTCAAAGTGCTTTGACAAATAATCAGCCGATCAAATGCAATGATTTTAGTACCATCTCAACAATTATTGTAATTATATTTTTATTAGTTTTTTTTATTTTTTTTGTTTGTTTTTATAACATGTTTATGTAACAGGACTGCATTTGATTGTTTGTATATTGACCGTCACGATGTTTAGATATATATTATTGAATCCCCATGAAATTCTGTTACACCCCACAAGGTTCTTATTTCAAAAAGTAGTTGTGATTGTTGCATATATCTTGCCTTTTGTGCGGCCGACAGTATTTTGATGACTTATATCATGCAACTTTGAAATATCTTTATTTCTCACTAAAATCTTAAAATTTCTGTTTCCTTATGATTTCAATCTGGTTAAAATTCATTAATAAATCATTTTGCAGATACCAGCAAATTTTGAAGAAAAAAAATATTCAAAGAGTAGTTTGATGATATTGTATTTATTTTTGAAATTGTTGAATTTAACCAAGTCAACTGTTAAGACATTGCACAGATGAGGTAATGCAATATGGCATCAACAGCTTCTGAAAGATGTTGGGGGGGGGGACACTGAGCAAGAGAGGATGCCAATTCGTCTACTATCATTTGGTCTACCATCAGTTCGTCCACTATCCACATGGTCTAATTGCAAATTTATCCACTCACCATTTTGTCTAATAACCAGTTGGTCTAATTGGACTATGTTAATTGTGCAAAATGAATGAAAATAAAATGGAAATTAGAAGAACTGGTTATTAGATGAAATGATCATAGACGCAATGGTCATAAGTCGAAGTGATGATTGGACTAAATGGTTAATGGACCAAATGGTTGTTAGACAAAATGTTGATGGACGGAATGGCATTAGACTCAATGAAAGTAGACCATATGGTGAGTGGACGAGTTGGAAATAGACATATTGACAATTTACCTTTTTAAAGCAGAAGCAATGTCTAACGAATACCGTCATAGGTAGTTGAATGTTTACCTGTATGTATTTCGTTAACTCAATGCTTTTCAGATTTTCAGTGATAGATTCCCAGGGTGGGATCAAGGGGTGATGAAACTTGTACATGATCTTCAACCTTCAGAGTAAAATAAAATGACCCTAAAAAATACTCTTATAAACCTGTTTCATTTATGTTGGATAAATGAAATGACTTTAAAAATATCCCCTGTGACAGTTGCATAATCAGCAAAAAAATTTGAAGGGGCTAATATACATGGTGCATGATTTTTTTTTCTAAAAAGTCCATAGCGATTGAAGTGAGTGAGCATTTGCTTTTTTTATCCTCTTAATGACATATTTAGAAAATTAGAACAAATTTCACTCTTTTCCCATCATTTTCTAGCTTTCTTTTCAATTCTTTTTCTCCTTTTTTTTTCTTGGTGGTGGAACTCGGGGGAGGGGGGGGGGGATTGGCCCCCAAAGTGCCCCCATCTCAAGTTACGCCTGTGCTCTGTGACTTTACAAAAGCAACAATTTTCTGTGCTCTCTGATGCCAGGGGCGTCGATCCATTTTTCAGATTGGGGGGGGGGCAAAATCATGAATCAACTTTCCAAAGGCGCTCGATCACACAAAACAAACTCACACACACACACACACATATGCCTATATATATATATATATATATATGACTCGTGAGATATCTCATCAACAAATTAATGCGAGCGCGAAGCGCGAGCTGAAATTTTTTAGTATACTGACCTGATAACAGGAAAAAGGTGCCTGTTTAGGACTGTTTGTAGTAGTAACTCCTGAGGAGAATACATATCTTAATACACAAATAATGCGAGTGCCGAGAGCGAGCTGCCTTTTCTTTATATTCTGACCTGAAAGCTTGATATTCTAAGCATTTTTGGTACCAATGATTCAGATGGGTATCTAAAAAAAAGCAAAAGATGCGAGCGCGAGCTGAAAATTTTGATATTTCGATCTGAAAAAAAATTGAGTTTAGTGGACGTTTTTAATACAGAACAAGATATATATTCAACAAAAGATTATTGCATATCGAAGCGTTAGTTCTTTTGAGGTTTAGACCTGAAAGCGGGACAATCTATTCACCTATTTAATCATTGAAAAGTATGGGTTTTTGCTACAGAAATGATGCGAGCGCGAAGCGCGAGCTGAAAATTTTTGTATTCCACTCTAAAAAGCTGACATTTTGAGCACGATTTTAAATAAAGAACGAGTTGTGTATCTCAATCTCGCTTGCTGATTTCTGTGTAATATTACAATCTTATTTTATTTTTTGCACATGCAGAATTATTTGGGGGGCAAAACGATGTTTGCCCCCCAATATTTTCATTGGTGGGGCGATCGCCCCCCCTGCCCCCCATGATCGACGCCTCTGTCTGATGCATATCTTGATATATCAATTTATAGCAATATGTTTATTTCAATTACTTAATTTAAATTTATTCTAGATAACATGTCAAAATAATTATATATATTTGTTCTCTCTCTCTGTTTGTTTGCATAAGTTTGTGTCTTGTAAGGTGACAAGTTTTCCAATTTATGTACAAATGAATTCCTTATTTGGAGTTTAGGAGGAGTAGAAGTAGAAAGAAGAAGAGGGTGACAGGAAGAGGAATAGAAGAAGGAAGGAGAAGAGGAGAATAGAAGACTTGGGAAGAAGAAGGAGGAGGGGGTCGGAGAAGGGGGTACCCCACTGAATTAGACAATTCTTTTTCCTGAATTTCCTAGTTAGTCAATTAATAAAACCGGAATTGTAAACGAAAATGTATTTCTTAGATAAAAGCCCACTTTATGATCTCTGCCAACCAGCGCTGGGGCCGTTTGGACCGCGCCGTGGTTACAAAAGCACGATTGGATGCATGCAGTTCTCCCAACCCATCATGTCGCCAGCCGTAAGATAACCCATGCCCGTATTAAACACATCAGTGCGCCGTATTGACTCATCTATGGTCGTCTTACAACTCGTCCTGTACAATATTCAGCATCCAGCAAATCGTTTCAATCTAATTACCACAAAGATTTTTATTCCACTGCATGGAGGCGCACTTAGATAGATCATCAGGGTGCTACCTGGCGTTTCGGAATGAAAAAAAAAAAATACATGACAAGATGTATGGATGCCTGACCTGTATATCACAGGTAGGCCCATTTGGCCATGTAGAGATTATGGCTATTAATATGGAAATAAAACTTCCACAGTTTTAGTGAGCCTAATTCGGCCATTCGCCTGTCAACATTTTAGATGCGATGCTTGAACCGTCTTCGGTAATAATCGGGTAGTCGCCCGCAATTGATGCCTCATTATAGACTTAGTGACAGAAAAAATGAAAGGGAACTTAATGCCAGAAAACTGGGCACCAAACCATGCCAAAAGTATGAGGGGCCAGCCATGCCTCGGCAGGCAAGCTGCTAGCGAGACGCTCAAATGGTGAGAGTGCTCAAATTTTGACCCAAAATATAATTTTGTGATGCCATTTAGAAATAATCATACCACTTTCTGTAATTTTCTCCGGGAATTTTCTCCATATTTTCATATTGGTACGTGAAACCAAGTTGGGACTGCCATGCTTCGAACTATAGCAGTGGCGGATCCAGGCCGGGGGCGCATCCGGTCCGTGCCGGCCCCGGCCCCCTCAGTAAGAGATGTAGGCCTAAATGCAGTTTTACCCAAGTGAGTACGACCCCCTTAGTTTTTGTCTCACCTGCATAGCAGAGTGAGACTTTTATAGGCGCCGCTTTTCCGACGGCGGCGGCGTCAACACCAAATCTTAACCGATCGAAGGTTAAGTTTTTGAAATGACAGCACTATAACTTAGAAAGTATATGGACCTAGTTCATGAAACTTGGCCAGCATAAGGTTTATCAAGTATTACTGAACATCCTGCCTGAGTTTCATGTCACATGACCAAGGTCAAAGGTAATTTAGGGTCAATGAACTTAGACCATGTTGGGGGAATCAACATCAAAATCTTAACCTAAGGTCAAGTTTTTTGAAATGTCATCATAACTTAGAAAATATATGGACCTATAAGTTCATGAAACTTGGATATAAGGTTAATCAAGTATCACTGAACATCCTGCATGAGTTTCACGTCACATGACCAAGATCAAAGGTCAATGAACTTTGGCCATAATGGGGGTATATGTTGAATTGGCATCATAACTTTGAAAGTTTATGGATCTGACTCATGAAACTTGGACATAAGAGTAATCAAGTATATCACTGAACATCCTGTGCGAGTTTTAGGTCACATGTTCAAGGTCAAAGGTCATGTAAGGTCAATGAACTTTGGCCATGTTAGGGGTATTTGTTGAATTACCATCATATCTGTGTATTAAAGTGTATCGGTCTAGTTCATAAAACGTGGAAATAAGAGTAACCAAGTATCACTGAACATCTTGTGCGAGTTACAGTAGTTTTCAAAGTCAGCACTGCTGCTATATTGAATCGCGTGATGCAGGTGATGAGACCGCCAGAGGCATTCCACCTGTTTTTGTCAAATTTCCCTCAGACGAACGACCTTGAGGTAAGGCTAATTTTGTTTGCTTGTCAGAAGAAAATACAACGTGCTGCAAGAAGCAGAACGCATACAAAAAAAAGAAAAAAAGGAAAATTATTATTTTAAAAGGACAAAAATACAATATGTCTATATAAGAAGAAAAGAAAAGAAGAAAAGAGAAAAAATGCAGGAACTTAATGAAACAAGAAAAGAAAAAAAGAGAACAAAAGAAAAGCCAAAGAAATAAAAAGAAAAAGAGAAAAGAAAAGAAAAAGAATAGGAAAAAAGAGAAAAAAGAAAAAAAAATAAGAGGAAAAAAGAAAAATAACAAGAAAAGAAAACAGAAGCAAAGAAAAGAAAAAATAACAAGAATAACAATTAAGCTGTTGAAAATTAACAAAAGCTGTAGCAAAAATAGTCAATCCTGACTGGTTGCCAACCAAGGAAAGAAGAAGAAGAAGAAGTCAAATTTTCATCGGGAAAATGTGCCCCCCTTTTGGAAAATCCTGGATCCGCCCCTGCCATAGTGTAAAACCAGATGTTCAGATTAGCGGGCCCGTCCGGGGCCCGCCTATTATAAACCTGCATGAGTTAGTATATAGTAACTCATAATTCACTCTTCAGGACTTCCACAAAGCTTGGTCACCAGGCTCTGAGCAGTGGAGTAGGCCCCCTACTGACCGAAATAGACTGAGTTTTTCGTCCTTAAGTAATGAATTTGAAAAAAAAAAAGTTTTCCAGGCTAACGAAATGGGAGTCATTTTGGTTCCGAAAAATTGAAAAGCAAAATAAGGGTTTTACTATAATGACGATGCACGTCATACGGGAGAATATATCAACTCTGTTTTTTCACACCTTCCAGCCAGAATTCAAGGGGGCGATGCCAATGGAAAATAATACACGCAGCATCCCCACGGAAAATCTTCATGGGCTTCAGCACCTCCGCTTCCCAGGACCACGTCCCCCATGCCCCAGGGTCTACGACGAATCCACAGAGTCAGTGGAGCCAATAGTATACATCTCTATGGTAGAGCCACACCTCTCTCTAGAACTATATCGGGCGAATTCGGTGTCTGTAAATGGCGAATTGGTATAGGGCGATTTGTTGGAAATCAATGTTTGCAAAATCGCAATGAGATTTTACTCCAGCGGCCTGAGCAAGCTAGCTAGCTGAGCTCGCTGAGTTTATTTACATGTGTAGTAAAGTACCGTACCATATGTATACTATAGCCCGCACACGCAAGCCGCTGCGAAAGTTGTGAAAGACGCTGGTGAATCCCTCCTCGATAACACTGATTTTGATGAGCTCCTGCTATCCAACTTTATCCTGTATATTCTGTTTCTCAGCTGAAGTTTTAATTTACTCTAATATGTAGGCCGAATTCCAGTTTTCAACCAAAAATATTGTCATCACTGCTTTGTTCCGAACTGCAGCGCCAGCACTCAAGCAGTACCACTGGCACTAGTAGTACGGTACGGTATCAGTTGAACTTGGTTCGCTTGTTGTGAATTGACTTGATTGAGGAGCTGTGTCTGTTCAGCCTGTATTATTAATAGACTAGTCGAGAGGAGCAGTTACTGACGAGTGACTTGCTTTTGCATGTGGAGCAACCCTGTCTAACTGAGCCTGACATGCTTGAGGTGAGCCAAGATTAAAGTATTCATAACAATTGCAATAAAGTCCTAATATTTATAATAAAAAAACAAAGCCCATTCATACAAAGCCCATTCATTGCCTAATTTCTATGCCATTCAATTTCAGGTGCAGGCCAACACACATCCAACGAACGTCGTCTTCGATGTGAAAGTGAAAGTCTGGAAGAGTTAAGACAATCAATTATCAAATGGGTCGTAAAATGTATAGATTAAACGAGAACTTACCTGAGTTTGAAGTTTGATCTTCATTTTATCTCGTAACTTCTCGTTACGGGATTCTGTGAGATACGAGCTACGCATGCGCGAAATCAGTAGAAATTCGTTTTTAAAACTAGTCTATAACAACTTGAAGTTTGAAAATTTATGTTACTTACATCTAGTTGTAATTAATGAAAGGGAATTGAACAGTTATCTTTTTATCGATATGCTCATAGCTTCATGCATGCACCGTTTATGTAGATCTATGAAACGTTAGTGTCTTAGTGATTGTATTCAATTGTATGTTTGTATTACCGGTACTGAATGTGCGCATTGTACGTGTAAGAAAATGAAGACGCTCTGAACTTTGCAATATCCTTCCAAAGGGAACTTGAATAGAAATTAGAAAGATAATGAAAAATGGTCAAAAACACATTTGGGCAATTCCATGGAAAATGTTCACTTTAGAGAAAAAATGAAGTTTCAGATTTCACTTAAGCAGTCAAATTTTCTTAAAAAGTAATCTATAAAGTGTCAATTTCCAATAGAAAAATTGCAATATTGATAAAATTTTGTAGTTTTTTCCATCATCAAAAAAAATCGAATAGTAAATTGCAAAATGTAAAAAATATGGCTATTTTTAAACTATTCACCTTTCCCAAGGCTCCACATTAACTTTTTTTGGTGGTGGCCCGTTCGGGCCACCAAAACCATCAAATAATTTTTTTTGGTGGCCCGATATTCAAGTTTGGTGGCCCGAAAAATATAAAGAAAAACATTAAAAATGAATAAAACAAACTTCTGAAATATTAATTCTGCAGCCACTACCACTAAGTTCCTTCACTTTATACATCTTAGTGTAGTAGGTTTCACGGTACACCATGTATCTTTCTTGGGCATATGTTGGTCCTGAAAAGGACCACCCAATCTCGACGTTTCGACAAGTGTGTTCTTGTCGTCCTCCTGAGGAGGAAGAAGCCATTACATATATTTTCAACAGCTGTGGCAACAGTCTATTCTGACTGGAATATAATTAAAAGCCAAGCATATAATTTTCACTTACCTTTTGGGAATGGCACATTTCTATTTTTATATCATTTAGTTTGTATTATTTTATTTTCAGTAGAAACATATTTTTTAATCAGGCATATTCAATGGGAAGGGGTATAAATGGTTTAACCACTGTCAAAAAAAAATGAAAGAAAAAAAAAGAAAACGGAAAAAACTATATTGGAAAAAAAGTGTGAGAAAAGTCCTTCCCTATATTTGCCAAAATGTTGGAAAAAAAATCACATTTCATATCAATGAAATGCCTTCCCAAAGTATTTACTTTCTCAAGAGTGGTTTAAGAAGTCATTTATAAACAAGAAAGAAAGAAACTGTCTGTTTGTTTAAGGCTAGAAAATACACAGCTTCGAAAGAAACCAAGTATCAACATACATACAAATGCACACGTGGGACTGTGATGTACTTGCCTATGTGTTTTTATGTGTATTAATTCATGTGGAAATCGGTCTTTTTGAGTCAAAAGAGAGGTCATAATTCCTCTTCTTAATACTTGCAAATAATCAGGGTACACCAGATTTTCGTAATATAGACTGTAGAATTTCATTTCATTGGTGTAAAAGGTGACTTTGACTTAGATTTTCAAAGTTCTGTGGAAGATTTCTCAGCAGCAACATTTTTTATCGCAGCTCCCTGAGTCTGAATAGGCTGAGCTAGATCTAGAGCACAGCTGTATGCAGTGGCTTCATGCAAAGCTCACGCCAGCCGGCCGGCGCGGCTGGCTGGATAATAGCTACTGTATGCTATAGCTGTAGGCCTAATATGCAAACTGTGTGTGTGTGTATTTGTGTGTAGATCAACAAAAAAGGTGCATGACAAACTGGCTTGCAATTTGAGCTGTAGAAAGTTGATAAATGCGTGCAAAATTGGGAGAAAAATTGCGCTACTTTGAAAATTATTGGTTGCCCGATTCGGGCCACCAAAACTTAACATTTTATCAATAATGGTTGCCCGAGGTGAATTTTTGGTGGCCCCGGGCCACCGGGCCACCGCTAATGTCGAGCCTTGCCTTTCCTGTCTCTACTAAAAGCAAACAAGGTCCCAAAGGTCTCTTTTAACTTTTTAATATTTGATTAATGTTTAAATCAACAGAAAATCATCGTTGAATTTTATGCCATTCATCAATTTTAGAGAAATCTGTCTCTAGATTTGTGTGATTTCTTTACCATTATCAGTGTCATGTCCGTTACGTTTTTCACTTAAAGTTTTCACAGCTTACAGGAAATTTGTCTAAAGGTACTGCAGATTCAGATTCTATGTTAGAATTAAACCCCCTACCATGTGTAGCAATCATTTTCCCTTACCACTTCTCATTTTCATAAAAATGGCGTAACGGACATGACAATTTGCGTAACGGACATGACACCTTTTATATGACAAAAGGCAGCATTCACAAAAACAAAATATTAGGCTCAGTGTCACAGACTGAGGTCAGTCTCAATTGCTTGAGGATAGCTGGATGTAATAACTCCTAGAATCTGCATGTCATTCAAGCTTTTTTTAGAAGTTGGTGAATGATGAAAGTTCAGCTCTTGTTCTGGTAGATTTTTCTGAGAATGAACGGTATGCCACATGATATTAGGATAAGATGCAGCTAGATCTGGCAACATACTCAGATCACAATCTGCATCATTTGTGTTTGAACAATACAATTGATTATCTTAGGTGTTTGCACTGACAGTTTGGAGCATGATAAAACTCCAACTTGTGAATTCATGGGATCATTGATGATATTGCTTCAAAGTATCTGACTTCCACCAACCTCTACTTTTTCAGTGATGGCACGGGCTCACATTTAAAAACAAGTTTGTATTGATTCAGATATCTGTGTTACATGATGTAGCTCTATGAATCCATGAATCTACAGTGGCACTTCTTTGCAATATCACAAAGCAAAGGGGCTGTGGAAGGAATGTGGCGCGATCAATAAATAATGTCATCATAGTATTTTGGTCAGCCATAATCACGATTTGAATGATGTATCTTCATTTGTACACAAGCAGCGCTGACAATGCAACAAAATTAGATACAGCCACATTTGTCAACAAGCAAGATCTTAAGATTTAGAACACTCAAGATTTGATGAAAGGATGATATACTCGGGATGATATTTATTTTGAATGAAAAAAATCTTAGAAGCGATTTATAAACATTCCAATTACCTTTCAACTCATACATAATCGATAATGAAAGACTGGTTTCCAGGTACTGCTATTAAATTTTAAAATACTTTTTAATGTCGTTTTTTTTTAAATCTTAAAACTGACATTAATACTAGTAGATATTCTTTATCATAAATACATTTCATAATATGTTCATCTTGGATTTATACAGGTCTGGTACATTTTGTTTTCTCACAAAAAATGAGATTTGGTCTTCTCAGTGTGCCGTAGTGGTATGATAAACATTGTATTCTATATAAAATTATCATATAGGCTATAGCTATTAAATTAATGATACCTGCCAATAATACATGTATCTACATATTTTTCTTAAGAATGTTAGTAAAGGTACTTTGCTATTACATAATTACATTCATTATTCAAATTTCTTTCATTTTGAAACTAAGAAGTGCTGATGAAGTTCACTTCCGAAGGGTGTCATGTCCGTTACGCTAATGTATATTATCAAATAGAAAGCCATGAATAAAAAATAATCTTTACTATCAACTTTTTCTCCTTTAATTAGGTGTGGCAGATGGTAGTAACTGAAAAATACTCATAAACTGTTGTTAACTGGTGTAAAAGAAATTTTTCTATATATTTTTTTGTTTTATAAATATTGTACGAAAAGCCCCCCTTTCAAATTGCAAAATAATAGGAGATATTACAGATTACCAGTTATGATGTGTGTCTCTAACCTCTAGCCTTAACATGTAAACAATTAGACTTGTACCATATCTTGTAATAAAATAATTATATTCGCTTACAAAAAGTGGACGAAACTGTCATGTCCGTTACGCTTCATGTGTCATGTCCGTTACGCTACATTTTGAGCTATGAATACAGAATGCACTGCTAAACTGTTGTTAAACACTATTTTATGGATAGAGCATGATCTTAAGGTTAAATTAACACCAATGTCAGGTGCATGCAATCTAAGAATTCACAGGAATTTTGATAAGCATTAGGAGGTAAAAATGCTTCGTCCATTTCGTGTCATGTCCGTTACGCTCACAAAGAGTACAATTTCTCCGCAACTGTTCAACGAAACGATTTGAAATTTCATGTGTATGTAACTGATACTTAAATGTGTGTGATAAGCTTAGTAACAATTATCAAAAGACTGCTAATTCTACTGTATAAACCTTTGAATTACAAAAATTTGTCTGAACGTCATGTCCGTTACGCTGGAATTGACCATTTTCAAAGTCAGTGATTTTGTTGTTTTCTCAACTTTTTCCACAGGCCAAATAAAACACATGTTCCATAATATGATTCCATTTTCAAATCACCAAAATGTTTCACATGCGAAGATTTGAAGCTGATTTCGTTTAAAAAAAAGACTCAACAATTTTACTTATTTATATTTTATAGGTGTTTGTGTATTAATGGTGAAAGTTTTATGAATTTTATGAGAATATTGTGTTTGATATGACTGAATTCATGAAAGTGTTCAGTAATACGATCCACTATCATAGTACCATATAATATGGCTACCAGATAGTGGCATGGCCCTGATGGCACAGTGATATTTTGGCCAAGTCAGTGCATGTTTAATGACATTGGTTTGGGATCTAGTATTTCTCTCGTATTGCCACAAATCCAATCTGATCGACTTTCCTGAATAAATCAAATTGAAACTTGTATCATTTGCATGTGTAGGGTTTGTAAATAAACACCTACTTGATGAGAAGAAAAAATAGTTCAATGGTTCAAAACAGCAGCATAACTCGGATTTCAACAGCAAATGTAACATGGACGAAGATGGTGAATAAAGTAAATGAAGAGAATGTCTGGATCTTGTCTATCTGTACAGGTCTACATGTATGTGTCTTTAATAAAATAACTGTCTCTAGTCTCTACTTTGCCTTCCTGACCTACATCAAAATTGTTGCTACAGGAACATAACACTATTTAAATGAACCAAAAGCTAACCAATGAAATTAGAGAAAATAGAAGAACCCAACTGAAATGTAGTAATCCAATTCATAATATAAACCAATTAGGAATAAGATGAAGGTCACGATAAAAGATGTCTGGGTGATTATGAATATGTAATAATGAGAAGAGAAACTAAGGAGTCGGGTGAGGGATAGAATGATGGGGAAACCTGAATAGAAAAGGAATGAAGATGACAAAAAAAATAATCAGAGGAAAGGAATTCAGTGTGGAGGAGGATGAATGGAAACTGAATATCATTTAACTCATATACATGTAACCTAAGTTCAGACTGTAAGGGCAGAAAGGAACAAATGTGAAACAGCTTAAAGTATACATCAGAAGAATCAAAAGTATTTTATAATGACTTTATGTGGTCATCATTGTAAAGGGGAAGTATTACTAATCAGATATATAACTTCACTTTTCAAAATAGTGATCAGAGTTTGCAGAAATCAGCTCTCAAAAATGATTTATTTTCATGCCATATTTCTGCCTTCCACCGGTCCTCTTGCGAGCTCCAGCTGAGTGACGTCACACAATGAGCAGTGAGCAGCTGAGCTGACAGCAGCCCATTGGAGACGATCTTTCCAATCAGCGTTTTTTGCTCTTAGAATTGTTTATTGCTCTTAATATTGGTCTTGTTATATAGATAAAAGTTTGAATTTACTGAACAGTGAAAAAAAGTGCACATTTAACGTATTTTGGTAACCGATATTTAGCTTAGAATTTTTTTTTTTTCAAGAAATATATGTGAATAAACAAAGCATATTTTCACGTAGAAATCACACTTGCGTCACGTTAATATTATAATCAATATAAAGCATAGACATTCTTCTTTATGACTGAACAAAAATTATGAAATTTCATTAAGTAGCAAAGTCAGGAACCACAAAAAAAACACGGCAATATCCATCGCGAAATGACTGAAATTGCAGTTGAATTGCCGAAGCATTATTAGGCAACAGCGGCGAGCGGACTTTATTTCATATATCTTAAAAATGCCTTTCCGGTAGGGCAATGGTCTGTGGCCAAATGCGTTGGCCATTGTTTTGTCATGTGCGAGGACCCTGGTTCGAAACTCGGATTTTTTTTTCTGGGCATTTTTTTTTTATTCCTTCCCCGTCCCTACCCATCTTTTTTTCTCTTTTTATTTTCTTGTGAAATTCTATTCAGACCTGTATTTATCAAATCTTGCTTCTTAATTGCTGCTTTTGATTTTCAAGTTCTTGATTAGATTATTTCTACTCTTATTTGGGATGGGAGGGGTAGAGTTAAAAGTCAAGTCCACATCAACTAAAAATTATTTGAATAGAGTAATTTCCCTTGTTGTTTTTACTCAAAACAGTCATATACACAAAACAATGATATGCAAATTAGAGTTGTCACTCACATCACATTCGTTTCTATTTTTTGTGGCATTTTGTTTTTTATTCTTTGCAGATTTGACGATAGGAAACTCTTCATCTGATCACAATAGGTTATATTTACGGAACTGTTAAAATAGTAATTATATAAATTTGAATCAAAGTTTTTATGAAATTTCCTGCAATATCTTGTTATTTTTCTTTAAATTCAAATGAATTTTTGATTGCGTGGACTTCTCCTTTACTCTTAATGTAGGGAATGCATAGCAAAATTTATCCAGAAACAAAATTGTCTTAGAATATGCAAATCAGTAATTGGACACATGTTCACTTTTCTTTCATCCAGGCCACTTCCTCACACCCACCAGGCTTTCAGTCTTATAACAAAAATGATGAACCATCACACAACAGCACACAACATTCACAGTGCTTCACAATAAATATTTCACTTCTGTTCATACATGCAATAAATATTGTGGAAAACAAACAAAAGGCATACCCATATTCAAATACTGTTTAAAAAGACAAATATATTATACCTTTCGAGAAAAATCAGCACGTTAAATATCTGATAACAAAACATAATTATGGGGCACTGCAAGAAACTTATGTTCAATTGCAAATCAAGCGTAAGTCTTAAATTCAAATTCAAGCGTAATAAGGTCGAGTTGCAATCGCAATTCAACTACATGTTTAATCAAAGGACTTACCCTTGATTTGGGACGTGTGATTGAGTATAACATTTCTCGCAAAATGCCCTAGTAACATTAAAATTGTTCTTTCGTTTTAAATTGTGTGTTATTATTTTTGACAAGCTGTATTCCTGTCCAAGTCAAATTTCTTAGTTCTCTCCAAAACTGTGCTCAAAATTGTTTCCAAGATTGATAAAGAAAATTTTTCTTTTGTATCATTATCAGTCCACAACTTGCAAACCGTAGGTCCTGGAAAGAGTGAAGAAAAAAATGGCTATATCCAAATCATAGTAAAAGGACATGATGGAATCTCCCAGATTGAGGTAGCAAGCAGAGACCAGAAGTCACCAGAGTCAGCAAGTGTGCAGATCTGTGTGTAGAAGAGAGAAAAAAAGAAATAGTTTAAATAATCAAATCAAAGTATGAATTTAATTATCGTGATGATTGATGACGTGCGGTGGCATGTAATTCCCGGTCAACAACAAATGATAGTAGGTTAAGACACCTGAAAAGTTCCACTCAGAACACTGGTGCTCTACCTCAAGTGATGTTTGTGTAGGCCCCACTCCACTTCACTACTGCTACACTACCGTACATGTACGCCACACCTACCCGGGTAGGTGTGTAGCGTAGTGTAGGCTGTAGCAGTAGTGAAGTGGAGACTACACGAACATCACTTGAGGTACGGTGCTCTCTGAGTTTTTTTGTCATTACAAAGATTGCATTTATCTTCATTGTTGAAGGCATTACGCATGCATATATGCAGCAACACTCTAATCAGAAAGAAACACCAGACTCTAATTTTGGCCCACCCAAGGGTTCATTACATGCCGCCGCGCACAGAAAATTCAAGCCATAGAAGTCGTGTTGTGGACCCAAGAAGTGAGATCCCAGCACGCGCGACCCACTAGTTAGAAATCCACTGCCAAACGCGGTTCGTGGTGCGAGGTTAGTATACTAATACTAACCTCGCAATACGTGTGAGTGATTTTGGCCAGGAATCAGGGTAATCACTGCTGAAAATTTGTCTGGCTTCATGACATCGGCATCATGGTGATATAATTCTGTGTATAATAAAAAGATTTTCAGCCATGGTCCATACCAGTGCTCCTAAATAATTTAATCGCCTGCCTGAGTCCTGACCAGTTTTAGAAATCTGAAGAAAAAATCTGCTGGAATTGTGCAAAAACATTATTTCTAAAATAAAGACTTTTTAATTTTAATAGTATACGCCAAAATGCATGATTCTAAACTTATATCAGATCTGTATCTGTCATCTGACCTGAATGCATCGTCAGAACAAGTACAGTTTCCAAACATGCTTACCTTGACTTTTGACTGGATCAAACAGCGTAACCTGCAACATGCATCGGGAGCAAGTGAATGGGACCGTGCAGCTTGGAGTTTTTCAATAGTTAGTAGAGCAACACAACGAAGACTGTCGAGTGGACAAAATCGATCTTTCCAGTTCACAATTCAATAAAAACCGGGCAAAATAACACAGTTCTGGTTCCCTTATAGTCTGAAGTTGTCGAAAACAGAATTCGGATATCACAATACATGAAGAAAACAGTAAATTCGAAGAAAAATAAAGACCAGGAAGGTGAATCAGCTATCAGTGTACTGCTGGCTTGCACAGAGCTAGAGAGCGGCTGAGTGAGTCGATCATCATGTGACGTCATTATTCTCGACTGTATTTGATCGCGTTATTGTCTGTCTGGGGGCGGCTGGGGGGCTGAGAAGGGTCTCTTATAATTTCATTTCTTGCATTTCCACGACATCAATAAGACTTTTTAGTGACATATTTGTGTATAAAAAGACAAGACCTTTCCATTCATATATAATTTGTCTATAATCATCACTTTCATGAATTTTCTTTGGATGTATACTTTAAGAAGAAAACATAAAAGGAAATAAACAAATAAGAAAATGCTGAAATAACTTTCCTGCACATGTATGATAAACCTTGTCCAAAGATTAAAAAAGTTCTGAGAATGGGTCATTGTATATTTGTTTTACATCCCTTCCACTCATACCATTTTACAGCGAAATGATTTTTAATAAGTCGATATAGAACAATCGTTGAGAAGTTGAGAAAATAATAAGTATTGCCATATGGATCGTCTCTTAAGCGAGCGCACCTGGTTAGTGCAGCTCGCCGAAAGTTCCCGTGGCATGCAGTGGAGAGTACCGTTTGGCTGAGCAGCGCTCTGCTCGCATCGCGCCGCACAGCTCGCGAATCGCGAGTTTGGGGGGGGGGGTCAAAAAACCTATAGTTCACTTATTCCCTAGGGAAAAAATGGACTATGCAAGGAAAATGAACTATTTCATGGCAAACGTTTTTCGTAGTAAAACTATTCTTTTTCTCCTTGTGTACACTCTACAACAATCTTAAGTAAGGGATATAATATCAACTAAAAAAACTTAAAGTTATGATTTTCAGTTTTCATATTGACAGTATGAAAATCCCGATTGCATAAACCTGCATAATCGTTATAAAAGTATTGGAAAAAAAGAAGAATTAATTTTCAGGTCTCCAGTTGAAGGTCAAAGCTCATTCTAAAGGGGGGGTCAATAAACTGATATACAATGTACAGTGCGTCCCAGAAAAAGGAAACTGGGATTTCCTAGTCTTTTTCATTCAAAGGCAAATGAATTATTTGCCTTTTTATTTCATTGAAATAAAAAGGCAAATAAAAAAGGGCAAATAGTGTATGAGTGTAATGAATTATTTGCCTTTTTATTTCACTTACATAACCATGTATCATCCAATTATTCCTCTTTAATTTGATACCTAATTTGAGATGAACACTTCATGCATTAATGAGCAATACGAGTTTGAAATTATAATGTCAAAATCAGGTTGCACAGAAAAATTTGACAAGATTGGTTTGTGTTACGACGACCGTGCATCGTTATAAAAGTACTTGTACTTTCATTTTCTGCAAAAATCTAAAAATCGATATTTTGACCAAAATTGACTGATACGACGGTTCGGATGACCGCCGACAAATTGTTTGCATATGTATATCGGGACATTCGACACACTGCCAAATATGGCACTCCTCAATATCCGACATCTTGGCATGCTGTATTACGTGCTCACGCTTTTCAAAGTCTAGGCATACATGTAGGTCTATGTAGGCGTGTGGAGCTGAGAATCGTGCCCCATATCGAGAGAGGATAGAGGTTCTGTTGGTATTTAATTCTTATTATTGATCACTGATTCCTATATGAATATGATTTTTTTAGCTCATCCGGCCCGAAGGGCAAGTTGAGCTTATGCCGTGGCTTCCGTCGTCCATCCATAAATTTCAAAATGCTTCTTCTTCGCCATGTCGAGTCCGATTTCAATTCTGTTTGCTTTATATGATAGCACTAGGTGGGGGATTCAAAACTTCTACACAGAATTTTGAAACTCATTAAATATGCTAATTTATGCGCATTTTTCAAAATTCACAAAAAATGCTTCTTCTTTATTTGTTGACTGATTTTGAATTTTTTGCTTCCATCTGGTAGAGCTTCATGAGGTTCACCAAATTTCTAGACAGAATTCTGAAATTTTGAGTAGAACAATTTTTATGCTAATTTATGCAAAATTGATTTATGCATATTTTTAAAAATTCACATAATAAAATGCTTGTTCTTCTGAATTTGTTGACCGATTTTGATTTTTATTCTTCCAACTGGTAGAGCTTCATGAGGTTCACCAAACTTCTACACAGAATTTTGAAATTTTGAGTAGAAAATTATTTATGCTAATTCATGCGAAAATTCATAGATCACAGAAAATGCCTCTTTATTTGTTGACTGAATTTCAAAATGCTTCTTCTTCGTCATTTCAAGTCTGTAATTCTGTTTGCTTTTTATGATAGCATTTAACATTGGGGGATTCAAAACTTCTTCACAGAATTTTGAAACTCATTAAATATATGCTAATTTATATCATTTTTCAAAATTCACAAAAAATGCTTCTTCTTTATTTGTTGACCGATTTTGATTTTTTTGCTTCCATCTGATAGAGCTTTATGAGGTTCACCAAAATTCTACACAAAATTTTGAAATTTTGAGTAGAACAATTTCTATGCTAATTTATGCGAAATTAATTTATGCATATTTTAAAAAATTCACATGAAATGCTTCTTCTTCTGAATTTGTTGACCGATTTTGATTTTTTTCTTCCATCTGGTAGAGCGTCATGAGGTTCACCAAACTTCTACACAGAATTTTGAACTTTTGACTAGAAAATTTTTTAAGCTCATTTATGCATTACTTTAAAAATTCATATAAAATGCTTCTTCTTTATTTGTTGACCAATTTTGATTTTATTTTCCTTCCATCTGGTAGAGCTGCATGGGGAACACCAAACTTGTACACAAAATTTTGAAATTTTGTCTAGAAAATTATTAATGCTAATTTATGCAAAATTTATTCATAAATCACAAATGATTTTTCCCCTTCATTTGTTGATCAGTTTCAATTTTGTTTGCTTTATATGATAGCTCTAGGTGGTGATACAAAATTTCAACACAGAATTTTGAAACTCATTAATATTCTAATTTATTCAATATATTTTCAAAACTCACAAAAAATACTTAATTATTTGTTGATTGATTTTGATTATTTTTGTTCCATCTGAGAGCTACATGAGGTTCATCAAGGTTCTACACAAGAGTTAAGAAATTTTGACTATGCTTATTTATATGAAGTTTATTCATAGATCACAAAAAATGCTTCTATGTCATTTTTTATCAATTTCAATTCTATATCCTCAATTTAGGTCACCAATATCATGCACTACAGTGTCAACTGGGCTGAAATTCAAATTGTGTTAAATTTCGTTGTCATATCCCCACTTTCCTTTTCTTATGTAATACATGAAATCATAATTGTTTCATTTTTTCATACATGTGTAAATTAATGATGTGTCTCCATTATGATGAAATAAGTTGGGGCAATAAATAACTAATAATAATCAGTTGTCAATCCAATTGTTTTTGTTCTTGGTAGAAAAAATTTGAATAAACCTAATTTCAATTATAATAAAATACATAAGAACAAGTGGGGATATGACATCATCAGCCCACCTAATGAATATTCATGAAGACATGCCTAAAACTGTTTCACCGGAATAATGCAAATCTTTAAAATTCAATAACTTTGTTATTCGTTATCAAATTTTGATCAAATTTTCAGCATTTTGCTCTGTGAATTTTACTCTATTTATTGAGATATAAACATCTCCAGCCTGGACCATCCCTTTTAGCCTAAATTGCTATGTCAGGAAAAGTTATTATACATAATCTGAATACACATAAAATTTGAAAGCTGTGCCAAAGTGTGAAATGAAATATGGCAAAAACTAGTCCAAAGCTGTAGATTTTATAATCAATTCAAGCTTGCAAGAAGATATACCATGTGATCAAAAAATTCTAGCAGGAAATCAAATGTGTAATCTGAAAAGCAAAAATATTACCATGTTTCTCTGTGTACAAACCCATGGAATCACAATGCTTTTAACACATCATGATGTCACAGATAAACACGATAAACCCTTTTTTTTAAAGCCCAAAGGTACTCAGCGGAGAAGTAATGAAAATATATAAACTCTTCATTGCTGTGTTTTACAGTTTATAAGCTTTCGATTGATTGACCTTTCAATTTCACTTTAGGTCCAATCGGGGTCTGGAAGCAATGTTTTCAAAGTGAAAAATTTACTTCTAGTTTACAGGACATTACATTGTTGGGCATGATCATTAATTGGGCTCCATTTCTTTTATTCCTTCTTTCTTACAAATATGCAGGAACTCCTTGGACAGATGCCTTAGTTCATGGTGTAGCAGAAAATACACCAAATATCATTTTGTAGTTGCAGAAGTGGCACATTTCAGACCGGTTTCGAGGTGACCATTAGTGTCATCTACCCCACTGTCAAGCTGGCGTACCCAATGGGAACAATGGCGGGGGCCCCAACGAGTGCCGATGCCTGTCTTAGTATAGTACACAGCCTCATGTGCCATCGGCAGGGAGGAGAATCAGAATCTTTTGCAAAGAGGGCCATTGAAAGTTTGGTGAAAAAACTGAAAGAGAAGAGAGATGAGCTGGACAGCCTTATCACAGCCATTACCACAAACGGTGCACATCCCAGTAAATGTGTCACGATACAAAGGACATTGGATGGCAGGTTACAGGTAATTTAACTCCATTTTACTAGCTAGCAACAAGCGAAAAAGTTGGATTTGTCTTTGTAAAAGACTCACCCGACTTTTAAAAAGGGGGAAGAGGTGCGTGTTATTCACCGGCAAATATGGTACCTCAAATT
Organism: Lytechinus pictus; assembly: GCF_037042905.1. Lineage (NCBI taxonomy): Eukaryota > Metazoa > Echinodermata > Echinoidea > Temnopleuroida > Toxopneustidae > Lytechinus > Lytechinus pictus. Next base: position 25,806,886 of record NC_087247.1, read on the forward strand.
CCATCAAAAGCTAATATGCTTTCGACAAAGTTTATTAATTCCTTTTAATTAAAGAATCATTAACTTTACACCAAGCCCGTGTCTTATTTTCTTGTTTTGATGATCATGGGAAAAAATAAAGATTTGTACATTTTGGGAGCACAATTTTGATATATTTCTTTCATTTATTTATTTTTCTTTTTAAAGAATTAGCAAAACACCATATTGAAAATGTTCCTCAATTGGGCAGGGCCTGTTGATTGTTTTAAATTGATGGAAACCTATATTATTCAGGACACTTTTCTAGTTTTTGTGACGAGGAGAAAGGTTTGGAATGGGGCCTGACATACTGGTTGTCAAACAGTCATTTGGAATGGAATTAGTGTTGCAATGTTAACTTTGTATGAACTGAGTTAAACCTTACAAACAATGGGAAGGAGAGGGGTGCTTTTTCCCCTGTCCTAATTGCAGGCACGTGATGGTTCTTATTTCTGAGAACCTTTGTATTATAGATGGCGTGAGGTGAAAATGTTTTCTTATTACCTCAATGTTTATCATCAAGGGAGGGTATTTCAAAGGTAACTGGTTTGCATTTCCCCCCAGGAAGGAACAGTTCTCCTTTCCAGGTTGTATTAGAAAGTGAAACCTGTCTCGGAGAGAGCTCACCTGGATATGGCATATTAGACGGTTTCCTCTCAGGAGTGTGCATGTCACACACTGCACTGCCAATATGTTTCCCTTTCTATCAACAAACTAACCTATTTCTTACCAACTCTCTTTTGCCCCCCTTGCCAGCCAGGTCATTTAAAACGAAAATAATTGGAAAATGTGAGGTTTTTCTTGACAAGGTAATAGTTCTGGTAAATAAGTAATAAATACTAATGTTCGTACTTTTGAAAGGTTTCAAAGAGGAAATCTTAAAACATACAAAAAATTATATTGATACAACAAGAAAAGATCAACAATCACCAAATGTTTGTATTTGAATGTTAGGACTAACCGGGTGTGATGGGGGGGGGGGGGGGTAGCCAGACAGGAACCCTTTTTTGTGGGGGGGCTGAGAAAATATTTTTCTCTGCCTGTCAGAAAAATCTGAATCAATTAACCTACTCTTTGATGTGACAAAGCTTAGCTTTCCTCAAGTTGGGAAGAGATTTCTGTGCCACCTCTTTGATGAAATCCAGGACACACCATGACCAAAAGCTTTAGGATACAGAAAGTTACCAGAACAAAAAATCATTTTTTATTTTATTCTAGAGCAATTAAACAGTCATTCTTAAATAAAAACATTGTACCATCTCATAGTGATTACTTTAAAATCAATAATTTGAATGGAATACATTTACTAGTCCATTACATGATTTACATCAGGTGTATCGTCACTTGCAGTGGATAGTGCTAACAAATCACCAGCGGTGATCATTACATGTAACATGTTGTTGAGTTGTTATCACTGCATGCGATTGAATTCAACTTGTTTTCTCTCTTTGTCAGAAGAATTGTGAATTTGTGAGGTAGAATACATCATTGTGCGCGATGCATATTATCCATAGTGATGTATTATTTGTCACATTACCGAGGTTTCGTTTCTCTGCGACTGCTACGTAATCCTAGTTCACTGGAAGTGGTGACACCGCTCGTTCAGTATCACGTTCGTACAATGATGAGAACAGTTTCGATTTCAGTCGACGTACCCGTACCAGGCCACAGCATAGACTGGCGTGATAGCGAGCGGGCCAAGAGCCGATGCTCAGCCGGAGGATTAGGCATAGCATCACGCCACGAACCAGTTGGGTGACTTGAGGGTGCAGCATTTGCACTCTTGCTCTTCGCATGCTTAAAAACGTTCTTACGTATGTGAGAACATGTACCAATATGAATCCCACAGTGTAGTTAACAATTTAAAATGATATCAAGAGAATGGATCGTTCAATTTCCACAGTTTTATGAAAATACATTGAAAATATGCATTTTGAGGAGAGATGCATGAATAGCGGATCTCGACGAAGTTAATCCCTGCAACCCTGGTAGAGTCATGCTGCCATGCCTGCTGAGCGCTGCATGTCGCAAGATGAGCTCTGGAAGCTGGGTGCGCAAACGTGGCACAAAAGCCCCAAAACACAGTTGTTTGGATATAGAACATGAATTGTACCTTCTGGATATGTACACTCCCCTCCAAAAGTTTGGGAACACCTGCCTTCAGTGTGTGTTTTTCGAACTTTGGTAGACTTTACTGAAGTTAAGCCTCATAGTACAGCTGTATTTTTGTTTTAAAGTGAAGGCTATACACAAGTGTACATTTTATCATTGATTCAAACAAATTCAAAGCTCTTAAGGGACGTGCAGCTGCCAAAGAGGGCAGGCTACCAGTCAAGATGGCATTCTCTAAAAAATGCCTACTTCTTTTAACATTGTTCTGTTTGGGGTTCTTTTCTGAAATTCTTCCCAATATTTTGTGAATGTTACAGCAGATGTCCTCAGAATTTGTTGCTCAGTATTGTTCATAAGACAGTTAATTTATGGAAATCTGCATCTTTATCCTGGAAAACATCTGAACTTGACAAATGCCTAATCCTTGTTTAAAGAAAATACATGGAAGTGGAGTAGACATCAGTGCAATTTGAAATTCATGAATTCAAAAGTTATTCAGAGTTTTTTTACACTTATTCCAGTGCACCTTCACTCATTTTGCCTATTCGGTTTTCTTAGTCAGAAGTCAGTCACAAAATTAAAATGGCTATGACAAGACAGCTTTCTTTGGAAACATGTCAGTCAATTGTAGTTTTGAGGAAAGAAGGCTACTCCATGCAAGAAATAGCCAGGAAACTCAAGATCAGTATCCATGCGGTTCACTACAGCCTGAAACGCAAAGAAGCCACTGGGTCTAATGGGAACAGGAGACGAAGTGGTAGGCCAAAAACAACATCTCCTGCTGAAGATAAATACATTCGGGTGAGCAGTCTGCGCAACCGTTGTCTGACTTGCCCACAAATTACAGCTGGCCTCAACAACACCCGTGAGATGCCTGTATGTTCTTCAACTGTTAGAAGACGTCTCTGTGGAGCAGGGCTGATGGGCTATGTGGCTTCAAGGAAACCACTCCTCAAAGAAAAGAACCGGAAGAAAAGGCTTGCTTGGGCTAGGAAGCATAAAGACTGGTCTTTGGAGCAGTGGCAGAAGGTTCTTTGGTCTGACGAATCAAAGTTCGAGGTGTTTGGCAGCAAGCAACGTACCTATGTGAGACGGCGAAAGGGAGAAAAGATGCTACCCCAGTGCATCAAGCCAACTGTGAAACATGGTGGTGGTAATGTCATGGTTTGGGGTTGCTTTGGTGCACAAAAGGTAGGCAGCTTGCACAGAGTAGAGGGTATCTTCAACCAGCACGGCTATCATTCAATCCTACAGCGGAAGGCCATCCCTTCAGGGAAACGCCTGATCAGAGAAGAATTCGTTTTCCAGCAGGACAATGACCCAAAACACATGTCAAGACTATGCAAAGACTACTTGAAGAAAAAGGAAGAGAAGCAAGTCCTGGAAATCATGGATTGGCCACCCTAGTCCCCAGATCTCAATCCCATCGAGTTTTCCATCAAATTTTCCATATCAGTGAAACACTGAGTATTGTTTGATTTTATTTTTGTGTCTGACTTCTGACTAGGAAAAGGAAAAATGAATGAAGTTGCACATGTTTTAGTGTAAAAGCTCTGAATAAAAGCAATAACTGCATGTAATAAAAGAAGTTAGCATTTTGAAAGAATGCCATCTTGACTGGTAGCCAGACATTTAAGAGAGTATAAATTTGTTTGAATCAATAACAAAATGTACACTGCTGTATAATCTTCACTTTAAAACAAAAATTCAACTATGCTATGAGCCTCAATATCAATAAAGTCTACCAAGTATATAAAAGCACACACTGAATGCAGGTGTTCCCAAACTTTTGGAGGGGAGTGTAGATGCTGAAAACATGACACGAGATGTGATGGGAAAGCTGGTAACAAGCAGTATCTTCCTTCACCAGCCCTGCTGAATCACTAAAATTTGAATGTTTCATTCATTTTTGTTAAGCTAGGATGACGTCACCTAGCGCTCGTTCGAGCACTAAGACACCGAACGTCAAAACCCTCAATTAAGAGTCACAGATTTGGGCAGTGAATGAGAGGGCTCGTCACAGATTATTTCGCGCATGCGCAGAGCTTCCAAAACTCCTTAATCTTGCACATCCACATGGCCCGTCACAGAAAACGAAAGGTCTCTAATGCTAATAGTAGTGCACTGTGATATAAGCTCCACTTACACGTAGGTATCACTAGCGAGTGGTGATCAGTAACATCATCATTCAGACATTAGCATGATGTCTTATCTATAGCACAGACCTAGTCGTGAGTGGTGGTTGATCACGGATGGTTATCAATCACCACTTGCGATAATGAAGATGTGTGATCTATATGTACAATGTATCACAACTGGTGATTGATGTAACATGACCCATACATGAAGCCATCGGCAACAATGTCTGAAAAGTAGACCATGGTTAAAGATTTTAACAAATTTTGAATTTTGGTCATGACTGAAATTGAAAAAAAAAAAAAATCAGATTTGACCTATTTTTTTAGATCTGGAGGTTTTCGCAATTTTGAGAAAAGTATGTCAGAATTTGTAAAAGGTTACATGCTGGCACATGACTTGGCTGTTGGCATTGTTTTTCTTCCTCGCAGGTTGTTCTCATAATGAATTGGAGTGAATTATGTGGTCTCGGTAGATAATGAGTCATCATGGGTATTGTGTGGGTATCAAGTAGCTTGTATGCTGAGCTGAATCTTGGCATGCTTCCCCAAAATTATATCATATACGAAGAAAATCAATGATTCCTGAGGGATCATCAGATGGTTTTAGCAAGTAGTTAGCCCCGGGCATGTTGAAAAGATTTAATCCTTACATCTCATTTTGATCATGCAGTATGAGTGACTACATGTAGAAATGTGGATAGAATATTGCACTTATTTACAGAAGTGTACGTTCTCACTAATTCTTGCACTTTGTAAATTATCTAATTCATGGATAATATAATGTTCAGTAATACATGTAATGTACTTTTTCACGTACATTTAGCTGATATCTAAGGTTTTGACTTCTAGGAGTTATGATAACAGCTATTCCTCAAATACATGTATATGGGATATCAAGTTCAAGAGTTATTTCCTGGAAATACTGTATAGTAGCTAGTAGAGTGTTTCACATGTAATTGCATTAAATTGTAATATCAATTGAGCTTAAGTGGTAGTGTATGAATATGTAATTAACACACCCTTAAGGCAGTTATGAATCATACAGTGTTTGATTTGGAAATCATTTTATGTGGCAGTGATCATCCATCATAACGTGTCCAGAATCTAGTTGTAGAGTACATACATGTACATGTGTATTATCACAAAACATTCTTTAATGACATGTTTTTTTTCTTCATGCTGAACTATCAAATAGTGCAATAAATTCAGTGCGATCATGCACCTGTATTTCCTCCCCCCCCCCCATATTTTAAGTTATGACTTTCCCCCTTGCCCTGATATCCAGTATAATAGCTTTGTGCCATATATCCCTTGTGGGATGAGGGATGAAGTTGAAAACAAAAAGTGTACAGTGAACGGGATGATATTGTAATGATACATGTACCATGAAGATGCTGGTAAGCTCGAGCAAGAAAATTGAGAAAACTTGCACTCAAATTGTGTTTCCAGAGTTTAGTTTTATTCATTTTAAGGGTTGAAGTTGATATCATGAGAGAAGTTTGATATGATGAAATATATAAGAACTTAGCCAGTTAAAGGCTTTTCATGATTTGTTTATTTAACACATTGTATATTCCTTTATTGATTAGAAACTATATAATATTTCTTTGTTGATGATTTTAGGTTGCCGGGAGGAAAGGTTTTCCACATGTGATTTATGCCAGGATATGGAGGTGGCCTGATTTGCACAAAAATGAACTGAAACACTTGAAATTCTGTCAGTATGCATTTGATCTCAAATGTGACAGTGTGTGTGTAAATGCATACCACTATGAAAGAATTGTGTCGCCTGGTATTGGTGAGTGTACATGTATTTTGTGATTGATTGTAATTTTATGTTTTGGAAATGTGAGCGTTATGAAAGTAGAGGCAAAATTATTGCAATTGAAAAAGTTAAAGACCCAGATCGGACCCCAAAATAAAATTGACAAATCCTATACCAATTGAAAGCTAATGAACTACTTAATACAGAAATGCAAGCTTTATGCATTTTCACTGCTATTTTGCTTAAGAATAGCTCCAATTATCGGGCTTCGAAAATAGACTTTCTTGCTGTAAAGGGTTTCACAGGGCTTTCACAGGCCTTGAGACCGTGACGTCAGGTTGTGTTAGAAGCGGTGTAATTCCATATAGTTGTACACAGAAAAAGAGGGTGAACTTCCCCCCTTCCAGATTATGCATTTTATTTTCTTCACTTCTATCACATAGAGATATCAAAAATATCTTTTTCTGCAAGCTTGAATTGATGAAATCTACGGCTTTTGACTAGTTTTCACCATATTTTATTTCCTGCTTATTTGGCACAGCTTTCAAATTATATGCATTCAGATTATGTGTATTAAACAAGTTTTTCTGAAATAGCAATTTAGGCCCAATAAGAGCTAAGAAAGTAAATCACACAAAATCTAGTGAAGAGTTGTAGGTTTCCATCCATTTGGTCACTGAATAATTGTCTTTATGATTTTTTCTAAAAAATCGAATTCAGACTCTAAAAAGCAGAAAAATAACCCCCTTTGTCAGTGTACAAGCCTATGGAATGACAATGCTTCTAACACAACATGACGTCATGGTCTTGAGCCCGGAGAAAGGCAATGGAAAGCATTTTGTCCAAATCCCCCGCGAAACCCGTTAATTTTAGTTTTTCTTAAGCAAAATACTCAGCTGTTAAGCAGTGAATATGCACAAAACTTGCACTGTTGTACTATGTAGCTTATATATTTCCCATTTGTCAATTGCACTTTAAGCTCCGGTCTGGGTCTTTAAAATAAAAGTAGTTTACTTAAGAAAGATCAAAACACAGAGAGTAGCCTTAAAAAATAACATGTGGGCATACTTAAATATTCTATTCTTGGTAGCCTCTAACCTTTAAAATATATTAATATATAACATCCATTCACAATATTCTATGGCATGCAAGAAAGAGGCTCAGTTTCCAAAAGTTTACATGCTCATTTTACTATCTTCATCAGAAATCATGTAGACACTTCTATACAGTGTGCATGTACATGTAGCTTGGAGGCTTATAATCCCCCCAAACAAAAAAGTATAGGTAACATATTTTCAAAAGTTTGTTCTAAAAATAGCCTAGTGTTGGAAGTAATTTCATTGCAAATATTGTATCAAAAGCACATTTAAAACATTGAAAACATAGACCTTTTATATATTCTTAAATTGTAAAATGCATTATTGACTGTCAGCATGTACACATACACCTTCTTTTTCCTCCTTGTTTTTTTTTTCTCCCTAATATAATTGTCTTCCTTTTCTTTCCTTATAGATCTGACTGGGCTTACATTACAACACACAGGTGAGAGAACCAATGTACATACCTGTGTGTGTTACATTGCTTATCATTTAATTTTATATACATGTATTTATTCATGTTTCATGCATTTGTATATTTACTTCTACAGTCTATTGAAATGAATCTCTTGTGGAGCATCATTGCAGAAAGAGTTGCGTTTAAACACAAATCAGAATATCAATACATGTAGCAAGTCTCAAATGCATGCTTTTGATTGGTTGAAAATCAAGTTGTGCATGATTCTTAGAATTATGTTTGATTGCAACTCTTTCTACAATGGGCCCCTGGCCTGATGACCTCCAAATGGGCCATTCCGGTTAAGGAGAGAAAACGGCAAGGTCAAAATCGAGCCCCTCCCCCAAAATATATATCAACATAAGAAATTTGTAGTGAGTGAATTATTATTCACCAGTCCTGTAGAGATAGCTGAAATGTACTGAAAATTTGGACAAACAGAATATATACTTAAACAAACTGGAATAAAACAAAATTAAAGACAAACGTGATGGAGTTGGATTACCATAAAGAAGTCTGATGTGTATGTTTGTTGATAATTCCAACTAAATTGTTGACATGTTTTACGTTTCAGAAATATTGCCGTTTGAAAAACTAGTATTGAGACGTTACCATGTCCGTCCCCTGATATTAGATTCATTAATCTCTTATTATATCGAGACTGTAAATCATCTTGTCTTTCTTAACCTTATCATATTATACACTCATGAGGACTCTTTCAATCCCATATGGTATGATAAGATATTCCATGCACGAGAGATATGAAAATGTACTTTCAAAAATCTGATATTTTTGTCCGTCCCCTTCGTAACGTCCCAACTTTCAAGTTTCTACCACACACACGATACGAGATTCATCTCAAAAGTTCTTGAGCACGTGCGCCGGTCAACCCTGTTCATACACATACAAAATTTTCCATGTGTGTTTTCAGTCACGTAGTCCCAGGGAGAAAAAAAGCATGTCCGTCCCTTCAATATGTCTGCCGTAACGTCTAAACTTTCTGGCTTTGTCTTGGGTGATTGTTATGTTTTGGTGTTGATTTCTCGTATTTTGTCGCGGTGTGTTGATTGATTAGTAATATTTTTCCGTACTACCATCATTTCTAAACGTATTTGTAAAGATATCCAATGATTTTCTTTCTTTATTAGAATATAATTTGCATTTACTTGAATATATGTTATCAAATTACGACGACCTAAATATTGATGATTATTACAAATATTAAGGAAAAATCTACGTAATGTAGTAATCAAGAGATGTAGTCTTGTTGGGAGTTTCATTCTGAACAAACAAATAAAACAAATATATGTAGGTAAGGAGATAATCCGGAAAATTATATAGATATCATGACAACGTTACTCATTTGATGTGGACATGATTTGAGGGTGTCCACCGTCGCGTCTCAAACTAAAAAAGTTTACTTACATGCATAATCGATACTTTTATTTAATTCTGATCTACAATCATATCTAGTTGGCAAGATTATCGAATTCTTATTCTTCATAATGCTGCAAAATAAAGCAAGAAGTTTTCTTACCTTTTTGCCATGCTTCACCTTCGCTAGGACGTTATTCTGAATCACAAAGACATGTCCAATATTTTATCCAATGACGTCCAAATTGTAAAAACGGCACATCGTACATTATCTACTCTTTTATAGATAAAATGTGTATTTCCATAATAAATCTTACGACTGCCCATACCTTCCGAGACACTTAAAAAGGTTTTATCAATTTTACATGTAAACAAAATGATGTAAAAGGCACTAGAACAGACTAGACGTTATGATCTCCATGAGGACACTGTAGAATTAAATGTCCGCAATAACGTCCTCGTAACAATTATGTATTTTGCCGTATTTAGTTTTATATTTATTTCAAAAACATATCAAAATTTTCTAATCGTTCTCAGAAAAAACGTTTAAATCACAATCAGGCTTTACGTTTATAAAGTGATCACCGTACGTGATGTTTATGGCTGCTCTCTTTACTTCAGACGTTATGATTTTAAAAGACAATGTCTTCCGTAACGTCGCACGACTTTTACACCATAATTTGTTGCTGGTGATTCTTTAGATTTAGGTGGTTATTTTATTCACATGAATTCATGAAATAGTGCTTTCAAGCAACTTTGATTTTCTGTTCTAGAATTAAAAAAAACAATTGAAAGATATAAAAACCACAAATTAGACGTTACGACTTTGACGATGGACATTGCCAAAAATGTGTCGCATATATAATTTTAATAATGCTTGAAATTGTCTTTATTTTCATTTGTTTTACCTCGCAATAAACTAGTATTCAAGAGTTGAAAATTTTTTTTAATTTAGGCATACAGTATCAAGCGATGCACGATGTGACAAGTGTCCTTTTAAGACGTTATTTATTCTTTTTAATATTCCACAATGTCTCATATAAAATCCAGGATTTTTGGAAAGTGGCGGCTAAATTTTTTTACATCGAGGGCTGCGAAACGGGATGAAAGTCGGGGGGGGGGGGGTCGACCATGCAAAAAAAAATCAAAATCATGCAAAAAAAAATCAAAATCAGATGTTTTTTTCTGATGGGATAAAGCCATCCCAGCGCCCCCCCCCCCCCCCCCCCCCGTTCTGGGACCCCTGGTATCAGCGGCGGTTTGGATTTAGGTGCCCAAATTATGTCAATGTTGTGTGGCCAATGTTGTAATTCGAATTGTGACAGAATTCCATTTTCTTCTCTTTTGACAATAAAATTATAATCTTGCTTTAATCAAATGTATTTTATTTTATTTTATTTTGGATTCTGAAACAAATGTATTGAATAAACATATTTTAATGGTTCGCTACCTAAAAAGATATTTTATACGGTTTCATTTGTTCCTGAATGTACCATGCGGCGGATCCGGATATGACAAGGGGCTCAAACTGATGACTTCCCAACAAAATTGATATTTTTTAATGTTCTAAAACTATTCAAGTTGGTTTTTGGACGTTTTGTGTAAACATTTTATGGACGTCAAAATGTGGTAGGTTTTAGACGTTTTAACACCTTTTTTTAAACGTCAAAATAACCCCCTCCCCCAAAAAAAACATTAAAAAAACTTTCGGAAGTTTGATGAGATGATGATGGTGATGATAATGATGATTGATGGTGATGATGATGATAATGACAATGAAGGTAACAATTTTGCACAATGGAGATCCGATTAATGGTCGTAATGACAAGAATGATGTGAAATCATTTTAACAAGCTTTCTGCCTTTTTATTGCATCCCCGATTTCCTATCAATTATTTTTCAATTTGTATAAAATATGTGCCAACAAATAATATCACTTTTGTTTAAATTTATTAGATTTTTATTCTCATTGTTATATTCTCGATCTTTGTCTGATGATTATTTTATCACCCAGTACTTTTAATGAATTTGAAATAAATGCTGAATTGATATTGACAACTCATTGTAGCATGAATAATCGGCATTATAGGCCTACGCAATAAAAAAGATCGTTCATTGAGGGCAGAAATTCTGTCAAAGGATGCATTTATAAACGATACAAGACACAAAATTATTTTTTTAAAGACGCATCACGCGAGACTTTATCTTTTATTATTTTCTTCTCCAATTTCATTCAAGGATTTCATCACGAAATTGTTATTTAAAAAAAAGACACATCACGCGGGACTTTTTTCCTTTTATTATTCTCTTTTCCATAATTTCATCACAGCATCAATCAATCAAAACATTCACAACCTAATAATGATAAAAAAATAAAAATAAAAATAATTCTTATCAGGCGCTTTTCCAAAAGTTGAAAAGTGCTATACATCAGCCATTAAAAACAAATTGATTGCATGGATGTAACCACGTTATTTCGATATTGTTCCTATTTTCAATCAAATTTATTTGTTTATTCTATACATTATATTTCATTAGTTACTTTTAGTTCTTTCGTTAGAATTTATCTATTTCAATTTTATGATTATCAATTCTCCCCCCCCCCCCGTAATGTTACCGTGTCATTAATTTGCGTTGAAACAGTCACATCGTTTGTAAAGCCGAGAAAATTTCCTTTCCTTTTTTTTTTGAAAATTTGTTCCTTCATTAGCACCGTAACGTCTCAACTGGGGACACGCGAATTGTCTTCGCCACAGCGAAGAATTGCTGCACAAAACTCGATGTTCCTGTCTTTTATTTACTGGTATTTCATCAAATATCAGAGATGTTTGTCATTTAAAGGCACTTTCAAGTCATATTTTGGAATTATGCAATTTATTTCGATATCGCTTAGAGTAACGTCCCAACATACCGGCGTATCGAAGATTGCGCTTGCTACTGAGCTTGGCAGCGCAAACTAGTGCTTCGATCACCTCCGAGTTTCTTCTATGATCGACTTTATGCGTAAAAACAACGAAAATTTTCCTTATTTATTCATTTTTATGCATGTCCACTCGGGAAGAGTAACGTCCCAACATTTTTAGAAATCAGGTGATATTGTGAAATAGACATGCCAGCTTATCTTTTCCTTATCTGAACCAGTTTACCGATGTGTTGGCCTATCTAAAACACATGAAAAACCATGTAGGTATCTAGGAGATTTTATTTAAGCTGAAGTATCAAAGTTGCTAATTATAAGAATTGATGACAAAGATAAGGTTCTTTCGCAGGAGGGCCATTAAATTTGCTATAAAGTAATGTCCAATAATGGGACCTGTTCACTTTCTAGTTAGTAGTACAATTAACACGTAGACACTGTGTGGCCTACATTGCACATGTACTTTTCAATGAGATGATGGCAACTTGGCCATCTGCTGGTGTTATTATCACATGTTCTGTAATAGTTGGTACATGGTTGCTAGGTTACTGGGGTACAACAACACCTACATGCATTGTAGCTGTAAAAAAATACATGCTCTCTCTTCTGAACTACATAAAATTCAGCTCTCCAAACAGTTTTGATGATAAAGGTATGAGGTGCGAACAATTAGTTCAGACATTGAGTAAATTTGCTGTCCTAAATCGAAATGCCTGTGTTGAGAATTGGAATTTGTTATTAAAGGCCTTTGTGATCACCTGTAATTCTTATTCTTAGCGTGTTCCTCTTACTGTCATACAACTACATGTGTGTGTCATATTAAATACATGTACGCTATTTTGAGAAGAATCGATCTGTGAATTGATGGGTGTTGGTGGAAAGCTCTTTGATTCTTTTAAATTTCTTGTTTTTTGTTTAGTATTTGATCAGTAGTTATAAATATATAGTTTCTCATCAAAATAAGTTATTATCTTTATTATTTTTTCTGACCAAAGAAATTCAAATTGCAATTAAAAATGCACATTGGAATTGAAAATAAGATGAATATAACTACCAGCAAATGCTTTTCCATGATTTATCTTTACTACAGCAGGTCCTCCACGTGTGGTTAAAGATGAGTTTGGAGGAGAATGTATTCAGGTGGAGCAGAATATATCCCACCCTCCCGGCATGAGCAACGGGGGGATCCAGAACATCCAGCACCCTGCCGTACCCCTGGGCCAACCCCATGGTCCACCCCATGGCCCTCCCCACAGTTCATCTCATCTCCCGTCGCATGGATCACCTCATGTGTCATCACACGGCTCCCCCCATGGAGCACCTGGGCCATCATCAGCTGGGCTCAGCGATTTCAACCGTATGCTGGCACATCAACAAGGTAATGTGGATTCCTTGATATTGGAGTCTTTTATTCATGTGTTATGAGAGGCTGTATGCAGGAGCCTTTAGCCCAACCCCCCCCCCCCCAAGTTACATGGAAGGGGGAGAGGGGGCAAGGCAAAGACAGAAATGGGGGATATAAATGTCACAAATAACTATACAAATTGGACAAGAGAAAATAATATCATGTTCGTCTTTATTATAATGTATTTTATTGAAGTTTTGGATAGAGTGAATCGCAAATGAGCATATTCTAATTTTGTCTGGGTTCAACATACATCTATATGTTTGTACTAGGTATCTTCTTTGCAATTATTTTGATATGTGTGGTAACATTTCCATGGATGATATCAGTACACACACAGCACCATCAAATTTAGATTGGGTGTACAGTGGAAACAGAGTGTATATGAACATAAATTTGTATGTAAATTAATATAGATTTTTCTGATCAACAGTTGCATTTTTTTTACCAACAGTTGCAATTTCATCACAATTAAAATATTTTTGTTTACATTCTGCCTACTTTATTTAATCTTAACAGGTCAAGTTCCTCCGCCAGTTTCCATGCCCCCACATTCCATGGGTATGCCTTCCATCCCCCCACCAGCCCATCAACAGCCCCCTTTCTCTGCTCCAGGTCCATCTCAAGCACTCTCCACTCCTCCGGTTCCTGCCCCTCCGGCTCACTCGACTCCCCCTCAACCAGCCCAGCCATCTCCTGCCATGCACGCCAGTCATGCATCGGTTTCACAAGGTGAGATAGTGTAGGATAAGAAGCTACGTTGGTCATTATCATTGTATATAGTACAAGTGGTGGTAATAGAATAGATATTGTATTTCGTAAGGTTATGTGCTATGGTGGTAGTGGTAATATTATTTCTGTTATTAGTAGAAGTAGTAGTAGCAGCAGTTGTAGCACTAGTGGTAACAGCAGCTGCGATAACAATTGATTGAAATCAGTCTATGCGTGTGTTTAAAATGCACATCACATCGATGAATGTATGCACATATTCCTAATTGCATTATTTTATGACTTCATTATTTTGTTTTGTATCTGATCAGGTGCTCCACTAGCACCAGGTCCCAGTCCATCGGGTGGTCCGGGCCCATCTGGTCCACCTCCTCCTCCAACCCAACAAGCCCCTAGTCAAGGACCACCGTCTGCTCCTCCCATGCCACAACAGACTTCTCAGGGTCCTACATCACCTGTACCAAACATGACATCTTCATCTTTCCAGAGAAGTGAGTGTCTCATGGTTGATTTAGGGATAAAAGCCTATTTTAGTTATTCTTCGAAATCAAAATTCTGATAGATAGTTTTTAATAATATCCCCTAAAAGCCAACACTTATTTATTTAAAATAATTTTCTTCATGAGCCTATTAATGACATCATTTCTGTTTTGCCTGGCTGTACTTTTTGGCTATTTAGACATTTAAGTTTGAAAACTTAGCTTGTTTGGTTTGATGAGAGGATACTTGATACCTGATATTTGATACTTGATCAGGTGATTCCTCTTGCAGCTCTAAATGTTGAACTGGAATGAACTTATAGAAGCAATAGTTCTGAGGGGAATTCAGAATGAAGAGATATATATATAAACAGCAATCTCTAAGATGATTGAATGCTACAGTTAAATGTAATTAAATTGTAATGAAATAAACATCTTTAAAAATACAGTACAAGTCCAATGATTAAACAAGTCATGTATATGCAGGGACCGGCTATAATATGCAAAATTATTTGAACATTGCAGAGAACAAGAGATCCTATTTGAGGATGCAGATAGCTTATAATTTGTGTTGTATCTTGAAATCACACTGAAAGCTACCTGCTTTAGTGATGATTCACTTAAATCAGTTTTATAAAACAAATTTTCTAAGAATTTTATTATTATCCAGTCTTAAAAATATTTTCAGCTTTTAGTGAAACATGTGCAGGTTATTCAGACTCCCAGATAATGTAGATCAATCATTCTTATTTGAAATATCTCTGGATTTTTCACTTTTCTTCTATTTTTAGGTTCATGCCAACTTTTCATTTTATACCATGAGGTCATGAAAAACGTGTGGATAATGAAAAAATATATGCTTATTGATACTAGAGTAATAATAATAAATTGGAATGATACTGATTCATATTCTTAACTGCTATATTTTCCAGGTAATTCTGAGTCATGGGGAGGTGCAGGTCCTAGCGGGAGTACCTTGAACTACCGTCAGGGTGTCAACCCACAAGGAGTGAGTGGACAGAATCAGTTTCATGGTTACCAGATGCCGAAGGACAATGCAGCAGTGGAACCACCCCTATCAACTCAACCAGGTATGAACTATAGAGTGCCGAAGTGCGACGTCATCAATTTTCCGTTTTTGCATGTCAGCATTTTTTATACCATTTTGGTGAAACATTGATGAAAAAAAACCAACTGCCAAAATTTGGCGGGAATCGGTCCATGGGGTCTTAGATACGACCTCATGAATATATAATTAGCCCTGTTGAAGTCAACGTACCTGCACAATTAAATGTTAATGGATTGAAAGAAAATGGATAATAAATACACAAATGAAATGAAACTGTCTCACCTGCACCCCAACATTCTAAGGCCTATTGGCAGGGCATCCACAGCCTTGGATTAATAGTTAAATAGAAAGAAAGAAAAGTCAACAAAGACTGCAGTACACATATTTTTTTTGTGATGGATAGAAGGCTTAAAAAATCCTCAACATACCCTGATTATATAGCAACCCTGATGTGTTATTACACTGAATATATTTGAAAATTGAATCAGTATCTTCATAGAACTCTATTATTCATGTCACAATTTGAAGTGGGAAAGTCTGTGTATATTTGTATGTTAACCGATTATTTATGCATGTTTTTATTACTGACAATAATTTGGATTCATTATATTTTGTTCTGTATAGCTCCAGAGTATTGGTGTTCAATAGCCTACTTTGAACTTGACACCCAAGTTGGCGAGATCTTCAAGATCCAGTCCTCCTGTCCTACGGTGAAGGTAGATGGCTATGTAGATCCCTCAAGAATGGACAGATTTTGCTTAGGACAGTTATCCAATGTACATAGAACAGAGAGCAGTGAGAAAGCAAGGTATTTTATTAGTGTTCCTTTTGATAAAATGAAATGAAAAAGAGGCAACAATTATTTTGAATAAAAATATTTATTATGAAACGGGTCAGCATTTGAATACATTATGTTTTGTAATTTTTAAGAAATCTTTTTTTTGCTATAAAAATTTCATTTCACAATCATCAAAACACCTGATTTCATGAGTATATAATTCTTGCAAGTTCTTGTTGCTAATTGAAACTTTTATTGTTGGAAATGATGATTTGAAGACAAACGAAAGAAAAATAGAGAAAAGAGGTTGCTGGATTAAATTTATATAGCTTCAAATTCTGAGGTCTGTCTGGAAGTTAAAGTTTGGTTTGCTAAACTTTATCATTTTCAGCAAGTTTCACCTATGATTTATTCTGGGCTGCAATTGATGCATCGTAAAAGTACCATATCCTTCTTGAAATTTTGTTTTCAATGTCATCTCTTTATTAGGGCTGGGAAATTACCACGGGTACCCAAAGACAAAAATTCCTGAAAGTCCCAGGCCTACTCTTTATGAACTTTAGTTAGCCATTATTGACTGATTTTCTGTATGTGTAGTGCACATTCGGATCTATAGGAAATTCATGTGGAGACATCTTTGATCTCTTTTTCAGGCTTCACATCGGTAAGGGTGTACAGCTGGAGCTGAAAGGAGAAGGTGATGTGTGGGTCAGGTGTCTCAGTGATCATGCTGTCTTTGTTCAAAGTTACTACCTTGACAGGGAAGCTGGACGAGCACCCGGTGATGCTGTTCATAAGATATATCCTACAGCATACATCAAGGTAACGATGGAACGAGAAATTCAAAGCTTCTATCTAACTTCAGTCATTGGACGAGATATATTGAATTTAAATCTTAGCATGGCTGATGTGGGTCACATGATCTACTCTACAGCATACATGTATATAGAAGAAATGGTAGATGAAATCGTACCATAAACAGATTGCTTAAAAAAATTATTAAAATAATAAATAGAAAATAAAACAAAAAATACACTAGTATAGACAATAATTCCTGAAATTATGTTTCTTTTTATTCTTTAACTTAAGATGTGGTCCTATGTCAAAGTTGTGTATGGACATGACCCCCTATTATTTCATATAACATTCTTTACATTTGTATTTGGAATTGTTATTTGTTTCTGTAATGGAAATGAATTGTGTTTATTCCAGTTATGATCATCAAATGAATATCCAAGTGTTTATATGTACAAATAAAAATGATGTAACAAAAGCATTTTCTTCGAAATTCAAATGAGTAATTGGTCTGTACTAAGCAAAATAGCATGATATTTTTTTTCAGAGCAATAATACTTATGGCCTTATGTGCTGTCTGTCTTTGCTTTTCAACCGAGAATACTATTTCACGTTTGATTTATATATAAGCAATGTCAGACCTTAATCTAGATTTCCTAAAATGATTATTTACTGCAACTTGTCAAGTTTAGATTTGATGATGCCCCGTGAATTAATCATATTACAAATCATTAGTCTATTTATTTTACCAGTCTCGAAGGATGAAATAAGACTACCTTGCTCACTTATAATTCCAGAAGAATGTGATTTAATGAAAAGGGAAGTCTTGTTGTTATGACAATAATCCTCTTTTATCTGTATGTAGGTATTTGATCTCAAGCAATGTTATGCCCAGATGAAGTCACAAGCAGCCACAGCCCAGGCAGCGGCAGCAGCTCAAGCAGCAGCTGTAGCAGGACATGTACCTGGTCCATCATCCGTAGGAGGAATAGCACCAGCAGTCCGTAAGTGTATCCTTCGTTTAGCCTTTGGAAATGATGTTGGTTGTGATAATGAATATTTATGATGATGATGATGATGATAACTATGAGAATGACAATGATAAAGAAGTGGATAAATATACACAACAAAAAAAGTAAGTCCCCCCTTAAACAAACATCAATAATTTCCGAACCAATGCGAGTTTTTAATATATTTTTACATGAGCGTGTAGGTAATTTTATAAGCTACCCTCTGAGTAAACGTTATGGACGTATTTCACTTCATGCTTCAGTGAGCACCGTCAGAAGGCAAAAATGTCACTTTTCAAAAGTCACAAGCCAAATATCATGACTTTGATTCCATTTTATTGGAACTAATTCCACATTCTCATCATAAAAAATAGTCAGAAGGCTTGTAAAAGGTACTCTCTAAAAGACGATACAAAACTTTTTTGGCTAAATTTCACGGTTGAATAAACACAAGTCCAAATTTGCTATAATTGGATTTTTTACACACTTATATCAATAAAAATGATAGAATATGATGGCAGTTATTTTTGGAAGAGTTTCTTCAACAATATTCATCGTTTCACGGTTCAATGAACATTTATGGAAAACAAAAAATACGATTTTCAAATATCATAGGCAAGTATTGGTTCATTTTGGGAACTGAAAATGATCTTTTCTCAACTTTTTCGTTATGTTCATGACCAATTAACATGCTTCAATGATTCAAAGGCGTTTAATTAAATATCCACGCTTGAATGAACATGTGGAATGCGATAAGCTCTTTTTTACGTTATTGGAAAAAATGCAATTTGTTACTATGGATATCTGTCACAAACCTTGCATAGTTCATTTGATTTGATTTTTATGAAAATCCCGATGTTTAATGCATCAGTGAGCACACAATATTCGAAAATTATGCAAATGAGAAGAAAGTTCAAGGCCTTGGCCCCACTCTGTGTCGTATCGAATGGTTATTTTGGTGTGCGCGCCTTTTGGATAGTGTTACTCTGAAGCCATGTACGAAGTTTCATGAAATAACTATTGGCAGAAGTAACAAAAACCGTCCATGAAACAAACCCTCATTTCATATTTGTTAAAATTTTGACTTCGTCTCTCATAGACTTGTGTACATTATGGGTGCACATGTTGAAGAATAAGTAACCCCTTATTCAATATGGTGGAACTTTTTTTCACGGCTGTCTTTAGCAATGTCATTTGGCAGTAATGTTTATCAACCTATGGGCAGAATTCTGTGCAAAAATGAAATCGATTTGGTTATTTATGGATGAGTGAGCACGCATCAAAGTGGGAAAATTGGTATTTTCAATGTCACAGACTCATTTTAAAGGGTAATAAAGTGAATATTGGGGGCAAATTCGGTTTCAAATAAGACTTAAATTGCTATTGTTTTATCATCCATCATTTCTATCACCACACACTTTCCGAACTTTAAACATTTTCATGGTTGAGCGAGCACATTCGAAAACTTAGGAATGAATACTCTTTATACTGCATAAATGTATTCTTTTCCTAACAATTTCTCATGATCAGTTTAATTTATGGACAAATCAGTGGTGGGTCCAGAATTTTAAAATGGGGGAGGGGCCTATAATCGGGGTAGCCACCAACATTAACATGATCTAACAAGTTGTAGAGGATACTACCATAAACCCCTATGATGATACGTCACAATACAGGGGCCGGGGAAGGGTTTTCAAAGTGGGGGGGGGGGGCTGACCATGCAAAAAATCACAATCGTATGGTCATTTTTACATTTTTGTACATGCTTTTGGAAAAAAGTGGGGGGGGGACTGAAGCTCCCCACCCAGCCCCCCCCCTCGCGTCCGCGGCCCCTGCAATACATTGTGCTCACTCAACCATGAACATATGATATCAAAATTGTGTGTGGAGTGGGTAAATGATGGATATTAAAACAGCATAACACCATAAAATTCACCTAAAGACAACATTTGCCCAACTTTGTATTTGCACAATCTGGAAAACGACTCCTGTGACTTTCAAAAATTGTCATTTTTAATTCAATCTTTAATTACTCATGCATGACTCAACCGATCAATCTTATATTTCCCCAGGAGTTGCTTAATGAGTGTAGAAAACCACCTACGGAATATCATATCTCAAAATAATTCCGTTCAAAAGTTACAGCAATTTGATTTAGGGGGGACTTACTTTTTTTGTTGTGTATATGATAATGATGATGGTGGAGGTAAATACTGTTCTTGTAAATTGCATCTCACAATATGAATATACCATAAGTCAGTTGCAAAGGACTTTTTTGATATTACTACCCTATCAAAATTGATTATCAAAATGTATGTGTCTTTCAGTAGTTGCAATCTGAGGATTGTGATTTTCATTAAACACAGTGCATCGTGTATGCTTGAAAGACTTTCTCAAAATGTAGTGTAATGTTTTTTTTTGTAATGCAAGAAAAAAAAGATACCAATGAATATGCAAGGCATAATAAAATTACCTTCCTATTTTTAGCAAAAAAATGAATGGTATTGATATTATTTGTTGTTGTTGCTACTTCAGGTTACTCGGCTGCAGCAGGGATTGGAGTGGATGACTTGAGGCGACTGTGTATATTACGGATGAGTTTTGTGAAGGGATGGGGTCCAGACTACCCACGACAGAGCATCAAGGAGACTCCATGTTGGATTGAAATTCACCTTCACAGAGCACTTCAACTCTTGGACGAAGTCCTTCATACGATGCCTCTCATGGAACCGCATCCTTTAGACTGAGCCATCTCCTTGGCATGGCAACAAACTTTATATCTGACTTTTGCAGCGATGAGGATTCTCATGGTACGTGTGACTTGACAAACGAGGCTGCGATTATGTCACTTTTGCCCTTCGCTGCATTCAAAGGAAAGACTTGGAAAAGGACCCTTCAAAAGGCTGTCAAGCTTTAAGGATGAGCTCCTTTGAATCGTGTGTGAAGTTGCGGCATGTTTTCTGTTTCGTCGGGCCTCATAGCTTGGCTGAATGGATTATCCCATGGTGGAATCTGTTTTAAAATTATTGAGAATTACAAGGTCTGTGTTGAACCTTGCCAGTGAAACCAAAGGAGGAATGGTGCTATGTTTACAGGGGAACTTGTTTGCTTGGAGTTCACACAACTCTTTGTTGGCATTACAGAAGAGTACAATACATCCGGCTGATTATTGCTGAAATTGGAAATCTGAATTTTGTTGGGCCTGACCAATCAGCTATAGACCTTATGCATGTGAAGTCATCGCGCCGCCATCTTAGTGGCTGAAGCCCACGCGTTGGTGATCTGCAGCTGCATCTCTGACAACTCTGTTTACGCATATTCCCATGTGTCCTCTGAGGGAGGGCGCTATTGAGATTATGACATCATATGCATAAAGTCTATTGAGAGAAACTGGAAACTGATGTGATGGAAGATGGATATTACTTTATTCAAATAGATTCATGAACAGAGAGAAGGTAATTTGGGTGGAGATTTTTAGTTGTAATGCACATGAAAACAGCAGATAGAGGGAGAGAGAAAGAGAGTACTGGGGTATGAAAGACACAGGAGATTATTACAAAGGCAAAGGCAATTGATTTTTTTAGGCTTACCATCACCATTTTGTAATTTATTTGTTTACAAATCAAGATGAAATATTTAACTATTACAAGATGATCGTGTGCTTAATTGATTACAGGTATGATACTTTACTTTGCACATCTCACCAGAGCCAAAGATACCATGGAGATCATTCTCTTGAAGCATCTTTGCAGTAATTTTCACTGACAGATCTGCTCTCATCCAATCAGATGCAAGTATTTCAGTAGATTGTAATTGTCAGTGAAAATCACTGACATATTGCATCGTGAAATGGGGGCCCAGGCCTTGAAAGTTTAGACATTGGTTTATTACTCTTGTGAGGTGCAATATAAACATGTGGGGTTACAACGCTAGCAATAAATACAATGAAGATGAACTAACTTGGTGTGATCAAATCTGTCATTTCTTTCTTTTTTTCTACTGAGGTTTAGTCTTTTGGCATGTGAAACAAAAGTACTGAGGCAGAAACAAAATAGATAAAAGAACCTTGCCTCGTTTCTTTCTGTGGAAGCACTCTTTGTGATGTTTCTAAAGATGCGTCGCTAAACACGTGTATTTATATGAAAATATTGTGAATATTGTATCATATGGATATTTCTGAGTCGCTATTATGTTTGTAATTTTTCACGGTTATAATTTTTCTTCTCCATTTCACAGATTGTTGAATTTTGAGTAGTACTATACTGAAAAAAATAAATACCCTTCAAGCTTTCTGTTGATGTAGATCATGTACTATTGTTTATTCTATGTCTTCCATGAATATCATGCTATTGAGTGATCAGGTGATTTCATGGGGAGTGCTGTCGTCAACAGCTTTAAATGCTTGGGGTTTAAAAATGTGATCTCATTCCCCGGTGAGTTTTACTTGTAAATAACTTTGTTAATATGTAGCTTGATTTAGCAGAAATATATGTACATTGTCTCCTGATGAGATTGGCACTTATCTTTGATCATATCTGACTGACTCGTGTGTTAATTTCAAAATGACTTCCTCATTAATGCTGCCTGTATACTTTCATTATCATGAAGCGATGAAATGCCCCATACCAGTGCTAATATGAAGTTTTAAAGTTTAAGGAATGTGAATTTATCAATAACATCAGTAAATTTTTCAACCATAGTTTGGACACAATCATGATCTTCAAGAGTCAGGTTTATAAAAGACAGAATTCTTGATTCATTTAGGAATAAATGAGACTGGAATTATTCAAGGAACACACAGATTGCTTATTAAATATTTCTGTATTTTTATGCCACTTGTTTGCTGACATATATTTTATGATCAATACCTGAATGCAATGCTTGCTGCTTTTTGTAGAGTTGGTATAAATGAGTTATACCAGTTTGAATCATGATTATTCAAAATCTGCGAACAAATTTATTTGAACAAAATACAGTTTATATTAGTGTTATCAGCCATGGTATGATTTTCATTATTAATGAGCTTATCTGAAATATGTAAGAAGATATTGTTTTTTTTTCTTCTTAAATGCCTGATCAAGGTCTTGTATACATGTGTGTTTTTCTTGAGTACACTCTCAGAATTCCTTTGCCTTCGTATATGTGAAGATCTTGTACAGTTTTGTTTTACAACTATATGCAAATATCTGCAACCAGTTTGAGTTGTGTATGTGTCGGAAGAAATGTCATACATACAGTCTGTTGGATGAACGAAAGCATGTCATGTGTGAATCATTATAATGTATTTGCAAGAGTGAATATATCCAATCAAATATCTAGTTATGTTGCTATTCAACTTTGTTCAGTCAAAAGAGAATGATATACCTTAATCTTGGGACAAGTTAGCTTGTGTGAAAGCAGAAAAATGAAAGAATGAGTAAAATTTGACAAGAAAGTTATGAGCATTTGAGTGTTGAGATTACTATGCTATTGAGATCCTCCCATTGGCAATGAGAACGAGATCTGTGATGTCGCACATGTACGTCTCTCCCCTTTGGCCCTGAAAATATACCCCTTAACATCGTGTTTGCTCATTCTCTAATTTGACAAAAATTTCATCCATGATATAATGTTGTCAAACCTCTATTACACTCATAAAAAAGAAGACCTAATCATGAGTACAATACATATACTAAATAAATTGGGACGTTGTAGAGTGTGACGTCACAGATTTTGGTCGCATTACCAATAGGAGGATCTACATTGCTACTGTAGTTTATTGCTACATTATTAGTGATCCCAATATTCAAATCCTCAAACTTTCATTGATCTTTCTCTTTTATATGAATTCAACTGGTTTCATTATCTTTTTTTTTGTGTGTGTGTAAATCACTTGAAAAGAAATATTTCATCAGTAATTCTATATATTCTGAACATTGTGCATACAATCACCAAAACAGTTGCAGGGGTTGTATATCATACTTTGCCTGCATTTCTCCGACATGTTCATCCCCCAAATTTCAAATCCACTGATTGTGGTGTATTTGTAGGAAGCAGCTTATTTTTCAAGAGAACTAGATTCATGCACAACTTAATTCTCTTAAATCTATCCTGTCGTTACTGCCATTTTCATATACTCCATGAACTGGTTCAGACATTTCATCTTAACTGAAATGCACAATGTACAGGCATAAATATTATGGACAATGTACAGGCATGAATATTATGGACTTCTGTATTTTCCAATTCATATGCATTTGTCAGTAGTAGGCATATGAATTCTTGCAATTTTAATAAAAGGGCATTGTTTGAATATATTTTTTTTCTTGAAATTGAATCTGATTATACATACATTTACTTCTGTTTAATAGATAACTGAATAGGAGTTCAAATGTTTACCTTTCTATTTTGGTGTAGACAAAACAATCCACATAAATGAATAGGGACTTTCCCCTTTTGTTTGGGTTTTAAAAATTGGGTCAGTATTAGGGGTTTACTTAAGACTAGTAGGTTTGATATATATATATTTTACATTCAGATTTTGACTTGCAAGGTGATATGGTATGTGTGTATTCCTATGATGCAGGAGTTTTGTATTCCAAAGTGAAAACTTGCCACAAAATTAATGTTACTAGAAATCACGTATACTGCACAATATTATTATGACTACTAAGATAACCGCATCTTGATCTAGCTCCTGATGTCAAGTCGAAAAGAATACACAATCCCATCAAGTATTTTTCACACGACTTCAATAACTGTATATTATGACCCATTCAAGCCCACTCGTGATTATAAACGTTTTCTTGTATGTAATGCAATGAATTGGATTTGTGAAGTAATTTATTGTACACACGTAATGTTTCACTTGTATCATGTACAGTGGTGTGTAAATGTATTGTTTGATCAGTGCATAATAATAAAATTGACGAGTTACTATGGAATTATAAGCAAGCTGTTAAAAGGTGATTCATTTCATTTTGTGCTGTACATTTGTACCCCGGGGGGGCCACTTACATTGACGAGTGGATACCATGCGCGACCAAAAAAACACGTAAAAAGGATGTCCTTTTCACGATAGGGCACGTTACGTACGTAACGTGATAAGGGTGTCAAAAACACAAAAATAATGAAAAAAGGGTGTCTATTTCGCTAGGAAAATTACGTGTTTAGGGTCGAATTTGCGGGAATGATAAAACAAAATTAAAATGTTTTATAAAGGATGTCCATTTTGCCCCAACACTACGTGTTTAGAGTCCGATTTGCGCGAGGTGTAGAAAGTGGGGTCGTACTAAACCAAATAAGGTAAAGCCGACGACCGAAGGACCCGTAACAATAAAACATTCCTGTACTTGTTTAGGGGTTCATTTCAGGGAATATTTGCCAAGAGTATCGTTTTGTTTCCAATACTTGTTAAGGGTAGGGTTTCACGCGCCAATACTTGTTAAGGGGTGCATTTTCAGAATATGGAAATTACGTGTTTAGGGTGCTTTTCGAGACCCCATGGTCGCGCATGGTATCCACTCGTGAATGGAAGTGGCCCCCCCGGGATTTGTACCTCACTTAACCTTCCCCATTCTCTACTGTTTTTCATGCAAAATCATCTTATCGTTGTCCCTTAATATGTTGGTGATTTTCGCAAATAATGTGATTGGATTTTATAGCAACTTTGACAAGTAATACAAGATGCTTCATTAAATGTTCCCCTAGGCCCTGTATAACAAAGAATTGAGATTGATCCAATTCACCACAACCATGGAAAGCTAGCAACCCCAACATCTAAAATGCATATTGTCCATTTAAAAATGTATTCTAAACATGATGTATATTCATGCGTGCACCACCGTCTTGACAATCCAGTATGCCTCTCTTTGTTTCCTGTTTGAAATATTATGACATTTCCATTGGTGAGGTTGATCTGGGGCCAGTTTCATAAAGGACTTGCAACCATGGTAACAGGGCTCAGCAGCCAATCAGAATCAAGGTTTCCATGATGGTAGTTGCCACAATGTCCTTTATGAAATGAGCCCCATATCAATCAACGTTCCACACTAAAACCAAATTCCAAAGAATCCAAACTAAAATCTGAAGTAAAACATAAAAGGTAGAATTTATTGTCAATAAATGTCACAGATTTTGAAATAAAGAAAAGATTGAAATGCACACATATACAAACATTAACTGAACAACATAATGTGTATGGGCAGCAGTGAGGACTCTTGGTTGATTACTAAGGAGTCATGTCCTCTAATATAGCTTGCACAGGTACAAATAAAATGTTCTGAATTCTGGTTGAAATCACTGGTTATTTAATGGTGATCATCAAAATATTCAATTACTATAAGAAAATCTTTAATTCAGTCCCTTTTTATTAGTGCACCAACAAAATCAGATATATCATCTAGATTTAATCCAATACAAGTGAAACTTTTAATCAGAATACTGACCAGTGAACTTGCCAAATCCACCATTTTGTGTAGTATTTATGCCATACACATAAGCACCAGAACACAAATGTTTGCTACTACAGCATTGGAATGTCCAAGATATCGAGCTTACAGAATACATGAAAGAATATATCAAAAAAAGGTAGCTCAGACCCAAATGAGAAAAGTGTACATGTGATACTTGCATATATGCTGTATGCAAAAAAAAAAAAAATGCTGATGAAGGTTAAAACATGACAAAAATAATAAAACATAACTTGCATTGGGTACTCATTTTTCTTTGGAACTTCAAAAAAAAAGGGAAGTACAGAAGTATGCAATATAGATCAATATATTCTAGCACAAATCATTAATTTTGCATAAGACGATAAGCCAAACCTTTGTCATAGTCAAAGAGTTTTACAAAAACTGCCGGGCAAATCCCAAAATCTGATCAACTTTTTTGTACAGCCGATCCCAAGGTAAGAGCATTACATAAAAGATTGGATGTACCAATGGACTTGACTGGGGCAGAATGACTCATCTCTACCTAGCCCTGTACAATACATCAACTAAGGAGGAAACCAACCTTATATGTGAAATAAAAAAACCAAAACTTTTTCAAAGTAAATAAAGAGTAAAGAAACAAAGTTATGAATCCATTTACAATACATAACTTGTTACTGTTAGTCCTATATTGAATTTTCTTTCAAATAACTTCCTTTCAGTTGGATTCCCCTATAAATCAACATCAGAAAACTCAATGCCTCTTTTACACAAAACAAATATATTGAAAGCCTTCATTACTTGTCAAATATATTGCAACATTAATTTTTGGTGGTAAATATTAACATTATGGTCCTAAAATCCCCGGTATTTGAGATGAAATTCTCTCTACCCAAATGAGAACAGGGACAAAATAAAGGACCAGATCTAGAATCAGTAGGAGATTCCCTAAAAAGGCTCAAATCACCTTCAAAAGCTCCACTAAACTGAACAAATTTTCAAAAAAGTTTTCTGAATCACTAGTATTACTGGATATCACAGTACAACCTCAAATCATATAGATATCTCAAAATGACAAATATATAAATAGACTAAAATGCTCTATTAATATCAGTCCCTTTTAGGAATAAATTTTGAAATTATTAAATGTAACAAGAGAGGAATAAGAAGAAGCTGAACTAAATCTTTGAAGAGAATAAAGTCTGAAGCATTAGATAAATGAATATTTCAAACCACATCAGGCTAAAATAAAGATCCTGATTTCCCTAATATTGTTAGCATAATGAAAACGGTTAAAAGACAAAAACATACAAAAAGAAAAAAACACTTTTAAAGACAAGTCAAATAATTTTTTTAACAACTCTAGTCTTTATAAATCTTGAGTTTCAATATCAGTGAGAAAGAACTGAAAATGAGTGACAATACAAATAATATTGGTAATAACTTATCAACAATAATATGCATACAAACAGCAGTTACAACATTAACATACACCATAAACAATGATTGTGATACTCATAACCAATATCCTATAAGTGTTACCTAACTGATACAGCCAATAGAAAGTCAGAAATCATTTTTTTTTTCTTAATGAAATATGGGGAATATCTGCATTTGAGTTGCTCCAAATATTTGCACTGGAAGTCATGCAAATGAGATGTACAATCAATTCATTTTACAAATAAGGCTATATTGATAGCTTACTATTGTAATCCCTTCATGAAGACATTAATTGATTTTATAATTTTCTATTTACTATCTTTTTTTTAAGGAGGACATTACAAGCACCAATTTTATAATACCTTTGATCTTGTGTTTTGAATTTTCAATTCAAATTTAACAAATCTTTATTTTGGAAGAAACAAACGTCTTGTAATTCAAAATACATGTATATACTGTACAAGTGACCGAATAACTTCCTATGAATTTTGTTGCCTGACCATATTGTGTGAAGATATCGTATTTCATGTTTTGTGTCCCATTTGGTCAGAACTCCTGAGAAATCTTATAACAAATGTTGAAGTGATATCAAGGTATAACCATGCATACCTGTATTCTTCCAATAGATCAATCTTCCATGATTTTGTCAATGACATTTTTATATGTAATAATGGTCGAGGGCTAGTTTCAAATTCAAGGACTTCTCTTACAACTAACTTATATTGACTCACTATATATAATTATTTTCTCTCATCATTGAACAACCACATACAAACTTGCAAAGTAAAAACCTGGGCCCCTTTTTCACATGCTTTAAAAAAGATGCTTTTAACTAGCTATTAGCACACTGTGAGGTCCATGGAATTCAAGTTTGTGAAAAGGGGCCCAGATGCAAGCCTATTATAACACTATCATCTATTGTTTTAATGATGGAAGGTACAGGTTTGAAATTCATCTTTCAATTCTGAAAACATTAAGAAAGAGCAGTAGAACTTGTCATCTGGGGCCCATTTCATAAATGACTTGCAACTACCATGGTAACGGGGCTCAGCAGCCAATTACGATCAAGGTTTCCATGGTAGTTGCAATAATTGCCAAGTTACAAAATGTGTAACTTTTTATGAAACGGGCCCCTGACCTATTATATCTTGGTCTACTGTATTCCAACAAATATATCAAACTCTTATGTGGTAGTTTAAAATCCTCTAGCTGTATATGGAGTGAGAGTGAGGCTCTGATACTTCAGAGTAAAATTAAAGGTGAAGGAAAGTTTAAAGAAATTATCAAAGGCGCAGAGATATCATCCTTGATAATTTCCTTGAGGCAAGAATTTGAATACTGACCAGTAACAGAACTCACTCTTTGTTCCATTTTGCAAATAAACATAATGTCCATAAAGCAACATTGAAGAAACACAAAGTAATAAAACCAATATTCTGATAAAAATTAGTTTCCCATTAATAATAATGTATTCTCTGTTTGAAGTCATCCCTGTTTTAATAAAATTTCTTTGCTGCTGCTTCTTGTTTACTCCTGTATAAAAAACAAAAAAACAATGATAGAATTTAAAATTATCATTGATATTGGAAAAACATTTGAATGTAACAGGGTGAAACATTAAATAATTCAAATGTTAGAAACAAATAAAACTAACACTTCTAATAAAAGTATGGTAGGGGCCCTAAAGCTACGAGGGTCCTACAGCTACGCACCACTCATCGCGCATGCAGTTTTTAATGGCAAATGTGCACTCTGTGTGTGGAACTGTGACTGCAGAGTGACAAACGATTCCTATTCAATTATTCTATAGAGGCTGCAGTAAATCTCTAAATGCAGAGAAAACCCTTAACTGTTCAGAATTTTGGAGTTATATTCGTTTTAATTTCATATTATCCTATAATAATATGAACATATTTTAGAAATTGAGGCACAGAAAATACTTATTTTTTGCATGATAAATCGAGTGCGTAGCTTTAGGACCCCTTCTACATCGGGCGGCGAAATCAAGTGGTTTCGGAAAACACGGCAGGATTTTTGTATAAGTGAGTTTTGTGATATTTTCTTCTTGGTTAAGGATCTTTAGAATGTTTGCCACAAATTAGTGAAAGATAATTTGTTCAAAAATTAAATTGGCATAGTTTTCATCGTTTGTAAACAAAGTGCATAGCTCTTGGTCCCCCTATCATACAAATGGATGAAGGCTTCTCTTGATCTTTCCATTGAAGAGATTTGTTAAATTTTCAAAAATAGAAATTACATGAAAATTTATATTGTATATTATTTTCTTTGATACAGGCCCATTTTGATCTTAACACAGGAATTTGTATTCCAAGATTGTATCCTGTTTGCGATTCTTATGAAGTGACTTTTCTATCCAATAGAAGAAAAAATCTTGTTATTGGGTTTCAATAATTTTAGTTATGAAATTATATTGTAAGAGTTACATTAAACCATAGATATCATCTTTCACACATTTTTTATAAGACATGCATTTTTTAAGGGAAAATTAGTATTATTTTCTAATACCCATGTAAAATAATAGGTTTTACAGCATTTCCCCATATTTCAACATCACTTCAAATCATTATGCTGTAGTATACATATTTACTCACCTATATACTGTGTAGAGAAAAATCACAAAAAATTGAATAAGTACAAAAACAAAGAATAATGTTGGTGTGAGGCATGAAGGCATATCTGGTATTGGTGGACATATTGCTTGCTGTGTCTGTGAAGTAAAACAAAAATTAAATAATTGAATTAACAAGGTGTTCAGCTTGGATGGAAATTCACAGTATAAAATGTAGAAATATCAACAAATCACAATTTCTTAACCCTATCTAGGCTGGGGGGGGGGGGCCCTCAATGATTTGCGCAATATTTTTGCTGTGCAAAATTTTTTACCACGCTGCTCACAGATATCTTACTTTCAAGTCTTGCGCATCTTTTGAGACCAAATTTGCGACACCCGGGTACGCGGTTCCCAAATTATGCAATATTTTGTAAATGCATGTCAGACCAAACATTGCTTAAAACATGATTTTGTAAACAAAGTCAAGGCAAATTGTGTTTTCAACCAAAATCATAAATGTATGATTATTTTTAGTTTTGCTGATCTAAATGGATCTATTTTATGCTGTCCCCGACAAAGATCATTGAAAAAACAATAAATATAAATACATAAGAAATTGCAAAAAATAATATAATACAGAAGACATTGCAAAAAACAATAAAATGCATAAGAAATTGACCTGATATTAAAATATTTTCATGTACATTTGCTAAAACCACCACAAATGTCTACACCAAAAATTAGAACATTTGGAGCTTTATTTAGGGAGTTGGAGGAAGAAGTACGATATTTGCATACTAATTACGCATAAATTAGCATAATCAATCAACAGCAATTTAATCAAGTAATTACTATACAAATTTGTAAATTATGTCCCAGACACCTGCGCGCCAATTTTCAGCGCAATCTCCCCAAATACCCCGGCATAGACAGGGAACAATACCAACATGTATATCATATATTTTGAATCGTTGGTGAGTAGGTGCTTGCTGTCCAGCAGTTGAAATCGGATAGTGGCCAGATTACGCACTCTGTCAAGTAATTTTGGCTATCACTATAGAGTAGTCCAATGCTGTCAAGGGTATTGAAATTTGAATCCATTTACGTGTTCAAATCATATCATACAATTGTATAGAAACATATTTTAAATGTTATAATTTTAAATATGAAAATGGACAGAGTGGTCAGTCAAGTTGGTATAACTATAAATCAGTGAAAATAGCATAGAAATCAACAAAGTAATAACTAAAACATATTTCTAAATGCAAGATCAGTGCAAATCAAGGAAAATAGCATAGAAATCAACAAAGTAGTGAATAAAACATGTTTTATTTCTAAATGCAAGAGAGCATGATCTTAAGTGGCTAGATTGATTATAACATTTGGCAGTCTTTGATTAACCAGATGTTGAATATATAATCCTACCATCTCTAATGTGTTCACTTAATTGTAACATTGTAAAATAGGGGATACACTGAGGTATGCAGTGCTATGTTACTTACCTCAGGCCTTCGTGTTAGCTTGAGTACACTGTCTTGTATAGAGTTGATTTTATCTAGCATCTCGTGATTTGCAAGGGGATTCCCCTGATTCATCTGTGCTCCCTGATTGGTTGGCTGACGATTATATATCAGACCTGCTTTATTCTGAACATCACCTACTACATTTCTAGTAAGAAATCACAAGGAAATATGACTCTGTATTAGGACTGAATAGAACATGTTTCATCTTATCCTTTAGCCATAATATAAAGTGCTCCTTACCTAAGAAGAAATATTAATACAACCATGAGCAGTATTTACAGTAAGGTTTCAATTAAAATACCTGTGCGATCACATCTATACTTTAATAGTATAGTAATAATACTTTGACAAAATAAAATCTGCTCTCCTTTAAAAAACAAATTCAATTTTTTTTTATATACTCATCTATTCGCTTCTGCTATGAAGGCGACACAAAAATACTAAATTCAGAGAGAATTGGCACCTTATTTTTAGTTAAGAAAAAAATATCAAATTATCTGTAGCTTCTGGAGTTTTCATTGTTTAACAATTATATTTCAATAATCAATTCTGTAAGGTAAAAACAATTGTAAATAATAGAAGACACACAGGTTGAAATTGAAAAGAAATAAAAAGCGTGACTTATTTTTGTGCTAAAAAAAGATATGGTTTTATTTTGTAAAGGACTCTTACCTTATATCTCTAACTGATTGGTGTAATTCTCTTTGAGTGTTTAGAAGTGAATCTATTTCATGTCTCTGTATTACAGACCCTGCCCCACCGGTGTGTTGTATAGGAGGTGCCCCGCCCCCTCCTCCTGAAGAAGCTTGAACTGCAGACACCAAGGAGAGTGTCCTCTCTTGACGACCGACTATCTCATCTAATTTATTTCCCAGATGTCTGGAGGAAACATCGGAAAGAAAACAACACGTATTGTAATTCAATTATACATTATCAATGAACTTTTACATAAATTGCCTACAATATTTATAAACAATGACTTTTCCTTCTTTAAAGGACAAGTCCACCCCAACACAAAGTTGATTTGAATAAAAAGAGAAAAATCCATCAAGCATAACACTGAAAATTTCATCAAAATCGGATGTAAAATAAGAAAATTATGACATTTTAAAGTTTTGCTTAATTTCACAAAACAGTTATATGCACATCCTGGCTGGTATGCAAATGAGGAGACTATGACATCATCCACTCACTATTTCTTTTGTATTTTATTATATGAAATATTCTAATTTTCTCCTCATTGTCAAGTGATACGATTAATTCCTCCCTGAACATGTGGAATTAGCATTGTTTAATAATATATGGTTCAGTCAAGTTGGTCATTATTGTCAAATCTATAAAAAATGAAATATTGTATAATTCAAATAATAAAAAACAAAAGAAATAGTGAGTGATGGACATCATCGACTGACTCACCTAGTTGTGCATATCACTGTTTTGTGAAAAATAAGCGAAACTTTAAAATGTCATAACTTTCTTATTTTACATCCGATTTTGATGAAATTTTCAGCACTATGCTAATTTGATTTTTCTCTATTTATTCAAGTCAGCATTTTCCTGGGGTGGACTTGACCTTTAATAGTACTTGTCGTTATAGCCAGGTGGGTGTTTGATTAAGCTGTTTTTTAAGTTCCGTAGGCCTTCATTAGTCTGCTATGCAGACTCTGAATGGCTCGTGAGGTGGGATCTCAGCGCACGAAGTGAGCCATTTCATCTGCAGCCACAGTAGACCTAGTCTGCTATGCAGACTCCTTGAATCAGCTGTGGTACACACACTGCAGATGTGGGTCTACATTTGTAGACTAGGCCTACATTACACATAACTGAAATATGTTCTTAGGTGCTAAGTCAGCTATATAGGGATTTTAGCACAAGAAAGGGTCATCAGTCGTGCATAAAGTCATTTGTAACATCCTCACTCATAATGGATAAACCTTTCATGGTTACATCATTTCCTCTACCAAAATGCAATCTACATACATGTAAATGTAAATTCAGCTTTATGAAATGCCAATAAGGTGTGTTGACTTTTGTTATGAAAGGAAATGTGAGTTTTGTCACCTCCATCCTTATAATAGATGAACCTTTTATGGCTTCATCATTTGCTCTGGCAAAATGCCATCTACACATATGTAAGTTCAGCCTTGTATAATACATACAGTACATGTATAAAAGCTCCTACAAAGGGAATTGACAATAGGGAGAACCGGAGGAAGAACAGTTACTTTATTACTTTACTTTGAGAAATGGTCCAGGTTTAATTCAGACATGCCAATTTTCATTCAAACAATATAAGTTCTTATAATGTCCATTTTACAGTGTACCAGTGTCAGCTGTATATACTTTCCTGCCACTACTAATAAAAAAGGTAAAAATAACTCTAAAATGTTTTTTTAAATATGATGAAAAAGACAAGAAAATATATTTCAGCAATTTACTCACTTTATTTGTTGCATAACAGCATTCTGTGTGGACAAAATGAGCTTCAATTCTCTGGTAAAATCATCTTCAAACTGAAAAAGAAAGAAAACATTCAGATAAAAAAAGTATCATGAATGAAAGTCTCAAAATTATTTTTGTCCTTATACCAAAGAAGAATTGAAGAGATTATTCATTACAATTCAGTGTAATATATCTTGAGATGTGTCTTGGACAATTGATAAAAATAGAAGTTGTACCTGACCTTGTCAGATATAGCAACAAGCAATAAAGCTAATCTGGACCCAATCTGAAAGAAAACTTTAGAAATGGCATAAATTCAATATCTTGTTGCTATCAAATGCCATAGAGAGGAATTTCTACAAACTGACCATTTCAATAAATATTACTATAGATACTCCAACTGGATATCTTCATTCATAACTGTAGCTTTGATGTAAAAATATTATATAAATTATGTGGAATCTTATAAAAAATTGTTCTTTTCATGATAATACATTGTACATGTACTCGATCAGTCTACATTCAATAATTATACTTACAAATGAATCGCTATCATCATAATCATCTTTGATCTTATCCGGGTGTTGCTGACGAAAGCTAAGATGGAATAGGAAAATCATACAAAAACAATAAATGATAAGACTTTCATTTGGTGGTGATGTTCATATGAGAGCAACAAATGGAGGATTATTTCTTTTATTAACAAAGTGCATTTAATGACAGCTCAGAGTAGACAATAACAACATTTCACAAGTAAAATAGATTACAAAAAATACATTTTTTTCAAAAAAAAAACTACATCTTTATAGGTCAGTTTCAGCAAGAACAGGTTTTTGCTCCATCTTAAATGCTCACATACACTATTAAAAATTTCAGATAGATTTTCTTCTTATTCTATTTTTGGCAAGGCTGATTCCTTCAGTCCCTTTATTAACTGTAAAGCACTGATGGTAGAGAGGATTCCAAGTACTTACTCTTCTTTCTGTTGCTGTAATTTCCCTTGGAATTCATCAAATTCATCTTTAAACTTTTTAGCCTCTTCATCTGTAATGAAGCCATCTTTATCAATCTGAAAATGGAGATGAAGTTTCAAATGATTAATATTAAGAATGTTACTCATATTCATCTTTCAACAAAAAGCCCCTTTATTGTGACAATGAATAGTCACAGCAAATGCAATGATTTTTCAGCAACAACCAAGCAATGTCACATAAATATACTTTTAATTTTCTTTTCTTCAAACTTAGCTAACATAATAAACGAATATATTACAATTTTGTTTTGCTTTGAAATTTGGCAAATGGCAAAACACAGGGGAAAATGGTACTTGTTTAACTTTCAAATTTGTCCAAATAGGCAAGAAAATATATGCCTTTACAGTAACTTCTAGGGAGTGTTTCATGAAGTGATCTGCCAGTGATTTGAAATTATTGCATCTGATTGGCTAAGTTTATGTAATGCTCCCCTAGTGTTAATTTTCACTACTTACTTTAGATTCTGGTGTAGCAAGGCTGTGAGTTAAAAACTTCATTACATCATGATCATCTAGAAGAAAAATGATTAAGTAATTACGTGATTAAAATAAAGTCTGAATTACGCATGTGTTTTGTTTTTTAAAAATCAATTCACTTAAATTAGATGTCATCATTCGTGCAATTTTGGATCCATAAGATTTTGTCTATTGCGTGCTTGCCGAAACCATTGGCACGACACGTTAAAACACCTTTGTTTGCAGGGTGTGTATAACTGTCAAATGTGACAATTCAATGTTTGCTCGACTGCATGCACTTGTGCATCCAAATTCATAAATGCTAAATGAAAAGGATATATTTTAATGCATCATATAAAACAAATATTAAAAGTTTTTATTTTTAATTTGTGCAATGGACAGAATGCTTCATTCGGTGAAAGATGAAATGATCTACTAAAGTCGGCTACGCATTGTTGAATGGATCGATCATTTCATCTTTCACCTCATTAAGTATCTGTACATTGCACTCATAGACATAATTTATTATTTGTATAATATTCATCGAAAGGTGTATAATGTATGTACCATGGTGCTCATCATCATCACATAATAATTTTCAGTCTCAATCAATTCACATCATACTTGAGCTTGTAATTACCTGCTAAACCACCCGTTGCTGCCGACACACCAAAGTACCCCCTCTGAGGAAGATGTATATTCTCCGCCCTCAGACAAAGCTCGTAGTCGTGGTCATTAGAACTTAACCCTTGGTGGAAATATACCTGATTTAAAAGTAAATACCAGAAATCACTCAGGTAAAACACTCTCAATCCAAATTAATTATACAAGAAAATATTTTTTTAGATTTAACAAAAGCATACTTATCAACAAAATATTAAACAAAAATATTAAGAACATTATTTCTGCCATAAGATTGGAATGATAATGTATTATATAAAAAAAAACAGTGCTATACAAAAGAAAAAAAAGGAAAATTAAATCCTATCCTAATACAGAAAATTCACTAAATTGTTAAAAATTCCAGGTGGATAGTTTGCAGTTCAAATGAACTCTGAGAAATGACTGATTTAGCTTTGGTATTGCTAATCTTGTGTGGAAGAGCCGTGGTGTAGTGGTTCTGACTCTCGCCTTGTAAACAGAGGGTCGTGTGTTCGAATCCCACCGCGGTCTAGCGTCCTTTGGCAAGGCGTTAATCCACACTTTGCCACTCTCGACCCAGGTGCTAAATGGGTACCCGGTAGGATGCGAAAGATATTGTATGTTTGATTTTGCCAGCGCCATAATGAGGCTGCGATGAATGCAAGGAATGCTCCCCAGGGAGTGGAAATTGTGCACTTTTCGTGCGGGATTGAAATGAATCCAATGACCGGGGTAATAATATGCTGTAACGCGCTTTGAGCCATTCTGGGAAAAGCGCTCTATAAAAATTGGCTATTATTATTATTATTATTAATCTTTCATAGATTATTTGACTAACATCATCAAAAGGGATTTACATAATAATTGAAGCACAAATGTCGACTTAAAAATAAAAAAAATAACTACTCACTGTCAAAACATTCTTATAGTATTCTACTTTGGCTCTGACTGGGAATGGTTTATTCCTGAAGTCTCTCATGCATCCTCCAATCTGCTGCAGCAATCCATCGTTGTGATGATCATACATCTTGGTGCCATCATTGGTCACGACTAGAATGTAAGGATTGTTTCTCTGATTATCATTGTCAAAGGAATCAAAGAAGAGTCCCATTCCATTCCATTTGTCGGAGCTTCCATACACGCCTCCTTCGTCTCCTCTGTTTTGGGT
This sequence comes from Lytechinus pictus, assembly GCF_037042905.1. Lineage (NCBI taxonomy): Eukaryota > Metazoa > Echinodermata > Echinoidea > Temnopleuroida > Toxopneustidae > Lytechinus > Lytechinus pictus. Next base: position 25,844,716 of record NC_087247.1, read on the forward strand.
GTACCAGATACCCTGTACAAAACGAGCACAGAAAAGTTAACTTATTCTGTCTTTGCCTGCGGGTGTAAATGGCTGCTAGTAAACTTTTCATTCTCTGTTTGTTCATTTGAACGTCTTTCCTGCCAGAAAGGTCTATGCTATCACTAAAGGCATCAGAGAGACTTTTTTATTTTTTACTACAACAACCGTACACACTCGAAGCAAAGACATGTACAAACAAAACTGACAAATTGAAAGCAATATTTTCTTTGAACCTTACATATAGTACATTCAATAAGATTAGTCTCTTAAGGTATTACATTTGTGATAGGTATAGCACCAGGTGCTGATATAACAATGACAAGCGACAACTGACTATTTAGTTTTATGAATGATTTGGGAGAGAATATCGAGAGGAATGGAGGGAGATATGAGAGGGGGTTTATGCAGCACTAGCACTATAATTTGATATTATAGTCACAAAGCAACATTGAAAATCATCAAAAATATCAATCAAGTGACAAAGTTACTGCAATTAATGGACCTAATTAGAATGGATTGACTCACCAGTCCATCAGCTCCTACTCGACCACGTCCTGTGACCTTGAAGATGACCTCTATCTCCCACCAATCAAAATCAGTTTCCATCTTAGACCAGATGTAACCTTTAGACAAAATGATGAGCAAAATATGTCTCGCATGACAATAAAATTGCTTACTTTGTAACCTGGCTGAAATATGAAGTCCATGGAATATACCTAATCGCACTTTACGAGATGATTTTTTCCCCAAAGAGAAACATGGGAGAAACCACTAAACTTATTTAAAACTACTATTTTCTTTTTCTTTTTTTATCCCTTTTTTCTATTTATTTTCCTCATGTGTTGCATGGTCATCTAGTGTTGTGCCACACCTGAATCTAAATACATTTCAACTGTAAAATCTACTCATCTTTAGGTTCCATCTTTTATTTATGTCCTATTGCAAATTAATAATTATCTTTTTTTTTTAAATCTAACAATTAAGTATTCACTAAGCACTCAATCTTAAAGATGAAGAATAAATATTATGTAGAAACATGTCAACATTAAACTACAGGTTTTAAAAGATTTGAAATAATTGTTCACATGATCAGAATACAACACTTGGATAGAAAGATAAATTGCTAAGCCCAAGGCCTTATGAGTAACATATAAGAAATCACAATTGCAGAACAATGACAAAATTAATATTCATACTGTCAGCTATGGTACACATGCAGCAGGGAAATGTTGCTAACACTTCCATGAATGATATATGATTTACACAGACTGTTGAAAAATTGAGATTGCTTCTGAATTATTGAAGGTTACTTGTGGGCGTTATATAGATCAATATTTTAACCTCGTCCTAGCAGACCAAAATGCTCTCTGATATTCACCCTCTAATCAACATATCTCCTATTCCTTTGTCTCAACAGTATTGACCTTCAACCGTTAAAGAGAGGACTAAAGGGTATAAAAGAGGATTATGGGGATTTTAAAGGTCTATTTATGAAGTCTTCTGTACTCAATTTCATTCTGTTCAAAGCAGTTCAACTTAAAATTAGCAACACCATACATATCATAAAGGTTTTATGAAATATTCACTTTATTTCATTTGAAAGTGGTTAACTCATTTTAGATAAATCAATAATTTACAATTAAAAAATCATTTTCAAATCAAGTTTCTGCATTTTTAAAAATAAATTATCATTCAATCCTTTTTATTGTGTGTACATGTGTGTGTGTGTGGGGGGAGAGGTGCTTGACAGTTCAGCATCCATCAATTATTAAAACATTCCCACTTGATATTCACACAGAACAAAAGAAAGGAAACGTTACATCAAACAAGTCTCTCAGCTTCCTAGCATATCAATTAAAGGTATCAGCGAAAAAAATGTAGAAAGGTTTGATCTGTCTTAATCTTTAGGCAGCCCTCATTCACAGGTATGGTTGGGAACACAACATATGGATCAAATAATGATATCTAATTACAATACTAAATCCTGAAACAAACATAATAGTTACTTGATAGTATGCTATTTCTTCCAAGTCAAACATAGGTTGGGACAGGACTTGAACATTGTAATAGAGAATACTGTATGAACATCCAGCCCCCTTTAAGAGCAATTAAAGAAAATAATATCACCCCCCCCCCAAAAAAAAAAAAAAAAAAAAAAAAAAATCATATAATCACTATCATATAAAAATCACAATCATATTTATAGTGATGAATTAAATTTCTGTAAAATGTGGCAATATATTAAGGTAATCATCTGCAGTCATTTTCTTCAGCTGGAACTACATGTAGTTTAAAGAGTCATCTTAATACCTGATATATTCATTCACAAATGGTGTAATTTGAAATAGTTTAATAACACATCACACCTCTCTTTATTTTACTTGATTGATGTTCCTAACGACCTAACCCCCAGAATAATTGTTTTTGCTCTAGTACAAAGAAAAAATGGTTAGTGTAAATGTGGGAGGGGTTGAAATCTTATAAATTATTCTGATCAGTTTAATACAATAACTGATGCTTTATCATATCAAATATGTTGTAGTTATTTTATTTCTAATGTAAATAATATCAATCTTAAAACTTTGAATGTCAATTTCACTAAAAATCAAAGATTATATTTATATATCATTTAACACATAAATGTTGCATGAAATACGTAATCTAAAAATTTGAGGTAATATTCTTAAGTGAACCTTTTGTACCTTTAAAATGTACATGTATATATTGATCTTGATATTTACCTCTTCTGCTTCTGAGGGAAGGGGTCACCCGAACTTTGTCATCACTGGCCAAAGCACCTATTAAAAACAATGAAAACAAATGCAATTTATTTATTTGCAAAATCTACACTACATGATATGAATTAATCAAAGAATGAAAAGGCTGAAGGATTTCAAATGCATCTAGCTAAATGGTGAATAAAAATTGTGTAACATCTGTTATATGTGTTGATTGTTGTGGCTGTAGTTTTTGTAGAGATTTATTTCTTAAATCCAGTAGGGATTAAGTATAATTGAAAATCGAATACTTAACCTTGAAAAACCACAAATTATAAATTTGAGTAAAATCTCAATGATTAAGATTATACATGAAAGACATGTTGCATATTTTACTAAAACTTGAGCTACAGCCTAAAATGCAGTTTACACGATATACAGGACACAAACTTTTAGCAATTTATCAATGTAAATTTTTCCATGCATTGATAAGTTACGAATCGTAAAAAAATGGCCGATCGAGACGGGGGTAGAAGGAGAGAACTTTTCGTTTTTTTGAAGTTCCAGTCTGTGCCTCGATGTCAGGAAACTGCCACTCGTTAGACCTTCATCCATATAATCGTGGTTAGTGCATAATTTCTGTTTTCACAATTCATTTGGAGAAATATTTAGACCATAAATCACGCTAGTCCCGTGAGTATGGTCAAATACACGGTAAGCCCCTGGGCTCCGGCCCGCTGCGCAGGCCGGAGCTCCCTGGGTCTGGGTTAACTCAGAGTCCAGATCTAGTAGTAGTACTAGGTACTAGGTTTTGTTTTTTTCTAGCTAGGCCTAGGTCTATTTGTATTTGAAAAACGTCATGCATGAACACAGAATGATTATATACAAAATGACATGCCACATATACATCGGGTCATTTACTGTTTAGAGACAGACTTTATTTCCTTATAGCTAGCGGTAGCTGTAGGGTCAAAACCACTATCTCGGCGCAATTGCGTCAAATTCGTGTCCCGCATGTTATGGGTTCAATTAAAAATAAAATCGATATAGAATGGTCGAGTTAAGCTATTCTATTTATTATATGAGATCCATTCTTTAAAAAGAAAGTCATATTATTGACCTTCTTTTGGTATATAATGAGAAATGAGCAAACCCATCCGTTGTAATAGTGAAAAACAGCGTGTCGCCGGTCATATATTTTCTAAATTTCTGTATCTTGCCAAAATAAAGTAAAAAGCAACTGCCCTAAAACTAAATTAATATGCATATAAGTGATCCCTCCACAAAATACAATCAAAAGTTTTTGATAAAAATGTTTTGTTTTCACATGCGGATAAAACCAAATGTGTCGCCAAATGTAGTGAAACTTACGTTACCGTATTTTAGATCAATAATTAATTACTTTTTGTCATCGTAAATATGTTTATTTTTATTTATTTGACACCTCGGGTATATGATAAGAAATGATACTTATGTACTCCCATTCTTAAGTAAGAATAATCTTATCAAAACCAAACTAAATGCAATTTATAGAAACGTAGCGTTAAGAGATGAAACTTACGTTACCGTTGTGGTGTAATGTGTATAGACCTTAGATGCTGATATGTATATCAGCAGTTAGCATTGATAAAAGGAAAGTCAGAGGGCCAACGAAATCATACTTGCAAAGAGCAATTTTGGATCAGCAACTATTTATTTACCCCATCATGTAATTTACGTTATGAAACTTACGTTACCGTATATGCAGACCTCGGCCTTTTTGGCGTTAAAAGAATTTTTCTCGATATATAACAAAGATGAGCCATCTACGATCATTCTCAGAAAGCCTAGCAACAACTTTTTCAAGTCTATGGTGGATCTCATCCCATTTTTCTAATCCCTTGCATCAGAGGCTGACTAGTAAGTATTCAATTTCATCAAATTTTTTAAAGGTTCTACTCCCCTAAATATTTGAGTGTATTTTAGGTGCAACCATTAGTCAAGGGCTTCTTAAGAAGTGCTAGAAAATCAAACAAAAGTTTAAGAATGTGAAATTACTCTTCAATCAATTTTTTATACCTTGATAGCTAGTAATAATAATGTAACGTACGTTTCAACTCTAGTAATGTATGTTTCAAAATAGAAGTTGTCCCATACATAGATGATATAAGGGGATTTAATCTTGCTAATCGTAACTTTATGTTTATAATAAGCTAGTACTACATTCAATTTCATTACCAGTGGAATTTCGGGAACAAAAAAAAAAGAAAAAAGTACAATTACTATCACTTCAAGCATTGTTTATGTTCCGTTCAACTTTTATTTTCATGAAATATTTAAAGATAAAACTAGCCCTTTAAAAGATTCGGTATTTTGTTACACTGTCTATACCTTTCTTACATTAATACTTGCCAATATTCTTCATAAATAAGATCTCTCTCAATTGGTTGAATTAAGGTATATAACAAAGTTCATATGCTAATATTTTATCCACCTCATTATAGTAACGTAGGTTTCAAATTATAATAACGTAGGTTTCAGGATTTGGTACCGAGTTTTGAATACTAGTTAAGATTTTTCCCAAGCCCATGATCAAATTTTATTTTTCGCAATATAAAGGAGGGGCGTATATCGGTTTATCGAATGTATTATTGTTGATTTCCTTCCCTCAAATTTCTTTTATATATATCAATTTTATATAATTGCCTTCTTAAAAAAATAAATATATATACCTTAATATTTTTGTAATGAAAGAGAAAAAAACTATAAATAGCAGTATAAGGCATATTTGTGTAAAGAAGTTGTTGATATCAATTGATAAACGCGACACCTTTTAATAAGATTTGGAATATAATAATGGCATTTCCCCTGCCCAAAATGGTAACGTATGTTTCAAGATTTCATAATTGAAAACATAACATACAATATAACCTTTCTCTTTTTATTTTCCCTAAAGGAATGGCTAGGAGCAGGGCTGAAATTCAGGCTGCTTACAGGCAAAGGAAGCGGCAAAAGATGGGGGAAAATGCTTACTTACAAGCGGAGAGGCAGAGGGTGAAAAAATACTACAAACCGGTGGATACGCTCACAAAGAAGAGGGTCCAAGAGAGAAGAACGCAAGTAAATAGAAGAGTACGAAAGCATAGAGATCGAGTTCGTCGGGTAAGACAGGAAATGGAACAAAGAAGAAACATGAACATAGATGACGTCGGATACACTGCGGATGACGATTCTGCTATCTCGGACATATCCCCTGACATATCTAACCAGTTAGGCCTTACTATCAAAATGCCATTCCAAAAGCCAAGAAGAAAACGAGTGAGTAGGTGTTTGAGCAAGGCTCATAGAAACATTGAACAGCTCACACTGAAACTACAGGCGGCAAAGAAAGACAAGACAAGACTAAAGAAAAGGTGTGAGAGGCTGCAGAATAAAGTCATGACTTCAATGCCAACAAGAAAAGAAGTTAAGAATACACCGCGATCCCGTACAAACTCTCAGCTAGAAGATGAAGGAATAGATCCAAGCCGTGTTCCTTCAATCAGAAAACGATTGTTATTCTCCAATGCAATGATGGAAGAGATTCAAGGTTCTTCTAACACAAGCAGAAAGATGTCTGATCGCCGGATTCTTCACCAGCTGGTAGCTGGATCAAAGGTTCTGAAGAAATACCGCCTATTAAAGTTGCTCCGGACGGAAACTGGATTGGGGAGACGTAACCTTTCGAAGGCAAACAAACATACCAAATCAACTCAACAATCACGACCAACCTGGACTTCTCTCCATCTGGAAGTAGTAGAATTTCTGCACAGAGATGATGTATCACGTATGTGTCCGGGAAAAAAGGATTCAAGCAAGGGCAAAGACGGAACCAAGTGTCAGAAGAGGTATTTGACTGATTATCTGTCTAATCTTCATGAAAGGTATCTGGCAGAGACCGATGGGAAAAGAAAGATATCATTGTCAGCATTCAACCGCGTGCGACGAACCCTATGTCCTCACATTAAGCCTGTCCAGTTCGCCTCGAGAGATCTTTGCCTTTGTCAAAAGCATCAGAATGTTGCATTGAAGCTCAAAGCAATACAATCACTAGGGGGAACTGTAAATGACAACCCAGATGAGTTCATTAAAGAACATAATGAAGCTCAGGTAGATATTCCCCTCAACAACTTGCAGTCAGAGCAGATCCAATTTGATGAGTGGTCAAGGGTTGAGGTAGATGGGAGAAAGAAAATCAAAATCATCCGCATATCTCAAAGTAAACCTGACTTTATCAAGCGCTTTCAGAAGGAGATCCAAGAATTCAGGCAACATGTTGTCAGAATCAAAAACCAATTCAGAGCTTTGCTAGATTGCAAGAATTCTTTGAAGCCAGATGAGTGCATTATCCAGATGGATTTTGCCGAAAACTATGTCTGTGTTCCACTTGAAGAGGTCCAAAGCGCCTACTGGTGTCAGGATGGGGTGACACTTCACCCAATTGTCGTGTACTTCCGCAACGACGGGAATGAACTAGTTCATCAAAGTTTTGCAGCTGTGTCTGATGACAGAAATCACAACACTTCCACAATACTGGCAATACTCACCAAGCTCATGCCAAAGCTCAAAGAGCTGATACCCCATCTCCACAAGGTTCACTACTGGACCGACAGTCCTACATCGCAATATAGGAACAAAACAATGTTTTCGTTGGTGAGTGAGCATGCTGATATCTTCGACGGCATACATGCTCAATGGAACTATTTCGAGAGTGGCCACGGGAAGGGTCCGTGCGATGGGATCGGGGGTACCATCAAACGTCTTGCAGACACTGCAGTGAAGAGACGGGCAGCAGTTATCCAAGATGCCTACGACTTTTTCGCCTGGGCCTCACAAGAACGCCACGAATGCTCAGGTTCAAAGATCAACTTCTTCTTTGTAGCCAAGGGAGACTGTGCTGCAGGAAGTCTTCTCATTGCGGAGAGGTGGTCCAGTGTGAAAACCTTTCCTGGGACAATGCAGATGCACGCAGTGATTGGCCATGACAATGGAGTTCTTCTCAGAAAGTTGTCCTGCTACTGTCAAAGCTGCTATGGCAGTCGGGAAGAAGGCCAAGTTGAAACGATGTGCGAAGGGTGGAAACACAATCGTCTCCTTTATCGATCGACTACCATGTCAACAACAGGTGCTTCTGTTACACCACAGAGTCCAAGCAACACAAGCATGTCTGAAAATGATGAGTCCTCACCAACAACCAACGAAGCGTCCTCGGGTACATATGGTGTTGACGACTGGGTTGCTGCAGTTTATGATAAGCAGTGGTACATTGGCAAAGTCCTCAAATTTGACTCTTCTGATATTCATATTGACTTCATGGCAAAATGTTCTGGTACCCATACAGGGGGGAAATACAAATGGCCTGTAAAAAAAGATGCAATATGGGTGGCATGGGACAAAGTGTTGTGTCACATTACACCATGCTTTTGTGATACTTCTCAAAGAATTGTCACTTTATCTCCAGAGCAGAAAGCTCTGATCGAAGAAGCCTTCAAGGCCGTTGTCTGACTTCATAGATCTTTACTGGAATGATTCAAAAGGGGTTTTAATTTTTATGGGTTAATTGATTAATTGATTTTCATATAAATCATTGGCCATATGTTTATTGTAAGAGCTATAAGAAATTAATATCACACATGCAAAACTAGAGTTAGGCCTATGTGATTAAGTTGTAGGGATATCAGATTGATCTGCTTCCAGTCTTAGGGAATTAATATTCAAGCATAAATAATTGATATGTGAGTTATCTTCAACTCCCTATTATGTTCCTCATCATATCATGGGGGGTTCATTTCTTCTTGTTTTTCATCTTGTGTCTACTTACTGCAATCTCCCTTTTCCTCATTTCATCTCTCTCTTTCAACATTAGGTTTTATGGTTCATCCACAATTTCAAATCTTAAATGTTAGCTGAGTTAAAATAATTGTTTTACATTGTCAGATATTGAAGTTAAAATACGTTACTCTTTTTAAAATAATTTTATTACAAATTTTCGCTATGTAAACGTAATCAAAATTTGCTAACAGAAAATGGGGAATTGATATAAAAGTCATCGGGAAAATAAAGGTAACCACGTTTTGATGATCAATCACATTTCCATATGTTTGACGTATAGTTGATCTATAAGTGTTATAGTTTATTCACAATTTCAAATTGGTGTTATAGTTCTTTCACACTTTCAGTATTTCATACCTTGGTAAAGTTCAAAAAGACAAATTGTTAAATTTTAAAGTTGCAATTTCTTGGCACATTGGTGTTATATTTCATCCAAGCTAGCAGATTTTTAATGTTAGTTGTGGTAGGACAATTGTTTAGCATTGTCAGATATTAAAGTAACATACGTTACTATTTTCAAAGTAACTTTATTTCGGGAAATTATAAGATGGCAAATATAGCGATCTTAAACGCTTATATATAAGCGTCGAAATTTGTAGCCATCTCCTTGTATTAGTGTATATTATACGACGTGTCAAATTGTAGCGAACTAGTTCGCTATTTCCAGATCTCCTCTATATATATATACACGACGGGAAATTGTAGCGAACTAGTTCGCTATTTTCCAGATCTCCTGTATATACATACGATGGGAAATTGTAGCGAACTAGTTCGCTATTTTCCAGATCTCCTCTATATATATATACACGACGGGAAATTGTAGCGAACTAGTTCGCTATTTTCCAGATCTCCTGTATATACATACGATGGGAAATTGTAGCGAACTAGTTCGCTATTTTCCAGATCTCCTCTATATACATACGATGGGAAATTGTAGCGAACTAGTTCGCTATTTTCCAATTCTCCTCTATGTATACGATGGGAAATTGTAGCGAACTAGTTCGCTATTTTCCAGATCTCCTCTTAACGACGGGAAATTGTAGCGAACTAGTTCGCTATTTCCAAATCTGCTCTATATATATATATACGACGGGAAATTGTAGCGAACTAGTTCGCTATTTTCCAGATCTCCTGTATATACACGACGGGCGGAAATTGTAGCGAACTAGTTCGCTATTTTCCAGATCTCCTGTATATACACGACGGGCGGAAATGGTAGCGAACTAGTTCGCTATTTCCAGATCTCCTCGATATATACACCAGTGGGAATTGTAGCGAACTAGTTCGCTATTTCGGATCTCCTCGATTATAGACGAGGGGCAGGGGCGGATCCAGCTTTCGCCAATAGGGGGGGGGCCGAAAAATATTTTTATCAACGTTTTTCTCGATTGGCCGCTATAATCTGATTTTTTCGGTTTTTTAGGGGGTAGTCCTAACGAGAGACTGAAGTTTTAAGTATATGTTAATTTTATTATTATAAACAAGATAAGGTATCTCGTGTGGTCTTAATATATAATGCGAGCGCGAAGCGCGAGCTCAAATTCTTTGATATTTCATGTCCTTAGACCTGAAGATTCTGAAGATAATTATAATTATGAAAAAAGATAAGTATCCAACTAAACAACGCGAGCGCGAAGCGCGAGCCTAAATTTTATTCGCTACAATTTACCATCGTATGTATATACAGGAGATCTGGAAAATAGCGAACTAGTTCGCTACAATTTCCCGTCGTGTATATATATATAGAGGAGATCTGGAAAATAGCGAACTAGTTCGCTACAATTTCCCATCGTATACATAGAGGAGAATTGGAAAATAGCGAACTAGTTCGCTACAATTTCCCATCGTATGTATATAGAGGAGATCTGGAAAATAGCGAACTAGTTCGCTACAATTTCCCGTCGTTAAGAGGAGATCTGGAAAATAGCGAACTAGTTCGCTACAATTTCCCATCGTATGTATATATAGGAGATCTGGAAAATAGCGAACTAGTTCGCTACAATTTCCCGTCGTGTATATATATATAGAGGAGATCTGGAAAATAGCGAACTAGTTCGCTACAATTTCCCATCGTATGTATATACAGGAGATCTGGAAAATAGCGAACTAGTTCGCTACAATTTCCCGTCGTGTATATATATATAGAGGAGATCTGGAAAATAGCGAACTAGTTCGATACAATTTCCCATCGTATACATAGAGGAGATCTGGAAAATAGCGAACTAGTTCGCTACAATTTCCCGTCGTGTATATATATATAGAGGAGATCTGGAAAATAGCGAACTAGTTCGCTACAATTTCCCATCGTATGTATATACAGGAGATCTGGAAAATAGCGAACTAGTTCGCTACAATTTCCCGTCGTGTATATATATATAGAGGAGATCTGGAAAATAGCGAACTAGTTCGCTACAATTTCCCATCGTATACATAGAGGAGAATTGGAAAATAGCGAACTAGTTCGCTACAATTTCCCATCGTATGTATATAGAGGAGATCTGGAAAATAGCGAACTAGTTCGCTACAATTTCCCGTCGTTAAGAGGAGATCTGGAAAATAGCGAACTAGTTCGCTACAATTTCCCATCGTATGTATATACAGGAGATCTGGAAAATAGCGAACTAGTTCGCTACAATTTCCCGTCGTGTATATATATATAGAGGAGATCTGGAAATAGCGAACTAGTTCGCTACAATTTGACACGTCGTATAATATAGACTAATACAAGGAGATGGCTACAAATTTCGACGCTTATATATAAGCGTTGAAGATCGCTATATTTGCCATCTATAAAATACCGCTTTATTTCTACTTTTCACTCTTTTCATTTAATTAAAATTGCAAACAGAACGAGGGAGTTGATATAAATACCATTATCTGAAAACACAACTGACACCGCGTTTTGATTATCACTCACACTTCCACACGTCTGGCACTTTACATTTGAATATAAAATGCCCATATTCTGAGCACCGTGTAATCTAAATTTCCCGTGGATTAAAACCATTTTGTGATAATTAATAGTTGGGTCCATTTTGTTTCATGATATTATTTGAGAATGTAACCAATCAACTTTCAGTTATTTTCGTGCATACAATTCTAAAATCTAAACCTTCGTAGTTATTTTCAGATTTTTAGAACATGTAATTTACGTTACCTTTCATGAAACCTACGTTACCATATTTAATGAGACAATTACATATTACATGCTGCCTGCCCGTTCGTTGAATTTGATGAACATCCTGTAAACTTAATCATTACATGACTTTATAAATGTTTAAATCTTACCTTTATCTTTCAGATTTATTGTTCGAAGTAAAAAGATACGATTCGTGATTTTGACAGTCAAATTTCTTTATAGAAATTAATGTTTTCAAACTTCAATTCCCCTCGGTGGTTTTCGCAATCAAACTCAAGGGAAGTAATAGACCATTATCGTACAATTTTTGGCACCAAATTGATTATTTCAGAAGTGGCAAATTAGTTCTACTCAATAGAAATAGATTTCACCACGACTATTAAAGGTGTAATGCTCTGTAACGTAGGTTTCACACTGAATTATACATGTCATTACGAAAACGTGAAAATTTAGTCAATCAGCAAAATTCAAAAGCCAATAATCAACGGATATTAACTTGACAATACATGCATTCTTTTCATAATAAAATGATATGTGTTGAACAAAGTTTATTTTTCTGATTTGTTGAGTTTCCAATTGCGCCGAGATAGTGGTTTTGACCCTGTAGCAGTATCACAGCTGCCAATTTCCAGCTGCTGATTTCATTAACGAACGCTCATCGTCCAAGCTGCGGGAGAAACCCGGCCGGGTGACTTATCCATTCCCGCAATTCATGAAAGAAAAAGAACGAATCGAGCACAAAACGATGTCTACTTACTTCCTCCGTACTGCCAAAATGGAACCGTCTCATCCTTCTGGATTAGATGTGGACCTTTGAAACTGTATTTGTACTCAAATTTTTTGAAAGGAGGTTGTGCAGAACTGTAAAGAACTGCCAGAAAAAGCAATAACAAGGTTATAGAAATATTGGTGTACCCCGCCATATTGTACAGATACCATATGAATGAAACCATATATAAATATGGACCTCATTTGCATACATGGAAATTAAACGTAAAATTTACATTGTGTAGAGAACGACATAGAAATTCGTTTTGTCTTTTCATCAACTTTTGGCTATATTTTATTTCATTCATATCTAATACATGTGTAATACTGGAAATATTTCACAAAAGAGAGCTATATCTGAAAGCATATAATGTGCATATGACAACTTGGCTTTATTTGATTGGCTGTTCGAAGACTGTCGGAGTAAAGGTCTATGAATATTCAATTTTCAATGCTGACACGTGTATGCCCCACCCCACCCCCTTTTGTAAATTTTGGTCGACAGGACCTCACAAAAGAGGCGGGGGGGGGGGGGGAGGGGTAGAAACAGGTATACTGAAATAAATGTAAGTAGGATACATCATGAGAGAGAGAGAGAGGGATACATTGAGCTATAAAAGAGCCCGGTTATAGAGTTAGGGAGAAGAGTAAAGTATAACTTTGCTATTGTGGTAACTTTTATATGGTAACAGCTAGCTAGTCTATAAGAAGCCAATCAAAATTTCCGTAGTAGTTACAATAAGCACAAAGTTGCTATAATTCTAAAAGTCTTTGTAAAAATCGGACAGTTGTTTGTGGAATACAGCAGAACAATTTAAATCATTGTAAATTAAGGGGAACTAGCTAACCTAATTGGAAAGTTGTTTTAAAAGAAGTTTGAAAAGAGGTTTTAAAAAGAGAAAGGTAGAAAGGTGAAGGCTTGAAAAAAAGCACTGAGAAATAAGGCTTTGAAATTAAAACAGTAATGTAAAATTATAATCACTATATTGATCTTTATTGACCACATAAGTCATATCATTTTGATGTAGGGTAAGGACAAGCTTGATAAGCACAAGTCCTCAAGTTTATTCATCAAAATACTCTAGTTTTCTGAATTTTAAACACAACAGGAGCTAAATTGAACTGCGTATTGTTTGGCATTTCAAAACCGAAATTGAAACGAGTTGACAATTTTGATAAACTTTTTATTTACAGTGCATCCCAGAAATGATGAAACTGCATATGGGTTTCTCATTTATTTTTCCTGGCATGTTGTGTTAGAAAAACTACTTGTTTAAAACACTGTTTAAATGATTTTGCATTAACAATGTATTTTATCACTATTATTACATTCAAATTTGAATATGAAGTCATATTTGGTAATCAGAAACTGGTAAAGTTTTTTTGGGCAAGCACTGTTTTCTCCGGTCTTTCACTCTTGGTCTCATTCTTTCTCTTATCCCAATTTCTTTTTCCCACTCTCCTTACTTCCGGTCTCTTTGATCTACTTTGTCTCTATCTCTCTCCCTCCATCACTACCTGTCTTCTCCAACCTGGGTTGGATTGTTTCTAGTCATCCTCTAAATTCAATTACAAGAATTATTTTATATTTCAACAATAAAAAAAAAGAAATTTTTATCTTCAAATGTCCATGAATGGTTTAACAGCCCAAACATTCATAATCAATAAACTAGTTACAGAAATATGGACACTGACACATCAGCAACATGGAACGCCTTGGTTGAATTCGGTGGATGTATAAAAATCTCATTTATTCACAAAATTTATTTCAATTCAACAAAATTGAATATATGACACTTCCAATACCTACAAATATATATATACATCTTTCATTTCATAAGCCAACATGTAACTCACTGTGGACATATGATCCAATTTTCTTGTCAGCATTTAATGCATACATTTTAGGTTTGGCATGATATAAGACATTTGCACTGCTTGCGTTGAGATCTTACTTGTTCAAAATGTGTGGGTCCTGATTTCACATACATGTAGATAGTATTGAATGTGGTCTAAGACAATGGTTTATAAAAATACAAATTATGCTTCATATAGCATATATGTTGAGGAAAGGTCAAATAATGACTGCAAGCGTTTGCAACATAGTGCTAAATTCACCCTTGACTTGTTGGTATACTTCGAGTCCACTGTGTACAAAAAAAAATCAATTAACATACATAGTTGTCTCAACCATGGAAACAAGTATACATCTAGTGCCCTGTGACAAAAGTGTGCATTCATTACAGGAACTTCTAATTACACGTGTTAAATTTTTATGTGTAATTAATGGTTGAAATCTGCATAAAAACATGTTTTCAGACCACAGATTCAAAACCATCTTTGTGATATTGGGCCATAATATTTGCAATTTCTCAGAGTGCTGAAGGGGAATCCTACCATATAAGGTAAATTTGTTTGAATTACAACAAAAATATGGCCAGAAAAGTAAATTTGATATATCTTGAGTGAAAATACTACAGTAAAAAAAAAAAAAATATTAGACACTTTGTGATAATCCATTTCTAATTAGCCAGGTACTAAAATCCCTTTTTTAAAATTATTATTTCTAACACACCTTAAAAAACAGTGCAATTTCAATATGTACCCAAAATACAAAAATTTCAAATTTATTTCTTCCTCTGTAACTGCTCAGAAAAACAATGAACCATCTCAAATAACAAATACATCATTTCATGCAACTGGTAAATTACAGGCATTGTCGCATTGAAACTGTTGCATAATACATCATAGAGTTGCTAATTTGTAATAGTTGATCAAAGCCTCAACAAAATCATCATTTTATTTTCCAGTAAGAATTAGCTCAACTTTGTTATGTTGCTTTCATTTTCCACTTTCATTACAAAACTCCCTTCCAGTCACCATCCCAAGCTTGCACCATCAAATCAAATCAAGATTGATTCTTTCACTATAATCAGTTCACTGCATATGATAACAACAATACATTCCCACGTTGAGAAGTGATATGGAGCCAGGATTTCAATAAAGAGAGGGCAAAGAAAATGTGCCATTTCCTTTAAAAACTTCTAGACAAGCAAAGAAAGAAAGCTAGACAAATGATGCATGCAGTCAAAACTTATGCCTCAGCTATGTCAAGTATACTGTCAGATCAAGATACCGTATTATATTGCACATTTAACTTCTAAAATTCTCACAAATATTCATACGATAATTACTCTCATATGCATTAATGAAACAAGTTAAACAAGCACAACCGTTACGGAAAGAAGGTCTAATTGTCATGGATTCTGTATCATTACATTAAAAGAAAAATGTTCATCTAATCAAAATTAAAATTTGATGAAATCTTGCAATGAAAAATATAATGAAATCATATTCGGTAAGACATACATGTATTTAGTTGATAGAGATTAAGCATCTTAATCCCCCGTTTTTAACATCTCTAGAGCAATATTCAGATCAAACTTGCCAGAAATCATTAATGTTTCTTGCTAATGCAATATATATATGTGAATTTTACAGAATCTAATTGATGGCCCTTCCATCTTTTATTCAATAACAAATAATTGAATAATTATATTTAATTATATAATCATGTTTGCCCCATAACTCACATAATTATGAACACACATTTGTAAATCTTAAAAGTAAGAAAAATGGAAGACAAGTGGATTGATTTTTTTTTCACAAATACACAATGGATGGAACATTCATCAATACCCATTAATAGGAAAAAGAGTAAATGATTCATTACTAAAACAACTGTTATCATTATTTCAGAGTGCACACAAAACTTTTGAGATCCCAGCTTGAAGCTCATACTGTCTATATTTCATGGGTCGTGTCATATTTTTGACAATTTTACTCCTACAGAAAAGTCACTCTCCTTGCATGTCAAATTGAAAGAATTCACAATATTCCTCTACCAAAATTGAAGAGTATATAATATATGACAGTTTATCACAGAACAGATTTGGATTTTTAGTATAGATGTTAGAGCTATATAAGATTTAGAGTTAAATTAAGAAGGTCCGGGTTATAAAGTATGAAAATGCATCATGTCTTCAAATGAAGGAAAATTGTGTTGTTGTCACACTGAATATTAACAGACAGATGACAGATAAAGTACTGAATATGAAAAGCAAAATGTGCTGTATGAGTAGCCCCACCTGCATTACTGCTTACGTTTTTCCTCATATCTCTCTGCAGAACAAATGGAAATTTCTTTACATTTCATGGAATTAATTACACAGCAGTTAAAGTGGTAAATAAAAATCAAATCCAATAGGTGGTGAAATTTTTGAATTAAATAAAAGTCATATTTATATAATTGTTCAAGTTAATACGTATAATTTTTTAAGAGTGGGTAATAATTTTTTGACAATTACTTTGTTAGCACAATAAGATAGTAGCATTACAAGCAAAGTTAATTTTCATTCTTTTTATATTATTAATCATTATTTGGCCGCCGACCAGAGTTGTAAAAAATATATAACTTCCAAATCGAATAAAATATTCTGAATTATCATGAAATTTTCAGAATCAGAACAATTCTGATGAGCATTAACATGCTCTTTAAATCTGCAGTACTGTTTACAAGATCGGTACTCTACAAACACATCAAATATACTGTCTGGAATGCTTCAATCTCCACTAAGTGCACAGAACAATTGCATTTGATGCAACACATTCACATCTTTCAATCAATGCCATGCAACAAAATGAAAACGATCAAATAGTTGGAAGGATCAGTAAGATTTTCTCTTTTTCAATTTTATCCAGAATAAGTTTTGTCAACATTCAATAAAAAGGTACAACATCTGATCAACAACCCTTATCTCTGAAGGTATGTTAAAATTCCACCACTATTTATTTTAGTTTACATTTGTTTCCATTTGGGCAACATAAAAACTAACCACACACTGGCATGAGTAGATGGTGCTGTCAATTATGAATCCATCATATTCATCTATCAATGTTTCCTTAAAACAGTCTGAGAATCTGTCTCTAAAAGGTAGGCTCAAAGTCAATTTCTATTATGGAAAGCCAGCGGTGCCATCATTAAATATCGAGAAGGCAACTGCACTGGACCTTTGTGAACAAAAAGGAATATGGTGATTGGTAATATTAATGAGACATGCACCAAATTTTCTCGGGGGAGCCCAATGATGAGACACTTTTTTAGATTAATAATAATGGCACTGATGGCTGTCCATATTATTTTAGACACAAGAAGGTATTTAAATATGATTCCTACATACTAATTCATCTCTCTATTTATGTTGCACATAGTATTTGGTGTTGGTACATTCTAAGTCTGAATTCATGGCTACCTATGTGGAGCAGTCTTGTTTGATGAAGAGGTTGTTGGTCTTTTTGCTGTCAGCTTTCTGTCCTCTTCAATCTCTCTTTCTCTTTGTTGTTCTTTCTCCAGATTTTCTTTCATCTTTTGTTGTTGTAGCTTTAATGCTCTTTTCTGAAGGGTGAAAACATACATTGAATTTTCACAAATAAGTAATATTCAAAACTGAATATACTCTAGGCCATTTTTTTTCTTTTGACAGAAACAAAATTACTGTGCATACGATTTATTCATTCAAAATCAAATGCAAAAGGTCAGAATGTTTATATCCTTATGATTCCACAAATTTCACATTGGCTTGTAAGTAGAGAAAATTGGACATGAATCTGTACAGAAAGAAGGTGGGTGGGGTTAACCCACACTTTGGCTTAGACTTGATGTGAATTTCGGTCATAGCGTTATACATGTATATTGTGACATCACATCATGTACAGAGTGAAAGCACATTAATTCCCAGAGATATTATTTTTGACCAAAGAGTTCCAAAACCTCAAATAATCTTAAACTGTGGTATATTGAAACACTAATGGACAATGATGAAAGGCAGATGGGAAATAAATAATTATTGAACCTTATACAAACTGTTTCTGCAGAACCAAGGTTCAGTGCAGATACCATTTGAAGCAAGATCAGGTGTAAAGGA
Organism: Lytechinus pictus; assembly: GCF_037042905.1. NCBI lineage: Eukaryota > Metazoa > Echinodermata > Echinoidea > Temnopleuroida > Toxopneustidae > Lytechinus > Lytechinus pictus. The sequence continues at coordinate 25,863,195 of NC_087247.1, forward strand.
ATACTTTAACCAGTCCACTCAAGACATTCTTGTGTTCACTAAAAATTTATCTGCACTGCAAAAACTGTGGTGTTAATTTAACATCAGTCTGGAATATATATATGACCACACCAGAGAAGTGTTGAAACAACACCAGTTTAAAATTAAATCGATGCTGTTTTAACAATAATTGGTGTTGTATAAATGCCTATCTGAAATTTGTCCAAAACCAGACCGGTGTTGTTTTAACACTTCTCTGGTGTGGTCATATATAGATTCCGGACTGGTGTTAAATTAACACCACAGGTTTTGCAGTGTGAACAACCATATCCATTCATATAATTCTAATACTGCATTTCAAACAAAATATATTGGCACAATGGACCCATACATGTAAATTTTATTTTTCTATGTTTGATGATGTCACAGAACACACTGATGATTTTCTCCCTGAACACAGATACACACCTTTAACTTGTTAGACTTTTCATGTAATGATGTCATCTCTTTTTTGATGGCTGTCAACTTTCCTTGGTATACCTTGGCTTCAAGCATCTGTTTATCAGAAATCACAATCGATGGTAAGGTCTTGAATTTCTTAACATAACTAAATATCCACACTCAATTACACTTTACAAACAGTGTCCATGATAAGCTTTCTTTCAATAGATATATTGATTGCTGAAACAATAAGAATCCACACAAAAATCGATGAAGTACTTGTATAGTTTATGAAAATCAAAATAAAATGGACAGGGAATTGGTGGCTGGTTCATATTTTGCATGGATCGTCCCAGTCAGGAGCTCTCTAATTGAGGTAATCAGACTCAATGGTTATATGAATAGTTACAGCGCATTATTCAGATGGTGTTATTCAAAAGTCTGATATTCCAAATGATCAGGAGTAAGGTTTGTGAATCTGAAGATTTGTTATTCCGAAAATGAAATAAGGTTTGTTGACCCGAAGGTCTGTATGATTCATTAGTCATTTTCATACTAATTAACCTATATCATTTTTTACTAACAAACCTTATTTTCCTTTCATTCAGATAAATGAATCTTCAAAATATTGAACCTTTGGAATAATACCACAAATTTTCTGAACAAAACCCTTTTTCTTCATTGAACTAATAAACCATTTTTCTTTATCTTACTAATGAACATGTTGGTGTGCAATTTGCATATTTTGGAATAACAAACCTTTGAAGTATTCAAACCTTCAGTATAATGAAAGTCACCTACAAGAATTACTTACCATTTTAGTAAGATCATCAACTACTTTGTTCTCTGAAAACTTTCTGTTTTCTTGCTGGAGTGTTTCAATCAGTAGAACTTGGTTTCTCCTGTCAAATAAAGCAAAATAAAGATGTGTGCGTTATTGTTCCCTAAGAGAAATTTTCCCCTCTTATTTATAATGAAGTATGGCTTTAAACAGTGAGATAAATTGCAAGTTTAACACGGTCGTCAATGATAAGAATCAAACTAACCATATCTGTAAATTTATCTTGGATAATATTGTAATAATCAAACAACTCGAGATGGTGAACTTTGTTTAGAAAGACATTTAAAACTATTTCCCCCCCCCCCCTCCATACCAGCCTGGTAGCCTCCAAGGCACCAACACACAAGTCTGACGGACAGATTGTGTGATTAGCTTTCATTATTGATTGTCTTGATTATTAGATGTAATCAATTTATCACCTGCACATTTAATTGATAAGCTTTGAATTACTGAGCCTTGTTCATAGATAAGATAAAAAGTAATGGTATAGGGAAACCAAAATGTCAGTTTAAAGATATATATATATATATATATATATATTATTGACAGGTAGACTGTTAAGACAGTATTTCTTCATTTCATGCTCAAATTAGAAAATATATGATAAAGAAACTAAAAATGATGTTCATGTATACATATTTGGACAAACTGGTCATTAAAGCAGGTGTGACCGAACATGATATAAGATGTTACTCACGTAAGCTCTGAAAGTGATTCATCATGTTTCTGGAAGTGAGGGAGTATCGCATCCAACAACCCTTGAGTGAGATGATCAATACATGTGTCTGGGATTGGAAGAACTTCTGCCGCTGTGCTACCTTCTCCAACATCTGAAGCACACAGATAAAATCATGTTGTTTTATTTTAATACTAGTACATGTACATTGGTAGATTACTAAAACGCAATATTAATGAATGGCAATTTTTACTTTTATTTTCATTTACAGGCTAACTGTATAACTGGTCAAACAATTATTTCAATTACAGTTAAAGTCAACCATCAAATTATGTGAACAAAACAGTTCAAAGGTAATTAGGAATATTAGATTAGTTGTAAGTAAGTAGAAGATACATGTAAGATCAAATCTATCATGAAATATAACTCTTCTGTAAATTAGTTAACTGCACTGCTCTCTCTATTGCAAAGAAATATAGGCCTACATTTAGAATTAATTACCTGCCCCAATATTTTGGCAATTTGTTGTTAATCCTTGTTGGATACCTGTTTACATGAGAAAGCAAACAATATGTTCACCTTCCCTAAACAATAAGCTTCACATTGAAAGCAAATAATGTGTGATTTGATTTAAATGTGCCTTACCCTTTTAATACAAAAGGGTCACTAGAAGAGTTTTTTTTGTTCAAAACAATTACCTGCTATACAAAATAACTACAAACTGTATTAAAACTTGTAAACTATTGAAGGAAAACCCCTGAAAATATACAGAAATAGCTAGAATTAAAATTTGCATAAAGATACCTGTAGAATTCTGTTCTGCTGCATGCTTCACTTGGCTTTCTTTGGTTTCTTCTGATTCTGATTTCTTTTTAATGTCTATAGAAGGATCTTCTGAGACCGAGACAACTTCTTCTTTCTGGTTGGTTGAAGTTGCCATAGTTAGACTCTGGAGAGAAAAAACAATCAATAGAGTATGAGTGGTGTACTTCGAAGTTTTCAACATTCTTGTGAAATAAAGAGGAATATGTTCTTCTGACTAAAATTGTTCAAAATGTTCCTCATTTCAACAAAGTGAACTCAATGAAACATCTTTTTTCCTTTATATTCTGAAATGCATCGAGACATAGCTATATTATGTGATATGTGCTAACTTCCTATTATTATCCGTATCATACATCTGAGCAGGGCAACTTTAACACATTATTGCCTCCTTATGACTGTGATCATATGATTGGTCTATAATTTTCCAACTGTTTATCCAATATATTGCCCGCTCAGGAAAGTCAATGAGAAAATGCGTAGAAATGTGCAGTCGATAAGGCAGAGCCAACATCTGCATATTCTTCGCGTCCTATTGAACCGCGCAGTGCTATACGTCATAATGTTAATCACGTTGAGACAACGTACGCTAGATACTGCGTCCCAGGCCAGGGACACGTACGTCATTTCAATTATGTCACAATGGTAAAGTTCAGAGGGCCAGTCTGCTCAACATCACAAAATAGATTTCCATTCTTAAACTGTAAAATATCTAAATTTTCACAATTTTTGCTTTAGATGTCTGATTTAGATAATAATAAAAATATTTCTTTCGGGGAACATAAAATATATATTATTTTTATTTATATTTTATTGCGAATTGCGCACGACCCGTGGGCAATTATTTGCATTCACGATCACCATTTTGGATTCGGGGGTGAATTAATACATGTGTGGTACTGCAAATGGGCTTCAAATCACTGATTTTGAGACCTTTACAAGAAAGGACAAAGGGTGAGTCTGTGTCCGATAGTAAGTTTAGTCACTGTGGAGTAAGCTGAATGTATGTTTTGGTCATAATATGTTGCCTTTGTTAACATACAGTGCCACAATTTCTCACTGGTTTTTGAGAGCGAGTAAAAAGGAGTATTTGTCCCCCGATGCTTTGGATAGGTGGAGCGCAGAGTAGCGGTAGTGAAGTGTGGTGGAGCCTGTACGCCTGAGGTACGCTATCCCAACTACAGCTTCATTTCAACTGTGGCTGGTTTTAGTGTTGTCACAACACTAGGGCTGTTATTGATAACATCTTTATCGATAGTCCTGTCGATAATCGCTTGTTTTTGCCACTTTGCGATATCGATAACCTTTCTCTCTGTCGATAATACCCGCTAATATTATGTAGGGACACAGTGATTTTCCGCGGAATTCACAGAAACAGCCCTTTGAAAGTGGCTTTTCGAACAGAAAATCACAGAAAACATATTTTTCATCAAACTGCACAGAACAGCAACAGAAATTACTCCAAAATCTCAACAAAATATGTGCCACAAAACATGATACCACCCCCACTTTGCTATTATTATAGCGAAGTGGGGGTGAGATCATGACAATCTAAACATCGCGACTGCACTCAACTCCATTCGATTAAAACATCACATTTGCTGCCCTCTACATTCGAAGATGTACAGCATGATATCAAAATGGCGGATTGGCGAAAGACATTGACTTCGCAAAACAATGTAAAAAAGCCCCAAAATTATCGATAAAACTTCATCCAACCCTAAAAATATTATTTGCTAACATGAAAGTTGAGGATGTATTTATGCTTAATACCGTATGTCTGTGAAAAGATGCTAGGCCTATGTAGTCATTTACATCCAATGAACACAGATTTTAAAGCGTTCTTGGTACAGTGGCATAAAAAATGCATTTTTATTATGTTCTTTTGTCGATAGTTATCAAATTATCAATGAGTGATCAATGACAATGACAATGAATGATATCGACAGAGAATTTTCTCATTAATCTCAACGTCAGCGATAACATCCCTACACAACACCAACACCAGATTTCAATACCGTACTTGAAATCCCCAATGTCTCAGTCACTGCACTCAACACAACAAAAAGATTTAGTTTAGAACTTTTAAACGTGTACCGTAGGCGTAGTGCAATGCACAGCCCGAGTTCCAGCGACGCGCCATCGGGCACCACACAAAAACACCCCCGACAAGTCGGGCATTCGGAACCTTACGATCCGCTCTAAAGAGTTATGGTGACGGGCGATAAATTCAAGGTACAAATATTGCGAAATGAGGATTCATATCATCGTAAAATGCAATGACAATTAAAGGTACTCTTTACGGAAATTATAAGCGTCTTAATTATACTTACCTGGTAAATCGACGTCTACTTTTTTGCCATCTTCCTGATCTAAACTCAAGACAAGTCAGATTTTCGCAGAGGACAACCGGTTACGCTTACGGGGGTGGGGTGGCGGGGCGCCGGGGGTGGGGTGCGCGAAGGAGGCTTGTGGGGCGGGGCTCGGGGGGGGGGGAAAGCCTTTTGACGCGTTTTTTGTGTTTTAAAAACACATTTGCTCCAACAAAAGTGCTGTTATAGTTTGAAAATAAGCACATTAACTCCCAATTTTCAATTTCCACACCTCTTTGTAACTTACCTATAGACAATTAACCATGAAAAATAATTTGGTGAAAATGACATGGGTGTTGAATAAAGTGTAGCATATTGTAATTCTTAAATTCAAATATAACTTCAATTTTTTTTAGATATGTTTTTGTCGTCTTTCACACCTTATTTTCAAAATTGAAAGTGCTGATACTCTTTAAAGAGCAAATGAATGAGTGGATGCTGATTTCTGAACTATAATGCAAAAAGTTTGGTGAAATTTAGTAATAAACTCAATGTTGTGATCTCTGCGCCTCGGAAGTTTACTAGATAGATGGCGCATAATGAATGCTGTGTTTATTATCTTGTGGGGTCTAAAAACGCAAAAAAAAACTTATTGCGTATTTCTCAAGACCTCTCAAATAACTTCAAAGCTTGATAGCAAAAATCAAGAACATGAACCCATGTTAATTTTTGCATATTTGGAATATTTGGTGCTGCAGTAACACTGCAAAATTTGACATGGATTTCATTTTAACTGTGGAACACCCTTAAGAATTATTTGAAAAATAAAGTGATTTTTTTATGGCAATGTTAGGGTCAAATTCTTCTCTCTGTCATTCCTTGAGTTAAGTGTCCTCTTTTCACTCTCATTAATTTTTTCTTTATATTTTTTACAAATTAATTGCCCTTTTCTCAGTAAATACTCCTCTGTGACACAGCACATTTAGCCTTTTGAAATTCCTACCTATTGCAAATTGAAAGTAGGGCTTCTCATGCAATATTATAGGAGAGTGGCCTCTGCTTTCATCCCTCTTGAATTCGTTATCTAAAAAAATTGAGGGAAACTTAAAATAAGCTCTCTCGTGCATACACTATAGGCCTATATATGCTATGCTCTATATCGATAAATATATATATACATATATGTTTTTTCAAATTCTCAGTCCTACATGCCCCTTTTGAAGATTATTCAGCTTGTAACCCCCACATTGCTGACATCATGACCATCATCATCATCATCAACATCATCATCATCACCATCATCATCATCATCACCATCATCATAATCATCATCATCATAATCATCATCATCATCATAATCATCATCATCATCATCATAATCATCATCATCAACATCATCATCATCATCATCATCATCATCATCACCATCATCATAATCATCATCATCATCATCATCAACATTATGAAATTACTTATCTAACATAATCTCTATCACCCTCTCTTCTCTTCCTGTCTCTCTTTTTTTTTCTCTCTCTCCCTCTCTCATATAATCCCTATCACAATCCATCAAGCTTGATATCAAGATAAATAAAAAGAATGAAATAAATTTTACCATTAAATAATTTCATTGGTAAGTACAAACTATTTGTATAACTGAAATTAGGTAGAAGAGTTCACAGCATATATCATTAGCATATTAACAAAACCATGAAAATATTGTCATAAAAGACGGACAAAAATCTCATAAGAAGAATACTAATGTATTGACCATGATTGCAAACTTCATATTAACAAGATGATACAAAATTAAAATGTTATATGCACAGTTTCAAATGCTAGGAGTTGATTTCCAAATTGTTGGTATTATAAAATTAGATTACTTTGGTGACCTTTTCATAAATATAAAAGAAATGCTATACACGATATTGATATAATAATATCTATAAAAATCTATCAAAAATATCCAAGTCATAAAAACCCATATTTACAATTCACCAAAAATGCTACCAAAAGTCTTCTCCTAAAATTTATTCAGGACAATTGCCAATGATCAATAAACATGCCAGAAATTGTAATGATTTTGCACTTGGCCATTTAAACAAAAGTTTCAGTAACAGGAGATTAAACTGTCATTGATAGAGGGCTTTCATAAAATGGCCAAGATCAGAGCTATTGATTAGATGATTACCAGTAAGGATGAAGCTTTATATATAAAGTTGAATCTGTTTGTATAGTCTAGTCTTTGACTCCCACAATGGGCCCAGCAACATAAAACTTTAATCGACATATCATGGGACTAGTTTTAACGATTGATCATACACAACAATTAACGCAATCAATTGTAGAAATCAACCCTATGACCAATTGCTATTAGCTTTATGTTAATACAGGGCCATGATGTGTTGGGAACCACCTCCTATGATGATCACCATCTACTTGACATACATGTCATCATGCATGGGTATAATGATAATCTCTGATGACTGGATTCCAATACAAAGCATGATAATTTTTGCAATATTAGTACAGTTGAAAATGCATACATAAAATAAAATTTGATAATTTTTTGTGACCCAAATAGAACTATCTTGAGAAGACTTACCCTGTATGTTTACAGATTGATAACTAGAAACTACACCTTAACCCACAGAAGATCCTATTGAAAATACAGTATAGTAATGGTACGCTTTGCACACACACACACACAAAAAAGACTCTAAATTAAGCATCTATAAAAACAATATTTCAGGCTGCTATAAAGATGAAATTTCAGAGGTACATGTATTGACAACACTATGATGCTCAGGTTCATATAGCACATAAAATATAGGCCTACATACTTTGATTTACCAACTAGCATTCCCCGACTAACTTTAACACTCTCAAACCCAGAACACAATATTTGGTTCACTGAACCTGTATTGCTCTGTGCTTTTACAGTATTAACGTGAACCTACGAAGGCTAGATTGAACTGTAAATGGGTTTCATAATAGCATACATTCAGCCATATCACTATTAAAGTCGAAAGCCATCTACATACACTCAGTTTTCATTGAAATATATCACTAGTAATATTAACACATCTAAGGTACAAGTATCATGGATTTGGAATCTGAGATGAGGTAATAGTTATTCAGAAAAAAAAATTGAAAAAATTAAAATAATTTCTATATATACATCCACATGTATTATACACACAATTGCAAATGAAAGACAATAGACATAATATATCAGAAAGACTGTAAATATATAAATTAAACTAAGTTGTTAATTACCTACATGTAATATTGAACAGGTAAGACAATAAACGACAATTAAGTGGAACATACTCTGTCAGCATTTCACAAATAAGAATTTTCTTTGGTACTACAAATATACCTTACATCACAAATTCTTGCAATCATAATTGCACTTAAAAACAAACCAAACATAAAATACATTGATTGTGGGGGCTAATAACATATCAAATGTTCATTTATTTTACAAGAACGGAAAAAATACAACCTGCCAGAACAATGGTTTGGTCCCATCTGATGATTTAATAAAACTGGAAGACTAAGGGTTTGGCATAATTGACAATATTATGGTTTGACAAATTGATATCAACGTTAGTGGCAAAGATCAACTTTTGAACAATATATATTTTTTTTGTAAATTAAGGTATGATGAATAAAGTATCAGTTAACATGATTTTCACAATTCCACTCAAAGGATGTATAGCCCTATTTGCTGCATAAGGAATGTATGAAGCTAAAAATATCAACAAGGTTTTGTATCAATTTACAATAAACTGGAATTTTTTAAGAATTTGATTAGGACAACTCACTATTTAGTAAGTAAGTAACTTCATGGAGAATAACAAATGTCAAGCTAATCATACACCAAAACAAAGTAAATGTTATCATTGATAATCCTAAAAGGACCCTTTTCAAGTAATTTTGTATATTAATATTATGTTGAAAATTCTGCCGTTTTGAAAGACAACATCATTACATTTCAAATTGTAGAATTCAAATTTTGAGTTATATTCAATTTTGATTTCAAATTGTATAAATGCAAATACTAAATTAAATTTGAAAATAAAATTATCATATGAAATGAATAGACTCTCATGTCTTACGTACTTCTGTATTTATATGTCTTACATGTAATTGAGAAGTCAATGGGTATCAAACTCCCATACTGAGCAGCCTTTAGATATCTACCTACATCACACTTAAAAAAGAATATAGGTCAAACTCCATTGCTCATAAAAAAGTTAACAATATTGCATAATCTTTGTAGTGTTTTGTACATACCCTGTATATATGCACATTACACAAAATACATGGAACAAAAACAATATAGTTCTGATATTGAATTTGGAATGCCTTTGAAATTGAAAGAACATGGTTTAAATATTGCAAAAGCAGTTAGGCACTAGCTGGCAGTGATGTAACCCTTTAATCATTTTCAGAATGAAATCACTTACAATAACATGGAGGTGTTTCAAAGATATTAAGATTAACCGAAGTTGCACATATCATGCATGACAATGGCAAATGGATAGCAAAAGGTAAAAAAAAAAATTTAAATAAAAGAACAATATATATCATATTTTTTACATTGATGACAATGCAATACCATGCTGGCTTTGTCTGCCTAAGGCACTTCTTCGTATGATGTGTTTGTTTGGCTCAGATGAAGGGCACATAAGTCAAAATATGAACAGAAATTTGGTTGCTTTGTTGCTTCTTTCCCTTTTGTCATTGTGTTGCGACTATGGGGATAGTTGAGAGCGATCTTGATAAATCTTAAATTTGTCAAAAAATGCCCCATTGAGTCATTTATTTCAATGATATCAGAATACTTGTAGTAATTGCATACTCTTTTTTGACATATCTATTTAAGTTAGTAATTGCATATTCTAAGCTGTACACACACATTAAGAAACAGCTACATACATTACAAAAAGTAAGTATGGTGTATACATATGAAGAACAAGAAAAGTCAATAATACCATCCAGAAAACCCTGTGACAAACTTTACAGTACTGAAAAAATATAAGTATTTGTTCATCCCTTGCAAAATACATACACACATTTACACTTTTGATTTTGATTGCATATTTCATTATCATTAAGGAAGGGTTTGCAACAAATATACAAAAACATGGAAACTTGATATACAATATAAATCAAATATAGAATGTATATTTGGTTAGATCAGTTTGTTATTTTCAGTTCATTTTGAAATGAGTGAATCATCATTTCTTAATGTTTTGAAAAGTTGAGGAATTTTGAGCCATGAATGATGGTAACAACCTATTGCAAGGAGTACCCAATATTTCAGCCATTATACCCCTGCCAAATGAAGGGTATGTGTGTATAAGAATCGGCAGGTTTTCAGGTGGTTGGCCAGTCGGTCCATTTCAAATCTTGCGGCTTGAAATACTTCTTCATTTGTTATGCAAGGTCCATGAAATATGGCATACATGTGTTGGTCTTAAGATGAAGATATGCAAGGTAATCTATTTGAACAGCTTCAGCCTATTACTACAAGAAATCAGTAAAATGTTGCACATTAAATTACTTCCTCACTTCTTGAGCAATACTTATAAAATGCAGCGTGCACTTCACAGGGGAGGGGGTATTTATCACCCTGGGTGATATTTCTACTTACCATCCAGAGTGATATTTCTATTTCTAGTTTAATTCAGAACTCAAACGCTTACAGTATGGCACATGTCCTTGAGGTCTGCCTCTTCAGTGCTTGCTTTTTCCGATCCTTGATTTCCATGGCAACCACTTGACCAATCTGCGTAGTTCCTATTAGAGCGCCCTCTATAGCTGCGAGACAGGACAGGTTAGAGTAGATGTAGATGTCAAGAAGCTGGTTCCCGTTGCTACGTCGCCACAAACATACTTTCTGTATCAAATGATGGAAAGGTTCAAGAGGTCAAATTGAGTTGAATAAATCCAGAATTATAGGCCTACTTGTTTTGTTTAATTTTCTTCTGTATTCATCGTGCACAATTAAGAAAACAAAAATTAAATAAAAGTATCTTGCCTTCAATAGCAAATTAAAAAAAAAATCTTTTACAACTTTAAACGCAACTCTAAAAGAGATGAAAATGTAGAAGAATTTTGAAATCATTAAATTTCATCTAAAATCATACACGTTTATTATGTGGAGAAGAAACTATTATTTATTAAAGGTTTTTTTCTTCTTTTTTTGCTTTAAAAATTATTGCATCATATTTAATACTGAATCAATTTTAGATATACAGATAACATATTTTGTTTACAAAATGACAAAAATTGTGAAGTTGAGAAAATGCACTTATGTCAGTTTTGTTCAATATTTGTTTGCTACATGTAATATAACTGAAACACATTCAATTTCAGTGTATACATTATTGCATTTTATTTGGAGTAGGGTGATTTCTGGTCTTTCCTAATTTTTAGCTCCAACCAATTTTAGTTCCAATACACCACAGATGTTTTCAAGCAAACATTTACTTACCTTATCATTAGATGTTGTCGCAAGGTATTCATTGTCTTTGGTGAAACAAAGGTGCTGGACCGACTTGGCCTAAAAATTGTGGAAATTACAAATAAATCAAGAAAAAAGGGCTTAGTAATTAAAATTCTCGAAATTGATGGCCTAAAGATTTTAAGAGAAATAGCATATTCAGATTCATAAGGAGTTCCTTAATTTTGATTGGCTGAGAGGAACAGGTGTCTGACTGTTACTTTAGTAACTGTTGGGAAAAAAAGACTTTGTCAGATAAAACATCTAACAAGTCTTTCATGAAACTCTCCCCAGGAGTCTAATACACTATACCTATGGATCTTTTGGTAACTCTATAACATGCCCTCGATAACTGATCTATAAATGATAGATAAACTTAGCTAACATTTTCAGTTATTATATTGGATAATGAAGAAAATATGAAATGAAATAAACACATGTGCACTATAAGAATATTATCAAGTTCACTTATCATATTTTAATCAATGAACCATGGCATTAGTACAACACAATTCTTCCACATAACTTTCAATGGATCACTGTGATTTGGTGACAATCATAACAGATATTTTAGATTCATACCCTGATTTGCAAATCCACTCTGGTCATCTGAAGATCCCAGACAAGTGCGTTGGCACCTTCCATTCCACAGGCCACATGGCGCTCATCAGGACTAACTCCTAGACAATTGATAGGACTCTGGTTCCCTTCCAGCTTTACCAAATCACTGGATGAAGTCAGTTTCACATAGACAAGTCCTGCATCACTCGCTACCACCAGAATGTCCATCAAGGTAAGGCAGATGTTGGAGGTGTTGCCTTTAACATCAAGGTCAAACTGCCGCTGAGTCTTCAGAGATTGAATGTTTATTACCCGGACAGTATCATTTGCATACGCAACTGCTATGTATCGTTCATCTGGACGGACTGCTATGGAAGCAACTGCAATTTTGTCTCCTGGAAGGACATTCAAGACCTTCTTGTGTCTCAGATCTGCAATAACTACACATCCATCCGAGCATCCTACAATCGCAGTTTGGGCAGTGTCAGTTGCTGCAAAGCAGGTTACCCTGCTAGTTTCATCGTCTCTCATCTTTAAATGCACACTTTTCATAGCATCACTCTCCCAGATGCTAATCGTAGGTTTCTCCGGGAACTGCTGATGGACCACATACTGAAGATCTTTGGTTATTGCTGCCATGTCTTTCTTATCAATAAACTTGTGATGGTGTTGTGACAGGTATTGAGGTGAGATGTCCCATAACTTGATGTAAGGAGTGTTGAAGGATGCAGATGCAAGTTGGTTATTGTGCCGTTTGAGGAGAGAGATATCGCTTTGTTGACCATCTAAGACTTGAACCTTGGTCCCACTGATCAAGTCCCACACTATGATGATGTCATCATAACCTCCGGACACTAGAAGACTGCTTTCAGTCGCGACCTCAATGTTCTCGATGGACTCTTCATGACCTGAAACATACACAAGTTTACATTGTAACACAAGTACTAAGGATGCACTACTCGAGTAGTCTGAAAATCTTTGGTTTGTAGGGTCATTAATAAAAACAAATTCATGAAGATGAAATGCAAAAGATCAACTCCAATCCTCAAAGCACACATCCATTATATCTCAGACTAATCATATTGTTTCTACAAGTCTTACATTTCACTTAATAGCATCGACCCACAATTGAACATGTCTTCATTAGAGGTGATCCATTGGTTATTTACACTTCAAATACAACACCATTCGTGTGGTTAATTTACAACAAATATAACCCTTATCCTACTAGATTAAACATGGAAAAAATATATGCCCAGAATGAAAAAAACAAACAAGTGGAATGCCTCTGGCGGTCTCACCTGCATCACGCGATTCAATATAGCAGCAGTGCTGACTTTGAAAAACACCATTTAACTAATTATTCACAAAAAAACACCATTCATATAATGATACAATACTGTACGTTCATTGACATTGGACCTTGATCATGTGACCTAAAACTTGTCAGTGATACTTGATTACCCCTATATCCACATTTTATATACTATATCTATAAACTTTGAAAGTTATGACAGCAATCTAATAATTACCTCTAAAATGGCCAAAGTTCAATGACCTTAAATGACCTTTGACTTTAGTCATGTGACCTGAAACTTGCATGAGATGTTCAGTGATACTTGACGACACTTATGTCCAAGTTTTATGAACTAGACCAATATACTTACAGAGTTATGATGGTAAACAAATACCCCCAACATGGCCAATATCCATTGACCTTTGACCTTGGTCATGTGACCTGAAACTCGCACAGGATGTTCAGTGATACTTGATTACTCTTATGTCCAAGTTTCATGAGTCAGATCCATAAACTTTCAAAGTTATGATGGTAATTCAACAGATACCCCCAATTTGGCTTAAGTTCATTGACCTTTGACCTTGGTCATGTGACCTGAAATGCACACAGGATGTTCAGTGATACTTGATTACTCTTATGTCCAAGTTTTATGAACTAGACCAATATACTTTCAAAGTTATAATGGTAATTCAACAAATACCCCCAATTTGGCCAAAGTTCATTGACCCTTAATGACCATTGACCTTAATCATGTGACCTGAAACTTGCACAGGATGTTCAGTGATACTTGATTACTATTATGTCCAAGTTTCATGAATCAGATCCATAAACTATCAAAGTTATGATGGTAATTCAACAGATACCCCCAATTTGGTCAAAGTTCATTGACCCTAAATGACCTTTGACCTTGGTCATGTGACGTGAAACCCATGCAGGATGTTCAGTGATACTTGATTAACCTTATGTCCAAGTTTCATGAACTAGGTCCATATATTTTCTAAGTTATGATGACATTTCAAAAACTTAACCTTCGGTTAAGATTTGGTGTTGACGCCGCCGCCGGAAGAGCGGCGCCTATAGTCTCACTCTGCTATGCAGGTGAGACAAAAAACTAACATGATTCCTTTTTCATACAGCAATTGACAATGCTTTTATAAAGTGGTCTGTTATCTGGGCTCTTTCAGTCTGGATCAACTGCTTGATAAACATTTTGAATCCATTTCTTTGACTGTGTTGAGGTGGACCTACCTTGTAATGTGCTCTGTAAACACTTCTTCACATAGTCCCAGACGTAGATGTTATTATCAGCCGCTACTATCAACAAGCTCAAATCTTCTTTGATGCACAGACCGGCTACTGGCTTTTGTTCAAACACAGTTTCTGTCAAAGCCACAACTCCCTTCATATTCTTGTTCTCATCTGGTTGAATTAAGCACTACAGAGAAACAATGATAAATCAAGTCATTACCAATTGAAGATGAGATCAAATTGTCACATTATTTGGATCAAACATTCAGTGTAGAGATTTGAACATTATAATTTCTAACAAAATATGTAAGCATGATTTCTTAAAGTGTCATATAACATATAAGAATATATTTTGGTTATGCATTTTCTATAAAAGGACTTGAAGCTATTGATTTAGATTTCCAATCATTTCAAATTTAGTGTTACAAAATTCAGTGCCAACATAAGTCTCTCCATGTAGTAATCACAACTACTATATTAAAATTTATGATGTGAAAGCACCAAAATGAACGTATCAGCAAGCAGAATTATAATCAAGATATAAAGGATAGAGAGGTCTGTACAAGTTGGGATAAAAGAGGCAACTCACAAATGTTCCATCGACATATCCAATTGCTACATGTCCAAGCTCTGTATTCGTAATGCAGTTAACTTGACCTTCATGAGGGTGAAGGTCAAAGAGCAGTTCATAGGTCATCATGCTGTGAGTGAGGAAGTGACCATTCTGTGTTATGATGTGTAGGTACTGGTCATTTGAAGACAAACAAAGTCCCTTGATGTCACCACTGGGTACACTGATGGTGTGTTGCAGGGCACCAGATCGGATAAGGTATATCTGAAAATATCAAAACCATAACAAAATAATAAGTTACTGTGCCTAAATACTGAACAAACAATACATAGTGTTGTAGGCCACAAATTATCATATCTTCATCAAACTCGTTAAGAAATTCATATCAAGAAATGTAGTATCATGATGCAAATTACTTATGTCGGAAAGTGGAATTTTCATTTAGGTTGCTTAAGAAGAATGTGCCTAATTTGCATATTATTTTCGTACAGGTGTTTGGAATTCTCTTGATCGGCCGGATCACTGGATAGGGTTAGGATGATCGATGTATGTACACTCGAAAAATATAATTCTAGTTATTTTCTAATCCTTGTTATGTATTTTAAAGGATTTTAAGGATTTGTTTTCTCGTAATATTGAGTGAAAACAATATATATACTTATATCTTTTCATATTGGCTGTTTCAAAGTTAAATTTTTTGGGGTGGTTCCGTGACTCCACTGCTTGTTGGCATTTTACGTTAGGTAGATTATTGCACGTCCTGGTTCTGGTGCAGGTCGGACTGCAATCGAAGCAGGCCTGGGAAAGGGCTGATGTAAGTGTCGTTTTATCTTATTTTTGCATAGAATTACAGTAAAATGTAATTAATTTAATAACTAATAGTTTCTATACTATCGTGGACAAAATTTTGAGAAAAGAATGACTTGTTTTAAGATTGAATTTAGTCACTTTTACTTTCATGACTTTAGCAAAGCAAGTGTATCTCGGTCAGGTTCAAAGACGAGTTGTAACTTACAAATTATGAGGATATTTACTGGTTTACTTTTTGTGCTAGACATTGTTGGGAATAATGAATATAAGTAATACTTGATATTTGAAAGGTTAGGAATTTAGGATTACTTGTTGAATTGAAGAGAAAGTTTTAGTAGATTATTTAAAAGATAACATAGAGGGCGTTCTATAGTAAACATTGTATTTCAAGATGGCGGCGCCCATGGTAAGGTATGCTTCTAGCTGACCTCGTTTTATTATATGATGTGATGATTTCTGATTATGGTTCTGAACTAAGAAGTTAGATCTATGACTTCTTTGCTTACTGAACATACACATATTGTTTGTAGACTTAAATTACTCTTTTAATTGCAGTATCAGATGAGTAAACTGTAATAGAGAATGGTTGTGTTAAGCTCAATAGACAGAAATATGCAGCTTGACTCCGTTCGATACAAAGCTACTTGCTCTATTTCAAGTACTTAGGTCTCGATCAAAACTTTGGAATTAATGAACATAGTTTTTACTAACTGGATTATTTATTCTTGCAAAAGAAAACAGATATTTGTGAGTTGATATCATTACCAATGATTATCCACATTCAGGGAATTCTAAGCAATTTTATCATGAGTTGGAGTTATGATTATCTTATGGTTATGATTGTTGCTTTCTTTAATTATAGCTGGTCCGACTCATTTGATCCTCATCGAGATTTTGATAATGTAGAAGCTGCTACTCCTTTGTGGTATCCTGGGTGATGTAGGTGGTGTGTAACCACCAGTAGCCTCTGACTTTGGGTAGGCATTAATTACATGGACTCTTCTATTTCTGTGTATAAATTATTCATTTTAATAGAATATCGTGATGTATACAGTGTATGATGCATTCTTATGTCATCTGACTAAATATGAGTAATATGCTTATTACATCTACTAAATAGTTTTGAGAGCTACAACGATAATATTTACAAGCTGTTTTTGAGGAATGCATGTATTTTATCATTTCAGTAAATGATAGAGATGAATACACCCCACTTTCAATATCAATATTTTGCCATGTATTCAATATCTGCAGTCTATTATGTACATTGTGTGATGCAAGTGCTAATGACATGTTTTTGAAATGGTGTTATTGATAATCTTATTTCATTTCTGTCATTGCAGGGTTGTTGTTTTGTTACTCCTTTCATTTTGTTGGTTTTGGCAAACCTCAATAAAGTCGAAGAAGCTCAGATCTGGTGTCCCGTAGCATCTGTAAAGTTTGCTCCATTACGGTCTTAATTGGCTAACTCAACCCACCCCCCGACACTTACATAATGAATGTTTGGCAAATACACATTCAATAACAATGGTAACAAATTTGGGGTATTTAAATGCAAACTGAGTACTAATGGCTTCAAGTCCTCTACAAGGGGCATTGTAAAAATAATAATCATTACCTTACCAAAAAGCATTAGTACATTTAATAAAACACTATTCACAGAGAATACATATCTACACAGGGACTGGAGTGAATGAAGAGTGAGTTCTCACTACAAAGGGTAATAAGGAATGATTGGTGTAGTAAAAGTTATTGTTCTTTTATTGCACAATAAAAGATTGCATGATCATTGGCTGCCAAAATGCCAAAAAGGACATCCACAATTCATTCCCCACTGTAGTGTTACCCTTATATCCCCCTCGAATCACAAGTTTATCCACCCACACACAAAGAAAACATCTTTATTAAAAAATGTGTAGTCATTGAAACAGTTTTCTTTTTCAAACACATGCACACGTTGATATCAATATTAGCATTTTTAATTTATTTGATGCAAGATAAAAGGCAATGTAGACAAAATGCCTTGCTCAAGGGCCGTGCCGGGAATCAAACGCTGGACGTCAATGGTGCAGTCGGGCGTCTTAGACCACTCTACCATGGCACCTTACCAACATAATGTTGAGATAACTACTGAGCCACAGATAGTAATATAAGGATCATAAGAAGTATACTTCATTTTATACGCTCGTACCTTGACTTCCTTTGCTGCACCGAACAAAATGGTCTCAGAGCTCTCGGGCAAGATGATGCAAGTCTGGTGATCATCTCTCTTGCCTAGATCATCAGTCTTACTGTCAATGACAATCCTTGAAGAAGGATCACCACTCTGCATGTTCCACACCTGAATGGCTCTAGACTCCTTGATGTATCCCACAAACCATCGGTTGTCATGTGAGAAGGTCACATGACTCACAGGCTTGCCTATGTCATGAAAAGAAGAACAAATAAGTGAAATAACCACTGGTTTATGCAGCATACAAAATCTTTATTTGTCTGTATTTTACAGAAATACGTTTCTTCAAATATCACAAATTATTAAAGGTGGAAATTGCTCTTTCTCGTTCCACAAACTTGTCAGGTGGGTGTTTCATAAAGGTGTTTGTAAAGTTACGCACAACTGGAACAAGTTCTTAGGTGCTAAGTCAGCTATATAGGAATTGTCATGTACCGTATGCAAGGGTCATCAGTTGTGCGTAAATTCATTTATAACTTACAAACAGCTTTATGAAACACCCGTAAGGACTGTTGGCAGGCATGGACTACTGTTCAATACATTGAATGAATATCACTGACCTTGAATATCTTTCACAGAGTAGAGCAATTCATCTAAGCCTAGCTCCCAAATGTACACAGCTCCCTCTGTATCTGACGTTGCCAGATAGCGACCATCATCACTTATTGACAGATCACAGATGTCACCTGTAGAGGGATTAAAAGCAACAAATCAATTCCTCTTTTAAAACTTGATGACAGTATGGTTAGATATTTGAATAAATGAAAAAAACATCTTTATTGAACTTTTATTGTTCAACTAGTATAATTAAAAACAAAGAATTTTCTGTTACTAGAGATAAATCAAGCTGAGGAGTCCATAAAATATACTTCCCTGGGGAATCAGTGCACAGGCCTAACAGTAACATTAGCTAGACACTGCGCCTGAAAATCAATATAAGTTGGCAATGAATGTGCATGAGGAACAATTATGGAAAATAGACTCCTAAGAGTACTTGATGATAGATAAACAGGGCCTTCAAATACTTGAAATCATTCGGTACAATCCATTTCTAATAGTTATCAATGATGAATAAATTTATGGACTTGCGACCTGCCAAAACAGGAATTTGAAATGCAAATGTTCCCCATTGGTCAAGGACAGGGAAAATGTCTAGGCCCTACAACCAAACAGAACAAAATCCTACCATGATGCCCAATGAGAGTAGTGCGCATTGGTCCTCCAGGGGTAGGGAAGAAGCTCATCTGAGGAATGAGAAGAAGCTTGTTAGTATCCTGACACCATGTTCTACATCCCGCTATCACTCGACCAATCAAGTCAGGGTACTGTCCTTCAAAGTAGCTCAATCGTCCAAGAAGCTCGATGGCTACGGGCTGAGTGTTGTTCTTGAACTCTAGAGTAGGTTTGGCAAGTCTGGAGGAAATTAAATGATAAAGCTTGTTATTCCTTATCTTTTTTAGTGAAAACACCATTTCATATCATGCAATTTTATCTTACATACCAACATCCAAATGGCACTTTGAGTGGTTTGATAAAAACAACTCAGATAGGTGAAAAGAATGTAATATCTCAGGAATAATCAATACATGCCAAAGACACTACTGCAGATTTAGATCATGAAGAAACATTAATCATCAACGTATTCCCAATGAAACAAGAAAGAAAAACCTATTACACTGACATTTGCTACAGGATTTATTCCATTAAAGCTGTAGATATCAGTAGAAACTTAGAAAGTTTAAGTGGTAAAATTTGTGTCACAAGCCAAATCTTAATGAGAGACAAACTAATCAATTCTTTGATGTCTGACATGTAAATAATATTCAGTAATTGTGCTGTCCTACGTGTTACTTTTGGTAATTAATATTTATTGTAATCTTACCTGAGTGTGTCTTGTAGGAGTCCAAGCTGAGTACAAACCTCAGAGCCTAGGATGTTGGGATATGTGAGGGCCCAGGACAATTCCTCAATCACATACTGAGTTGAGTTGGCTAGCATGGATGTGAGGATGAACTCAAAGTTACCAAAAGTGCTCTGGGTTTGGAATAAGAAATCATGATAAAATATTGAAATGTAGTCTAGCAAATAGGTAATACAAAGAAATAATCAAATGAGCTTGTAGTACTCACAGAGAGATAGTAAACACCATTGCGAAGTGAACGAACTATAAACAAGTCAACAAACAGAACTACAAACAAGTCAACAAATGAAATATATGTATATAATGTTTGTTTGTTGGTATGTTAGGCAATATTTCAGCTGGTCAAGAAAAACCTTTGTTTAAAATGCATGCATAACAATGTGTTCATAAATAAGTCTACAGTGATAAATCAATTGAATGGTATGTCATTTGCAACCTTGGAAACTGAAAGTCTTATCTAATCATACCCTGTTAATGATTTGAAGCCTTAAAAGCATTGCTATGCAGACCTACCTCAACAAACCTTGGAATATCTTTGGCAAAGAGTAGACTGTATGGGAGCTCACTGATCTTCCTCTGGTTAAATTCCTTATCAAATCTGAGAGGCTGAGAGGCCACTTTACGATACGCTTGTAAGGTCTCATGTCTCTGTGTCAATACCAGGGTCTACATGCAGTAAAGACAATGAGATACGTGAAAGAAACCTTCAGGATATAGGTTGATGAGCGTCACAATGTAAATCTAGTAAATTCTAATGTATATTTGAGTTTCCAAATAAACTCAGTTGTTTATTAGCGACATTGGTGCATTACTCAGGTAAAGTATTACACATTCTTCTATATCTCATTCAATATTTGTTAAAACTAATTTGTATTCATCAATTGAGAAATGCATGCGATCTCTAACAACATTAACACAAGAAGGTTCTGCCAGTGCATCAATACCTCAAGTTTGATTACAATCAGAGTCACAGACGCAAGTTACTTTGTTAAAAGATAGTCCAATGAAACTTCC
Organism: Lytechinus pictus; assembly: GCF_037042905.1. Lineage (NCBI taxonomy): Eukaryota > Metazoa > Echinodermata > Echinoidea > Temnopleuroida > Toxopneustidae > Lytechinus > Lytechinus pictus. The sequence continues at coordinate 25,884,435 of NC_087247.1, forward strand.
ATATTTAAACTTAAATGACTTCGGACCTTGGCATCTGTTATACCAATGCATGAAGATGCCACATTGCATCTATGAACCAAGTATGGTTGTCATCGGAGCATCTGATAGTTATTTGTAACACGAGAGTCTGCCAGGCACACTATTTAATTTGTGACAGAAAATAGGAGGACAATAGTGAGACGGATGCAAATTGGATTCATTATGCTCGCCTTCACCAATGGTGAGCAAGACAGAAATGAATCATTTTTACAGCTTTCATGATGATTGGGAGTTAATCCACTTACCTTTGGCTTATCACTCCACCTAGCCTCAAAGAAATCAGCTAAAACCTGGTAACGTTGTCTTGCTATCTCAGGATCATTCAGATACCTGGCTTCAGCTGCTTCTTTAAATTGTCTAGCACACACAAAAATAAAAAAGAGTAAAGATAAAAGTAATTTCCAAAATGAATTTAAATAAGACTATGCCAGTACATCAGTTATCTTTCATATTTTCTCCTGATGTCATTACATAAATCATAACATAAGTCTTTATTTACTTTCTGATAACAACCATAACACCCCTATAAGTGTTTAATTTTGAATGGTTCATCCTAAAATTGCCAATAGTATAAGATATGGAATTGCATAATTTTGATTTAATTTTGAAGAAATCTTAAACTGGTAGCAGTCTTAGATCCTTCAGATTGCAAAGGAAACTCATTCTATCATTAATTTGAGCAATCTAAGACAATTTTGTTAATATTCAATATATTATATAGCACTTAATAATGTATACCATCTCTATATGCATTCAAGTTTTGGGATTCAGTCTTGTCTACACCTAAGGGGTACTCTATTCCATGGACAGGACTCCAGTTACAAGCTAGAACCTACAGTACCCTCATTGTCATATAATTAAATTTGTCATCCTACTGGGTACCTATTGAAACACTGCAAGGAAAGCAGAAACTGTAGAATAATGATTTACTCAACAATGCTTTTGAAGCAACACAATGTGGACCCTTGACCTTGAGGTTCAAAGTTCAAAGACTTACCCATCAAACCTTTATTCTGATATAGGAGAGGGGTGACACCTACCTGTGATAGAGGACCATGACAACCCTTCCATCAGCTTGTCTTTCAACAAGGTATTCCTCAAGCTCGTATTTAAGCCGTGTCCATAGCAGGGATGGAATGCGTACTGTGGTAGGATCCACAGGGGACCAGTACTGGTAAATCTCATCCAACACCTCATCATCGATAGACAGAATGTCTTCCAGTTCAGCATGGGATAATCCACTCCTACATGATATTCAAACAAAGCAATGTATAAACAGGGACTCGGTTTTATAATTATAAGGGGAGCAATAAAAAGCTCTCCTAGAACTATTAAGGAGAGCGGTAGAGGAGCACTTCAAAAAGCTCTTCTTCAACATACAAGGGGAGCTTTTTGCCCAATTAACAAAATGGATGGAGGAAATGTATGTACTATAAAATTACAATCAACAACCAAAGGAAGTATTTATAATTGTTTTACAATGTATTGTAATTAGATTGTGTGTTGTAAAACCTGTTTTAGTTAGGTTTTGACTTTGGCTAAAAGTTAAGTCACTGACAATTTTTTTTTTTTTTCGGGGGCTCCATTTTAATTTTTTTGTCAAATTTCGGGGGCTCTTTTTAAATGCTACTTTTTTGTATTTTGAGGAATACCTGTTCACTTATTAAGGAATTATTACTTTTTGTTTAATATTGTATGATTTTTAAAGTTATTTATCATGTTTAGAATCTTGGATGTGGGTGTGTGTGGATGGGTGGGTGTGTGTGGGTGTGTGTGACTGTGAGTTGGACTTGGATATAAATGAATTCAATATCTAATTTCTACTCCATTTATTCCAGTACAATACCCTAGTCAGCCATGTACATGTAATAAAGGCCCACTTACCCTAACTTTTCCTGAAGTTCTTTGAAAACGCAGATCTCCATGAAAATTTAATTTCTCTATGGGGGAGTTTAAATTTGGTGAGAATGTATTCATTAAGAACTTAAATATACATGACAATGAAGAAATCATCAAACTTTATTGGCAGTTTTGAATAATATTCCTGAAATGTAAACTCTGTCTGAAACAGAAAATCACCATCATTGAGGCCTTTACTGAGCGAATTGTCCCCCAGAGCTCTGGCAGAGAGACAGAGCTCCAACTGGCTAGCTAGTAAAAGCGCCAATGCGTGAGCCTGCCGCCGTCCTTGTAAAAAAGATGGAGCTTTGTTTGATGATTTATTGTCTGATATAATACCTCATCCCCTAGAAAAAGAAAACAAATGATTTTTTAGTTATAATTGATAAATTAGATAACTTATTTTGGAAGTTAATAAGCCGTTTTGAAAAGCAAAGCCGAATGACAACTCACCAATGCTAGGTTACTAGACTCTGGGATTTATTTCCTGTGTAATTCGAATTATTTTATCACAGAATTGTGATATCTGTAGGGGAACATGTGCATTCGAAATGGCACACGGTGGTAGTCACAATGGACCCCTATACATGCAACTCTTTCCCGACCGTTGCATTGATTTTTTTTTCCATACCTGGTACCATGTGTATGGAAATACGTGGTACAGAAAAAATAACGCAACTTCGGAATTTGAAACTGCGCTACTCGCTACTTTTAAGGCTTATTCGTGATTTTGAGTGTGGATTTTGGATGGTTTTTAAATGGTAAGCGGAGCTCGAGCATATGGCACTAGTGGGCCGTTGAGTTGTTATCACTCGGCAATAATTTCGGGGGCGACATTCAGATTTTATGTCGCCCCCGAAAGCATGATTTTGGGTGATTTCGAGGGCGACTTTAGGCATTTTCGCACAGGTCAGCTATCGCGAGGCGCGCTATTAATCGCGCTACCAAAAATGGATTAAGGCGCGCATGTAGCGCGCGATCGCTCTCGCGCGCCTTAAAATCGAGTCCCTGTATAAAGGTTGATGCTTGATGGGAGATTCATCAATAACTTTCAACTAAATTAGCCAGCACATCATATTCTACCAGTATATCATGTGTTCATATGCATGAAGATAACGAGAATAAAATGCAACTTGTTCATATATCACTTCAGACAATGCTTAATCTTAAAACTGCTAATTCCTTAAAGAAAAATCAGATGACTGCCATATTATATGGCATCTACTATGATAATTTACAATTCAATGTCAGCTAATGAAATAAAAAAGGTACACTAGTATGGCAATGCATCAATTTGAGAACTAGAAAAATCAGAAAGATGAAAAAAAAAACATGTGAATGCTTTTCCTAAATACTGACCTTGCAGCAGTAATGTAACCAAGTGCATGGGACACCAGCTTATAGCCAAACTGCCTCTCAAGTCTCTCAAAGAGTTTCCAGATAGCTTCCCTGACAGTGACAGCCAAGTCCTCTTCCTTGACCTTAGTATAAGACTCCCATCGACGTGCCTCTTCAAACAGGAGCTTCAAGAAGAGAGGCTGGGGACATTTCAGGAATGCTAGACAGAGAAGTGCAAAGATGTGTTGATAATAGATGAGTAAATAAGTAATTCCAATCTTGTAAAATATGAATATGAATATCTTGCCGAAGAACAATACTAGTGTCTTGGTATCAGTTGAACCCTCAAACTTACAGACTTATCCACTACACCATAACAGTGTTCCAGGATTTTATATCATAAACACTTCATTCCAAGAGATGGAATGATTAAAAAAAAACATTTGTCAATGATTAAATATAGGTAATACATTTTGATTGTCACATTCAAGTCCAGATAGGTAGATGGGTATGCTACTTTCATGTCAGAAAGGTTGTGGCTTTCATTGTTTGTCACTGCTTCTGCCTCATCTGCTAACATAAACCAATTTTAAATTAACTATATATCTGTTGCAATCTATTAACCTACCTGACCATTGGCCTTCCATGCTTCTTGAACTCTTAATATAACTATGTGGCATCGCATCTCTCTTGACAATAACAACTATCTAACTGATGCAATCTAGATCTGGCCTTTGGGTTTTCAATGCTTTCCTGGACCTTTTATTTGATTCAGTGAAATTTCAAATAATCTGGAAATTATACACATGCTAGCTCAAAATATCAATCTCATTGATCATGCAAAATACCAAGATCTGACAAGATAGAGACAGCAAAGAGAGAAGCTGCAAAAGAAACTCCACCTTTCTTGAGGATATTTTTCTGTTCTTCCGTCACTGCTCTCCCAATACCCTGCATCCATGTGTGCATGATCTCATCTCCAGTTCCTTCTGAGAGGGCTTCCACAGACAAGAAACATTCTTCATTACCCAGGAGCTGTCTCAGCTTGGGAAGAATGCCATACATGTCAGGAAGAGTAGACACCACTACACTGACTTTTGGAGGAAGGTTTCTTGGTAGCCATAGACATCTGAGTTGTATAGAAAAAAAAGGTGATTATTACAACAAAATATAATTGCATGAATAATATCAACAAGAAATATATTTGGCCTTAGCATACAAATAGTGTATTTTTCAATGCATGAATTGGTGGCAAATGCATGGGTTTCACAGCAACTGCATTAATTGACTGATGCTAGAAGCTGAAGAGTTTGTATTTCTTTAAGATAAGCATAAGGTATATGAAATAATATGTAAAAGAACATTATATCAAGAAGCAAAGCTGTGTATTACATGCAAACATCTAATAACTAATCATTACTAGATAATATTACAAAGTGAAATAATTGACGTGAAAGGGAATATACCTACTATCACCACACAATTTCATCATTTTTAAAATCTTGCTCAAGTGATTATAGAAGCAAAATAAAATGTTTCAAAAAAAAAGATGATGGCAATACTGCCCAACTTTGGCAAAAGGAAGCAAGTGACACATCAAATAATCGTTCTATGGAAAGATATTGAAGAAAATATGCTGTCAAATGCATTGACGCTTATTAGTCCGGGTTATAATTGAGCAAGGTGCCACACGGAAAAGGAGAAATTTTCATACAGTGCTTCTAGACCAGTTTTTTACGCTGAATATGAATATATGAGGTAACCAGGCTGTATCCTGAAAATTAACCCGTGAGGGCGCTTTTTTCAAAATGGCCGCCAAATTTTCAGAACATTTGAATTTTCGTACATAGATTTTGACATACACATTCCATTGCCACAAAATTAGTGTCATATGAAAGACAAATAAATTCCCTACAATTCGGTACTATTTATAGGTGATAAGTAGGTTATTTGGCTGAGATTTTTAGTAGAAAACTGCATTTTTCGTCATTTTTCCCAAAAATTGTAAATTTTGCAAATACATGATTTTATATAATTCTAAAAAAAATGAATCAATTACCTTGAAATGTTCCAGAAAACTTTATTGATATACTATTATCATGTGGATGAAATTCCAACTCTGTATCATTCTTCTTAGCAAATTTATAAGGTATCAAACTTGAATACTTCAATTTCAGAAATTTCGCTTTTTGTATGCATTTCCATAGACTAATACGTATAACATGTACATGTATAATATGTATAGTTTGATAAAATTTAAATGCAATTATCTCCGCTTTTTAACCACTTGGAGAGTTAAGAGTAGGCTTTTCTCTATCAGCTACATAAAAAAAATGTTGGCACATCAAGGCCTGACCCTCTCACGGGTTAGGGGTGTTGAAGACACCCCCCCCCCTTGCCCTTGGCTATATCATGTTGTTGTATATTGCCCCTTTGTTGGAAAAATCACTGTTTTTTGGAGCACCCATTGAAGCAAAAACAGGCATTTCTACTATACAGTACAGCCACTTTGATTGCTTTGAAACCACCTGGAGAGGAAAGAGTAGGCTTTGTTCTACCAGCTACATTCAAAGAAGTGGCACATCAAAGCCTACCCCTCTCGGGGGGGGGGGGGTGGGGAGGGCTTTTGCTTAATATTGCCAATTTATTCGAAAATTCACAATTTTGGACCCAACATTGAGGCCAAAAAGCGTTTGTGCTTTGTTATACACCCCATTTTATTGATTTGAAACCACTTAGAGAGAAAAGAGTAGAGTTTGTTCTACCAGCTACATATAAATAAGCGCTGGCACATCGAAACCTAGCCCTCTCAGGGGCTGTCTAAGTCACCCCCCCCCTATATCATGTATATTGCCGATGTATTGGATATTTTCACCATTTTGGATCACCCATTGAGGCAAAAGCGCGTTTCTACTATAGTACAGCCAATTTTCTTTTCTTGCAATGACTTAGAGAAGAGTAGGCTTTGCTCTATCAGCTACATATCAAGAAGTGTTGGCAAATCAAAGCCTATATCCCCTTCGGAATGTTCAGGGGGCTGTAGAATTTACCCCACCAATTTTCGGTAATTGACTATTTGTTGAAATGTCGCCATTTTGGAGCCCCCATTGAAGCAAAAAGGCGTCTCTGATATATAATTCTGCCACTTTATTGCCTTGAACCCACTTAGAGAGGAAAGAGTAGGCTTTGCTCTATTAGCTACATATAAAGAAGTGTTGGCAAATTGAAGCCTATCTCCTTCTGGCGGCTGTAGAAGTTACCCACTAATATTCGGTATTTGGCTATTTGTTGAAATGTCGCCATTTTGGAGCCCCCATTGAAGCAAAAAGGCGTCTCTGATATATAATTCTGCCACTTTTATTGCCTTGAAACCACTTAGAGAGGAAAGAATAGGCTTTGCTCTATCAGCTACATAATTTTGTGCTGGCAAATAAAAGTCTACCCCCTTCTGGGGGCTGTCGAAATCACCCCCCTCACCCTTTGCGTTATTGCCTATTTATTGGAAATTCACAATTTTTGAGCCCCCATTGAGGTAAAAAGGCATCTCTGATATATAGTTCTGCCACTTTTACTGCCTTGAAACCAATTAAGGAGGAAAGAATATGTTTTGCTGTATAAAGAAGTGCTGGCACATTGAATCTTACCCATCTGGGTGGCTGTCAAATCACCCCACCCCTCTTGCATTATTGCCTAATTATTTGAAAATTCACAATTTTTGAGCCCCCATTGAGGCGATATGCACTTCTGCTGTATATATAAAACACCCTATTTCATTTTCTTGAAACCACTTGGAGAGGAAAGAGTAGGTTCCCCTCTTTCAGCTATATATAACGAATTGCTGCCTGACCCACTTCAGGGGACTATAGATGTTACCCCACCTTTTTAAGATTTTTGCCAATTCATTGGAAAACTCGCCATTTTGGAGCCCCCATTGAGGCAAAAAAGTGTTTCTGGTATATAGTAGAGCCACTTCTTTATATGTAGCTGTGAGAGGAAAGCCTACTCTTTCCTCTCCAAGTAGTTTCAAGGCGGTTATAGTGGCAGAACTATATATCAGAACCGCCTTTTTGCCTCAATGGGGGCTCCAAAATGGTAAATTTTCCAATAAATAAGCAATAATGAAAAAGGGATGGGGTGATTTCAACAGCCCTCTGATGGGGATAGACTATTATTTGCGAGCATGTCTTTATATGTAGCTGTTAAAGCAAAGCCTAATCTTTTTCTCTCCAAGTGTTTTCAAGGGTGAAAAAAGGCAGAAACATAATCAGAAATTACTTTCTGCCTAAATGGGGGCTCCAAAATGGTGAATTTTCCAATAAATAGGCAATAATGCAAAAGGGATGGGGTGATTCAACAGCCTCCCGGAGGGGGTAGGCTTTGCCAGCACTTCTTTATATGTGGCTGATAAAGAAAAACCTATTCTTTCCTCCCTAAATGATTTCAAGGCATGTTAAAATGGCAGAACTATATATCAGAAACGCCTTTTTGCCTAAATGGGGGCTTCAAAATGGTGAATTTTTCAATAAATATGCTATAATGCAAAAGGGATGGGGTGATTTCAACAGCATCCCGGAGGGGGTAGACTTTTCTTTGCCAGCACTTGTTTATATGCAGCTGATAGAGCAAAGCCTACTCTTTCTTCTCCAAGTCATTGCAAGGCAATGAAATTGGCTGTACTATATAGTACAAACGCACTTTTGCCTCAATGGGTGATTCAAAATGGTGTAATTTCCAGTAAATAGGCAATATACATGATAATAGAGGGGGAGGGGTCGACTTAGACAGCCCCTGAGAGGGATAGGTTTCGATGTGCCAGCGTTTCTTAATAATATGTAGCTGATAGAGCAAAGCCTACGCTTTTCTCTCCAAGTAACTGCAAGAAAATAAAATTGGCTGTATGATATAGAAACGCCCTTATACCACAATGGGTGATCCAAAATGGTGAAATATCCAATAAATAGGCAATATACATGATATAGAGGAGGGGATGACTTAGACAGCCCCTGAGAGGGCTAGGGTTCGATGTGCTAGCGCTTATTCATATAGCTGGTAGAACGAACTCTACTCTCTCAAATCAATAAAATACTATAAAGCACAAACACTCTTTTGCCTCAATGTTGGGTCCAAAATGGTGAATTTCCAAATAAATTGGCAATAAGCAAAAGGGGGAGGGGTGATTTCCCCAGCGCCCCCCCCCCCCCCGAGAGGGGTTGGCTTCGATGTACGTGCCACTTCTTTTTATGTAGCTGGTAGAACAAACATGACAAAGCTTACTCTTTTCCTCTCCAAGTGGTTATAAAGTAATTAAAGTGGCTGTACTGTATAGCATAAATGCCTTTTGCCTAAATGGGTGCTTAAAAAAATAGTGATTTTCCAATAAAGGGGCAATATACAACAATATGATATAGCCAAAGGGGGTGGGGGGGGGGGGGCTTTGACACCCCCACCCCATGATAGTGTTAGGCCTCATTTGTGCCAACATTTTGTTTTATGTAGCTATAGAAAAAAGCCTATACTCTTAACTCTCCAAGTGGTTAAAAAGCGGAGATAATTGCATTCAAATTTTATTAAACTATACATTATACATATCATACATGTACATGTTATACGTATTAGTCTATGGAAATGCATACAAAAAGCGACATTTCTGAAATTGAAGTATTCAAGTTTGATGCCTTATAAATTTGATAAAAAGACTGATACAGAGTTGGAATTTCATCCACATGATAATAGTATATCAATAAAGTTTTCTGGAACATTTCAAGGTGATTGATTCATTTTTCTTAGAATTATGTAAAATCATGTATTTGCAAAATTTACAATTTTTGGGAAAAAATGACAAAAAATGCAGTTTTCTACTAAAAATCTCAGCCAAATGACCTACTTATCACCCATAAATAGTACCAAATTGTAGGGAATTTATTTGTCTTTCAAATGACACTAATTTTGTGGCAATGGAATGTGTATGTCAAAATCTATGTACGAAAATTCAAATGTTCTGAAAATTTGGCGGCCATTTTGAAAAAAGCGCCCTCACGGGTTAATTTTCAGGATACAGCCTGGTTACCTCATATATTCATATTCAGCGTAAAAAACTGGTCTAGAAGCACTGTATGAAAATTTCTCCTTTTCCGTGTGGCACCTTGCTCAATTATAACCCGGACTATATGTAAATGACGAACAAACATTGCTCATTTACAACAAATCATACTTTTGTAACTTGCTTCCTTTTGCCAAAGTACGGCAGAATAGCTTATGTATTCATAGGAAGAAAAAAAACAAATGATTGTGTGATCACAAGTACATTCGAGAAAAAATTGTTTACCTATGAGCGCTATGGGCACTTTCAAGCTGATCTAGAGAATCAAGCATGATGATCAGGTGCCTGTCACAGGTAGAGGAGACTTTCTCCAAAAGCGAATGAAAATATGGGAAAAGTTCCTTTGGCCTCCTCTCAATAAGTTCGCTGCTGTCATAGATTTGATAAGCAGCGCATATCTGCTTTGCTATGGACAGGATGACATTGATGATTGTTGAGCTTTGAGAGGTAGTACCAAGAAACCTGGACACCACCACACAAGGATGTCCAAGATGCTTCTGAGCATTCTCCTGTACCATAGCCATGATGGATGTCTTCCCGCTTCCGGATGGACCGTGGATCGCAATGGGCTTCCTGAACTTCTCATCTTTGATTTTCTCGAAGATGGCATGGATGATGTCCTCACAGCCGTGAAAGTTGATGCACTTGGAACGGCAGAATTCAGCATGGTTACAGACTTCTATGAAAAGTTCATCTTTACTTAGTTCGTAGTGGGTGTACTTTGTCTTGGCATTCTTGATGAGGTTGATGGTATTGTTTGTTACAGCATTAGAGAACTGATCAAGGTAGGTTCTATGATCTGAACGAGAGGGGTCAACACCCTTGGGAGACCACTTCACATTGAACTGGTGAATGTTCTGCTCATTCAAGCGTTTTGTTGCATATTGGTCTTTGAGATCTCCTAGAAGTTCCTTAGCATCCCCCTGCACCCTGTTCTCACTATCTAAATCACAGAACCTGAAAATGAAAAATATCCAACAATCAGAACTAGCAACATCTAATATCCTGTGAGGGTTAACAATATGTTAAATATAAAACCTAATATAAAATGTTCTTATAGAACTGCTGTTATAATAGCTTTTGCTGTTTCATGTTCTATTCAAATTAGACTGACTTTTTCTACACAATACCCACATAATATGAATTGTCAGAGCATGATATACAGGTATAAAATAAAATACAACAGAAACATAATAATCATAAATGTAATATTCCACTTTTATAATGCACTTCATACACTGACACAAAGTCTCTTAGTGCTTTGAAGATATATCATTACCCAGGTCATCTGGTGTTGGCTTGCCTACACACATTTTATGCACTTTCTTTCCTCCCTGGGGAACATTCTAACAAAAGTTTCCAAACACAATTGCTAGACATATTGCATACAGGCTTTCGCATTCTACCAGGTACCCATTTAATACCTGGGTGAATAGTGGCAAAGTATGGATGCTAGGATGCTAGGCTGCGGTGGGATGTGAACACATGACCCTCTGATTACAAGGCGAGAGTCAGAACCACTCCCCAAGCAATGCTTCTCCTACTTACTTGCTGGTATTTGTTTTTCCAAGATGCTCCTCCAGATCTGTGATTGTTCTCAATACCCCTACACAGTGATCATCAGGATTCTTGGAATCAAGTGCCTCTCTCACTTCTTGTTCAGTCACTGCAAATGAAAGGGGAATTGTGTTATGCTTTGCAATCAATTTACACTGTATAGTTGGTACATGTGATTGTCCAAAGTCGAACATTGCCATCATCAAGCTAGGGTGTGCACGTATCAGGATTGCTCACTTGGTAGTTATGTGCTCTACTACCAACAGCCCTAATAATATAGAGCATTTTTAAGAAACTATTACACCACACCATGCATTCCTTAAAACACTCAGTGATTTAGCATCCAATTTCCATGCATAAAAAAGAGAAATGCCAAGCAATTTGATGCTACATGTTATGCCTTTTCATCTGAATGCAACTTTGCTCTTAAAGGTCAAGTCCACCCCAGAAAAATGCTGATTTGAATAGAGAAAAATCAAACAAGCATAAAGCTGAAAATTTCATCAAACTCTGATGTAAAATATAAAATGTAAAACATGTGCATATATCTGTTTTGTGAAATTAAGCGAAACTTCAAAATATCATAACTTTTTTACTTTAAATCTCATTTTGATGAAATTTTCAGTGTTATGCTTGTTGGATTTTTCTCTTTTTATTCCAATCAACTGTTAGTTGGGGTGGACTTGTCCTTTAAAGTTTTACTTTACCTGACATAAAAAATGTTTGCTTCTCAGCCTCAGTGATCTGTCCAGCCTTCCCGGCATCGGAAGCTGCTCTCCTGAGTATACTGACGAGCTGATCGGAGATGGTTGACCACTGCTTCCTGACCTGCTCCATGATCGGTTGAAGAACATAGACGGGAGGAACTGTGTTATCATCCCGTAGATACCACGATGAGAGAAGATTGATGTGATCCCCATTGGTGACATGTTCACTGAGAATACCATACATGCTAGCAGGTATAGTGGCTGGTATGGGACGATAGCCATAACGCTGACCAAGGATGAACTACAAGTACAAGAGACGTGTATTACAATGAAAAAATCAATAAAATGAATTCATGGCATAAAAGGAGGTTGATTTCAATACAAAAGGATATCAAAATGTGACTTTTATATGTATATTTGGATTGCAATAATACAACGATGGGGAAAATTTGAAGTAAATTTTTTCTTAATTCATACATCTTGTGATTTAGTTCTATTACATTAAAAAATTATAATCCGGTTATGAAGACTTTAAGGTGGACTCTTGTTCATGAAATTTTTGAGATAAGAGGTAGAATGCAGTAAAATTGTGCCCTTCATCAATCTGTTAGATTGAAGGCCTTCCAGTGAGAAGGGCCATTATAGTCCCCCCTCAAAAAAGGATTTTAAAAACTATAATAACAGAAATATTTTTGTTTTAATACAGCATGGACATGTACATGAAAGTGGAAATATTGACAAAGCTAGATGAGCAATATTTGCGAAAAGAGGTGCAGAGTTGTTGTGGCTAAGTGGATAAGTATGGGTTTAAATCCCATTGCAGCATTCATGTTCATTGGCAAGGCATTTATCTACATTTGCCACTCTCCACCCAGGTGTAGTAAATGGGTACCAAGTTGGAAGGAATTCCCTGAATGCTCGATGCGCCTGATTGGGGAAGCCATGCTTAAGCGGGGGTAATAGTATGTATTCCTTAGAAATATTGTATTAAGCGATATATATATATATGTTGTATATTATTATTACTTATTGAAAAATAAAACCTTGAAAATCCAGCTTTATAAGAGACAGAACACAACATGACATAGTAAAGTAAAGGTCTCACCAGAAAGTTTGGCCCCATCGAGACATTCTGACATTTCTGTATCTCCCTGAGACAGATCTGGGAGGTAGTGTGATCAGTAGATGCTTCATCTCGGACACCCCATCGCATATCAACCAGCTGGAAGTCAAGATCATTGTTCTTACACCACCACCAAACAGTCGGGTATACTTCATTCAACAACACATTCCTCTCCGCTTCAGCATCTTGGTTTTTAAGAAATTAAAAAAGAGGAATAAAGTTTATATACCAAAGTCTGAGCTATATATAAATATCTCAAATTATTAAACTCATATCTGTCTTCAATCCCATTTCAGACAAGATATTATAGTCACCTCATTTATGCTAATAAATGTGCATTTACATTTGGGGGTGTTGCAAGAAAATATTTGCAATCAATTGCACATTTCTAATGCTAATTTACAATTAATATATCAATTGTAACTATATCAAAATTAATTTTTACTTCTTGTTGCAAAGAGCAGACCAGCAACAAAGTGTCAATTTGTAATTTATTGTCACAGGCTTATGATTAATTTTTAGACCTAAAATTGGTTTGCAATCGATTTAGATTAGAGTCTAAAAAATTGTCCAAAGGTGAGCAGACATTGATAATTAACATCATCTTGATTTCATTCATACATCATTTTATATAATGCAACTCTTGAACCCCCCCCCAAAAAAAAGTGCCTATTTCTTTGAAAATTCAATCTTTTTTGGTGGCTACTGTCGACATCCCCCCTATCATCCATTGACTTTGTACTATGAAATGTTCTTGACCAAACATTTTGTCATGCCTTGTATTCATGAACAAGCGTTTATTTTATAGCAAGAAATATTACCAAGGGATTCTACTGAAGAAAGCGGGAATACATTTATCCTTACCAACAAAGGTTGAGCTGACAAATATCCTGACAACCTTTGGAGGGAGTTCAGGTACCGTTGTGTAGCCGGAGTATATTGACTGCTTTATCTTCAAATCCCCTTCCCCATCAGCCATTTTTGGCTTGATCACCACCTGAAAAATTAAAACAATACAAATAAAAGAATGTAATTTGACATGAAAAAGAATAACTTAGATTTGTATGCATGCGTTCCAAACATTCAGTAAAATGAAAATGAAATAAATGAAGTGGCATATATTCAATTTGTATATTCAACCTGTTGCCTCGGTAAGTAGTATTTTTCGAGAAGTCAGACAAGGTTAAAAGTTACAGTATCAGTTTTATTCCAAGTGTCCAAATATGAAGTGTATGAAGAGTGTCAAATACCACATACACTCTGCTTAAACAGGAAGTAAAGTATGTTTGAGGTAAAGCTGTACTACTGTAATTTGCATTGTTTGAAAGTGCAACTGGTAATCCTCTGTTTTTAACAAGCAGGAAATACAATGTGAACATAACATGCAATCTATTAAGTGAACTATACAAAGTCAATAGTATCTACATATAGTAACAATAAGGCTTACTTTCAATTATGCAAGTCAATTCAGGCTGGTCAAATAATACTGATTGCACCTTTACCGATAAGCAGACTAAATGATTTGTACTGTATGCCATAGGAAACAATCAGCCTGTGATGACATTGCATAACTTCCCTTCAATCACCTGAACAGGAAGAGACTCATGTGAGTAATGATTCAAGGAGTTGTAGCCTATATTACATCAAATACCACACAAAACCGGTGTCATGAACTTCACAAAGTGTAAAGTAATTTAGTGCTGAAACTAGTCAACTGATTTATTTTGTGCAACACAGTTCTAGGCAATTAATCAAAATAATGTTTCCATAGATATACCTCTAGAATGACAGATATTACGCTCTGAATATTACCTAGCTATAGGCAAACAATGAAAATGTACTTTTACATTTCATTTGAATCCATATAACAGAATGGTAAGCAATCGGTCAGATCTTATGCTAATATTTAAAAATATCATCTGCATCCCTTAAATTGGTAGAAACTTTAAAAGATTGTTACCCGGCTGCTTCAAAAATTACAAAAATAATGTAAGTCTTATATTATTCATATCATTGAAATTCTCTTCATAATCCTGCTACCTATTGTGACAAATATTCAAAATGTTATGTACATAAATGCAAACAGTGACTGAGGTTAAAGGTATTGTAACGTAACAATGTAACATGAGTAAGGGTGCAACATGAGTAACAAAAAAAAAATCTGAATTACACACATAAAGTCTGTTTTTTTGTAACAAATGTTCCACAACACAGCTAGAATATGGACTAGTTAATGAGATACAGTACCTTAGTAAAACTTCTTCAATTTGAAGAACTCCCTGAATAATGGATAAATGGAAAATTGCTTTCAAAATTATACTAAAAGTAATAAATTCTAAGTACTGGAAATTAGGGGAAAATTTGGTGTCCATTGTAACACATGTACCGCATGCATTTTGCAGGGGTCATAGTTCTGTTAATTTTATAATCTGCAATCAAATACTCATATACAGAAATCTATTGCATATAGATCTATAAAACAGATGAATAAAATCAATAGAAATATATATTTTAAAAAATGTGGCAGCCACTTTCTTTTTGGTGTCCTCGTTAGGACACTGTGTAACAAATATTCCATTTATTTTTAGAGGTAGGAGAAATCTGAGAAGAAATGAACACATCCATGTTTAACTGGCAGGATATAATCATATGTAACCACAAACTAAAAATTTTTGCATGAAGAAAATAAGCTAATTCTCTAATTCATGTAGCAATTTGTTATGGTGGACACCAAGCATAATTCATAAAAATGCCAATAGAAACCCATACATGTATGTAAGAAAATTAAATTATGTTCATATCATTGGAGACTGCTTGCCTTGAACCTTCTCCTCTGGCAGTATATCTCATGAATGTTTGATTACTCAGTGTGTTCAGAGCATTTTTTTATAAAGGAATTTATATTTTCATTCTGTCACACTTTCCCTCCCCAGTATTGTAAAATTACTCATATGATTAGACACATTAATTTCGATTAAGTGCTAACTCAGGGCTCGACATTAGCAGTGGCCCGGGCCAACCAAAAAAAAGAGAGTCGGGCCACCAAAATTCTGTAAAAGCCCACACTTGGTGGCCCGGTTGGGCTACCAAAATTTTGATGAATTGTAATGTTTTCTATTGTTTTAGGACCACCATCTTTGCTTTGCGGGCCACCAAAAATATGAAATTGCTGATTTTAGTTGACTGATCGGGCCACCAAGAAAAAAAAGTTAGTGCGGAGCCATGGCTAACTTCAGTCAGTAGAGCTGTTCCAAAGAAAGCCTGATCTGGCTGAAAAAGAAGAACAAAGTAAAGATAAAAAAGAAAAGAAAAGAGAACAAAAAGAAAGAAAATAAACTTTAAAAAAAGAGAAACAAAAGTATATTAATCTATATTTTGATGTTTGTATTTAGAACTTTGATGTTTTCCAGGAAATAATGTTAGGTTTACTTCAAAGTTATGGAAGTTTTAGCACTTAGAGTATAGACTACCCACATTTTTTTCCGGCTGGGGGAATGAAATAACAAATATTTTAATTTTCCCCTCATCGTCCTATGAAACAAAGAAGTGAACATGTGGTATTAGCATTGCTTTTAACATTTGAATGGCATGCTGAGCTGAGGTAAGCCTTAGTAATTTTTACGATGAGATTTAACATTTCAACAGCAATAATAATGGCAATATCCCCCCAATTTACTTTTGTCGAAACATAGTTCTAACATAAAATGAGATGATCATGATTGGCAGCGTAAACCATATTTGCAGGCGTCATCAGGTGCAATTGCCCCTTTAACTTTTAATCAAAGATGTGTTCCCAATTTTACCTAGGCCTAGTTAAGTTCCATCGATGTAGAATCTATTCAAATTAAGACTCGATAAGTTTTGGTGGTCTGAGCGTTTCAATCTTCAATGATAAAAAAAAGCGACTCTACCCTCCACGTGTGCAAGTTTTTGCTCTTGTCAGTAGAGGCGCTGGTCAGAAAATTGGGATTGTCCCAGTTTACAGGGACTGTCTCAGTTTTTAAAGATTTCTTCACACAAGAAATCTAGTAAAGTTCATTCACCTGTCAAGAGCGGACACCAATCAAGTGCGCTAGTCAATGTAAATATATCAGGTTTCATAACAAGATTATTGGAAGACGGTAAGTCATGAAAACTAGACGGAGAATTGGGGGGAATTGAGGTCACTGAATCTATTTTTAGCACTCCCAATTCCCGTAATTGATGTCTTTGTCCCGTAGGGGGAAGTGAAAAAAAAAAAAAAAACATCCCCGATCCCCAGCCATAGGCATAAACAGGAGTCTCAATTTATCAAGACATAATTTGTCTTGGTTTATGAGGATATCCTTGTTTTCTGGGACAATCCCATTTTTTTAACCAGCGCCTCTACTGCTTGTAGTTGTATAGGCCTACCCAGTTGTTGTGTGTCCGGACGATCAATTTAAGAATGTCATTTGAAAAAAAATTTACAAAAAAATACAAGCAAAGTTTCATCATATTTTTAGTGTAATCCAAAGACAAAAAAGAAGGCTTCAAAAATGTAAAGTGTCCGGACACCTGACCCCCCCCCCCCCATCCTGTAATAAGAAATCGTATGGAGATCGAGGTCAACAGGCAATGACAGGATACCGGTACCTCTCACCTTGTAACCTGATGATGAAGTTAATGCCCGAGCCGCAGCCGTAGAAACCAACGCAACCCCTCATGCCTAGCACAAGCGGCACAACCCATCGGGATATCGGCGGCCGGCCGCGCCGCCGCGCCTCCCCGAGCCACGGACAGAGCTTCCTATCCTAGCAACAACAGCTTACAGAACAGAAGAAAGAAAACACGGCGGCTGGTCACCGCGATCACGAACGATAATCTCACAATTTCACGACTTGTTACCAGTATAATCTACCGTATCTCAAACCTGAGACAAACCCTAAATATATAGCCAAACTGAATACAACCTCACCTTTCCAAAGAACCATGCATAATCTGACTGTCGGCGTTAATCAAACCGTACCGAGGCTTGGCCGAGAAGACAGGTATGAGAATATGCGGCCGAATTTGCGTGGACGTCTTGAACGGAAACTACGAAGAGCCGGGGGGGGGGGGGGATCCCAGGGGGAGGGGCAGATGGTTTATTTCCAATTCGCCTATTGCCAATTCTACTAACATATGGTCTACCATCAGTTCGTCCAATACCCACATGGTCTAATCGCCATTTCGTCCACCCACTATTCATCTAATAACCAGTTGGTCCAATTGCCATTTAGTCCATATATATAGGCCTACCATTATTTAAATTGTGCAAAAATGAAAAAGATATTAAACCAATTGGTCAGGGACCGTGGAACGGTTTTCAAAGTGGGGGGGGGGGGGGGGGTGAACATGCAAAAAAATCACAACCATATGGTAATTTTTACGTTTTTGTACACAGTTTTCGAAAAAGTGGGGGGGGGGGCTGAAGACCCCCCCCCCTGCTGGTTATGAGACGAAATTGTCATAGACGAAAGGGTGATTAGATAAAGTGATGATTGAACCAAATGGTTAATGGACTAAATGTTTGTTAGATGACTCAGAAATGTTGATGGACGTATGTAATAGACCCCGGGGGGCCACTTCCATTCACGAGTGGATACCATGCGCGACCATGCATGGGTCTCGAAAAGCACCCTAAACACGTAATTTCCATATTCTGAAAATGCACCCCTTAACAAGTATTGGCGTGTGAAACCCTACCCTTAACAAGTATTGGAAACAAAACGATACTGTTGGCAAATATTCCCTGAAATGAACAGGGACCTGGGAACGATTTTTTCAGTGGGGGTGCTGAAATCTCTCCTCAGAGGTGGGGGGGGGGGGGGACAGACACTATTGAGTTTAACATAATTACACACACACACACACATATATATATATATATATATATATACATATATATGACAGTCACTTCTTGGCTTTCTTCTTATAAAAGAACATAAATATATAATTAGATAATTCGAGCGCGAAGCGCGAGCTATTTTTTGTGGAAATTTCATGTATTTTGTCCTGAAAATTGAACATTTTGAGCAATGTTTGTGGTCCAAGATGCGTATGTAACAAATAATTGTGAGCGCGAGCAGATATTTTTGTATATACGCTCAGGCCTGATCGAAAGGGACGTGTTATAAGGACTGTTTTGCAGTTACCCATGAAGACGATACATATATCAACAATCAAATAATACGAGCGCGAAGTGCGAGCTGAAAAATTTGACATTCCGACCTAAATACTGGACATTCTAAGCACGTTTTTTAATTATGAACAGGATAGGTATATTTAGAATTGATGCGAGCGCGAAGCGCGAGCGGAAACAAAATTGAGATTTCAGACCAAAAAAACGAGAGATTCTAAGTACTTTTCTAATCATGATGAGTATAGGTATAAAATTATACAATTGATGCAAGCGCGAGCGGAAATAAAAATGAGATTTCAAACCTAAAAACGAGACATCTTATGCACTTTTCTAATCATGAACAGGATAGGTATATAACTATACAATTGATGCGAGCGGAAACAAAATTGAGATTTCAGACCTGAAAACGGGACATTCCATTCATGTTTAATCAAGAAAATGATTGGTAATTGGATATATTCTTAAATTAATAATGTGAGCGCGAAGCGCGAGCAGAAAATTTTTGATATTCTGATCTGAAACTCCACACTGAATATAAAATGGTTTGAACAGATAAAGAAAACTCAGACGAACATAAGAATAAAGATTTGATCAAAATCAGACAAGGAATCACAGTTATTGCATTTTGAAGATTAGCATTATTCCCCACTTGTTCTTTTGTATTTTATTATATAAACTTAGGTTTATTCAATATTTTCCTTTCAAGAACCAAAAACAGTTGAATTGACAACTGATTTAGTCCATTAGATATTCTTTGCTGCAACTTATTTCATTATAAGGGAGACATATCATTCATTCTGGTATGAAAAAAATGAAACAATTTTTATTCCACAAGGAACAGCTAGGATAGTGGGGATGTGACAGCATCAGCCCACCTATTAAATATTCATGACGACATGCATATCACCATTTTCATAAAATATTGCTAAACTTTAGAATTAAATAACTTAACTAATCGTTATCAGATTTTGATAAAATTTATTTATTTTGATAAAATGTATTTGATATAAATATTTTCAGCCCGGAGTACCCCCCCCCCAAATCAAGCTGGTGAAGCTGCGTATCTGAATAAAACATGCGTGCGCGTGTTTAGAGTTAGACCTATATAGTATGGGCATTCTAAATACATTTTTTATGATAAAAATCAATAATGCGAGCGCGAAGCGCGAGCAGAAAACATTTGATATTCCGATCTGAAAGAGGGTGAATTTAATTACTATTTGAAGTAATGTGTCAGAAAATTCTGAAGTGGGGGGGGGGGGGTTCTACAAAACGTCGTTCATTTTCATTACATTTCTGTCATTTATCAGCTACCACTAGATTTCCAGGAGGTGCGCTGCCTATATATATGGAAAATAACACACGCAGCACCCCCAAATTTTGGGGTTGCTTCACCCCGAACACCCCCGCTTCCCAGCCCGTAGGGCCATGGGGCAGGGCGAAAAAGACTTTGAAATTTGATTTCTATTACTTGTAATTATTGTATACAATACACGGGCGGTCGGGCGCGCGCTCACTTGATTCGACATAAAACCTGGAAGTTTCAACCACCCCAGTGTGTATCACGTATTGCGCGCGACTACGTCTGTATCGGAGTGGCTGCCCCGCTGGAGCTTGATTGAGTCGCGTTATATAGGAGGGATGTTATTGGAATATGTGAAAGACTATATAAATGATTTGCGATTGTCTGATGTGATAATTATGTACATTATAACATATTTTAAAAAATACAGGGGGAACCTAATTTCGTGGGGGTGCTGCCTATGGAAAATAATACACGCAGCACCCCCATGATAATTTCTGGGGGTGCTTCAGCACCCCCAGCACCCCCGCTTCTCAGGTCCCTGGAAATGAACCCCTAATACCTCGGTCACATTTGTTCTACGGCGGCCGTACGGCGAGTCGAAAACAGTCGTTATAACATTTTTTGTACCAGCTAAATATAGGTGGTTTGAATAAAAATGAATAAAACGGCTGTTTTCGACTCGCCGTACGGCCGCCGTAGAGCAAATGTGACCAAGGTATTAGTACAGGAATGTTTTATTGTTACGGGTCCTTCGGTCGTCGGCTTTACCTTGTTTGGTTTAGTCAGTGGCGTAACAGGCGGGGGGGCAGGGGGGGCAAGTTGCCCCCCCCTGGCGGATTTCACCGGGAAAATAAAAAAAAACCGGAAAAAGAAAAAAAGGAGGGAGAAAGAAAGGGAAAGGGGAAGGAAAAGGGGAGGAAAAGGAAAAGGAAAGGAGGAAAAGGAAAAGGAAAGGAGGAAAAGGAAAGTGAAAAGTGAAAAGAAAACGAAGAAAAACATTTTTTTAATGGAAAAGGAGGGAAAGTGGGAAAATGTACGAAAGAAGAACATTTGAGAATGAACAAATCATTCCGAAATAGGCCTATGTAAATGCAATAGCACGGTGGGAAATAAATTAAAAGATGACAAAATGGCAAACAATAGCGGGAAATGAAGGTAGAATGTAATTAGTCAAAAGCTATATTGTAAAACAAAGAAAATGGACAAAAAGGACAAAAAATGATACTAGTAAGTAACACGACCGGGCTGCCGATGATTGTAATTAAAGAGCGGGAAGAAAGATGGACAATATACAACATTGTGCTATAAGTTTGCTAAATTTTGTGCAAATAAGCTACCGGGGCTTTGCCCTAAACCCCCACGCAGTAGGGGCGCGCGCTCTTCATTTATAACCTTCAAATGGCTTTATAACGCCCCCGTTCAATCACATTCAATCACTGGCATACAGGCGGGGGGGGGGGGGGTGGTTCCACACCCAAGAGGAAGTAAAATAAATTATAGGAGACAACGTTTAATGACATGAATGGAAACAATGAAAGGTGTTATTTTCTGAATGTAATGGACAAATCTATCACATAATTAGAAATTAATTTCAATGGGCAATTTTTTTCCAGCTCGCTTTGCACGCTGGCGACTTTTTACTAATTTTCCCACATTGCCATGTTTTGCCCCCAAAAATATTTGGTTCATTACGCAACTGGGCTGAATAAATGTGTTGTGTACTATATTCTGTATATGCCCGCGATTTGATTAAAATATAGCAGCAATCTGCGAGGTTTAAATGGCTTTGATATCAAGAAGTTCTGGAGGCTCCGCCCCGGGCCCCAACCGCACAGCACTGCGTATGGAAGGGTTGGGCCATGGCCCCAAAAAGTTCTACAAATAAGAACAAAAAAGGACGAAAGAAAAGAGTAGGATATGATTTTATTTACTAAATATAATGTAAAAAAGAGCTCAAAAGTTAGATTCTCATGAAAAGGTGATTTTTTTCTCTCGCTCGCTTCGCTCGCTCGGGACTTACATAAAGCACATTTGCTATACTGCGCCCCTCGGTTTTTTTTATACTTCACGCTACTGCCGCAAAGAATCCTGATCACAGTGGCGTACATACAACAAAAAAGGAATTTAAAGAGAGAAGAGTGAAATATATTAATCTCTGGATATCATGTCAAAATCTATCAAAAAATTGGATTTTTGTATCAAAGAGGTCAAAATTTTTGCTCGCTCGCTTCGCTCGCTCGCAAATTTTTTAAAGATAAATTTTGCCCAATACGCAATATCTGACGTTCTCAAAATAGTCGCCTTATTACACCATTACTCCTGTTCATACCATGATATATGACCGGGAAATTTTTGGCTCTTGCCCCCCCCCTGGCCACCGACCCCTGTTACGCCGCTGGGTTTAGTACGACCCCACCTTCTACACCTCGCGCAAATTGGACTCTAAACACGAAGTGTTGGGGCAAAAAGGACATCCTTTATAAAACATTTTAATTTTGTTTTATCATCCCCGCAAATTCTAGACTAAGTAGACCATGTGGTGAGTGGACGAGTTGGCAGTAGAAGAATTGGCAATTTACCGGGGAATAAATATGTAGATCTGGGGCCACTGATCTATAGATAGTAGATACAGATTAGTAAGTGTCATAAAACTTATATGAATAAGCACATGCGCGGTTCTAGTGGGAGCTTTAGGGACTGGACCACCGCCCCCTAAAAAATCGCTCAAGCCCCCCCCCCCCCCAAAAAAAAAAAATGTTCGACCACGTTCATGCAAAGAAAAAAATAGATATATTAATGTATGTTAATGTATATTAATGCTGCATAAAATTATAATTTCATTCATATTGCCATGTGCTCTATAATTAAAGCTTCTATTATTCAAATTCGAAAATGTTCCCACTCACTCAACAAACAAAATAACATCTACATACATAATGTATATAGCAAAGCAATCAAGTAAATGATACAATACAATATATGCCTAGCAACTTTTTTTCCTAATTGACCTCCATACTTCACCCAACACGAATAAATGCCGTAAAAAAAATCAAGTTTTACTCTGGATTAGGGTCCTGGGTCCCTGTGAACGACTCTTTTTTTCACAGGGGGTGCTGAAGTAAATTTGACAAGCAAATTAAAAAAAGGGTTTCACTACAAAATTAAGGTTGTTTTGGTAAAGATAAATTTGACAAGCAAAAAAAAAAAAAAAAAAAAACACACACACAACAAACAATTGACCTACAAAATGTAAGTCAATTTGGCAAATGTATCATAGTACCTTCCAGGCAGAGACCTGGGGCGGTATTCTGAAAACGTTCTTATCTTAATTTTGTTCTTATCTACGTCACGATCTCAAATTGGTATTCTGAAAACGTTCTTATCTTTTTCTTATCTTTTGTTCTTATCTTTTTCTTATCTTGCTAAACATCCTATGCTGAGCGCGTAAATGTATTACTCGCGCATATAATACAAAAGCGCGCTAAAAAGATAAGAACAAAATGAAGATAAGTGGTATTCTGAAAACGTTCTTATCTTTTCTCTTTCTTATCTTTCACGATATTTATGATAATATTTAAGATAGCTAGAGGGTTATCACATCTCACGATGTCCACGTTCTTTCTTGCTTAGAATCGATGGCCACTAGTAGTAACAAGTACCCACAAGTATTCCTCCCACCCTTTCTTTCATTCACCCTTTATTTTCCCGTCTCTTTTTTCTATCCCTTTTTTCTTTCTTTCTTTCTTCATTTATTTTCTCTTTTTCTTCCTTTCTATCTGTCTGTCTTTCTTCCTTTCTAAGTGCCTGTCTTTCTTCCTTTCTTTAAGTTCATTCTTCTTTTATATTTTTTGTTTTATTCTTTTGAATCTTTTAATTTCTTTACTTTTCTTTTGCTTTGTTTCATTTATTATTCATCGTTCTTCCTTTTTTATTTTCCCTTTTCATTTTATCCCTTTCTTTCTTTTCTTGAATAAGTCTTTATTTCTGCTATTATTCTTTCCCCTTTCTCTCTTCCTTTCCTTTTTTTTTTCTTTTCATTTTTCTTTCTTCCGTCACATTTTTGTAATCTTTTTATTTCTTCCTTATTTTTTTCTTTCATTCTTTCGTCTTTATATGTGCTTTTCCTTTTTCCCCTTTTTCTTTCTTTTTTCCTTCCCTTAATATTATTTTTTCCCCTTATTTCTTTTTTCTTTTCTTTTTTTTACTTTTTATTTTTGGGTTCTTTTTTTTCTTTTTTCGTTCATTCGTTTGTTCTTTCTTTCATTTTTTTTTCAATTTCTGCTTCCCGACACTCTTGTGTCTTATTTACTTTCTTTTTTGTGTTTTATTCTTTAATCGCTCATTCTTTTTCGTTCATTCTTTATTTACTCTCTTTCTTTACTTTCCTCTCTGTGTCTTTCTTCTATCAATTAAAAAAAAATCTTTTTCTTTATTCTTTCCATTAATGTTTTTTGTTTTCTTTTTTTATTCATTCTTCACTTTTCTTGACTTTTTATTTTCCCTTTTCGTTCCTTTTCTTTATTTGAATTTACCTTTCTTTCTTTTTATCTTTCTGTAATCTTTATTTTTGCTTTAATTTTCCTTTCATTTTTTCTCTCTCATCGTTATTTCTTTGTTTCATTTTCCTTTTCCTCTCTTCCTTCACTTTTTACATTTTTTTATTCTTTCGTTTTCTCTTTCTTTCACACTGTCTTTTTTTTCAAAATTTTTTCTTTTTCGCTTCTTCATTACTTCATTTTATCCTTTTTTAATCTTTTTCATTTTTTCCTTTTACTTTTTTCCTTTAAGTTTCTTTCTTTTCTTTCTTTATTTTTTCTTCCTCACTTTATCATTGATAATCGTTCTATTTCTTTTTCCTTATTTTTATTATTTTTTTTTCTTAAGTCCTTTTTGATTGCTTACTTTCGTTTACTCTTTATTTCTTTCATTATTTTCTGCTTTGTTCCTTTCATCTTTTTTTTTTAATTTCTGCTTCATTCTGACACCTTTCTGTCTTCTTACTGTCTTTCTTCATATTTTATTCTTTATTCGTACCTGCTTTATTTACTTTTTTTCTTTCTTTATTTTGTGCACGTGTCTCGAAATAATAATCAGTCATTGCGTATAAAATGCCTATTTCGCGCAATGCGCCAGAAACAGTGTACGCACAGAGCCCATGATATTCTCTTGACATAAGGAACGCTTCTATTGGTTAAACTGCCAATATAAAGCGCATTTTGATTGGTAATATCCTAAAAATGGGCGTGTTGAAGATAAGAAGGAGGCAGTCCTTACAAAGATAAGAACGCGTTAAGAAGATTTTCAGAATACCGATTTGCAATGATTTTAGCGTCTTCTTATCTCAATGAGATAAGATAAAAGATAAGAACAAAGATAAGAACGTTTTCAGAATACCACCCCAGAGTTTAGCAGCCCCACTTCCCAAGGCCATGCTCTAGATTTGTCTAATTTTGTCAAAAGCGCTCTCAAATTTTGTCATTCTTTAGGATATGTCGTGCTTTCTTAAGAAAATGATTCTTCGGTCGCTATATTTTTCTCTGACTCTATGAGGCTAAAGTTCATTAAACAAAATCAAGTTTAAGTCAGGGATGATGTCAATCCATGTTTTGAATAGGGGGAATGGAAAAAAATATCAAAAATCTTCGGGCGCCAAATTTTTAACACAGAGCTTTGCACATGAATAGCGCCGAAAACTTGACAACATTATTTCTTAAAATAGAATTTTAACGGTTTCATAGCCCGTTTAATAGTGCTTTGTTTTTGCTTGGTCGCCACGCTCCCTCGCTTAATATTGGAAACATTTTAGTAGGGATTAGCTGCTTAGTCTAATCAATTAGATACCACATGCGCATACGCTGCCCACGATGGGCCTTGATAAGTAAACGTCGAAAATTTCTTAAGCTCCCAGAAGCCCACCAAAACTGGAACCGCGCCTGGAATAACATTTTCAATTCCTCCAAAACAGTATACTGAAATCATTCAATCGGCTGATATACTATAGGGCAATAATTTGTTATAACTGGGGAGGGGGGGGGGGGCTGAGTTTGACTCTCAGGCGCACTGCGAATCAATTCTGGAGTTTTAGTGATTTTTCTTTAGGGGGGTGCAAACATCCCAGGTGCTCATTTAAAAAATCGATGCAACATGATTAAAGTCTTTGAATGTAGGCATATTATGTATGATTTTTCTGTGAGGAGTACAAATATGCACAATAGGCCTTCTA
Organism: Lytechinus pictus; assembly: GCF_037042905.1. Lineage (NCBI taxonomy): Eukaryota > Metazoa > Echinodermata > Echinoidea > Temnopleuroida > Toxopneustidae > Lytechinus > Lytechinus pictus. The sequence continues at coordinate 25,910,869 of NC_087247.1, forward strand.
AGAAACCTGAAAGGGAGCCTCCGGAGCAAAGTAGTATATATCAATCATAATTAATAAACGAGGCCCTTTTAGTCCGTAATTTATGTGTTTTTTTACAAGATGCCGCAAAATTTGTTAGTTGGAGCCTCCCCTCCCCTCCTCCAAGGGAGATAGAAAAGAAAAGGAAGAGAAAAAACAGAAGGGGAATGGAAAATGGTAAAAAATGAAAAGGGAGAGAGAGAGAGAGAGAGGGGGAGAGAAAGAGGAAGAATAAAAGGGAGAGGGAATAAATAAAAGAGAAAAAAGGAATAAAAGAGACACTGTGTATAGGAATTATAGGGAAGGCGAAAAACTGGCAGAGGAAAAAATGAAAAGAAGGGAAATTGAGAGAGCCTTTGAAAGAAAAGGAGGGGAGAGAAAAAGAATGGAAAGAGAGATAGAAAAGAAAATGAGGGGAAAAGAGAGAAAGAGAAGCAAAATAATGGAAATGAGAGAGGAGGTAATGAAAGCTGGACAATGACTAACAAAACAAAAATCAAGCCTGAGCCATTTCATGTAAATCACATCTCAGTGTAAAGCAATTATCGTCACGATGGCCTCGGTGTGTGGGGGAGTGGGATGGGGCGCAATGCATTCTTCGAAGTGTTTTGGGCAAGGATTGATTGATTGATTGATTGATTTTATTTGGCAAGTCACCATAACATATATACAGTAGCATTAAAACAACAGGCTTGCACAGGATGACCCACGAAAGCTCGAAAGCTTATTTCCAGTGGGGTCCTCAATATACAGAATTATGATAATAAAATGTTAAAATTATACTATTTACATATTAAAAATGAAGAAAAAAAATCAGAATTTACTATTACCAATAAATAAGATATATAGACAATAAATAAGATATATACAAGAATATAACGAAGAAGAAGAAGAAAAGAAGGAGAAGGAAGAGGAGGAACAGAAGAAGAGAGGGGACGAGGAGTAGAAGGAGACGGAAGAAACTGATAACGAATGGAAATAAATAAGGAGAAGAACAACAGCAAAAACGTGACGACAATAACAACAAGAAGAGGAGAATAGGAAGAGATAAAAGAAATAGAAAGAATAGAAGAAAGAAAATATCGAAGCTTCAATCAAACTATGTAAAATACATAATAATACCTAGTAGAGAAGAGAAAAGAACTAGGTCAGTATTCAGGCTAAATCAACCGTACAACATATCATTTGCATCTTCTTTTTGACTCTCAAGTGAAAGATATTCTTTCAATTTCCTCCTAAAATGCAAAAAGTTTCCTATTTCCTTTATATCATTGGGAAGGGAATTCCAATGTTTTATAGCATTGTAATAAAATGAGTTACCAATACTATACCTACCCTTTCTGGTAAGCAAAAGTTGAAATGGCTGTTTCTTGTATTATAGTTATGTATAATTCGGTAACTAGATTAAAGTTTGATCCAATGTAATGATTCGATCTATTGTGATAGATTTTATGCACATGGTGCAAAATAAGCTGTTTTGATCTTTTGTTGACTTCAAGAAAACCTGCTCCAGAGAGTTCGGTGTAGCCAACATGGGTTCTGGGACCAGAACAGCTAATGAATCTAACCATTTTATTCTGTATAATTTTCAACTTCTTTTTATCGAGTTCGCTTATGCCACTAAACCAAGCAGGGTTGGCAAAGTCAAATAAACTCTGAATAAGAGCAGAACAGAGAATACGCCTTGCTTTTTGATCCATACAACTTTGATACCTGTACAATAATTTCAAACGGGCATTCGCCTTTTTTACGATTGATTCTACTAAATATGAAAATGAAAGGGAGCTAGTCAACTCAATGCCTAAATACTTTGCAGATTCTTTCCTATGAATTATCTTATTATTGTATGATACTTCAAATTCAAATGAAGTTTTATGATTACTTTTAGAACAAAACATAATGCTTTCGGTTTTGCCTAAGTGTAACGATAATCTATTATCGGTCATCCAATCGACACATGTAGACAGCTGTTCGCTAAGTTTTTCCTCAACAAATTTTGGGTTGGCATTTGAACAAAGTAGTACGCTATCATCTGCATACAATAATAATTTACAGTCAGCTTTTAAACAAATAGACATGTCATTGATATAAGTTGAAAATATGATCGGGCCTAAAATACTTCCCTGTGGAACTCCACACGTTATAGGCATAATTTTGGAACAAATATCGCGAATAGCCACTACTTGATGTCGATTCGACAAGTAGGATTTGAACCATGCTACAGTAGCCTGGTTAAAACCCATTATTTGTATTTTTTTCAATAAGATGCCGTGATTAACTGTATCAAATGCTTTTTGAAGATCTAGGAGTACCATCCCAACGAATTGTCCCTTAGACATATTTGTTCTCAGATAATCAGTCAAGTGAATAAGGCATGTCTCAGTCGAATAGTCATGTCGAAAACCTGACTGATATTCGTAAATCATATCATTTTCTTTAAAATATTTTTCGATCTGAACACATACCGCCTTTTCTAGAATTTTGGATACTATGCTTAAAACACTGATAGGTCTATAGTTTCCAACAGCAGTTTTATCTTTCTTCTTATGAATAGGAGTTACTTTTGCAATTTTCATATCCTCTGGGAAAGTGCTAGTAAAGATAGATAGATTTATTAAGAAATTTAATGGTTTGTACAAACTCTTTGCTCCTTCTTTTAGAAATTTAGCAGGTATCAAATCTAACCCAGTGCTTTTTGATACATTTAATTTACGCAACTCATTAAAAATGAATTGATCACTAACAGGTAATATTTCAAATTTATCTTGGCTTATACCTTTTTTTCATAAAATTTACGAATGTTTTCACTGTCTGCACTGAAAATGTCTTTGCAAGATGGAAGTTTATCTACCAACGTAGCTGCGACATTTGTAAAATAGGAATTGAATTCATTGGAAATAGTTATCTTATCATGACATAATTCTCCGTCAATTGAAACGACTAATTCTTGGTCCTTTCCATTTTTCTTTTTTAATCCCAAACTTTTTAGATTCTGCCAAAGTCTTTTAGAATCATTTTTATTTTCTTCTATTTTATTTTGTAGGTATTCTAATTTGGCCCTTTTCACCTCTCTTTGAACCATATTTCTTAATTTCTTGTATCTTTTGGAAAGCGTGTCATAATCCTGATCGCTTGGATTTTTCTTCATTTTTTTATACGCCACATTTCTTTCTCGAATAAGAGAAATAATATTTTTAGTCATCCAGTTTTCTGATCTCTGTTTAATTCTAATCCGTTTTTGAGGCGCTATCATATTCAACGTTGAAATAAAAGTATTTTGAAAAACTGACCAAGCCTTATTTACGTCAGTACATTGGGTTAAATCTGACCAATCAACGGCAGACAGTTTAAGATTGAAAGATTCTTCGCTATATTTTTTCAACGATCTGATATCAGTGGTTCTGTGAACACCTATAGCCAGCCTAATTTTCTTTCGTGTACAGAAAGTAAAAGAATGGTCACTTATACCAAGATCAATAACACCACTTTGACTTATTTTTTGTTCGTTATTACAAATCACATGGTCCAATAAAGAAGAAAATGTGTGAGTGACACGGGTTGCATCTTTGATGAGTTGGCTAAATCCATGAAGACTCAATAAGTCAGTAAATTTTTTAGCCAGTGGAGATTTCTGAAAAAGACAAACATTCATATCGCCTAAAAGTATAATTTCATCATCTTTCTTTAATATATCGAGAATATTTGACATCTTCTCAATAAATTGATTGCTTTTCGGAGGCCTATAAATGACGCCAGCAATAATTGGTTTTGATCTTGGTAGAAGCAAATTAATCCACAGTGATTCAGAATCACCTGTACTTAAAACATCTATGATATTGAATGCAATATAATTTCGGACATAAAAACATACACCACCCCCAGAGCCTGGTAATCTATCATTGCGTATTACTTTGTATCCATCTATATTGATTTCTTCATCGTTCACCGAGTTATTTAGCCATGTTTCTGTGAAAGCAATGACTGCAAGATTCTTTCTCTTAAAAAGAATTCGAAGTTCTGAAATTTTTGGTAGAATAGATCTAACATTAGATGTACAAAGTGAAGGCCTTTTACAGCAAATATGTTTTCAAAATCTTGATAAAGTAAACTTGAATCCTTCGAGATTTTTTGTTGTAAATTTGGCTCTGGAATGTTTTCGGGTACCCGAATTTCTTTCTCACAGTTTACAATAGTATTATTGTAGTCGTCAAATAAAGATTCACAGAAAGATGGTAAAAAACAGGTTGAACAAAACCATTCCTCATCGGGGCTCAAATATAGATTTGAATATATTTCCAGGCTTATTTCTTGACAGTGAATATGATACCATCTTTTACAAGTGGAACAAAGAAGGCCGCACTGATTTGATTTTACTGGTTTTTCACAGTTTCCACATGGAAACTTAAATTTTGGGCCTAGGTTTGATTCAATATCACCAGACAGTAATAAGAGAAGGAAAACAATGATTTTGGTCACTTTCGTATTCATTAATTCTATGGAAGGGATCCATTTGTTTTGAAAATAATAAAAGTACAATTTGGGATATATCATTCTGAAGTTTATTTTTTCATAACAAATCGTTTTGCAGGTAAAGTCGTGCATAAACACAGAACTCACCAGGTCAATTGATCTGTTATATAAATCAAAATTTCCCATTTCCATCTTTGAAACAAGTTAAAAAGGTAAAATATATCTTCAAATAAATTTTATTAGCTAAATTCTACGTGTTCTTCATGATTAAGGTCTACTTTTATTCGCATAACTATTTCAAGGTTCTGCGCAAATCAATTTTCACTAACTTTTCAAAAGTAAGTGGTGCTCACTCAAGCGGAAATATTTTCCGACAATTATATCGTCATTTGCTAAAATGGATTTGTACCAATGTTAAAATGTGGAAAAATCTTTAGAATATTACAAATGTATAATTTTACAGGATTTTTTCTAAGTGTAAACTTTTTTTTGATACGCACTGTATATATAGAGTGTAATATATTAAGACTTAATTTTCCAAATTCGAAACTGCGGTCCCCAAACCCCTGCTCCTGTGCTCCAGATTCTGAATTGTCAAGAATTACATATGTGCCCTCGCTAAAATTGAAAAAAAATATGGAGAAAATGTAGACCCGTTATCAATTTTTCAGTGGTTTAATTTTTTGCCCTTGGTTTTACAGAAAATACAGATTATGTATTTGCCTGGTCTTTGATCGAGACTAGTTCAATGGTGAAAATTCGGTACCGGTGCCGGTGGTGATCGTGAGCTAAAACGGATTTCGGAGAAATTTACAGAATGGAAGCACTTATTCCAGTTATAAATAGACTTCAAGATGTTTTTAATACTGTTGGAACAGATGTGATCCAGTTACCCCAGATTGTGGTTGTTGGAAATCAGGTAAATTGATACAAAATCTTGCCCAATTCCAAGCCAAACCTCGCCCAGCCCGAATCAAATGCCAAGCCCATTCCCATAGACGTAAATCCCAGCTGCAGCTCTTTTTATGCCGGAGGTGTGCGAATTTTCTTGCACGCAAGTTAATAGGCTACATCACATTTCAATGATACACATACCCGTATTGCACATGAGTTAAATCGCCAGCTGCATCAGCCATGGTTTGAGATAAATGAATGTAGAACTAGAACATCGATTAAAATATGAAAAAAAAAATCTTGTGGTGAATGTGTCAGTGGATTTTATTCTGATTCATTGTTCTGCAATGTATTTTTATTTTAAGGGGGAACTAGTCGGCTAGCTTACTCTGACAAAAGTATTGTAAAAGTAGGCCCCCTAGGGCTAGGCCTAGTAAAACTAAAACTAATAACATCAGAAAAATATTTTAAATATAGTCTGTACTCTCTCGTGGCATACATTGTAAGTAATGCTGTAAGTCAAAGCTGTGATCGGATCGGATGATCGGCGACGCATGTCAATATCTAAAATTCGATATCGGCAAAAATACAGGGGCCCGTTTCTCAACACCGTCATAAGTCTAACTTCTTGACTAAATCGGAGATAGTGAGCTACTTGTCCGCTAACCGTTTCACGAAGCCCTCTTTACCAAGATCGGGTACAACAACCTCACTAAATATTTATGACACCTCCGAACCTGTCATAACTTCTTTCTTAATGACGTAGTGGCATCACGTGGGTAGACTATGACATGCAAAATTGCCTCGAAATTTGACAATTGTAATCTTACGTAATCATTCATAGAAGTTGAAATTACATTGCAAAACAGGTGTGATAGATCATTCAATAATAATTGTTATGCACAGAAACTATCAAAACTGTTGGTAAAACGCAACAAAACCACTCATTTTAAAATAGTAAAGTAATTGAATCGATAAAGATTCTACCACGGCAGGTCATCCATAACTGGACTCGTATTCGTCGTTTTCAAACACTTATCAACATTTTTGATAAATTCTATCTCTAATTTATGCAAAGAATTTGTCAAATCGTGTGTTTCGGTATGTAAAAAAATAAAAAAAAATTAATTTAAACTATATTTTGATGATGTTTGGAACCATAAATAAACGTATAATTATCATTATTTTACAAAGATAACAATTGTGGTTTACTTTCGTAAACTATCAAAATTTACTATCCCGGGGATACCCATCTCATTGTCCCCATGTGATTTTTTAGTCATGAAATGATATATTCATAATTTGATTTTCTCAGCAATTAGATGCTCAAGTCTTCATGGTTTAAGTATGCATGGTTCATATTTTGCCTCTGCTATTATTTTTATTAGATGTATTTCCAAATTAATCACAATAATTGCAGTTTTATCACATTTTTGCTTTTCAAAAATTATGCTATTTTGTGACTAAGGCTACGTCTCGTCTGCTCTTTCTACCTATAGTATCGATATCAAGGGATTCTAGTTAGGAAGCCCTTCGTGAAACGGGTTTAGTAAGATTGGAACTAACTCCGTGGTTGGTGGATAAAGATATGACTAACTTGTCCAGGTGTTGAGAAACGGGCCCCAGGAATTTTAAGTTGTTTATCTCATAGTTTCGGGATATTTTTTTGTCGCGACATGTTTTAAAGTGTTTTGAGGTGCTAGCGATTTATAAATTAAAGGAAAGAACTCGTTTTCTGAAAAAGAAATGTACATGTATCTGTAGAAGACGCATTTTCCTAGAAAGTCGGAAAGGCAAATAAAAGTCCCCAACGTCACATATCTAAACCGTCGATCAGGACGTGTTTCAAATTTGTTTTTAGGTACTAACGGCTAAAAATGATTCTATAAACTTGCCGTTATAAACCGTAGTTCTTAAAAAAGAATTATAAATAATGCATTATTCAGACAACAGCAGAAAGGAAAATGAAACAATAGAAGTTGCAAGTCGTAAATATCTAAAACAGACGATCAGGAACATTTTAAAATTGTTATGAGGTGCTAACAAATATAAGTACATTTTATATACAGTACTTTTCGTTATGAACTCCCGCTCTCCAAAAAAATAAATATACATGACGCATTATTCGGACAACCGCGAAAAGGAAAATAAAACATATTAATTATTAGAAGTCATAAATATCTCAGAATACTAAACTGACAATCAGGAACATTTTAAAACTGGTTTGATGTGTTAACAAGTAAAAACATTTTATATACCTTCCGTTATGAACCCCCGTCCTCAAAAAAATATGTATCTAAATGACGCATTATTCAGACAACAGCGAAAAGGAAAATGAAATAGAACAGAAGTCAAAACATCTCAGATTAATGAATGATCGATTTGGGAATGTTTTAAAGTTGTTTTCGGGTACTACGGCTTAGATTTAGTTTTATATACATTTCGTTATGATCTCCCGTTCTCCGAGAAGAAATATAAAGGACGCATTTTCTCGACATTGTCGGAAAGGAAAGAAAAAATTAATGGATGTCATGGCGGTCTCAAAATAATTGCACGATCTAGTGTTTTAAAATTGCCTTGACTTCAAAACTGTTTAGATATTGGGCCAAGAGGTATCTCAAATGGCCACCGATCATACCGATACACTTTGTGTGATCGGCGTGAAACAGCCGTGGTTAGATCGTTATCGGCTGCTGACCCGATGATCGGTTACATAAGTTAACGTTTCTTTAGTTTTCACTTAGCGTTAGATCTTGAATCTTGAAGAGTAAGCCCTTTTAGCAGCTTCAAAGCTATCCCAGGATGAAAACCTTGTGTGTATAAGTGCGAGGTGCCATGGTGAAGCTGAAGTACAAGTAGTTTGAAATTTCACTTTACATTAAAAGTGAGTGTGCACCGTGCAAGTAAAAACTGCCTCTTGGTTTACAGCATAAGAGACCCAACAGGAGGCTGCATCGCACGGATGAATGACAGTGCGGCCTCTCTAAATACTAGATCTACAGTAGATCTAATTGGCAAAGGTTGAGGACAATCCATCAAAGAATATAAAGAAGTTATTCGAATTTTAATTGTTTGATCTGTGACGATGTCATCTGCGAACAAATTTCATACATATCGTATGGTAAAAAAATAAGTAAACATGATAAAATGTAATTTTCTCAGAAAATTGAAAATGTTTTTTAATTTGGTTGTACTGTCACTGTACATGTACATGTATATCAGTAGGAAAATCATTTCACACCCGCTCCTGAAAAGAAACAAATACATGTAAGTCGTCACGAACCAATTGAAAATTATATATTACATATAACAAATTGGGCAGCTGCTCGTATATATGACGTCACAAATCCCAAACTTTAAATTCCAATAACTTTCTTAGTCATTGATGGATTTTCTTCAAACCTTCACCAATATTTTGTATTATTTTTGCTGCTTTTTTATAACAAATTTTCTGTCAGGATGAACTTCCCCTTTAAAACTTTTATGAATAGATGAATTGAATTCATCCATTCATAAAGTCATTCCACACAGTACGCTACTTTCCTTAACAAGTTAGCGTAGTCGTAGATGTGTCCATCATCAACATTTTGCTGACCCAACCAATCAATCTCAGAATTGATTTTGTCTTGATGAATATCTGTCTACTCTAGATCCTAGATTTATATCTTTAGATTTATTGATCTTTTATTCTTTTTACATGTTCTTGAAGCTTAGTATGTTAACTGTATCATTAATATGAAAAATTGTAGTGGAAAATAAAACAATCGAATTGAATGGAGTGATTAGTAACTTCCGTACAACAACCATGCCTCTTTTATTTTCCTGCAAATGAACCACAGCTGTCTGAGCTGTGAGTGTGGCAGTAAAATACCAAAGGAAAAGATACTACTTAACGGATAACGGAAAAACAAAAATCAGAAATGTGTTATCAATTTTTTTAATGAATTTTTGCCTTGTCATGATCATGCTTATAAAACAGGGTTTCCAGCCGATCAGGGATATCAGGGAATTTGATAAAAAATACCTCAAATCAGGGGAAAATGCCCCAAATGAGGGGAAAATCAGCCCTGGAATTTTGATTGGCCCAATAGTCGAAAGCACGGTAGGCAGTCAGACTCTGTTATATTTTGTTGCATATCAAAACAACATCCATTAAAGACTGGTTATGGTGGTACTAATTAGTTTTGTTTTTAATACTGAAAATACATGTAATTCACTGCAACAACTTAGAAAAAATACCAAACTGGAAATGGGTTTCAATGATTATTAGGGATTTTTAAAACTTCAATTGGGGAAAAGTCAGGGAATTTTGTTTTCTTGAAAAGCTGGGAACCCTGTAAATTGCAGTGATTATTTTTTTTTCTAAACGTTTCTTTTCAGAAAAATATAGAGCTTAGATTATTCCTACATTAAAAAAATAGAGAATAGGACTTCAGTATTTACACATATGTAGAAGGCCTAAACCTAGTAAAAACACTATGTCAAGTGGAAAGGGGAAGAATGAGAAAAATTCATAAATTTGAGAGAGAAAAAAGAAAATTTACATTTAAAAAGATAGGTATTATTTCCCTTTTTTCTTCCTAAATCACTCATGATTACATGCATATTGCAGAAAATTTCCCTTGCATTTTAAATGGTACACTGCACATTTTAATTTATTAGACTATATTGATATTTAATAATAATAAAAAAAATTTGTCTCGCCCACCAGAGGTGAAGGCGAGACTTAGGGATCCAAATGTGGTCCGTCACAAACCTTATGACACAACTCCACAACCGTAAGTCACTTTTTAACTTAACTTGGATGGTAGATGGACTTGGGGGACCTGCATGTTATGCTGCAGTCGGAGGTCAAGGTCAAAGGTCATTTTCAGGTCAACGTTAAAGTGTACATGCAAGACTCTTATGACACCTAACTCTGCAACTGTAAGTCACTTTTCAACCAAACTTGGATGGTAGATGGACTTGGGGTTCTGCATGTTATGCTGCAGTTAGAGGTCACATGGTAAGGTCAAATGTCATTTTCAAGTCAATGTTAAAGTTTCCGTGCAAGACTCTTATGACACATAACTCTGCAACCGTAAATCACTTTTCAACCAACTTGGATGTTAGATGTACTTAGGGGACCTGCATGCTATTGTGTTGGGAGGTCACATGGTATGGTCAAAGTTCATTTTGAGGTCAACATTAAAGTTTATGTGCAAGACTCTTATGACAAGTGTTATTCCATCCTAGTCATTTCACAATGAACTTTTGATACAATTCTGTTGCGTCCCTTTGCAAATCACGATATTTCTTGTTATTTTCATAAGTGGGCGAGACACAAAATCGCTTTTGCCTTGTTAGTGTCAGTACCCTCGATCTTGCATGTTTCAAACAATTTAAAAAAAGTGTATTTTAAATTATCCACCATAAAATATTATTAGTCTTTTCCCAACAGTAGAAGTACACAAGCAGCACAGCCAATATGGGAGACTATCTTCAATTTTGGAGGGTTTTGTGGCATAATTGTGGAAGAAATTCTTGTTTGATTAAAAAAGTATTTGGAAAAAGCCCTACCCAGAGTTTGAGCTTGGGAATAGTGAATGCATGCCCATATCCAGTCCATATACTTTTCATTCCTGATTTGCTAAACAAATTTTAGCCAAATTAGTTTCCGACTTAATGACATATATCTTCAATCAAGCACCATTTTTAGTCAAATTGAATATATATGGAATTGCTTTGTTTCTGATATTAACTTTGATGTGCAAGTAGATATCATTGTTCAGAAAGACTCCAAGTATAATCTTTGTCTTCACCATATTTTTTGTGATCGAATTAAGTAATTGTCAAATTTTGACACGAATGCCCCCCAAAAAAGCACCAAGCACCTAATACATGGCTAGACAGTTCACTGAAATTTTGATTGCTAAAATTACAATTAGTTACTGGCTAAGTAGGAGAGTTGTACCTACCACTCATCACAATTTGTTCACCAAATTACTGGTAAGATGAGATTTAAATTAGATTGAACATCTACTACTTTCATATTCCATTTCATTTTCAATGTCTTATTTCTTTCAAACAGACCTCACCATTCTGCCATTTTTTTTCTTCCGCTAAAAGTAAATTAATGAGTGTAAACTTGTTATCAATCATTTACAGAGCAGTGGCAAGAGTTCTGTTCTAGAGAGTCTTGTAGGAAGGGATTTCTTGCCAAGGGGTAAGTACTTATACTTCTTTAAGGGACTGTACCCTCAGATATAGACGATTTAAATGTGCAAAAAAAGTAAAATTAACATTGCAAATGTAATTGATATCAGATATGAAAATAAATAAAAGTCACACTTTTAAAAGTTTGAATTATGAAAAAAAATCCCATGCAATGAATTAGACTGTTTCCAAATGAGTGTAATTTAGATGTAACAAATTCACTTTTGATTGCATGATATGGAATTTCACTTTAATTTAATGTACATGTATGTTTCTGCTTTCTTAATAGTATATGGTAATTAAATAAATACAAATACTTCAATTTTGGGCTCCAAAAGAGTTAAACATAGAGAGGCTCCTCATGTCATGTGTAGATTTTCTGGAAAGTCTTTGATATACGGTATGAAACTTACAAAGGGGATCCATCAAGCTACAAAGAAAACTTGGGCACATTATAGCATGTACTCATTTGAATGTATACATGTATATCTTGAAAAAAAAATTAATCTAATTATTGGGGTTGGTTAGTTGATTAAGAAAAATGTATTTGATTTTGATGAAATTACTCTGTTTTGCTTTCTTTTTATTGTGGTAGAGTTCCATTTCACATTGGTATATATGTAGTTTGCTTCAATCAATTGCTCAGCAGGGAAAGGGAAAAATGAATACACCTGTACATGTATACTTAAAATTGAATATTAAATTCAATGAGATCCTTACAGAAATTTCTAATTGTGGTTGGATTGATCGAGTGATTGCTATACAACATTATTAACAGGTCTTGATATATCCTTTCCTTTTATTTTTTTGCTCTATAACTAGAATCATATCTCATTCAAAGTCAACTTTTTCAAAAATACTCAACATTTCAAAATAAAAAAAATATCACAAACTGCTGTATGTATACATGTAGTTGTGGGAAATGTATTAAATATTTAATGCATATACAATACATTTATTGGTAGTTTGTTTCAAAGACTGTTTATTGGCATGTCACTCTCGTGCACAACCAATAAAGCCTGTCATATTCATATTTAAAGTTAATGTCACATTTGCATATTATTTATCATGAATTGATAACAAAATAATATTTTTTTGGGGTACATGTAACTAAAATGACTGAATTTGCACCAAAATGAAGGCACGATTCATATGAATGAACGTTGTATTTTGGTTCAACTTGTGATAACATTCCTTTATATCAATTGATGAGATTTTTGAAGTAGGCAAGCAGGTGTTTGGAGTGAACCTGCCATTTATTTTTTTTAATTGAAGGAAATGAAAACTTTTATAGCAAAAAATATTCAAACTTACCATGTTTAATTGTAGTTCTTGATGTTTGTAGTAAAATAACGCTTACATTTGAAATAGATCATTCACCAATGGAGAGGAACTGACTTCCGTCTTCAGTCAAATCTAATTCAAGTATGCACTGTACATGTACATTCTCTCAGGACAGAATGAGAGAAATGTTCCCTTTGTCTTCTAATTACAAATTTCCTTCATCTTTAGGTGATTTTTCACTACATGTAAAAGAAAGTGATGACTACAAGACATTGGTATTTAATTGACCAATTAACAGCACCATCTGCCAGAATTGTAGAATGATTGAGAAGTGTTTGCTTTGTCTTGCATCTTCCACATGGGCCAAGTGATTTAATCAGAGCTTTTCCATGGAAAGAATTAAGTTTGACATATATATAAGAATTAAGTGATTGCCAGTCATCAGTTGTCATCCTGATCCTCAAACTTTTTGTTCAATATCCAGAACTTAATTAAACCAAGTGCCAATTCTTTGAACAAGATACACACCCTTTAATGATGAATACAGACATGTGCCTGTAACATTTCCACTTACATTTTTAAAATTTATTTTTTATATTTTCAATATTCATTAAGCTGTGATGCTTTTTAAATTTCATCACTCTCCAAGACAGTTGTACATATATATATGATCAATTATGCGCATAGAGATGTCGCTTTCAACATTCCTTTGAAATAGTTGTTTGCTCTATTTCTGTTACCCTATTATTAACAACCTTGTTATACATGTTTGTAATAGTTACCTCACATTATTATCTATGAAACAGGAAATGGGATAGTGACTCGACGCCCTCTGGTCCTGCAGATGATCCATGTTGATCCACAGGATAAAAGAGGAGCAACCGGAGATGGCGAAGGTAATTATGGTAATTAGGCCTGTATAGGCTACTTTGCTAATTAATGTTGCATGCAATGCATGTCCATAGATAATTGTATTTTCATTTCTATCTATGGAATAGTTATCAAATATGCTTTGATAGTTATTGCACCAGGGTTCAGTTCTCATTACAGTGATCAGTGATTGCTAGAGACTTCTTACATTGAAATTATGGCTGGTGCTCAATTTATCAAGTTTCTCTGATGATGTACATGTACATCAGAACATTCTTCATGAAAAAATAAAAAAGTTCATTTATTATATTCGGTGATATATTGGCAGTAGTCAGATTTGGTTGTTACAGAACAAAATGTTTAATTCATGATGATATTATGGTGCATATTTGTACAGGCTCTACATTTTTCAGTATATGTTAAATTAACTTAAAATTTTCTAAAAGGGACTGACGACAACAGACAGACAGAACAAATTAATATTCAAGTTCAGGCCTGTCCTCAATTTTACTGTGGGTATTTTTGTAACTTACACTTGTGTTTATTTCACCTCATGTCCTGTGTGGGCAGTGACAGGAAGAGCTAATGATGGTGAGTGAACACAGAAAAATGTTAGATGAGGATTTTTTTTATGTTAGCATGAATGGTTGATTGAAGCTTCATATGTGCAATAAACCATACATTCCAATTAAATGTTGTGCAATAGTCATGTTTGTTGCCTATAAATCATATTTTTTATGCCTATGGTAAATTAATCATGTTATATCATTTTTTCGTTTGACCTTAGCAATTTTCGTTATTGATTTTGATGGATTCATCATGAATTAAAATAAGAAACAAGAAAGTTATTGAAGTGCAGCTTTTGTGCACAAGTACATGTACATGCAGCAAAATCCTGCATTAATTCTGTGTTGAAAACAAGAAGAACAGATTTACATAACATTATCAACAATGATGACGCTTTTTCAAGTATCATGGGATGTTATTCTTTGCTATTCTGGACTTGTTTTAACCTCTCATTTGTTCAAAGTTGTTTTATATATTGTTTTGCTTCATTTGTCTTAGCATGTAGAAGTATGATATATTTATGTAATTTTAGTGGTTAAGTTCTTACTATGGGTAACCAAGCTATTTTCACATTTTGAAGTGTGTTTGTTATCTTGTTCACTCTTCAGAAATGTATGAATTCACTAAATTATATCAACGCCATGATTGATACATGTACATTCTATAGTCTGTAGTCTGTGAGTGGCTTGCACTATTCTTAGAATCACACAGAACATGATAACATGGCATTATTTTAGTTATTGTTGTATGTTTTTCTTTATTGTTATAGAAGAGATTACAGCTGATGAATGGGGAAAGTTTCTTCACACCAAGAATAAGATCTACTCTGATTTTGAGGAGATCAGAGAAGAAATTGAAAATGAGACTGATAGGATGGCAGGGACCAACAAGGTAATCAATCATCTCTTTATCTTTAAAGGTCAAAGTTCAGTGTACTTACTACTCGGCATTGTTATCAAAATGCCTTCTTATTAACTCCATTTAACATCACCAAAATCATTCTTCATGTAAAGTACATCTTTTGAAGCCAAAGAACCTTTGACAGAAATGAAGTTGACCTGACAAGTTAGAATTTCAAAGACCAACAAATTTCATGCAAAAGATGATAACACTGTATTACTTCTATTGGATTTGATATTCATGAAACTTCTTAGGCTCCTTTCAGAAACCAACTGCTATCCGCAGTCATGAGATTAAGTATACAACATATATATTTGTAAAATAGTCAGGGAAATCTGCATTACTGAGGGGAGGGGAGGGGGGGGGGGGGAATAGGCACTTGTAAAATGATTCTGAAAATCGAATACAAACCCTTTTTTGAAATTGTCAAAGCTTTCATGAAGAAATGTGAAAATGTTGATTTAATTTGACCATTACTACATTTTAATTGATTTGTGCAATAATTATGCATGCATATTCAACTTTCTTTCCTTTCAGGGGATTGTTCATGATGCAATACATCTTAGAATCTACTCACCCAAAGTTCTCAATTTGACTTTAGTGGATTTGCCAGGTCTTACAAAGGTAGGTCCAGCTTTAAATACCTCATTCACCTAATGAATATTCATGACGACTCTTTTCACAAAATATTGCTAAACTTTAAACCTCAATAACTTTACTATTTGTTATCCGATTTTGATGAAATTTTCGGCATTTTGCTCAGTGAATTCTACTCTATGTATTAAAATATAAATATTTCAGCCCGGACCATCCCTTTAATATTTTCATTATTAACCTGGTGTGGGCCTAATCTTTAGGCAAGACATTATAGTTTATATTCACCTCAGTGTAAATGAAACCATCTTAGATTCTTGCAGTGAATTAGAATAATGTTAATGATGTTTTGTACTACTTTTATGTTCCACAGGAACAATTCCCAACCTGGGTCCAACCTAGGGATTTGGAGGTCAGATCAAGGAGATGGATATTAGAAAACAAATCTAAATTCCATCCTTCTTGTCTGTCATATTGTCTTAGCAATAACTTCTCTCAGTAGAATGATTGCCTTAGCCATGTTTCTTGCTGCCTATAGATTTTGTTATTAGTGGAAAACAAGTTAAAATTTGAGGCCGAATCGGAGAGATAATGATTTAGCCCAACAGCAATCACAAGTTCCAGCATCCCAATCAGTTACCCAATAGTTCTCGGCTCTCACAGTAGAGTGATGTGATCCCTGTCTCTTGTTGCTTGTAGGTTCCTGTCGGTGACCAACCTGAGGATATTGAAGGTCAGATCCGAGAGATGGTCGTCAAGTACATTGGCAATCCCAATTCCATCATCCTAGCAGTGACCTCTGCCAATACAGACATGGCTACCTCAGAATCTCTCAAGTTAGCCAAGGAGGTAGACCCTGACGGTAGGAGAACCCTGGCAGTCATCACCAAGCTCGATCTCATGGATGCTGGCACAGACGCAGTGGATGTGCTGTGTGGCAGAGGTAAGAAGTCTGTCTGTCCTTTGGCTCTCTTGCCTGCATCTTCCCTTTTCCTCTCTATTTTACATGCCTTCTTTCATTTACCCACTCTATTCCAACCCCTTCCTTCTGTGTTTTGCAGAATATTTTTTATTTCTTCACACAACTAAGAATATTGACTTTTTGATATAGGGTGTTGTGCGATGTTTTTTGATTGAATGATCAATGCAAACTCTCCAGATGTCTCTCATTCTTAGTTCAGCGTACTAATGTCAGCCCATAGAAGCATTATCCTCCATACGTGCTATTCTTGTAATGAATTTATGTATCATTGTATGTTTAAATGAATATGTAATGGTTCATTTCTTACCTGTTATAAGTTATGATTAATAATCAAAGATGACACATATTTATGAATTGTTTTGAAATCTTGAATTGTTTTTGTTTGTTTAACAGTAATTCCAGTGAAACTAGGAATCATTGGAGTGGTGAATAGAAGTCAAATGGACATCAATAACAAAAAGGTAATGAAACACCATCTGAAAATTTTTGTTATCGATCTCTTGGAGAATACAGGGTTGTAATGTAGGATAGTGCCGATCTTGATGAAAACCACTCTGAACAGAACTGCTTCCAATTGTTTACTCTGCTTGTTTCCTAAAGGCTAAGGTTTATCTCGTTTATTCTATGATGTGCCAAAATATATTGCAGCACAATGAAGAAACACTATCATCTCATTTTTACTTGGATTTACATAATTAGAACTCTTTGAACTCATTACTTGTGCCGTATCTTAATTTACAAATGAACATTCCTTTGAATACTTGATAATCTGGTAAATTGCAGATTGGTCTACTACTCTGTGGACGTACTATTCATTCTCGTTCCCGAATGGTCTAATCCTATTTCGACAACAATTTAGTCCATTCACAATTTTGTCTAATTTCCAGTTAGGCTTTCCATGTATTCTCATGTTTTCTCATATCCATCTGGTCTAACACCACTTAGTCTATATGGCTATATTAACTGTTTATGCACAAAAGTATTTGGCTAGATTAACTGTTTACGCACAACATTTTAAATTGAAAAGTAAAAAATAAGAAGACAAGGTGGAAATTAGACCAACTTTGCATTATACTAAATAAGAATTTGATCAACTGGGCATTACATGATATATACTAAATGAAAATTAGACTAAGTGAGTATTATATCAAGTGTAGTGTAGACCAAATAGCAATTAGACAAAATTAAAAGTAGACCAAAGGGGTTTAGCTCATGAGGTATAAGACTCTGTATGTGCATATCTGGCTTGTACCTATAAAATTAGACTATATTTGATCTGGAAAAAAAAAGTAAAATAATCTTCGATTGCTTGATTATCAGGTTATTGAGGAGGCTGTGAAGGATGAAGCAGCTTTTCTACAAAGGAAATACCCAGCTCTTGCCAGCAGAAATGGTACTGCTTACCTAGCCAGAACACTCAACAGGGTATGTATCTCAGACATTATTTAACTTATTAATTTGCTTGAATTGATGTTATTAAGATGATATACTATACAGAAAGGATATTTTTCATTGAGTAAATGCCAGCTGATATATAGGTTGTTGCTTCTGGCAGTTGTAATGTTATGATGATATTAATGATGCCTCAGTTACCAACAATCAGTACGGGAAGGTGGGGTAAGTTGTGACACTTTTTGCATTTTGCATGTTAGAATTGATATGACTAGTAATATTGTAGAAATAAGTACCTTGCCTTTAAATTTGATTCTTGGGAAATATTTTTCACCTATATATAACTTTCTACCCCCACACTGAAAGTCGTCGTGACCTTTGAAAAAAACGATGTCAAATAGCTCAACTTGCCCCATCTGTGGGGTAAGTTGTGCCACCTTGTGGGGTAAGTTGAGCCACAAAAACTATGTACAAAATGTATGCAGGAAGAACCAGGATGTCAATTTTTCATTTAAAGTCTTTTCACTTGTTGATTATCTATAAATACTAACATCTTCTAAAAGAAAGAGAACTGTCATGTGAATTTGCTCCTTTCTGCCTGCATATCAATGGCTTTTTACGTTTTTTAATTTTTTATTATACATCACCATAAGAATTACCATGGCTCAACTTGCCCCATGTTGATTTGGCTTAAATTACCCCAGTCCGAACTTATTGCGGTATTTTCACATCCACACATTTCTTATGCATTCATCATGTAAAAGACTATGACAAGAATGAGAATCCATCCCTGGACTAACAATATTGTTCTTATTTCTATAATATATTTAAAGACGTGTGTGGGTAAAAAGCACTTATCTATTTCACACCCTTTTTGTCTCACCTGCATAGCAGAGTGAGACTATAGGCGCCGCTTTTCCGACGGCGACGGCGGCGGCGGCGGCGACGGCGGCGGCGGCGGCGACGGCGACGGCGGCGTCAACACCAAATCTTAACCTGAGGTTAAGTTTTTGAAATGACAGCATAACTTAGAAAGTATATGGACCTAGTTCATGAAACGTGGCCATAAGGTTAATCAAGTATTACTGAACATCCTGCCTGAGTTTCATGTCACATGACTAAGGTCAAAGGTCATTTAGGGTCAATTAACTTAGACCATGTTGGGGGAATCAACATCAAAATCTTAACCTAAGGTTAAGTTTTTGAAATGTCATCATAACTTAGAAAATATATGGACCTAGTTCATGAAACTTATACATAAGGTTAATCAAGTATCACTGAACATCCTGCATGAGTTTCACGTCACATGACCAAGGTCAAAGGTCATTTAGGGTCAATGAACTTTGGCCGAATTGGGGGTATCTGTTGAATTACCATCATAACTTTGAAAGTTTATGGATCTGATTCATGAAACTTGGACATAATAGTAATCAAGTATTACTGAACATCCTGTGCAAGTTTCAGGTCACATGATCAAGGTCAAAGGTCATTTAGGGTCAATGAACTTTGGCCAAATTGGGGTATTTGTTGAATTACAGCCATAAATTTGAAAGTGTGTTGGTCTAGTTCATAAAACTTGGACATAATAGTAATCAAGTATCACTGAACATCCTGTGCGAGTTTCAGGTCACATGATCAAGGTCAAAGGTCATGTAAGGTCAAAGAACTTTGGCCACGTTGGGGGTATTTTTTGAATTGCCATCATATCTCTATTTGTGTATTGGTCTAGTTCATAAAACGTGGAAATAAGAGTAACCAAGTATCACTGAACATCTTGTGCGAGTTATAGTAGTTTTCAAAATCAGCACTGCTGCTATATTGAATCGCGTGATGCAGGTGAGACGGCCAGAGGCATTCCACTTGTTTACTTTTTTGGCTGAAATTTGTATTTTTCCCTCTAAAAAAGTACTTTTTGTTTCAAAGTTGAAAACAAAGTGGTTGGGTTAAGGGTTATGCAATGGGTCATCAATACATGACACCACCACAATGTCCGACTCATTCATTATTAGCCTGGGGGTGGTGGCTCAACTTGCCCCTATGCTCAACTTACCCCGCCTTCCCCTACTGATGATGATCATCCATTTATAACGACAACATTTTCAATTTGCTTTTGAAAATAGGTTGTTATACAAATGTATATAAGGAATTCTGTCTATAAAGATTATCTGCCTGTAAGAAATAATTTCTGTGTCTCCTTTGAGCTGTCTTTTCACCGAAGTTTAGCTGTATAATGAAGAAAAGTTTTTTTCTCCAATTCATCTGTGTTTAATAGCTATTGATGCATCATATCAGAGACTGTCTACCTGAGTTGAAGACGAGGGTCAACGTGATGACTTCACAGTTTCAGCAGCTCATGGCTTCGTTTGGTGAACCGGTGGAAGACAAGAGTCAAACCTTGCTACAGATTATCACCAAGTTTGCTTCCGAATACTGTGCAACCATCGAAGGAACCTCAAGAAATATAGAAACATCTGAATTGTAAGTCTTGCTCTTTGTTCTTTCTTGATATTTGGGTTGCCATGGTTGTAAAATGCATGAACATGATATTATTACCACATCCTCAATTCTTAATATTTATTTAAATATGTTAATAAATTCAGATTATGAAATAATGATTTATGTACCATTTACAATTATATTACATTTTAGCTGCAGAGAAGAATTTGGTTGCAGTCTGGACATATCTTTTGAAAATTGGCAAAATTATGACTGAAGTAATATGGGTATTTCTGTCTCTGTCTTGTCATATGCTAGATGTGGAGGAGCAAGAATCTGTTATATCTTCCATGAGACATTCGGGAGAACGTTAGACAGTATAGATCCACTAGGAGGACTTAGAACTATAGACATCTTAACTGCTATTCGCAATGCAACGGTAAGTGGTTATAGGTTTGTTAAATTAATGTTGACTGCTGAGGAGATATGATTGTTAAGCAACCAGAGGACTAGTAGCTTGTAAGGCTTTTCAGAGCAATAGGGTAATGATTAACTGGTCACTCATACACAAGATCCTTGCCAAGTCCACTGAGCTGTGCTTACCCTTGTGTATAAAGAACAACCATTCATATTTGATTGGTGAATGATATAGATGAAAAGGTTTACTCACTTTGTCTTCGATTTAACAATAAAAGTCTTTTCATTTGATTTGAGTTGAATGTTGTTATTAATTTGAACAATTGAAAAACAGCGCAAGAAGTTGACTACCGGTATTTCTGTTTGAAGGCTGCCTTGCGTTGAAATGCAAGGACTTTGTTGAAAATCATCGTTGCTGAAAATAGTGCCATGCAGAAAACTCAGATACCTGCATTTCATCTTATCAACAAGTAAAAATCCTTCCTACTCATCAGTCTCCCATCATGTGATTGTTTCACTACTACAGGGACCTAGACCAGCACTGTTTGTACCAGAAGTATCCTTTGAGCTGCTGGTGAAGAGACAGATCAGACGGTTAGAGGAGCCCAGCATGCGTTGTATTGAACTGGTACATGAAGAGATGCAACGTATCATAGCACACTGTGGAACACAGGATCTCTTAAGATTCCCACGTCTCCATGATCGCATCGTGGAAGTTGTAACCACCCTTCTGAGGCGGAGACTGCCAGCCACGAATTCAATGGTATGGAATGGCTTTTGATGGTGCCGTCAATTTTGCATTTTTAAGTTTAAAAATTTACTGCAGATCGTTTGAATAGTCTCAGCTTGGATAATGTTCAGTCGATATGAAAATGAGAAAAATAAATTGACACCTTTTGCTTTTTTTCTATATACACACTTATCTGGGTTGATATTTCTTCATGATGTATCAATGAAAAGTTGAAAAATTAATAGGAAGTTTAAATTCCTGTGGGTAAACTTAAATTAGTCTTTCATTCAATATTTTATAAGTGTAGAACATCTATTGATTAAAAATCCTTTTTTTTTTAACCAGTGATTTTTGCCCCAAATCTGTTAATGTTTTACATGCTTTAGACATTCCTGTTTAGCATCTTGTGTGTTCATTGATGTTTCTACAAATAAGTGCAAAGGAAGTAAGAATAAACCTTGACCACTTTGGAATATTCATTTACAGTGTGACTTGCCCTCTCTTTTCCATGTTATTTATGATCCAGGTTGAAAATATTGTTGGCATTGAACTAGCTTACATTAACACCAAGCATCCTGACTTTGCCGATGCTAGTCTTGTCAATGTGCTTGTGGAGCAGAATGATAAGGAAAATAGCAGAAAATCTACAAGACATACTGAATCAGTACCCGATACTAGAGAGAGAAATGACAGGCAGTTCAAGGTAAGGCTTTTTCGTCACTTTCATTTGAATCTGATCTCACTGAAGTAGGCTTTAGTCTCTATTCTGTCATCTAAGCTCAATGTTCTAGTATTCCCTTAGTCTTGATTGTCACTTTCATCATCTCTTGATGCGTAGTTTAGATATCAAGGAGATTAAAAGTAGAATTGTTTCATGTATTAAATCGTATGTGCATATTAATTTGTCTGAAATCCTAAGCAGGATTTCTTAAAATGTTATGTTTTATTTACAACATTCCACAATTTTAGGAGCTTATAGCATTACTTTGTAATTATCATTGATAGCATGCTTCATAAAACAGATCCTTTTTTTGGGGGGGAGAGGGGGAATTGATAGGGCAACATCCACTCCTGATGGGCTGGTTTCTGTATTTTGTAAAATCCATGATTGACAAGTTATTCATTAATACAATATCTTTAATTTGAGACTTAGCTATTTGTCCTTATTTCAGGACAAAGTAAGTTGACAACTCCATTGCCGTTGTTTGTTGCAATATTTCCCCAAACAATTGTTCTGTATTTCACACAGACCCCTCAGACCACACCCATTGACGGGGCCCCTCCGAGGCCTGATGGCAAGGATAGCGCATCATGGGTTCCTTCGTGGGTTAGGGGAGCACCGTCTAATGTGAAGTCTTCAAGCTCAGAGAACCTGTCGGTAGCAGCCAGTAGTACCCCACCACAGATGAGCAGTCCCAAAGTGGAGAAGAAAAGACCAGGCATCAATCTCTTACCTGATGTTGTGAGTACATGTAACTAATTCAGATTGGGTTATTTTATTTCCACTCAATTTTCATACTTTAATCCTCAAGAAAATTTAACTTCAATGTTACATTTATATATATATATTTAATTACAAGCATCTCAGAAATCATGAAATTCTGCATCAAAATATAAAACCATATAGATATAAACACAAGATATAGGGCTTGTAGTTTACTTGGGACACGATGATAGAGGCAGACTGTAACCATATTGAATGTCGTGATACATGACATTGGGCAGTGTTATACAACTCCCAAGAATGTTCTGTAATGTGATTGGTCCAAATCGGATCACGTGATATTCAGCGAATTGCACTATTGCATCCAAAATGCACTATTCTGCACTCTGACGTCAGAGTGCAGGATAGTGCGAGGTCTGGAATTATCTAGAATTTAGATCAAATATAGCATTCGGGGCAAATCAGTAACATGGGTGGGGGGGGGTTGTATAAAACAAACAATACACGCATTCTTGAACTCTGTGCTTGACTCGCCAAATGGATACCGCACTCGGTCCTGCGGACCTCGGTGCAGTATATCCATTGGCTCTTCTCGCACATCATTCATTATTTGGCCCTGCATGCACGTGCTTACGTGCATTATTTGTATAATATTGCTAGCTTTGCTACACAATTTCATTGAAAATTGTACAATGTTTTATCATAATTGATTCAAATTGCTCTTTATGTATGGAGTTTGTACATGTATTGTTAATATCAGAAGTATTCAAGTTATTCTAGTCATGTCTTTAAGTACTATATGACTTGTTTGGATCAACTCTTGTTAGTTGGCAAGATTCCATTGATGGATGTTACCTACCATCTGTAGCTCAACCTTGCTCTACAGTCAGTTGGCTAACTATTAGAATTCCTTGACTTGTGGTCCAGCAATCAATTCCAGTGTCTAATGTAATTAGTTTTATATTAAAGAAAAGACAATTCTTTTTATACTGTCTGTGGTCTTTAGCTGCCATCATTAGATTTATTTGTTTGATTCAATCTGTGGAATGAAATTAATTAACTCTCTCTCTCTCTCTTACACACACACTAAGATTTTAATGAATATTTGAGCATGAATGTAGTGATATGATATTTAATGAATAATGATAGTGGGTTCTTATATTGTATAGTGCTCTGTCTGTCAGATGCAACACTCCCTCCACTAATTTACTTATTAAAGGTCAAGTCCACCCCAGAAAAATGATGATTTGAATAAATAGAGAAAAATCCAATGAGCAAAACACAAAAAATTTCGTCAAAATCGGATGTAAAATAAGAAAGTTATGTCATTTTAAAGTTTCGCTTATTTTTCACAAAACAGTTATATGCACATCTCAGTGACATGCAAATGAGACAGTCAATGATGTCCATCACTCACTATTTCTTTTGTTTTTTATTGTTTGAATTATACAATATTTCATTTTTTACAGATTTGACAATAAGGACCAACTTGACTGAACCATATAGTATTAAAACAATGCTAATTCCACATGTTCAGGGAGGAATTAATCTTTGTTTCACTTGACAATGAGGAGAAAATTAGAATATTTCATATAATGAAATACAAAGGAAATAGTGAGTGGATGACGTCATCAGTCTCCTCATTTGCATACCGACCAGGATGTACATATAACTGTTTTGTGAAATTAAGCAAAACTTTAAAATGTCATAACTTTCTTATTTTACATCTGATTTTGATGAAATATTCAGTGTTATGCTTGTTGGATTTTTCTCTTTTTATTCAAATCAATTAATGGTTGGGGTGAACTTGTCCTTTAACCTTTATTTAACCAACATTGTTGTTATCTATTGTAAAAGGAATCATAAACATGTAAACCACTCACAATCATTTAATGCTATCTTTATTGGTTTTGATTGACATAACACTTTTTTGTTATTTTGTTTTGCCATCATTCAGCCTGATGTACCGGTGTCTAGGAAACTTTCATCAAGGGAACAGAGAGATGTGGATGTTATAAGTAAGATATACTTTAAACTTAAATTACATTATCCACCAATGTACACATAACTATAATTATGAAGCTATTTTTACCGTGTGGTATAGAGAAAGAGAAGAAAGGAACCATAAAAATTGGGAGGAACACTAAAAAAATGGATGAAGAGAAATGAGATACAGAGACTAGACAAATATTTGGAATGAAATTACCTGTAATAAAAGTAATAACAGGCAAAATCAGAGACAATTGATAATACAAAAGTTTTAGGATGTTGAAATAAACATGTAAAACGGCAATGGTTTCATGTCTGGAATATGAAAAAATAAAAAAATATATGATTGGAATGAATATGTAATATTTTTTCCTTTATAATCTCCCTGCATTATTGTTTTAGCTTTCAGATATTTACAAATTTTTTTGAGTCCTCTATAAATCTGACTCACTACTATTGAGGGCTGGAAGAAAGATTTTGATTAATTATTCTTTTAATGTTTTGTTATATTTTGATTGTTTTTGTTTTTTTGTTTGTCTTTGGGTTTATCTTTTTGCTGAAGATTGCCTTAGTATTTTAGGTTCAATCATTGACTTGTTTAGTTTTTAACTATTCACCATGTCCGTTCATGTTTTGGCCTGAGCGATGAATTATATCATGTTATACATTCTAGTGTTTTGACGTGAAGGATGAATTATATCATGTTACATTTTGATGTGTTTCAGAGCGACTCATCCAGAGCTATTTCCTGATCGTACGTAAGAACATCCAAGACAGTGTCCCCAAGTCTATTATGCATTTCTTAGTGAATCATGTACAAGATAACCTTCAAAGTGAGTTAGTAGGACAGCTGTATCGTCAGACAGAGATTGATACATTGCTTAATGAATCAGAACATATGGCACAACGAAGGAAAGATGCTCAAGAAATGTTACAAGTAAGTATTTTTTCAGTAAATTAAAGAAAATCAAGCTTTATGTGTAACATTTTGCCTTCATTGCATATACTTTTTATTTTTTCCCCTGTATATGAGAGATTATACTGGTTAAATCATTTGATCTCTCCTGAGCTTTTACACTCCCAAATAACAGGTGTATGCAGCAACAGGACTGGGGGGGGGGGGGGAGAAATGTAGTGTGAGGAGGAGAAATGGGAAAAGGTTGAGAGATTCCCCCCCCCCACACACACACACACACATACATACACTTGTGTCATTTTGAAAGTGTTTATATCGACAAGCCTTATTATCTTAATTAGGTCTGTTGCAGAAAGAGTTGCAATCTAACACAATAAAAAAAAAATCAAACACAATTTATTTTCAATCAATTGAATGCTTGTATTAGTGACTTGCGCTTGATTTTTTTAATTGCGTTTAACTGCAACTCTGTGCAACGGGGCCCCTGGAAAAAGAAGACAGAATTTTAAAAAATACCACAAAGGCCTCATCACATTGGATCCCACTTATTTTACTTTGTCAACTTTCATACAAAAATATTTTGCTGCCTCTATTAAGTACAAAACTCTTCCAGAAAAACTTTGTCAATATAGTGTGAGACATTATGTAGGCTGTTGTTTTTTATTGCCAGTTATGTGGCTGATAATTTACAACCATCATTATTCCTCTCTCTATGCAGGCTCTTCAGAAGGCAGGCCAAATCATCAGTGAAATCAGAGAAACACACCTGTGGTAGACCCCCATCCACCAACCACTCCTTTCACCCTGTCAATAAACATAATTATGTGAGAAATTAGCATTAATGAACAATTGTGTAAGTTTGCAAATATTCTACTACTAGTATTTATGTTTTACACTGACCTTGATCCTAGATGCTCTCTGTACATTCATACCGATTCAGTACAAAGTATTACACAGACTTATGTCAATTCAGATTGTATGTGACTGTCCAGTTACAAGTGTGTTTTATACATAGATAGCATAGTCAAGGCTTTGAAGAGGTTAATGCATAAGCTAAATGTAGTTGGGTGGGAAGAAGATTAACAATGCATATCTACTACAAACTTGTTTATGAACTCATTTATGACTGTTCTGTCAAAATATGTGATACATCTTTGCATGTATTACAAATGAGTTTGTTTTTGAGAATTGTTGCTTTTTTTTTTGGGGGGGGGAGGACAGAATATATTAAAAATACTTGGAAATAACTATTTCACATACTTTCCTCTTATTAAGTATAATAAAGCTCACCCTACCCACTTGAAGATATGGGCGATGTATAAGTAATGTAATACTTTACACAGTGATAGTATTGCAGTGTACAGTATCCAACAGAAGTTAATACACTTCGCATAGAAACATTAATTTTCAATGCAGCTCTTCACCAAAAGGTGTCTTTATTTAAATGTTGATAAAAATATATATAGAAAACATTACAAGACACCAGATTTATTATGACAACAAGCATTTGTACGTAAGGAAGCAATTTGCAAAGTTATACTTTTTGATCAGCATATTTGTACTCAAGTCTGGTGAATGGTGCATGTACTAAAAAGCTCCAAGGCCAAATCAAATAAAATGCATCCCATAGTTGTCAATCTGTTGATATTGGAAATCAATTTTTCAGTCACAGTTCTTTTGCTCTTCTCATGCATATGTACAGCTGAAATCAGAGCTTTAAAAAAAGTTTCCTTCCCGTCATTGAGTAGAAAGCAAATATTAGTGGAATGCGTGTTGTTATTAATTTGACTCCCGTTCATAACTCCCAAATAAGCCATTCTGTTATCTAAAGGAATGATTGATGGATTAGCTATGTGTATGTTTGCAAGTTTGAGTAATGTCAATTATACAAACTGCTTGAATCTTTAAGTGGAAGTCATAATTGTCTAATTGTAGGAGCATATTTTTGAATTTCTTTATGTTGCAAAGTATTTATGTTTATTTATTTCATACATTTGGGGAAAAAGAGATGGGTGTGCATAATATGGCTAGATTGAAATAACTTTTTTCCCATCATTTGTTATAACTTTATGCCCAGTTGTCAGTTTTTGTGATATTATTGGTCTGTTTGATAGACATGTGTTCTTAGGTGGAACATTATGTTACTCCATAATATTTTCCCATAACTTTTCAGTCTTGTTTCAGTTCTTTTATTAAAGTACTTCAATGAGTAGTACTGCTTTGCATGAATTACATCCTTTACATTATTTACCAATTCACCATTCAACAATTTTTTAAAATATATGTTTATGTAGTGTGCATGGTGTGGTACCTATCTTTTGGGTTATTTTCCCTATTGTCAATATTATTCCAAAGTTTGCTATGCAATTCCTTTTGTTTAATCCAAAATTACTTCATGAATTATATGTAATACAATCTGATTGTTAGTGATACATTTTCTTAATAATGCTAAACAAAGTGTTGAAAATGATAGATCTATGTAACTATTTTTTTTTGGCTTAGCCATGTACCCAGTACACTAAACTAAGTAGCAGACAGCTGTATGTTTGCTGTGCAAATCAATAGAAGTCTTTACTACAGTACCTTTTTTCACATTTATTATGAAATAAGCTATCAATATTTCATAATTCACATTTCAAATATGTTTTTGAATGTTTTGTGCAAACTAAGGCATGCAGTGATTGAGATAATGGTAAACATGTACAAATAATGCACAGGTCAATATGTGATCGCGAGGATGCAGGGGACTCAAAGGGTATTAAGGCAAATGAATCATGAGGTGTTAGCAAAGGTTTTCTGCACTGTGTTACCTGAGATGTCTATATCGTTATAAAGTAAAACAACACTAGTTACGTTAACCCTTATTTAACTTGGGAGGGGGGGGGGGTCAATTTGTCCCCCCTCGACAAATTTCGTCACTACGCTAGTACGCTGTCAAGCGAAATTTTTTGACTTTTTTCCTGATTTTCTGACTTTTTACTATCAAGTCTTGCGCATCTTTTTAGACCAAATTTGCAACACCCGGGTATGCGGTTCTGAAATTATGCCACATTTTGTAAGTGCATGTCAAACCCCAAATTGCTAAAAAAACGTGATTCCATGTACAAAGTACAAATTTCAACCAAAAATCGTATGATTATTTTTACTTTTGTTGGTTAAAATGGATTTATTTTATGCTATTTATGATCGCAAAAGGGTCCCTGTCAAAGTTCATCGGAAAAAATAATAAAAACAAAGGCTAAAAAAAACAAGAATTACATAAGAATTCAAAAAGCAATAAAATACATAAGAAAATATTTATATTTTTGCAATTTTTTGTAGAGATTTGTTAGAAATGTAAAAATTGATACTCTCGCCAAAAATTAGCATTCTACTAGCTATATAAAGCAACTTTCACAATTGGTGGTGCGACTGCTTACAACCGTTGCGATTTTATGCAACATATATTGCAAACAAATGATCGCAAACGATTGTGAAAGCCCCTTTAAGTGAGTTAAAGGCAAAACATTAAAAAAATGAAAAGAAATTTAGGGCAAATTTCAAATGCTTATTTGCATAATGACTTAATGAAAAAATATAAACAATTAATTTTTTGAAAATTTTACTCTACAGTCTTGTAGTTTACATCCGGCTCTACGCGTTTGCATATTTTTGCAGCGATCGCGCTATCAGCGGCCAAGATCTGAAGGGAGGGTCAAATTGACCCCCCCCCCCCACCCCGTATATCCTGGTCTGAAATAGCCCAGTTAAAATAGGGTTAAACCTGCTTTTTATGTGTTGTAAATGTAAATGGGTCAGTATTGTATATTTTGAAAATTGGACTGAATAATCCATGCCTCAGACTTTCTTTCTGACAACACTTAGTTATAGTGCAGAAGAAATGAGTAGTGTCTACCTCATGACCAGAAGTCCCTGTATTCATGTAGCCTCAATCATCCATGGGCATCATTTCACTCTTGTGTGTGTATTTGTACGTGTAAGAAAAGCAAGCTATTTTTTGAATGCTTGTTAATGTCTTTTGTTGAGCACTTTTCAACTACGACAAAAAAAAATTAGGGGATTCCATGTGATTCTTTTAGGGGATGTGATCGGCCACATTCTTTTACCTGTTTTATAATACTTGATAGCACCTCTGTCTCATTGTCAGTACATGTAAACGTGTAATGGTAGGATTGTCAAAATCATTTGATGATTATAATATTCCTACATTGTGCTTGTATGTTACACAGCATCAAGCAATCAAGTGCAATGGTAGTGGAACATGTTAAGGTTAAGAATAGAATTTGATGGTGTACAATTGTGATGTATGATATTCATTGATACATTGTAAAGTATGTTATTTGAAGGGCCCACAATGAATGGTGTAAATATGAGGATTAAAACATTTCATATTCTGATATTTTGACAATGTAAAGCATGTTTTGGTGTTTTTGTATGTATGATTTACCGATAAATTATTATATTTTGGTCTCGTCGTTTGAGGTACATAGTTTTGTGTGTGTTGGGGATGGGAGGCTGTTCCATTATCTGTCTTGTTTTAACATTGTTTGGTAAGCCCAATTTCTCTGCAAGAGAGCCTACATTTAATTAAGTACTGTATAAGCTGTCATTTTCAGTCACATATTCTTGTGATACTGCATGAGACTTTCACCCCATATTCATGTGACAAACAAAACTCTTTAAAAACTTGCATAGGTAAAACTCTTTGGTTTAATTGTGCTTTTAGTGTCCATATCCATAGAATGTGCTCGTGTACTCTACTAGTATTAAGTAGCATTTAGACTTTTGGGGCATACAGATGACAATGACACACACATATTTTTGTATTGTTGAATTATTGTTTGTTCACAGACTTTACTCACAGAATTTGCAAAGAAAATGACAGCTTATACGATGTATACATCAAATGCTCTTGTGTGGGTCTCAGTCACTTTTTGAGTTTGATTAATGGACAGCCAGAATGATTTTACTTTCAGTGAAACATTCATCATTCAAAATAATTGAAACCATCTATGAAACACTACTTCATGTACAATTACTGTTTGCGATTCATTCTGAAAGCCATGACATGTTTGAGTATAAAACAAATACTTTAAAGCTGACACTCAGGCAGGTAGCATAGATAGATAGATAGTTATTTAGTTGTACAAAAAAATGTCAATATACTGATATCTCCATCTAGCAAACTGTCTTTAATGCAGGACAAACTTATAAAAGGGAATCCATGTACTACTAGGAGGGAAATATTAGACCAAGGGTTTCTCAAAATGTAAATCTGATGGATTGTTCTTAATCAAATATAGATTAGATTTTGTCTTTCAGTGATTTGCACATTTTAGGATTGTTTTTCAACGTAATATTGTACTATGTGAACCTCAACAGAAAAGCAAATATATAGAGTGTGGAATAAAAGATTACTTTGCATATTGTTTGGAGGAGGGAGTCTTTATAAAGATAATGAGCATAAAGATTGTCACATAATTTGTTTTGAGCATGAATATGAATTTTTATAAAATTATAATGACATCTGTGATGTATGTGTGTTTAAGCTGTATTATGCAGTGTATCATTGTGATGGGAAAGAGTATCATTGTGATGGGAAATTAATAATATCAAAGTCTTGGTGTTATTTATTTCAAGAGTAATATTCCCAGATTGACTTTTAACCGCTGATATTGATGGGGTCACCCTGCTGAAATGAAATACATAAATGAATTTCCTAATCTTTGGTTTTCCTCAGCCCTACATAATAAGATGACCCCCCCCCCCCCAGGTGCTTGTTTTTATACATACCCTATTGTAAATAAGATACTGAAATTGTCCACCATGTGTTTTGTGCTTGGAAGTGAGAATGAACGCATTCTTCTCATTGGTATTTCATTTTTGAGGGATTTACATTTATTGTGTGATCTTTCAGCAACTGTCATAACGGGGCTTTATCCTCTTAATTAGTTGAAAGTACACCCCTTCAATTTTTTTATGGAACAACAAGTAACATATTCTTTACTGTTTTATTGAATTTTAAGATATGTCCTACATCATATAAATATGATGTGTAGAATGCTGAATTACACATAAAAAAAATAAAATGTTTTATTATGGCAAGTTTCATGCTACTGTGATAATCTACTGAAATTGTACCATTTTTTTGACTAAGAGCAAAGTTTTCCATTAAAAAAAATGAGTAATTCATTGCAAAACATTGGTAAATGGTGTTTTAAATTTTGTCATCTTTTAACTACCATGGACTTCTGATTTTGATTAGCTGTTGAGAATATGTTCAATGTAGTTTCCATTGACGGCAAGCACATAAAAAATGGTATGTTAATGTATCACACACACTGCAAATGAAAGTTGAAACTACCCCATAAAGTGTTATGAGAGCACTGCACCACACCACATTAACCAGTGTAAAAACTTATGGTGTTCAACACCCATTGGTGATATTATGTTTGTATATTGAAACTATCTGTCCAGTGTTATATTTAAACATCATGGTGTATTTGAAACACCTGATGGTGCTGTCCTCTCACAGCACTTATTGGTGTTGTGTTAACACTGTAGTTTTTACAATGCAGGGTCCCATACTTGATTATCATACAAGGGGGGTCTATAGAGTTTTGTTTTGTAGTAAATGTGTCATATGATTTCTTGTAAAGTCAGTAACATTATGAATGAAAAGTTTATTATATTATTGTATGTATAAGATGGTATTTTTTGGTAAAGGGCTGCATTGTAATAGATGCTTCCATTAATGTTAATATGACTTTGTCTGGGACAGTGACATTTAATGATGAGCTGTGAATGAATGTAGCAAAAACAAAAATAATTGTAGTAGTTGAATAACATGACTGAAAATGTAATTGTAAAATATTATAGCATCAATGCAAATACAAACTGTTTTAAAAAGTGTATGTGAAGAAAAAAAGTTATATTCGAAATATATTAAATTTGACTTGCAAACATACAAGAAATTTCTTTTGATTCTGAGTTTCTGACTGATTTGTTTATTTGTGATGATGAAGTACATAATGTTTGAAATATATCGTATTTTTTTTAGTAAATCTTAGTATTAGTAGGGCATAGTTTTATTCTCCTTTCAACATAATATAACGTTAACCCCAAAATAAAAAGTTTTCACTAATCTCTATACATACATGACTTTTTTAAAGCTCTTATGTGCCCATTGTGAGTAAACATAGTAACAAAAAAATGTTAGAAGTAATGCCAGTAATAGATAATTTGTTGATAGGTGTAAATACAGTAAAAGCAAAACAAAAAGTAACAAAGCATAACAAATTAAAAAGAGATAGAATATTAAACCCTTGTCTGTAATGAATTTAGATTTTCTTTTTATCAGCTCCTATTAAAAAAACTTGTTTATTGCCATTATTTCTAAACATAAGGACTGTATTGAAGGTCAAAATATATACTAGTATTCTAAAAATATCAAGCTTTTTCAAAACTCATTTGTCATTCCTCACATATGACAGTACTTGCAGATTTTTTTCCTACAGAGAGATTAAAAATAACAAAATCGCAACAAAATATAAATAAAACATCAAAATAAAGATAATTCATGCATACTCAAACTTCACTGAGTAATTCCACTTTTATTTGCAGTTACATTTATGCAATCACAGTTTCAAATACCTTGATCTTGTAATTTAGAAAGTTTTTCAAAGACAGCAAAGAAGAAAAAATATTGTCTTATTTCTAATTGAATATGGCCTATGAAATCATAACGAATATCCTTGGTGTGGGAGAGCTGCCTTACACAGTAACACAAGATTTCCGTAGGTAGCCCACCAAACAGGTGATATTTCCCGCTCTTTTTATTACATTTGAGCAGTCGTCATAAAACATCGCCTTGGGTTCTCAGATCACCAAGCAACCGATTTCATTCACACCTGCCTCTTTTCTGAGCACCAGACAAAGTTGAAAAGAGTCGATAGCTCAAAGTAAGACCCTTTGAGATGGGATAATAGGAGGGGCAGATGCAAAAGGACGCATCGCTTCATTATTTTTATTCCCTCGAATTCAATAAGCAGTATAGGTGAATTACAATACAATTTCTTGAATTCAATATTATTGGTCATTCTGGTTTCTGTATAGATTCCAAGACTGCTCCACGTTGGTGTATGCTATTTTAATCCATAACTATAGCCTTTGTTTATATTTTATTTTGTAAACTTTCTTGGAGAATCGCTTCCGGAATACTGGTAAATATTTTTCTCACCAATGCATCTATAAACTAACCTACAGAAATAAAAGTACAATATCATTTTTTAGTTAGAAAGTTAAGTGTACTTTATTCTTATTTTGGGGAGTTATGATAACGAAATGAATAACCAAAATGATTATTCTCGAAATGATTATTCTCGAATTGATAATGATTGATATAAAAAGAAACGAAAGATATTTACAGTGAAATTACATAAAGTGGTTTTAAATACAGAAAGTTTTGAAGCAGATATTGCTAGGAGAGGTTGGTTAGAGCATGGACCTATTGGTTAGAGAATGGATACGAATATGGCCGTGGCGATTTCGATATAAGGGGAGGGGGGAGGTTATTGTATCGGGGAAACTCATGGGAAGACGTCCCATGCAACATGCCCAAAATTAAAGAGAAAAGACTATTTTTTGTATAAATCAAATTGTAGGCGACATGCACCGCAAAAGTTCTGTTGGTGGTGGCTTGCATGGTAAGATTTTCAGATTTTCATGCAAAACCAGCTGATGCTGTATAGTCCACCTGCTAAATAATAAATAATCAGTTCTTAACGTCATTCAAAACGATGCAAAACGATTCACTCTTAAAGGACTGCATCTTTATTACCCCCCCCTCCCTTGCTCCTTCCCCTCTCCGTCTCGAATCTCTACTCTCTCTTGTCTCATTCATACATGATCTCTCCTCTCTTCTTTCATTCCCTCTATTTCCATCTCTCATCCTTTTGTCTTCCTTCCCTCACCCATCATCCCTTTATTAAGACATTTCTGACATCCACGTCCACCACACTCGGCCATCCCCCGTTGTCTCCTACCCATCTTGCTCCTCCCATCTATTTCCCCTCGTCTCATCATCTCTTTACAAATTGATCAAGGCTTCCAAAGATCGCTTTAAATATTCATGCGATGGAAACGAACATCTCTATTCTGAGTAACTGCTCGCAACTGCCGTTTGAAGACTTTTATTAGAAGTGGCAGTTTTGTATCTTGAGCTTAGTAGACTGTTGGACTAATATTGATCAGCGATCTGTCTATTTCTCCTTTTCATGATTATGATTTAGAACTTATGGTTTAGAACTTAAATTTATAAACATAATAATAATTTATACCGGAGGAATTGAAACTATTTTATGCGATGGATTCTTCCTTGGATACCTCCCTTGAACCATCGAATAAGAAGCATCTAATATGGGCCAACAAGACCGTTATGGAGCCGATTTATAGAAAGGTACGTTCATAATTAATATGTTGCATTAATTGAATAAGGTGATATTTGTTTGAGGATTAGAGAAAAAAGACAAATTGCTCTGTTTTTCTAGTGAAGGTTTTTTGTTTTAATCATATACCCCTGGAATTTGAACGGGATCCGTATAAAAGTGTCAATGGATTTGCATATTCATTATTCATTCTCGTAAACAATTACAAATTCATAAAGATATAAGTTTTATTACAGATCTTAAAACTATCATGTTTTAAAAACAAAAGAATAATAGAACCTAGAATAGGCCTATAATGAAACTTTATTTTTACCAGATCCTATATTTGTTGTTTTCAGATTGCAATAACGCATCTTCTTGTAATAATAGGCCTAATGAATAATTTTTAATAAAAAAAAGAGTGAGAATTCAGGTCTAATAGTGGTAAAACACTTGGAGGGCCTTTGATAATGCACCCGTGTCAACAAAGTTGAGAATTTTCAAACTTTACAAAATGCTTTTGTTGTTGTCACATTCTGCCCACTCTTTGTTTAGCAATTTTGCTCACTCTATTTGAGGGAAGAAAAGCCTACCTGCGGGCCGAGATGAATATGAAAAGTATATTTGAAACCTATGGAAATTATTCAATTTTTTACCAGTATTTGTTCATGGAGAATTGCCGATTGAATATACTTTTATTAATTTGAACCCCCCAAAGAGAAATAACTTCTCATTATACGGTATGTGTCTCTTGATATTTCCAAATACGGTACGCCTCGATCTTCCGATCGTTGGAGTTGGCGCTCTTCACGAAATCCGCCGGTAATGAAAGTTCGGAAAAGTTTTCGGAACACCAGCTGATTTCGCGTTCCGTTTCCTAACAACCAACTGATTGCTGTTGAAGACCGCTGTCGATATTGTTAGAAGAATTTCGTAATGTTTAGATCCACTTAGAAGATTTGAATTACTAGAAGAAGCTGAAAATGCACAGGACAGTTTGTTCATGATTTGTAATTAGTTTAACGCCGTGTCCCATTAAAAAAATCAATCAATAATGTCCGATACAAGACCAGCCAGACGCCACGCCTGCGGGCACAATCACGGAGAATCTCCCCCCTCCACTGGCCCGGTCGTGAGGCCCAGATGTCGGCGTACGGCTTCTGTCACTGCTGCAATTGGTGGATTGAAAGGGCAAAGCAGCATCAGCAGACCTATCGAATATGATGTGATTGTTAATAGAGTGGTAAGTTTTATTTAGGTTTGGGAAATCCTTCAATTTTGACTCTGATGTTTTTATCATGAAGATTACTAGGCCTAATACTACTGTCTAGAGTCGACACCGGTACCCGGGTACCGGTACCGCGTTTAATAGGGCCCAAATAAAGTAAACACTCCAGTGGAACAACTGCACTGTCAGTGTCAATGGAAGACAAGTCAAGGAAAATGGCAGGTGTTTCAATTTGAATAACTTGACAGTTAGTTGATGAAAAGCTTTTTTGGTTATTAAATAACCTAGAACAGACAATCCATTGTGATGAGGAAACAAGCACCCTGGGTTAATTTGAACCTCCCTGGGTTAGGTTCAAATTAACCCAGGGAGCTCCTGCCCGCGCAGCGGGCGGGAGCTCAGGAGCTTACCGTGTATTTGACCATAGTCACCGGACTAGGGTGATTTATGGTCTAAATATTTCTCCAAATGAATTGTGAAAACAGAAAGTATACAATTACCACGATTATATGGATGAAGGTCTAACGAGTGGCAGTTTCCTGACATCTGGGCACAAACTGGAACCTCAAAAAAACGAAAAGTTCTCTCCTTCTACCCCCGTCTCGATCGGCCATTTTTGTTAAAAATCGTAACAAAATGGCCGATCGAGACTGGGGTAGAGGAGAGAACTTTTCGTTTTTTTGAGGTTCCAGTCTGTGCCCAGATGTCAGGAAACTGCCACTCGTTAGACCTTCATCCATATAATCGTGGTAATTGTATACTTTCTGTTTTCACAATTCATTTGGAGAAATATTTAGACCATAAATCACCCTAGTCCGGTGACTATGGTCAAATACACGGTAAGCTCCTAGGCTCCCGCCCGCTGCGCGGGCGGGAGCTTCCTGGGTTAGGTTCAAATAAGCCTAGGACAACTTAAAATGCAGTTTTATGTATCCAAGTAAAAGACATGCTTCAAATTAGGAGATCAACTACAAGTTTATAACTGCACCAACCTGTTGATTATAAGCATGCACAATGCATAGGAATTTCTTGAGATTCTTTTTTCTTTCACCTAATAAAGTCAGGGGATGGGGGGGGGGGGGGAACAACCCTCTCCTTGCATAGCAAGGCAGCCATACCATTTGGATTGGATGTTCATAATAAAAAAAAGGGACGCAGACTTGGTAATTTGTGTTTAGAATTTATATTCTATACATTTTTAATGAGATTATTTTTGATCATTTTTGTACTTTTATTCTACAAAGCTTATTTTGTATTCCATCCAAACTTGCACGAAGAAACAATTTTGACCCCTTCCATCCCCCAAACAAAAGGGGGTTATGGTTGACTATTGGATGATATCCTGTCAGCGTTGAGTGTCTTTACTGTCAATACAACCAAGAATGAAACCAAGATTTAGTGTTTACACTGTCCACAGTCAACATGCTATGTAAATATTGACTGGCCTCTGTCTAGTACTCATCTTTTCTCTCAAGTGTTTAATGAATGTAATTTTAAGATGGACTACTGCTTTTTTTCACTGTGCAGTCTGGTGATAATCACTTCCCTTCTCTGAACCAATGGATACTTATGAGATTATGGAGGTTATATGCTAAAAAGAGATTATCAATATTTTCTCCAGGGAGAACATATTATGTAGGCCTGCCTACATGGATAAAATAATTAGGTAATTCAAGACAAATAATACATCTGTTTCATATGTGTTTTATGTAGTGACTTGTGGTTTATTTACTTGTTTGTAATCAATGTTGTTAATAGAAATATCTTAATCAGTTTTGTCTCTTGCTCTTGTGGATTGGATTTATGAGATAAAAATGGTATTGATACACATATAGAGATGCAAATAAAGGTTAAGACTCTTTCTGAATTTACTATTCATTTTTAAACTCAGAAAAGCAAAAAGAAAAAGTCTTCGACCAGTCGGAAGCGTGGAGCATCCCCAGAAAGAAGCAGCCCTCATGGATTCCTTCAGCATCTGGTCGCCACGGATGCGGAATCTAGGAAAGATACCCTCTCTCCAACTCTGCTCAACATAGGTGAGATCAGTCTGGTAGATGAAAGGGGCGACGCTGACACTCTGTTCGTAAGAAGGAAGTCTCCAAGGCATGATGTTACTCAGGCAACGCTTCATAGGTCAAGCGGTAGAACTAAAACTGCTTCCCCAAGCAGGTGAGAAGCAAACGCATCTAGTTTATATTTTACATTTTGAATAACTTAAATGATGTTTAATTATTCAGGCAGTGAACTTTCAGTGATTTATTTGTTACGAGTTTTGTCATGCAGTACAATCTATATTAAGGGACGATGCTAATACGGGATAACAGATCGCCACACTGATTTATCAAGGAAAAGAGAAAGGTAGAAATGTAGAAAGAAAAAAATCTATTGGCTTTATTGTGGAAGTGTACCTCTATTGATAAGAAATAAACCATACGTTTCTTTGAACCTGACTTATTGATTGAGTTACAGTATGATGTTGGTGTTTGTAACTTGAAGGTGACAGTAAGGCTGCCTCATCTAAATCCAAGTTACCTCACCTTAAACAAAATGTTCATTTAAAAAAGCAACAAATTATTGATAGATTAACACTATGTTTCTTGAATCCCAGCACCAGCCTCACATCAAGTTTGATTCAATTCAATTCAATTTTATTTTATTCCATTCTATACTAAAAAGTTACATCAACAGGTATGAATGTGGTTATCAAAATACAATAATACAATGATAAACTGGCAGATGAAATTTCATGATTACAAATGGAAAATGGCTATAAAACCCTAGAGGGTTTGTCTTGACAGCCACCACAACATTAGATAAATTAGTATAGGAAAAGAATAATTGACATTGAGATGGAAATGAACATTGCAAAAGTTTGATGGCATAAAAAAAACAGCAAAAACAACAAAATAACCTCAAATATGAAAAGATCATAAGAAAAGACAATCAAAAACATAAAAAACCGCATAAGCCTAGACAATAATGTGGAATATAAATTTGCATCAATGTTCACACTTTTGAGTCATGGGAAATAAGATGGTTTTTAAGTTTTGGTTTGAATAAATTCATACTTTTTATATAAGTTATATCTGATTGCAGAGAGTTCCATATTGACAGAGCTTTGTTTCTAAAAGAATGCATTTCATATTGTTTTGTGATAGCATATGTGATACTTCATTTTATTTCTGGTATAATGACTATGCACTGTACAATTTCATTCTAACATGTTAAATAAGTTATGAGGTAGTATTGCATTACAGTAATTATTCAATTTATAAATGTTTGATATAACAGGTTTGATGATGGAGATGATTAAAAATCACTCCAGTATCAACACCAGCATTAATACCAAACTTGAAATCCCCTTTTCTATATTACGTTATTGAAGTAAACAAAGTCCTTTCTTCTTTTATGTGAAGCCCCTCAACTTCACTCTTGCTAAAACAGAGCGGGAAAACCTTGTAGGTTTTTGTTTATATATACCATAATTTATTTATATTTGAAGGAATGACGTGAACTTGATATAAAGACAAAGACAAAAAATGAAATGAAGCTCTATCATATTCGTCATTAAAGGTCCTCAAGTAAAAGTCCACATAGACGTGGCAAGCGGTCCCCCAGTCCTAAGAGACTCTCCCCTCTGAGGGCATCGAGTGCTCCTGGCCATCACATACTACCACACAACAGGAGATCTAGTTTGGGTGATTCCATTTTGGATGAGAGGAGGCAGAGCACACCATGGTCTATCACTGAATTACAGGATGATGAAAGAAGTTCATCCGCAACCCCAGATACCAGGGATGAACATTTAACAACCGCAGGTCAGGAAGAGAACAACTCTATTAAAGCCTTTCAAGATTTTTCGATGATCAATAATTGGAAGAAAAATAAACTTTGAAGTGAATTGTTATGTGACCATAGTAAGTTTTGACACGTTCAAAGCAAGCTAAAATTGCGTAGTACCAACAAAAAGATCAAACAATACTGGACGGATTCACAGTTCTTGACGCAATATTAAGCAGATCATTTTCAGTTATATAAAGGTTTTTTTAAAATCCATTTGATAAGTGGAAAGCGAAAGGAAACATTCCCAAATTGCACCACTTTATATTTTGTTTTTCTTTTTTTCCATTTAGTTAAAAACTATAGAAATAAATCAAATTTCTTTAAAAATAAACTGTGTTTACATCATGATCGTATGTGCTTATATTGATTTCATTGTATTGATTCAATTTTTCTTGTGTCAGATGACATCACAGCGACACCCAATGAAGATGAAGAAGCATCAAGAGAGAAAGAGGGTCGCGTTCTGAAAGATCCTATTAAAGAGATGATGAGTGCTGATGACAATGAGGATGACTATGACACTGATCTTGAAGAACATTTCCCTCCTAGTGAGTCACATTTATCTAATTGATCAGTTATTGACCTTTTCATTTTAATTTTTTTTCTTCATTTGATCAGATAATTGACCTTTTCCATATTGATGAGATAATGACTTCTAAGGATTGTTAGATATAAATGAAATATATAAAGGATTTAATGTAAAAACTATTAATTGAAAAAGCATGATTTAATTCATATAAAGCAGGCATGATTTTTCTCTTCGGCAATCTTCGAAATCCTGAAAAAAATAAGCCAACTAAATTTCTTATCTTTTTTTCCACAATTTTTGTCTGCAACTTCAAATTTTTCTAAGAGCGGCGGCTGCGTTCCTGTGGATTTCAAGGGCCTGAATTAGACCAAGGTCTGAAAAACATGAAAATTGACCATTGTTTTGGTATGTTCAACTATCTCAATGACGCTTTTGCTAACGAACTTTCATCTGTGATGCGAGTGGTAGACAAATCAGAATAGAAAAAGAAATCTCTAGAAAAGACAGTAATTTGTGTGTATTAATTATATTATTATACAAAACATGAATTTTCAATACATAAAATAGTAAAATTTGCCAACCTCAGGTTTGTCCGCTGCACTCCATCACAAGTGGATATTTTCCTATCTGCATTTGTTTATATATCTCTCTAACTCTTGCCTGATAAAGTGACCTTTGTAAGGGGGGAATTTAAGTGTAATATAACCAGTAATTATGTCGCTGTTGTATATACTCCAAGTAATGTTGCAATATGAATGTTTAATTCCAAAGTTTAAAATTTACATGTATGTTTTATTGTTTAAACAACAGAGCCTCGAGTTATACGTGATGCTTCTGGCAGGCAAGTGTATGTGCAGAAGTGCAAAGAAGAAGGTAATTTTACCTCCCTGTATTTGGTGTTAGTTTAGAAAAATACATGTACCAATACAGGATTTATTACAGGATGTATATCATTAAGTCGCTATCAATCAGTTTCCAATGAATTATAAATCAGATTTTGCGAGTATATACGGTATATATATATATATATATATATATATATCTATTATGTTTTGTTCAAAAGTTTTATATTTCTTTGTTTAAATTTAAGAATAGAAAAATGATTGAAATAGAGGGTTCATCTAACAAAATATACATTAACAGATTTTCTATGAAACTCAAAATGCAAACTTATAGAAACTCAACATTGTGGCAGTTGATATATGGTATATATAACCCTTTTCCATTATCCCAAAATAGACAATGTCTTCCCTTTCTCACTCTAAGAATAAACAAATGAAATCATATCAACCATATTTCTATGAAACATTTTGCACATTGTATACTGATTATTTCTGTTAGAATGATCAATAATTTTCCCTTTCCCCCCCAAAAGAAGAAAATATATCTTCTTTCTTACGTCAGCCCCACTTGCATATTTATTGCATTTACTTATGCCTACGAAACTAGTTAAAATTATTTAACTCACTGTAATATTCTTAAATCC
Organism: Lytechinus pictus; assembly: GCF_037042905.1. Classification (NCBI taxonomy): domain Eukaryota; kingdom Metazoa; phylum Echinodermata; class Echinoidea; order Temnopleuroida; family Toxopneustidae; genus Lytechinus; species Lytechinus pictus. The sequence continues at coordinate 25,953,478 of NC_087247.1, forward strand.
AGAATAATGATGATAGCAATAATATAAAACATTAATTGTGCTTGATTCATAATGTTTCTTAATTATGTTTCTTGCATCAGAATGAGCAAATTAGGAAACGGAAGTAACAAATGAAAAACAGTTGCAAAGTAATGAGTAATGTGTTATAAGGTAAGCCTTAGAAGTTTTTTTTTTTAATCTCAGATCAACCATTTTTTTAAATTGACTATAAAATACAGAAAAATAGCACACTAAACCAAATCTATTGGACGTAGAGTTTTTCTAAGAATGCTATCTGGTACTGTTTTAATAATGTTCTTTTCATTTCCAGGTGTTGATCCAGCTTCTTACGTTCTGAGACATTTGACAGACCCTGCCTTTCAGCTGAGACATCGTTACCTTGATGCACAGAACATTGTTCCACTTACCAAAGCTATGAAGGTAAGTGGGAATACTTTTATATATGTATCAACCTTCAAAGGCAGGGTATTCAGCTGAAAGAGAGATTTCACCAACATTATTAGTTTCACATTTTCTGCCCGTTACTGCAGGAAATTATTTCACTCAACTTAAAATTGTGTACCTTATGAAGTTTCTCCAAAAAAAGAGAATTTCAGGAGCAATCATACAATAAATGCAATGCAATGTCAAGGTTCTTTTGTCTGTACTTTGTTATTTTGTACAGCCTTACATACACAAGGATAAAAACTCCCTTTTTCTTTCAACCATAGTCTCATGCTTACTAGCCAAACCAACAATGTTCAATTTAATATCATGAATGTCGTCTAGATGTATAGACAATGGAAAGAGATGTAAAGAAATTAATGTTGTGATCTACTCTGTGTGTAATACTTTCTTCAAAAAGCTGACATTGAGAGACATGAATTGATTATATTATAAAATTGGTTACAATATGATACCAAGTATCAAAGCGCAGTTGAGTATATGCACATAGTAACTGCGCTATATAAATGGACATATAATTTCAAGAGAGAAATATGGCGAGTCATAAATTGTATCAGAAATTTTGTATCAAATAAGTATGTGCTTGATATCTGTGAAGTCATTTTATTCCATTAACTTTTTGGAGAAAAAAAAATCTTATTTTTTATTCACAGAACAATTCAATGATAGAGACGTTAGATCTCTGTGATAATCATCTCCAGGATGACAGTGGAATTGCTATAGCAACCATGCTGGAAAATAATGTCAATATCACCAAAGTTGTAAGTACTCTTTACTCAGGATATATTACTTTGATTTTATCTAAGACATTCTAATTACATCTCAGACACCTCATCTCCCATGTAAACATATGGGTCTTGTTATCATGAAGTGTAATTTTCATGAGCTTACTGCCTTACAAATGTTTTGCATTTTCATGTTTCATAGTTTAATGGTAAAAATAGAAAGTTTTAAGGTAGAAACTTGATCAAATGTTTTTCATTGAACACTTGCTTGATTTCAGGATAATGTATATTCAGAGAGTACCTAGCCAAGTACTCTCCAGCAGTGTTGCAGATTTTTGTCAATGAACTTATTGATGTTTTTTTTTTGCATTTCATCTTATTATTATCAATGTATTTATAATACACCAATGAAAGGCAAATTTCCTGTATTGGATGCTGAAATTTTCAATTCAGTTCTATTCTGTGTGACTAACAACAGTTACGTTTGATTTCTAGGATATATCTCACAACCTGGTTCGTGGAAGAGGAATCACAGCTTTCTCTGACATGTTAGAATCCAACTACACATTGAAAACCCTTTGTTTACGAGGTGAGATCCATCACTCTCCATCATCAAACCTGTTATATTGAACATTTATCAATTGAATACTGAAATGCAATATTTATTTTAAAACATAGGACTTTAATAAATTGTATTTTAATAGGCCTGGGTATTTCCATGTCATTAGAATGCAATTTCGTTTCAATTTCTTGCAGTATTTATCTTGTGTAAGTAGTTTGGGCTGCTATTGGAAAATTGCAGTACTATATGTAAATAATAAATGAAAAAAAAATTATATTTTGCTCATTCTTTTCACTGCACCAGGATAAAAACATGCACCATGAAAGAGGATGTCCATGTATTCAAACATTATTTTTATGTCATACAATGTTCAGAATCATTCTATATATATTTTTTTTTAACGATTTTCTACCAATATTGATTCTTGATTAAGCAATTGTTGACAACTAAGTCCTCATCATCTTATCTTTCTGCACCATTGATCCCCATCAGCAAATCACCTGACGGACAAAGATGCGATGCCCTTAGCAGAAGCATTGAAGAACAATGCAACACTCACAGAACTTGACTTGAGTTACAATGAACTAGGAGAGATGGCTGGGATACACCTTGGCTCAGGACTGGTGAGTTTGATCTTGGATCGGATTTCATAAAACCAGTTGTCAGTGATTTTCACTTGACAACTGGTATAAGCTACTGAACCCTTTCATCTGATTGGCCAAATCTCCAGAAAGTAAAGTATTCTGTGAAATCACTTACAGGATACTGTACAAAATATTCCACCAATCAGCAAATTTTCTTGTACAATTTAATAAACCTGTCTTAATTTATGTGAAGACACACATAGTTTGGGCTGAAATTTGATTGGGGCTTGATTCAGACTTTTGGGTTGGACTTAAAATTCATGTTAAGCTACATATGCAGATTTCTCCAATATAGCATGACCATTTGATTTGGGCTCCGTAACACAAAGATTAGCGATCAATCGCTAAATGGACTGGCCAATAAAGATCAATGTTGCACGTGCATTTGGTTTAAAATACTGACCAGGAACCAATCAATGTGGTTCTTACATATTTGCAATACATCGCAAACCATTGTGTTACGGAGCCCTGGTTTGATCATTGATGGTCTTAGTGAGTCAACAACTTTTAAGTAAAAGTGGTTTTAATCTGAATCAATTTGACTTGTTTTGCATGTTCTACATTGGTTCGATTTAATTTGATTTATTGTCCAATAGATGGAAATTCAATGCTCACTAGTGATTAACAAAAATACAAATACAGGGTATAGAAATCAGACATTATTACAATGTTACATCTGGTAGATTTAGAACTTTGTGTGTTGTATAATTTCTAAACTCAAATGATCTTGTAGAGAAATATAAATATTGTTTTCTTCCTTGGTGAGCTGGAGGTACACGTTATCTTTCCTCGGCTTAGCTTCAGAATGATAGCTCTACATCCAGCTCTCCTCGGAACTGATAGTTTGCCCATCACCTGGTATATATTTCTTTGCAGGCAGTGAATGATGGATTGAACTATCTGGATCTGAGATGGAATGCTGTCAGGAACAAAGGTATCGCAGCATTGGCTAATGCTCTCAAGGTGATTTTTTTTTAATTTGTGATATTTGCCTCTATAGTTCCATTTCCCATACAAACATGGTTGAATGAAAATAATGATAGCAGTAACTTCAACTTCAATGGTAACTAAATGATAACACCACTAACTAGCTTATCATGTTGGGGTACATGTAGTTACCAATATTTTTTACAATACTTAGTAAATTTCATGCATATAAGCCCTATGCCATGTCATTTTCATTTTCATACTTGTTGTTTTTCCATATCTTAAAAGTTCTTAAAAACAATCATGAAAAACATGTTGTATATTCCTTTTAGTACTTGACATTTTTTTAATATCTCTGTATTCATTCAAATATAGGTCAACACTATTCTTGAGGTTCTTGACCTTTCAAACAATGGCGTGTCAGTCCCAGGATGCATTGCACTCATGAGAGCTCTCAAGATAAATACAGGACTACGAATCTTAAATCTAAGGTATCTGCCAAATGATAAATGTTTAAAGTGGATATGAATTTTAAAGAATATTTTAAAAAGGGCTATTGAGTTCAGGATGGTTGGTTCTAAGAGGGAACTGCCAAAAAAGACATGGAAGAGGCAAGAGTAGGGAGGTTAGTTAGAGGGTGGATTGAATCATGCAAAGGGGAGGGAGGGGGAGTAAGGTGAAAATGACCGCCCCTGTTCAACGGTGAAAAAAGTAAATTAAAGAATTTAGGCTACAGACTGATTTTCTTGTGATACAGTAAGTTTAAGGAATCACTCTCTCTATACGAAATGCATAAACTAACATAGGGAAAACATACGAATATTAAGGTACTTGACACTTGGAATGAAAGAGGATATATCAAATATTGGAGAAACTAATTTTCTCTGAGATATTGAATTTGCTTGTCACCAGACAGTTGAGAAGGTACTGATCAAATAAGGGGCTTTTGTGTCTTTGGGAAACTTGGAGAATAAATATGGGGAAATCAGTTAAAAGTGCTAAACATGATGAAAAGAAATGCCAGGAATAGATGGAGCCACATTTTAGATTTCATTTTATCTTCTCTCATATAAATTTAGTTTGATACAATTTTCAGTGTTATCTCTTTTTCCTGCAGTTACAATCACATCAATAGTGTTGGTGCTCAGAAGCTGTCAATTGGAATAAAAAAGAACTCTCGATTAGCTGGACTATTGGTAAGTTCACTTAGATTTTGTAATAAACGACGTGTGTTTTACATTGAAAGATGTATAGTTGTATGTTGCCACATTTTAATATTTTCTGCAACAAATAGTGTTGATGTATATCAGCTGAAATCTGTACATTTTTATTTCTTAAAACATGTGATTATTGAATTTAGCATCTTACACTAGAATACCACTGAAGGTGATAAATACCCTTGCCCTATGTTATTACCATTGCAACACAGTTTGCAACACATTTGGAAAATAAATCTTGCATGTCTTTATGGTAAAAATCAGTCTCAGACATTTGTTTATTGTTTGGGTGCTCATATACTGTGTGTCACATTTAGATTGTTGTTTTTTATATTTCTCATTAAAACGTCCGTACATACTACCCATCTAATGTGTCATTAGTCACCATTTAGTTAACCTACCATTTATCCACCATTTTTTCCTACAAGTGTTGATCTTTAATCTTGGCAGGACCTTTGATAAGTAGTGGATTTAATAATAGTCCTATCCTGTAATTGATATAATATTTTTTTGTGTGTTTTACTAAATAGATTGATCATTTCTTTTGTACAGTTAACATCCAATCCCATCGGAGATGAAGGAATGGTGGCACTGTGTAAAGCTTTCAAACTGAATCCCACCTTGAGATTAGTAGCATTACAGGTAAGCCAAATACCTCCATCATTTTTCCCTCTTATAACCAACATTACCACTTTGACCAAAAACCACATTTTTTATTACATTGTTCCATGAATTCAATAGATGCTCTTCTATTCCTATCGTTTCTTGGAAAGAACAATGCTGCAGTGTCATGTACTATCATATGAAGAAACACATTGTCATATATATATTTATATCCTACATAGATTGAATCCTGTATAGTGATTGGTTCAAGTAGCATCATGTGACCGAATATATTTCAACTATGATGTTGCGTGACGTCAGACCTCGATATATTTTTGGATATACCAATATTCTGACGTCATTATTTCACAAAACTAGATATCTCGGCGCACCGGCTTGCGCGCTCTCTCTCCCGGGCGCGCAAGTCCAGCGCGATGCGTCAGCGCAGACACTAATCTGCGTTCCGCTGAGCGCGGTGGCTCGGAGAAAAGTAGGTAATTCAACGCAAGTAACAGGACTTTGCATGCTCAGCGCATAGATTTTGGTTATAAATTATTAAAAGTAGGACATAAAACAAATATATCAGGCGTTTCATTCGAAAGCATAGTGGGAATTATTAATCCTCGGTTGGACTGGCAAAAATACTATATTTCCCTCGGGGCTTTGCCCCTCGGGAAAAATAGTAATTGCCAGACCAACCTCGGATAAATAATTCCACTATACTTTCTCATATCCTGATATATTTGTTTAATATATATATATATATATTAATGAGGCAAAGTGGTAATGCATTGTACTTAGTTCCAACAGTTTATTTTGAATTCCAAATTTTCGACGTTAAACATACGTCTTCTTCAGGGATACAATAAAGCTCATATATATATATATATATATATTACAGCACACATGGCCTAATATTTTTTGTCATTCTGTAAAATTATCTTCCTTTCACTTTTGCAAATATGTTTTCAGGTTAAATTGATTGACAACTATTACAATGTAATACTTCTTCCACAATATAATTAAATGGTTAGTTTACCCAAATGCTTTGAAATCCTTTAGAAACATGCAAATATTTATTTATTTATTTATTTGTATCGCTGATATTTCCATTAACGCAAGTCATATGAGAGCCACCTTCTGTTTGTTTCCCCTGTAGAACATCCCAATGCCATTGATTATTCATCAGAAGATTCGGGATGTAATGGAAGCTAAGGACATTCATGTTCTTAAGCTTGATGTTGACGGTCATAAACGCAACATAGTAAGTATATCCACTCCTTCCGTGCTATATTCATTCTTTGAGAAATTGTTAAAAATAAACTTTCAGAATGTACAAATCAAGAGGAAACCATATTTTTCTTGGGATGAAAAATGCGATCAGGCTTCGATGACAAATGGACACTTAAGTGTATCAAACAATGTTTGTATGTATTAAAAATTGTCATGCCTTTTAAAGTCTAAAAAATGAATGTTTGGGCAGGATTTGTCACCCATGTCATGTCAGGAATCAAACTTTGTACCATTTTGAGCATTTGGTATGAATTTAAAATCAAGGCAACCAGCAATACATCAGCAATGCATCATTTACATTATTATGAATGAGAGTAGAAAGGTATCATAGTGCAGTACCTAACATGTAATACTGCCCTCTTGCCAACATAATTCATGTAACCTAACATGTCATGTAAGAGGTAGCAGACACTGAATGTATGTTGGTAAATACATAAATGGTATGGCAGGTTTCAAGGTGGAAGTCTGATAGACTTCAATGGAGTACCATATCCAAACTGAAGTGTATCAAGGATGGCTTGGTTTATTGGTGATCTGTGACATGTTCGATAGAACATAGTAACTTGTGTAATGCAAAATTTATTTTGATTTGGAAATCTGAACGATGTTACCATCAAACTTACCTGCATGTACCCATGGGCAGCCGTTTGTTGAGATTTTTGTTCCGTCTAAGAGGGGGGGATGAAACAACCCTCTCCCATAAGCTTACTGTACCAAATTTTTAAATTGAGTACCATCACCCCCCTCCCCTTATATATGAAATATTAAGTTTTCTCAGACACTTCAGGGAATATTTTATGAAAGTGAAGGATGCCATGACAGGTTGTCATGACCCAACACAGTCACTATTTTAACTGTCAAACACCTGTCTTTTCCAAGCCAATCATGACCCAGGAAAATTGTTAGGTCTGACAACTTATCCGATACCAAATGTTTCCTTGAATTATGGTTATAGGTGTTGTCATTGAAAACAGAAGAGCATGCCTGAATGCCATGTCTTTGATGCATTATTTTGTTTTGTGTTGATCCTCTTCCAGCCCCCAAGTCATGTAGCAGCCATGGTGGACCAGTTCATCTGTGACAACCAGTCTAGGATCTTGAGCCATTGTCTGGCGCAGGACATAGAAGCCACAGGAAACCTGTCTGTTGTTCAGATCAAGAAGGCCCTGTGGGACTCGGGACTAGATGTTAGTGAGGTCAGTCAAGTAGTGAATCTGATGGCTGTATCATAAAGCTGTTTATAAGTTACGGGCAACTTCAAGAACGGAACCCCTTCTTAGACACTAAATCAACTCCAACGCTAAATTTGGTGTGTATCATCAACACAAGAAAAGATCAGCAGTCAATTGTAACTATGAATAGCTCTTTGAAAACACCAACCTGATAGCTATACTCGCTTTGAATCTAATTTCACGGACATCCCTTTAGAAGATGGTCTTACTCAACACTGGTTAATTTATGATTCCAGTATATTTAGAATAGTAGTTTTCTACAAATTGACCCCTTGAAGGTGATGGTATGTTTGTTTTCCTGCCGGGTTTTGAATGCTGATCATTGCTATATAATAGATGAGCCACTGCAGCATTTTTTTTTTCAGAAGGGGGGGGGGCAAACCCCATTTAGTATTACTGAAATGAGAGAAGCTTGCCTTTACTTTACAGTAAGTTTAATTTTCACCCCTGTGCTACATACAGTTGTTCATGTGATTGTAGGCCCTAGGGTTATTTGTATATAGTCAATGGCATCAAGCGCAGTTATTTCTTCAGATTTTTGTTTTTCACTTAAGGCGAGAATGACTGGGTGGACGTTTCATATAGCTGTTCGGATGTTATAAATAACTTTATGAACGACTGGTGACCCTTTCTTCTACTACGTAATATATCCCTGTGTAGTTGACTTCACATCTTAGAACATGTTCCAGTTATGGGTAAAGTCCAAAAGGTTGCTGTACAAATTTACAAATTCGAGGGGGGGGAGGTTGTGCAGTTCCCACCACCCACAGATTCGCCGTCCATAAATTGTATGATACATGATATCAGAGAATTCAATTTGACTATTAGTTTGAATATAAAGACATGCCATGGTTAATTTGAGCAAGGTATGGAAATGAGATAAATTTTATATGAATAGCTATATAGAAATTTATGCGGCCTTTCCCTTTTTTAAAGCTTTATGCATTTATATTATCTTTGCAATGGAATCAATACACTCAGAGTTTTCACAGTTGCTGGTATGTAGGGGATTTATTATCCAGGAATGACAAATAACCAACTTGTGCAGGTATTCAATTAATGGATATCAAACAAGGTTGAGCAAAGTAACCTAGAGTACAAGGTTAATTTTTTGTTATGCAATCTGTAAATATGTTTTAATAATTTTGTTATTCTTTGAATCATTTGAGGTGCAAAATTCTGGATTTGACATTCGATTTACACAGACTTAATAGCCCAGATTCACAAAGGTGCTTTTTGAAAACAGTGGGGGAACCCATGTTTTAGGCAGATTTCCTGTATAAATTACACTGATTTACTGCGTATATTAAAAAATGTCCAATGCTGATGCGTGCTTTTGTCACAGTGCACCAAATTGACGCCTGTTGCCATGGTTAAGTATGCTATTTTATTAATGAGTCTACTGTTTGAAGAGTGGACTCATTAATTCAAAACAGTGGACTCGTGAATAAAATAGCGTGGATAACCGTGGCAACAGGTGTCAATTTGGCGCACTGTGAAAATAGCGCATCAGCATTGGACATTTTTTAATATACCCGGTAAATGAGTGTAATTTTAAGCAGAAAACCTGCATAAAATATGGGTTCGACCGATGGTTTTAAGAACCACCTTTGTGAATTTGGGCCAATGTGACAAGAGCAACTTGACAATATTCATCATTTTTCAAATGGACTATTTTAAAGTATTTGTTAGAAATGAAACAATTTTTAAATCAGTATATTTTAAACTTATTTTATCTTTTCCTCACAGTAACATGGGCGCAAGCATATCATCTGTGTTGCTATGGTTAGATACGCAATGGATATGTCAATGCAGACACTGCTCTGTTGTGTATCAACTTTAGTTAGGCAAGATAAAAATGTATAACGGATAACATTTCATGTTTTGTATTTCATCTGGGAGATAAAATGTGATCTCAGAATAACATTTTTATTTTTAAAGATAAAATAAAATATTTTGAAATAAAATGGTATGAAAATACTGCCCTAGTGTTGTTGCTGGATACTTCATGAATATTATATAAACTGAACCATGGTACTAACTCCTAAAAATCTTAGAAAGGAAAAGAGATTTTCCAAGTTCAGGTGAACTACGCCTTACAATTTACCTCGCCTTATCCTTGTATTTTTATTTTTATTCTGTAGGAGCAACTAGATACAGCACTCAGGCAAACCAAAGTGATTAAACACAGAACTGTACCATATAGGTAAGTCTAAAACAAGTTCTGTATTATTATATCCTAGTGTGTGGTGAGAAACATGCATATTTTCATTGCTTTTTGCTTTCCCCTTTTTTCATGCCAACTTCTGTGAGAGATTGCTAGGAAACTTTCTATTAAGTGTTTCTCCTAAAAATTTATCTCTTATTCTCACTATTTCAGACCTATGTTAGATGGCCTCTCAGCACTGCTCATGCTACCAAGCTGGAAGGCACCTCCACCCAGATTGACAAGTAGGGTCACTTAATCTAGCGCTTCTTCCCTTTAATGATACAAATACTATGTTATTTTATAGCACATTACACATCCTGCCATGTAATCTAGTGAGTGTAATGGACACATTAATGAAATCTATTGTACTTACTTTCCCGACTGGGATTGCACAAAATCTGTAAAGGTGCGACAATACATGCTACGCAGCCAGGTATTGTGCAAGATCTTTGCCTTTTTACAATCGCAGTGCTCCAAACATAATAAATTATGTTGAGGGCATTTTCAACCTTGATGATTTGTTTACTTGTACATTCCTGCCTATGTTTTAGGCATTGACATGCAACTGACTTATTTTTGAAAAATATATTTTATCACCTTGCCTTTATTTTTATCTCCCTTTTGACAAGGCTCAACTGACTTGTTTTGTCCTTTTGTAATTTCATGGCAATGGTAAAGAAACAATAAAGGCTCACGAAACCTGCATACTCACAAGCCATCTGATGAGCCTTTTGAATCTTATCGGTAGGGTAATTGCATGAATATTCATTAATCTTTACTGGGGTGCAATCTTATGACAGTTGACCAATAAAAACGATGGGTTCTCCCGCTCCGTATGGTTCCTGATACGCTTCTACAATAATGATAGTAGATTAGAAAGGAAATCTTGCTGCGATTGATGGCTCGATGCTTTGCAGCTGATGAATGTTGTCTTTCTGCATCAGACCCTTTACACAATACTGCAACAGGCCTTAACAAAAGGCTCCAAGACTGATGTTTTTATCACCAAGTTTTAGAGTAATTTTCTTATCAGTAGTTACCACCATGATAACAAGATTGTGTGGAGCATATCCATGATATGATTATGATCAAAGGTAATGACTTCAATATAAATATTTGTCCTCTTGAACTTCAGGCTGTAAGCAGTTGTCATAATAGAAAGGCGCACAGAAAGCTTCAGTTATCCCATTATAAACAAATGAGACATATGTTGTTCATATTAACAGAACTCATAGAAACACTCCTGTTATGAAATACATGTATAGTTGATATGAAAAACTGTTTTGTCAATTGTGTATTTTTTTAACACTTTTATTTCATGTAAATTTTCTTTTGCTATCACTAAACATTTTTATTTTCATCAGTGCTTGGTATTGAGTATATTTATTTTTTTATTTTTCATTGATCTTTAATGATTAATTATTTCATTTGTTCATTCATTTCACATACTTATTCAGCAAAGCTTCTTTTCAATATTCATGAACGAAAATTCATTAAAATTCATCATAGACTTGTAAGATCTATATTTTTTCTCATATCATATTAACTAATTGATGTTTTGGTCAAGCTTTCACTGTATGGTTAAAATCATAAAATGACTCGTACTTGGTGAATGACTTGACAACTGTCACTTTATAAACATGCAGTCTAAGTTTATAGCATTGGGTCAACTATGGTATCAACCATCAGGGACTTGATTATACAGTCCAGTAGTCAACAGATTATATTCCTACTGGTAGTATCAGTATAATCAATGTCACTCTGCTGCATTTCTGTGATCAATTTGAAAGGACCTAGGGGCTATAAACTTTTAGTAACTAGGACCCTCTCATGAAACATGTTTTTAACTGAAATCAATTATATTCCTCATCCATGCACACAACTCTGAAAAGGCATTTATGTCATCAGCTAGTATCAATAGGGGGTATCTCCATGTATATTCCTTTCAAATCATATAGAGTTGTGCATGTGTCACTGATTTGACTAATCAGTGTGCTCATTTGTGTGCACTGGTACACAGTATAGGGACACTACACAATTTTTCTAGATACATGTAGTTAAAGCATTGCTTTCTTTCTGAAGTTTGATTCTAATTTAATTCTATATTAAATAAGGTCCAGGTAGGTATATTATAATTATATACTTTGTTACATAAGTAGTAGTGTCTGTAATATACTACATGAATTAATCACCTTGAAAAAGTGTGCCATCAATGTTTTGAGTGAATGTGCCAATTTGAAAATCTTGAATTTGCAGTCAATACTTTGATACCTTGATTTTATTTAACTTATGTTGAGGTAAACATAAATATGCACATAAAAAAATCCTCCAAAACACAATTGCCATTGAAAATATTGACATGTGACTTGATTCAACTGCAGAAGATTCCAAATACAGAAGTTGTCACCAGTGCTGTGTCCCAATTGCATCCATTGATTTGAGTACTGTAAATGAAAGAAATTCACAAATGTCTCCCTTTTTTTTTGTTGATACATTTTTCAAATTATTTCCTACATATTTTTGTTAACTTAAGAAATTCCAAGATCAACTTACTAGAGGGGGGATACCCCCAAATAATACCACGGCCTTGATTTCCTCAGGTTTTTTAATGCAATAATAATGGTAATGTATGCAAAAATCATGCATACTTCACTGATAACCCAATATAAAATTACTTGATTGATACAGTTACATACATATATAGGTAAAATGGACTTCAGCACAAAGTTGCATAAACAAAGTTCAATCCGATTTATGGTGTGTATGATATTTTTTTAAAATGTTTTTTTTAGTTTGGCCTTGTACACCATTTTATGACAAACATTGCTGCCGTTATGAAATAATGTCTTGCCATTTTAATGTACCTTCTTGTCTCTCACTGTACCTACATATAAATAGTGTGCAAATTTCATTCATACGCAGGAAATATTTTCTCTTTTTAAAAAGATCTTGAATGGCTGGACTGTGTGGCTGCCTCTCATGCATATTTGCTTTCTTTGAAAAAAAATTCTATGCTACCATTATGCACATGTATGGAAAATATATGCTTCTAAATTTCTTCATAGGATGCTAAGAATATGATGAAATTTGTATAGCAAAAAAGTTATGATTGACTTTTTTTTTTATAGGAAATGTTCAAATGTTCTTCAAGTGGAAAAAAATATAATTCTAAACCATATTTTCAGTGATGAAAAGTAGATCAAGAGCCCAAGTGAAGTAAACTTAATACATGAATACTAAAACCAGGAAATTTCCAGACTATATACCAAATACTATTTTTAAGTTTTTGAAAGACCATATGAATGTCAGGTGAAAATTCAACCATTAATAAGAGCATAAAATAAATGTGTGTTTTATTATTCTATTTTGTTTGATCATCAGTTTGTGAAATCAGAGCAATTATAATTTTTTTATGGTTCCAATTGTGTTTTGGTTTTAAAACAAAGTGTTTGAAAGAGTGTGTAATGTGTGGACTTATTTCTAAGGAGCATGTTTCCAGGGTGTTACTATTGCCAATGTTCTTCCTGTCATTTGATATTCAGATTTTACAAAAAGCATATTCAGTCATTGAATATTTTAATGTCTCTGAATACAGGCATGACTTTTTTTTTCATTTTAAGAAACAGAAATATATATTATAACGGCAGTTTCTATATTTCACCATACTTTGAGGGAAAATATATATTTTAGTGGAGCTGAATCATGCAAGTAAAACTTGTAATGATATGAAAATTAATGAAGTTTCCATCAGTACTACCCTTGAAAGCTATTCATATTTCCTTATTTTGTAAATATATATATGTTTTTTTCGGTTCCTATTTCATGTTTTCAGAAACTTTTTCTCATGGCTGTATTAAGTGCAGCATACTTTATTTGGCTTAAATGTATAGTTCTCATGTCTTACACATAGGAAATACTATACCTGTGTTGTCACTCAGACAGATTTATTTGATTTGATATTTATTAAAGGATTATTTCAAAGATCTATGGCTGATGAGTGAGTTTATAATAGTTGCAGTTATTGTGAACTTGTGCATGCGTGTGGGAATTAAAACATTGCACTGTTGTTAGTCATTGTGCATTGTAAATGCAGAGTATATTTTGTAAACTTTATTGATGAGAAAATGAATAAAATCACGATTTGAAGTCATATGATCATATGCCATTTTATTTTCATGATTTGTTTCACTTTACATGGTATTGTTACCCAAAATGATTGATGGTGTTTTTGCTCTGTTGCAATATGCCTCAGAACGTGCTCGCTGTTTCACTTTTGATTTGACTTTATGTCATATTTTTAAGATTGCATTTCAGTCAAAGGAACACATAACATCAATACACCTTTTTTTTCTTGTACTTTTCCTCACTTTACGACAAACTTGGACCATTTTATAATGCTCGTCGCAATGGGGAATGTGTTGATACAGGAATGGGGCAACACGCATGACCAACTCGAGCCTCTAGCAGCAAACTCCGCCGCATTTCCCACTTATCTGTCGACGTGTCGAAGATTGATATGACGTCACCACTTGATTCCAAGAAAGGGCCAGGTTTCCCAAGAATGACTATTTTGGATCCTGAAAATATACAGAAGATTACCACACAATCCCATGCAAGTTTGTTCATGAATTAAAATGGATATTTGGAATATTAGAGGCCCAAGCTCATAAAATGGTAAAGGTTTTTTTTTGTTCATCAAATCAATTTTATCTTTTAAGATATTATTTATTGAAGTCAATTTAGATTTATCAGTCATCAGAACAAAGATAAAACGGGAGATATTGATATTTGCCATGGCTCAATGGCCATGATAAATATCATCTATTACTTTCCATTCACCTCAATAGTTAGTTCGCAAAATAACATTTTAACAACTAAAAACGGAAATATCAAAGATTCGTCATTATACGCAAATATGACTTTTTAAGCTACTTACCAACAGCCACGGTATTGGCTCCGTAGTTTCCCTCTTCAACTTCCGTTACGGAACGCCACGATTCTTTGACGTCGTCATACACATCTACAGAAGATGTGGAACTATCGTCATTCGGGAAGTGACGTATACAACTGAAGCCGCCGACGAGAAAGAGATTTTTGTTGATCCGCAAAAGAGAAGCATGGCATCTTGGTGTTGGCAGTCCGCTGACTTTTGCCCAGCTTCAAATAGGGGACAAGTTAGGATTGTAGTAAGGTTATTTATGTGTGTCATGGAGGGATCGAAGGAAGTAGAAGTGTGTGTGTGAGTTGGATAATCTGGGGTATTAATATACTCCCACATTGTATTACAAAATTACATGGTGAAATTCATAATCATTTACATTGACCTAATTTCGACCTTTTAAAAGCCGATTTTTTTTTTCTTCTAAAACCTAATTGTTGACTGACGTCATTGGGGTGAGTGGCATTATTGGCGTGTTTATATACATGTATGTTAAGAAGCCATTAATACACTTGTTTCAAAACCAAGACGGTCAAAACTCATCTACTTATTATTTTGTTAATTATGCAGGACTTTGATGTTTAGACAATCATAACCCACAGCAAATACACTGTTGTAGATTTTAGTTCACTAGTTAAACTACGTACCTGTTGTCATGCGGCGAATAACACTCGACAACACCTGTCAGAAATGTGCTGGCACTCTTGTAGAAGCCATCGTAGGCATTGGCGCCTTTTTCATCGTTGGAATGTTGGTAACTGCCATCACGGTCAGCATACTGAGCCGTCATATCATTCGAAGCACCACCGGCAACCCACAGGTGGAAGTTGTAGGCGGCAGCGGCCGTTGCATAGCGCGGGAAACTCAGTGGTGCCACCTGGCGCCAACTGTCCGTATATGGCGAGTACCTATCGACAGCCGCCAAGGCTCTGTTGATAGAAGGTCACAATTCATAAGCTTTAGGGCGATATTACTTTTAAAGTGTAGTGGTATTCTGAGGCAGAAATAATTCGTGAACTTTGAGCATGTACTTTCCGCTGTGATAAACATTCTTATCTTCCCATATTCATTGGGGTGGGGGGTGGGGGTGGGGGGTAGGAATGGGTTAATTTTTTAACCTAAAGCTGCAACTCGCAAGAGTGGGAGCGAAGCATTTTCTAAATAAAGTTATGAAGGCCTAAACTTGTATGGATTTTCTTTAAAATATACACTTTGCAATAAAACGAGGCTTATTTTTATTTCATTTACATGTACATGTATATATATGTATATATATATATATATATATATATATATATATATATATAGCCTTCTCTGCCCCCTCTGCCTTAAGTCACGATACAAACCTTTAAGAGAAAAGGCAGAATGAAAATTATTAAATAAAAATATCTTGATGTATAATAGTAAGACAAAAAATGGCCACGAGTAATGTGAGGAATCCTGCCATTTGTCAGGGAATGCCATCCAGTTTTTGATTTGTTATCAAAATCAGCTTCACGTTTCTTCTGTAGCACGTTTACCCAGTGAGTAATACAACCAGCGTCATGGAAACTCATGCCAAATACATAGGTCAATGCCTATTTAATTTCTTAGTACAATTGCAACCTCAATCAGGTGAAAAGTGAATATTTTAAAGCGCAACCTGCCTTCAAAATAAAATTCAATTTATAGAGGTGCTGGCCTCATTCTTTCGCATTTTTTGTAGATTGTAAACAATGAAATATGATAAGGCCTATGCGAAGTAATATGTCTGAAGCTTCACAAATATGAACAAGTAAAGATGGTATATCACAATTCCTACACCATGGTAATATAACTTTCTGGGGTAAGTTAGTTCGGGGCCAGAGAAACAACTGCGGGTAGCCTGCAAAAAAATATTAGAGTTTAGACTTTGTCTTACCCTCCGTCACTCCCTTGACCACCGATCACATAAATCTGCCCGAAGAGAGCCACCATTTGATGAAAGACACGAGCCTGTTCAAGGTCAGCTAGGCGAAACCACTTCGCTTTCAGCAGGTCGTACACGTGAAAGAGACGACTGGGTTGGAAGTGGTTACTGCTTGCATCACACGGCAACTGGACATGACCGCCTGTATGATATATTCAGTGACAAATGCAATCCAAGTACATTCATGACAATATAATTAAGTCTTCTAAAGGAAATAAAGCTTGAAAAAACATAAAGAGCAGTATCTTGTTTGAACGTCAGTGATTCATGATCACACACAGAGACCTTGAACTTGAACATACATGACTTAGTACATGAAATAGTGGTCCCGGTTTATTGGTAAATATCTCGTCTTTCCTCATTAACTTGACCACCCTTCAGGTCGCCATCGATTTCAAGCAAATAGATAATGTCAATGGTCTCCTGCATTCATGATTTGCGAATGTAAGTAATTAATGTAAGGCCTCTGTTCTTTTCAGTAGATATGATGTTGATGAGTTCCTATGACTTTCGTACGTAGCTACGTCATTTGTTTTTGAACGCAGAACAAATCTGTCGGAAAATAACCTCCCCCTATTTTAAATACTAAAAGCAAAAGTATTGTGATCATTGCTGTATCTGGTGGGTGTTTCATAAAGCTGTTCGTAAGTTAAGAACGACTGGTGAATGGTGAATATCATTTACCACAAGAAAAGGATTACCAGTCGTTCTTAAAGTCACTCTTAACTTACGAACATCTTTATGAAACAGCCCCCAAATGTGGATGATCAGGATGGTACTCGCCTGCAATATAAATGGAGTTGTGTATGTAGCAGGCTGTATGATGATGCATGGCTACAGGTAATTCTGCAAATGTTGTCCATTCTTCCCATCTCTTGGTACGCCTGCGCTCAAGCTTCTCAATGTCACTGTGCACAGAATCCTCCTTCCATGTTCTCGAGATCCCACCTGAACGTACTATCTGAATGCCTGTTTCGTCCTCTGCAGATTCATGACTGATACTCTTTCCAAGATCGTCATTTGACGCATACGGGGACACTGATTCATCTTGAGATGATTTGACCTGGATTGAGGTTGTGTCGATTTCGTGGTATGATGGAAATTTCTCAGGTTTCGTGTTCAGGGACTGCGATGATTTGCTTAATGCAGGTGAACTTGGGATTGAAGAGAGAGACCAATCACTTCGAGAATGAGACGAAGACTGCTCTGCCTTTGATGAACTGATTTGTCCCTCCTTGTCAGGCGTCTGAGAGAAACGATCGGTATTGTTAGCGATGATAGTTTCTGGAACCGACCAATCACTTCGGGAATGAGAAGAAACCCGTCTTTCTTTTGGTGAACCGATGCTTTTCTCTTCATCAGATATCTTAGAAGGATGGTCAGTGATTGATTCAGAGTCGAGTCTTGTCACCGAGCGGCAGCCTAATATTTCTGCTATGCGTTGTCTAATGATTGGAGGATCGAAGTGGAGCTGATCGACGTCCAAACAAGATGCTCGCTTTTTGGCATCTTGAATATATCGCCTCGTCGATTCATTAGAGATTGAGTTAAGGTGGCTCTTCTCGATGCTTTCAAGTTTTTTAAGGGATATGTACTCAAACTTTACATGTCTTAGCAGCCTTAAATTTGAGCTAACGTCCCTCTTATGGTGTTTCAGCCACAATAAGACGGCATGCAAGATATCAATTTCCCCGTTTATACATAGTTTGTCATCTGACAAGATGCATGATGCATGTTCAACAGGACACAGGGAGAAATTTTCTGACAAGGACACCTCGAAGAAGTGGGTTCGAATGTAAGACATAATTCCCTTGTGAAGATCATGCAGACCTGCAGTTTGTGCCAAGCAGAAAGCTCCGATGCATTCACCTTTCCATGTGTTCAGGAGAAATGACTGAAGTGCATTCGTAAGATTATTGATCGAAAGAAACAGTGATCCTCTCAGAAGCTGAGAAACATGACTGAATTGAATTTCAAGATCACCTGTATACATGTAACCAAGTATGTCACGGAATACGTCCGCAGACATGTCTGAAATAAAGACACTCTGCAAATCACTATCGGTCTTAGAAGTGTTGAGAAAGAATTTTTCGAAGTATTTACTGTTGGCCGCCAAAACAACTCGATGGGCCAGAAAAGTGTGATCATCGACGACTATATTGACGTCGCAAAACTTGCCTTTCAACCACATGTCGTAGAAATGCTTCTTTTGTGACCCTTCGGACAGTTTCGTGTTGTCACAAATGGAGAACGAAGCTTTGGTCGTGAAATCGGTGTCTACGTTGGTGTTGCCCGTCTCTCCAACCTCCTGATCTGAATGTCCTACTGGTGTCATCAGATCATCTATGATCCCTGGATGATATTTATCAGATAAAGAATCAGTGTCATCTAGCATTCTTTGACAATTTTGGTTTGAACGATTTGATGGCGCACTGCTGTAATCATTTCCTAAGGGTGTTGGTTCATCTTTCTGATGCGAATTACTTCTTTGTGGACGTCTGACATTGACTTTCTCAGCACCTTTCGGATATCTTGAGTGAGAGTTGTGAGATTTGCTACCAAATTCTCCTTCCGTAGTTTGTGCTTCTCGCATTGTATGTTGGGCGTTACTTTCGTCACCCTCTCTTAAATGGGTTTGTAGTTCTATCGGTGAAGAACTTTTGCAAAGACCTTGATTTCGATAGGTTTTCTGCAGAGATGCAAAATGTTGGAATCCTCTTCCCTCAACGGTATTATCATATGTTAACTTCTTTTCACCATCCGTCTCAAATTTCTCAACTTTAGATATAGGAGAATGCTGCTTCGAGGTTCGTGATTGATCAGAAGGACATTCATCAACAGTCTTTTTCGTAAATGTGTTCTGGTTATATGACTTAGCGTAAGGGGTATTTTTCGTTTCAATCGAGATGTTGCTTCTTTTTTCCTCGTCATGTTCATTTTTAGTCTCTTCCAACTCAAGCTTTTCAACTCCAAACATCGGAGAAGGCCGATTGTCTTGATTCTTAGTTTGTGGTTGATTTGATGAATATTCATTAATGGTGTCTTTCTGAAGTGCTTTAGTGTTATCCGACTTATCACTGGAAACATGTTTTGTTTGCATTAAAATGTTTCCATTCAAAGTGTCGTATTTCTTTGTAGTGTTCTTCTGAGGTGTCCTTGCTTTACTAGGAGAAGACAGAATGTAAGTCAGCGATTGATTTGACGGAAATTCATCGACAGTCTGTAGTGTATTCGGACTATCTGACTGAACACTGGAAATACGTTTCGGTTTCACAGAAAGGTCGGTCTCCGTCGCCTCGCAATAATTCGTTGAGTTTGTTTTCAAACCCTTCTGTAAAGAATCTCTTTTGGAAATGTCGCCAGCTTTTCCATCACAGTAAGACGCATTTATATATTCAAAAAATCGAACACCATCTTGTGTTTTGTTTTCAACTATTTTGTCTATTCTCTTGACAGTTGCGTTCTCTGTATTTGTTTGGCTAGACCGTGTGTGTCTTTCTTCATCTAATTCACCTACAAAAGTTTGAATTGTTCCTTCGATAAAACTATAGCTCTGTTTTTCGTCACCACTATAGCTCTGTTTTTCGTCACCACTATTTCTCGAATTATTTGTATGCAGATTTTCTTCTATATATTTTCTTTGTACGTATCCAGTATTTCCTTCACGTACTGAATCCAGTGGATATATTGAAGAATCAAATGTTTCGCAATTTTCACCATCCAGGCGTCTTTCCTTTCCATCTGCGTCTTCAGGAATGCTTTCTCCTTCAAGTTCATCAACTCGAGCAGAAATGAAATCCCGAGTAGCAGACGTAGGATTCACTGCAGCCTTTACTCTACCAGCTTTCAAATGAGACAGTCCTAGAACAGAAAACTGTACTGATTTCATTTTATCGCCTTGCCTGTTTTTCGGGATTTGTGTGAATGCTTTTTCTGAGCCTTCCGTCTCTACCAGAGGTGCTTGCTCATGCTGGTGATATAATTGGTCTCCACTGGTGTCACCATTTTTTGTATGTTCAATTGGTGTATCTTTCGGCGTTTCCAGTTCTTCTTTCCGAATATTACCCCTTTGCTCAAAGCAAGGTTTGTATTGATGTTTTGAGCAGCGATCACAAAGTCCTTCCTCTTTTCCCTCTGCGTCTGTGTCATGATTGTTTTTGTGCCGTTGGGAAAGCAATTGTGCTCGGTTTTCTTGATCAAAATTGATTTCTTTGTCTTTTTCTTCGCTAACGGCTTCATTATTTATTTTATCTTTATGTCGATGAATAGAAACAGATACATTGGCATTCATTTCTTCTATTGATGTAGACACCGGAACGTTGGACTTCACTAATATCATCAGATCGTCCGGTTTCTTTGTTAATTGATAGGGGTTGGGCTCAATTCGATTCTCTTGAGCACTTAGGCTCATCGAGGCCATAGACTCACGTAGTAGTTCGCTCTCATCTCTCGACTGGTTTGTTGGTAGATCTTCCCGCGGATTGGAGATTTCCGTACCACTTTGGTCAGTCGAGGATTCATTAACATTGTCCTTTCTATGATCAAAACGCGTTCCCTGGTCTTTGTTATCTCTTTCCCTTGTTGATTTTTTGTGCTTGTGAGAAAGAAATTTTGTCTTCATTTTGACTCGATCAAGACGTTTGTTATGTTTACAGACACGGCGTGGCGAATCTTCATGGACTCCAAACATCTTTTCTGCTGTTTTATCATGATCACTTTCTTGATAATCTGATTCCAATGGGATGCTATCTCCACGATTGTCAAGGATTTCAGAATTGTTATCATGATCAGTTACACTCGTGCGAGCCGAACCTGTTACTGAGGCCAATTGTCGATTCCCCAGGACAAGTCCAACGGATTTGGTATTTACTACATTGTTGTTTTCTCGAGTTGTCTGCGAATCCCCTTCCGCTTTCTTGATTGAGGCACGAGTTTGAGATATTCCTTGTATTACTGACACTTCATCGTGTTTGGAACTTTGGACATTCTCTGAATCAACTTTATCATCCCCAGATCCAAATGAAAGCTGGTAGTTTGAAAATAAACGAAACCTAGATTAGATGTTTTGAAATGATAGCAGACAATGGAAATGAGAAACGAAGCATAACGATAGCGTCTCTTTCCTGAAGAGAAATGAAAAGGTGATTCACCCAAAAGAACAGTAGATCTATCTTACTTGCTATTGGAATTCAATTTATTATTTTTCCTCTTTCATTCTCTTAAATATCATTTATTGTTGTGTGTCCGGACAAACAATTTTGACCAGCCATTTGGAAAAATTAGCAAGCGAAGTTTCATCAATTTCAGTAGGATGGGGGTGGGGTGTCCGGAAACGTTACAATTTCGGAGCCTTTTTTATTTTAAGATTACTAATTGCACAAAAAAGATTGTATTCAATAGTTCTTCTTCAGTTTTGTTCTCTAACACTTTGTACCATTTATTAATAAACTTTGCTTGCTCACTTTTCCGAATGGCTGTTTAGCAATTTTCAAAAACTCATCTCTTTCGTACTTTGTAGTTTTTAAAATATTACATTTAGTTAATTCATTGTATGGCAGTGAGTCCAAACTTCGCGCGTGTCCATACTTCGCGGACGGTCATTATCTAAAAAACTAGCCAATATCCTTAAAATCTGACATCACCAACGTGAAAAGCGACCTAAAATTACCCTTTGGTGTATGTTTCTTTAGGATGAGTTCAGTATTCATGAAAATATTGGCAAAAGATCGGCAAATTTGTCGCCGTTAGCGCCCGTTTTGAAGAAATCTGATATTCTCAACAAGCATCATGATATCACCATTTTGCAAGCATAAATCATCAAAAATGTGAGTTAAATATGGTACTAACCGATTCTATAGCATTTTGCCATCAATCTGATATAAATTTTTCACTTTTTCAGCTTGAGTTTCTGTTTAAATCTCCACAAAAACTTTGGTCCGCGAAGTTAGGTCACACTTTTTCTGAACGGTTTTCCAGCACAGCGCGCATTCGCCGATCGGAATAGAATTTTGAGATCGCGATACCGGCAAAAGCCCTTGACCTACTTCACATTTTCGTCCATGATTTTATACTTTACGATCTTGCCGTCAATGTGGTAACTATTTCTTGAATTCTTTTTGTATGAATTATGAATATTTTGTGAAAAAAAATCAGCCTGATGAATATTTTTGAAAAGTGCGCGAAGTTTGGACACCCCATCATAAGCGCTTTGGGCCTAATGGGAAAAGCGCAGTACAAATGATAAGTAATAATAATAATAATAATAAAATCAATTGTCCGGACACACAACCTGTCCGGACACATAACAACTGGGTATACAAAGTGTTAGACAATAATAGAGAACAAAATTAAAGATGATTACTACTATTGGATTCACCATCACATGTAGGGCCTACGGGAGTGTAGGTAGTCTTGTAGATCTCCTGGTCGTAAACACTTGATGCATAATTAAAAGTATAAAAAAGTACAGTGGATGTCAGAAAATTTCAAAATGTTTGCTAGACCAAAAAGAATCTTATCCGTATTTAAATGGGTTGATGCTGGAGGACATTACTAGTGTTGCCGGCAGGCAAACTATTCCAAGATTGGAGCACTGTTCTACTAAAAAAGTTGCTGCGGGTGTCCA
Organism: Lytechinus pictus; assembly: GCF_037042905.1. Lineage (NCBI taxonomy): Eukaryota > Metazoa > Echinodermata > Echinoidea > Temnopleuroida > Toxopneustidae > Lytechinus > Lytechinus pictus. The sequence goes on from NC_087247.1 coordinate 25,976,846, forward strand.
ACCGCAGCAAATTCATCTTTGTAGTGTAGGCCCTAATCCAAAAACAAAAAAAAGAAGGCTTCAAAATTTTAAAGTGTCATGACACCACCCACATCCTACAATTAATATAGCCACATCATAATGAAAATGAAGGGCGACTTAAAAAAAAGGGATCTTCCGGTTTTCATTCGTTACAGTATGGTAAGTTGCCCCAGGTTACGCAGTGCCCTTGAACTGTTATCAAACATACCTGCGAATCATACTGCGTTCCCGTGTTTAATAAGTCATCTCCAGAATCAGGAGATTCCCTTGGATGTGTTGGGATACAAATACAGAAGTATTCATATTCCTCACTCTCATCCCTTTCATCATGATCATCACCCTCTCCATTGCACGTGCAAAGAGACTGGTTGTTTCTGTAACCATCACGTTGGCATGAGCAGAATTCCTCGGCTGCGCTCCAATATTCTTCTCCGTTTGTACGATCCTCTAAAGAAGAGTCAAAGTGATCACTCATATCTAGCAATATCTCACCTCTTAAAAATTCTAAAAATGTTTCATGATTTTTGTTTTATTTCTATGCTGTAGCCTACATCTTAAAAACTGTTGCAGTTTTTGTTGTTATTTATATTTTATCCTCTGTCTGTACACGTGACTTGATGCGCTGCATGGTGTACGGTGTAGAAATAACGCGCACGCGCATTATGGGGGAGCGCGTTGTGCTTGCGCTGATTATAATTATAATAGTTACGTCAGAGAATTGTAGAATGAGCCATTGTGACGTATTGACGTCCCATGTATTCGATGCGTATTTTCAAACAGGAACATGACATATCGCAATGAACCAAAAAACGTCACAATTGCTAATTCCACAATTCTCTGACGTAACCACAAAGAAATTTGATAAATGGGGGAATCCTATGTATTGAAGGATTTATTTTTGAGAGCGCTTTACTTGCCATGTAGTTTATGATTGAAGCTCTTGGTAAAAAAAAAAGACAACGGTCTGACCTACGGTCTATGAGAGCGAGAATTACGAGTTCAAGGGTCAACGAGACCGGTTGGTTACACACTTAGAACAACGAAATGTAATCTAAAATGTCAGAATTGCTTTGACGAAGCGAGCGAGAACAGCGAGTGAGGAAATTTCACTTTCCTTCTGGTAGTACTTGTTCACTGACAAAATGTCTTACACTGACTGATGGTGACATAATTATATTCTGAAATATCAATTTTCGCTAATCTAACTCTGAAAAAATTGTATTTCCCCCATACACAAAAACTGTCTAGGTCAAATGACTCAGCTTGTCCTCCAGCTGACCCCCTGTAAAATAAGTGAGAGTCAAATGACACACTACACTTAGTCAAATTGCATACATAAGTGAGTCGAATGATGTAATGAACAGACACTGTGTGTCCTATGACACTCTTATGTTTTACATGGCTCGCTTACAGATATCACAATGACAAACCTATATGTGTATTACAAATTATTTGTGTCATAAAAATGTGTCGCGGGACACATGAAGGCAAATTAAATATGTTTTGACTCACTTTAATTTGACTCATATAAATCATAAGATGGGTCACCTGCTGGGGACAGATTGTAACTCACATAAGTGTGTCACTTGACTTGTAAAAGTTTTCTGTACCTTCTTGTCATTACTCTTTTTTTCATCAACATTGTCATGATGTATCAAGTTTGGTCACCTCATTTTGTTGAATTTCCAGAACAACCGGCATATATTAGAGCGCACAGCGAGCGATGAAAATAACATATAAGCATTAATGTGGTAGAGATTAGTTCACTATAAGATTGTCTTAATATATAATTCAGTTCAATTCAATTCAACATTCATTAAACCAAAGAATTCCGATTTTATTTCGATTTCTATATGTAATACTATTCCCACAGCGCGCTTATGCCGCCCAGACATGTGGTTCTAACTGATGTAGAGCAAACCCAGTAAGCAAGAAAAAGTTCTTTTTTGGTATGTTAACATAACCTAAACTTATGTGGGTCATGTTGATTAAGCCCCATCCTCGCACCTGTACAATTTAAAGTAAAAACGTATTAAATTCAGCAGTTATGAACTCGTATAATGACTATAATTCAATGTGTTAAAAACGGTATGCACCTTGGGTGCTAGTATTGACACGTGAAGTTATCAGCACCTAAAGTGCTCAAAATCAACACCCCGAAGTAACAGTCACTAGACAAGCCCCTGAACTGCAGAATAAATTTTGACACTAAAGAGTGAGATCTCATCTTTAATTTGGAACCAGATATTTTGTGAATCGTTCACTCAGATTACGAGCAATAATCATATTTTTTTCATCCGACAAGTTGTCAGATCTCAAAACTTTCCTTGGTATGGATTTGCTGAGAAGGACTGGTACCATGGAAACTGTCGGACAAAACAGGACTTGTCGGATAAAATATCTGACAATTCCATGCATGATCTGCTCCCAGCCCTGGTATCCATATCAATAAATAGGAAAAAATGAATGTCAAAATATGTAAATAAAAGAAACCCGGAGCAAATTCTTATAGTATACATACGTTGACAAAATAGATAATTTAAATTTATTGTTTCTTTATGATACATTATATACCAACTTAAGACAATATTCACCCAGACACACCGTAAATATGATAAAACAATAACTTTATTATATCATTCCATCGGCAACTGCAAATGGATGATATCGACACTAACAAAAATATATACATGTATGTACATCATTCTCAAAAATTAGCTAGAACAAGGGTTTTAAACGCCCCCAAGGTTTACATATTTCATGACTCTTTTCACGTTTAAACAGAGCAAATGGGTAATTTATCTCGTTCACAAAGAAAATATGGAGGTTGTTATATTTACCCTCACTCTTTATTACATCTATGTGTACGATCTTACGGTTATTTGATCAATGAATTTTAATCCAACATTGTAGTAATTACGAGTTTAGTAAGTTAAAATTACATGATTCTACACCATCGAACATCGGGCACATAGTGGACAAAATATCTGGTATCAGGAGAGATAAGTGGCTTGGGTAGGCCATCATCCAAGTAAATTGTTTTATGGAATTAATAGCCTAAACCCATTTATCTTGTTTCATCCATGTTAGATCCATAAACCCACTTCAACAGTGCCTAAAAGGAGCCAGTCTGTATATAGCTCAGACTGTTAAAAACCAGGATTTTTATTCTTTGCTTGGTATATTTTGTACTCTTTGGAATAGTGGCAAAAGTAAGGACTACACACATTGTAGTGGCAAAAGTAAGGATAAAGTAATGATTACACACATTGTATTGTTACCATCGATTTACAAGTAACTCTGTATGGTTGGTACTTTATGCAACGCGCAAAGCGTATTTAAAGTGCCTGATGGTGCCTAAAAAGTCTAAAAATATACCCATATAAGCATGTCATCGGAAGCGGTATGGATCGCTTCCGGCATTGTCACAATAAAACGCGAACAAGTTTTGGTTCGTTCTGCATCTTATCTTTCTGCGTTAAAAAATATTTTTACAATTCATATACGCATCGTTAAACACACATCTTCACTGATCTATTCATTTACTTATATACATAATTGCAAATATGACACACAGTGACGGTGCCATGATTTTTTGTTCGGGGCCAGGCAAACTAAATGATAATTTCTCAAGTGAATTATATCGGTATTATAGAGTAATACCACCACCATTTATCATTTATATACTGATCCCTTTTCTTTCTCATTTTCACTACTTGAACAATCATATAGGGGTGTTCTCCCCCTGCCTATCCCCCGTGGCGCTGCCCTTGAGTGTAAACCATTATAAAATCAATATCTATATATTTACATTACGGTTTATTACACAACAGGGCAAATACATACAAAACTAGAAACTAATGTATTTTTTTTATCAAAATAAAAATATTTACAATTCGTGGATGGAACTCGTCTAATAATGCATAATGATGTTTGCAGTGCAGATTACAAGTTCTAGTTATACATAGTTCATAAACATCTCAAATATGATTACTGAATATTATTCACAACATAAATATGGCTATAAAATGTATGCAGTGTTGATAACTATATTTGCAGCAGTATGATTTGAAGCATCAATGGTTATAAGTTTACTTATTATATCCTAAATGATAAACAATCAACTTTATAACGAACAGAATGATCTTAAAATGGGTATATAAATCGTTGAACAAAAGTTATACTTTTGTAGTCCTATTTACAAGACACCATAAGAAGTTCCCATGACAAAACCAGCTAGCGTTCTTGCTGTAACTGTTATAATAATCTATTGCAACACAAGATTTGCACGAAAACAAATTGCACTTCATTTTAGTTTATTGCTTAGTACTTTTGTAAAGTCCGAGAAGGAAAAAGGAAAATAAGGGAAGAAATGATCTAGAAATAACTTTGCATAGAGAACACTCAGAAAAGTGGTGGACAACATGATAAAGACGGGAAATAAGAAGAGAATATTATTAAAGATGAAATAAACCAGTCCAGTTTACTAATGTTTTCATAAAAATCGCCGATGGGGGGGGGGGGTGGCGGAAAGTGACGGGTTATACCTAGTAGAAAGAATTGCCTTTTTGATTGACTAATAATAAACGAAATGCTCTATATATAATCCAATTTACACGCATTACTGATGCAAAGATGTAAAGAACTTTCTCCGTTTACATAAACTTGGGCAAGTTAAATGTGACACGATTTTACCTAACAAGAAGTCACATACCACCTTCATTACTTGGAAAATACATAGATGGATTATAAACATGGTATAAGGAGATGGGGAATAAGTAAGATGTGTAGGCTAAATATTAAAAAAAAGCTGAATACAGGAATAATAATCTTTACAAAATTCTATTTCTACGATTCCTTTGGAAAATATATTAGCCACGAAAAGATATAATCATGGGTTTTTCTTTGGAATCTTTGAATGGAATATCAGTACAGTGAAAATTTGAGGCTAAATACAATTAAGAAAATACTGCATTTCGGACGTACCCTGACACAGGATCGGTAACCAATATTTCGCAAACATTTTGGCGTTGTGGTTGTCTCATTGGAGGGTTGTCTTCTTTGGAAACCCTGCATGGAGACGATCCCGGTGGAATTTCTTTTGATATTGTTTCAGGGTTTATACTGCCACAATGAATAGCAGACATCTCGCTTGCTTCCTCATGGGAGACATAATGGCCATTTTTAAAAACGCATCCTCCCTTCCTATGTTGGTCATTCGAGGAGTCTTCCTCAACATCTCTTGCCAGTATGATCTGTCTGTCTGCATCATCGGAAGGAACCTCAGACACAGACGAATTCGGAGAAGAAGCTACAGAGGTGCAAGGTGAAGATGTTGTTGAGGAAGGACATGACGGGTTTGGTATTTTAATGCAGGTGGAACGGAGACGACTTACTTCACTGAGGATATCTACTGGAGATGTATCGAAGACGAGCACTGTTTTCATTCTTTCGTTTACAGTAGAATCTGATTCTGAGTAAAAGTCACTCGCATCGTAAGTTGACATGGCACTTGTTTGTTCTTGAACAGGTAAAAAGGTAATTTCGTCACCTCGCTGTGCACAACCATATTGGTCCTTTGAGACGTAGCCATAGTCAGTGTCGCTCTCCTCTTTGGTCGACATACACATATATCCTGAAAAGATGTCACTTTCACTTCCAAAGCTCTTGTTAGATGATTTGGACTTCCTACGATACTGAGGTAAGTTGTAGGGAAAGTTGTCACCATTGGAAGACCGATACCGTGATGACGCCATTGAACTGCATATGCTTTCGATTTCATCCAGACCAAAGTAATCTGTTCTATCTTTCAAGTCAACGTGTGCATGCAGCATGTCCAGATTCGAAGGTATGAACTCTGTGAACATGGGGGAAGTCGTTTCCGTAGGACTGACCTGCCGGGAATCTGGATCACTGTCTGCACTCCCGAAACCCTGATCACTCGACGAGGTCAAGACAGTGGGAGTATCACTCTGACTAGATTGGAATCTAATCCTCTTAGTAGGTTGATCGTACACGTTTCCCTTTAAGATTAACCTTGACACACCTACTGTACCAGGTTCAACATCGTTTGGATTTACATAACCATAGCTGTCTTCATCTTCCTCATCTGCTTCCTCAATGTCGTAATTCCCATTATTGATCAATAACTGTTCCATACTTTCCTTTTCTGGAGTTATACCGCATTTAGCTGCTGGTGTTGCAACAGAATAACCTGTTTCCGGGTCTTTCATCAGAAGAACTTGTTTATTGCTTGTCAACTTCACCCTGCAACCCAAGGTAGACACATCGTGATAGTTGGAAGAATTGAACTGAGAAGATGAACACGATGATGTCCCACTCCCGCTGTTACTGCTACTGCTCTGCATGTCATAGAAACCGTGATCGACGCTGGAACCCCCGCTGTTGCTAACCATTGTTGGAGAGCGCTGAGGATGGTCTTCGAGCAACGACTTGTCTTCCTTGAACTCATGAATTTCGTTAAAATATTCACTAGAGCAGGGCGGTCGAGGGGTCAGTGCTTCTTTCTGCAGATAATGAATCAAAACAAAGGAAAAACATTCAGGTGACGAACGGACAAAGGTTATTTTCGCCATTTATATTGATATGATGATGATAATAATGATGCTGATGAACATGTTGGTGATAATGACGATTGCGATAGTGATGACGGTGATGATGGCAATAGTCTGATGAGAACAGTCTTTCCGTATTAGGTATATGTCATGTATCTTTATTATTAACTCATTTCACAACCATGCGAATAATTCAAGGCAAACTGGATAAGAGCTCATACCGTATTCATGAAATTAAGTAATTCATCATTGACAATACTGAATTGTTTGTAAATTAGTACTTGAATCTATGTCCCATCCGCCTTAACCACATGGTTAAATCTTTATACACTCCATTCATCAGCTACGATTGCCCCCCCCCCTTCCGTCAAAGTCTTTCATTACGTTTTGGATATGGTCTCAAGCTTAGCCAATTGTTTGGATTATAATTCGAAAACTCACCTTCATGGCTAGGACTTCTGGTGGGATGTATGGTTGAGGTAGACGTGGATTTTTTTTGAACGGATTAATCCCAATATGCCAGCAACACAATCCAAGACCAATGATGAACATCACTTGGCAGAGAGTTATAGCTGACACGATCATAGCACCGGTCCGTCCTTTTCTTTTACTACCTGTATGAAAAATGGAGATGAGAAATATAGATGAATTCAAATGTGATAATTTCTTTGATTCACCATGAGTAACCATTCCCATTTTGCGCGATGATTTGGACTATTTCTTCTCTCCAAGGCAAGAGTAAATTTCTTCAACTGGCAGCTTACCTATGACGTTTGGGATTTCTGCTCATAGTAAGTCGATATTTTATAGTCACGTTAACATTTCGCGGAATAAAAGATGTACTGATGTTCAATCACAATAAGATTCAGAATAAAGATAACAGCCAAGTATAATGAAGTTAAACCCCTCATGTGCATCGTGTTTTGTGTGAAATTACACCGCAATCATACATGAATAATCTAGACATATCGATTAATGCGAAAATGCATTTGCTATTTTCCTTATTGCAATGTCTATGGTGTTAACCAACAAAATATACTGCCTATTGAAGAGTGTCACTCCTCATTATTTCCCTTTTGACTGTAAATCATGGTGGTTCCAGAAGTGTCCAATAGGCCGCGGTCATCATTTGGCGATGTAATTCTTATCGATTTATCATTTTGTGATGATCATGTAGAGTTATACCCACATACTTAAGCCAGCTTCCCCGCCAAAACGCTTTGAAAAATTTAAATTCCTCACAGAATGGGTGGGTGAGGGTATGGGTTTGTGTCAGTTTAGCAAAAATAATTGTGTACCTGTTCTGTACTTACTTTCTGGAGCGATTGGTAGAGCAATCACTTCAGGTTCAGTCGTGGGTCCCTCCCCTCTCGTATTTACAGCGCTCACCCATACCAGGTAACTCTGCCCTGCTTCAGAGTTGATTAAGGTGTATTCTAATGGATTGTCTTCCTGCTCCTCTGTGGTGACAGTAATGTTTTCCACGATTGTTTCATCTGCCGTAGAAAGAATGCAAAATACATTGAAAAGACATGAGTATTATCATTGTTTATAATAAAAATGATGCTGACTTTCGTAAAATATTGCACAGAGCCAATATTTGCTTCTCATGGGCATTCACAATGCTTGTGCTACAAACTTCTGTTGGTGGCACCATTATCTTATATTTTTTTAATCTGATTAAATTTTCAAATCAATTAGATTATCTATTTCTTAGATTCTTGAAGCTGTAAAAAAAAATCCGATATCTAACTTTGGTATTCAGTACATACTACAAGTTATGTTTAAATTTGAAAGTGAAATCTAGCTTGCAAAATATAGTAAATAGTATAAAATCAATGAGAGAATTTACCTAAGCAGAGATGAGATGCCCATTCCTGAGAGTCTCTGCTACTCCTGACAGAATCCCCAACATAGGTATGTGGATATGAACCATTCAGTTCGCAGGAATAGATCATATAACCGAATATGATGCCATTTTCTTCCATGGGGTCCACTGGAAACCACGTGACTGAGATCCAATTTGGATTTTCTGAAGATTCGTTCAAGGTGAGGTTTCGGGGTGCCGCTGATGGAGCTGCGAAAAATACCAAAAGATAATGATAATCATTATTATAATAATAATAATGATAGATCAAAAGATCCTTTCGTTTCCTTTGGAATAGATATGAGTAAAATCGATTGGATTTGTATCATGCTATTCAGCATGTTAGCACTTAGTATTTCCAACAGTTTCCCAATTATTTGATTTGCGCTTACGATTTATATTCATTATCATTGTGCTCTGAATACTTACCTATTCTACTCCTAAAGAAAGTTGGAAAGGGTGCATGACTTGGACTCTAGATTTTGGTGGCGAATGTCAGGGATGCGCCAAATTGATAAGCCTATCAAAAGGTCTCCTGGATTTTACAATGGATATCAGTTACCAGCCATTTATTTGATGAGTCAACCTCACACACTATATATATATATATATATATATGCGATTTATATAACAATATAACAATGGACATGCCATTGAATTCAAGGGTTACCTGCAAATTTATGACAAAAATATGAGATGTAAGTCCTCTATCTGAATGCCAAATCAGTTTCAAATTGCTAATGTTATAAGTGCTTTAAGACTACGACTATTCAGAACCAATTGCACCCTTTTATCAGACATGAATTCTTAACATGTCGTCTATTTTGTGTTATTTTGCATGACTATCAAGAACCTCAGTTAAACAGATTGTTTGCTCCTTTGAAGTTTGTGAAGTAATAATAGAAACATCGGTTTCAGGAATCAGGAAACAGTGGATCGTGAAGTGTGAGGCACTATTTAAAGAGCTAACGGTATGATGCCGAAGCTTTCCTTTATCATCACTATACATGTATATCATTATACATGTAATACCTATGATTTATCTTGCTCTTCAAGACTGTATCGGCAACTCTAAATATCGACTAAACAGCACCATTATTCCGACAAGATCAAAACACGTGTTAAAGTGTTATCCTTATTCTTTACCATTCTCTCCATTACAGCAGGGGTGTAATATATGTTTTTAAAACTAGGTGTTTAATTAAGTTCAAGATAATATTTATCTTTATTGTCATGATTATCAATATGGTGATAATTCTGACACAATTGAAGCATGTGTTCAATGATCAGTATTTTGTTATCATTCTCTCCATTGCAACAGGGGTATAATATGGGCATAATTTACAATAGTAAGTTCGATGCGGTTCAACTTTTTATTTTATTTTTAATATCAACGTTTATAGTGGAGGTTTATGTTCATTCGGTCTACAAGCATTGGGATAAACCAATTGGGGAATTTGAACCAATTGTTGTTTGGTCTAAAATCCAATCGGTCTAAGTTGGCAATTTACAGAACTGTTTAATATTGAACATGTTGACGACGTCCATGTGCTGTTCTCTTATACCCTACTCTTCATTCCATCAGGGATATGATCATTTCGGACAATATTGCTCAAAATCCATTTCACTTTAATTTTGTAATTGATTGCAACGATGCATGAACAATAAAGGAAATTTTGAAATATGTCTTGAACTTTTATTTAAATTTCTCAGTTCTTTTATTTCCATATTATTTGTATCTTCCCGCAGTAATGCACCCATCTGAATTAGGTTCAGTCTAATTTTTGGTGATTCTACAGAAAACTTTTAAACACGAGCTAAAGTTGTTATTCTCTTTCAGGTATTTGCATGATTTCAGGCGTGAAAACTTCATATTTCAGGCCTTTCTATGCTCCAGAGTACATAATGATCTGGTTTCTTTTCAGGCCCAGTGAGTAGAACTGACCCTGTGTTGGTATCAAGCTCTACCGAAAAGAACCCCCCCACTAAAAAATGCTATTATACTCTTAAGAGACTAGGCAATATAGGCAGACAGTGGAGTGGCCACACGAAGCAGATTGTATTCAATGTATAGGAATTTAAGGTAAAGCATTTTTGCGAGAACAAGAACTTCACTTAAACAAAAATGTTAGTTATATGATATAAGAATAAATATGTAACTATGCTAGGTGAAAGGGATCAAAACTTGTCCATACCTGTTGCTAGAGTTCTTTCTGTAACATGTTTAGACCATGTTTTCATATCATTTTGGTTGAAGTAAGTCGATGATGATACCATTACTTCATATGTAGAGTAGGACCTTAAGTCGCAGAGTGTGTAGTGTTTAGAAAAAATATACTCTTCCTGGAAATCAAACATATGAAAATGCTTTGATGAATATATCATGACTGAAATATAAATGCAGAGTGAACTCAAAATCAACTATACAGCACAGCCATAAAAAAACACTAATTACAAAAGGTGTGTTTCAATTCGACGCTTATTCATCTTCACATTGATTTTAAAATGGGATTGAAATTTATTTTACGCTGCTTTGCCACCTAAAAGAGAGATAGGAAAAATGAAGTACAACAGTCAGTGTGCTGTGGTAGAAGGGAATACATTTTCTTCATTTAAACTGATTTTGATGACTTTTGATACCAGCAAAAGTTAGACGACCACTCTCTTATCTCTTCTCTCAATAATACTAGTAAGAGATATTGCCAAACACGGATCGTGTGGTCCAGTGGTTAGAGCATTGGACTCACTATCACAAGATTGTGAGTTCGAATCCCCACTCTGCCATTGTCACCACTTTGATAAAAAGGCCCGAGAGTAATATCTGTCGTCTATAAGGTCATCCATTATGACTTATTAACCTAGACGTAAAAATGTTTCCGAGGTAATTGGTTATATATACCAGCTTGACGTTTACCAGCAAAATGCTGTCCTGTCGAGTTCCTACGGGAGTTACGATAAACAGAAACAGAACAGAAGTTCTAAATCGGTCCTCCATAAACGCAGTTCACTTTTCCACATTTATGACTACACAAAAGACTGGCTTCATGCAAGAACTGAAGTTCAAAAAAAAAGTGAATCTATGCCTATATACAGTGGAGAGAACTGTTGCCATTTTTCTTCTTAATCGGTTTTCACAAGTCATGCACTTAGAATACAATAACATGAGAGCCATGATTTTTTTTGTTATCTTGTAGTAGTTTTCACAACCAAAATCATGTTTTTGAATGTTTAAAAATAACTCCGTACATTTACCTTTTTGTGAATGGTAAAACTTACCTCGGTCCACTGTGAATCCAAGGTTGGATGATCCAGGTCTCGGTACCTGATTGAGTATGTCAAGGAAAGAGACCCGTTCATCCACCCAACAGGGTCCTGCCAGGACGCCGTTAAACATCCAGGCACGAGTGCAGTTACGCTGAGATCAGTAACAGGATTGGGACGAACTGTAAATGCAATTTGAATATGAAAATGTCTTACTATGGTTTTATTTTAACACCTATTGCTTAGGAAAGGAAATTAAAGTTATTAATTTCAAGTTTCTTTTAGTATGTGGCCATAGTAAAATGAAGTAAGAATGAATGATATCTTAATTATCCTATAGTGATAATGGCATATGTCAGTACCTACGTATCTCCATGCGCTGATAATTAAATGCTTTGTAGGATAAAAGTAATCATTGTTAAAAGGATGAGCATGATTTCTGGTTAAAGAAGTGACCATTATCTAGATTGAAAATGGTTTGTGTCCAAAAAGGCTGAGCATGATTTCTAAATTTAAGAAGTGATCATTATCTATAGATTGAAAATGGTTTGTGTCAAATGCAATCTACGTCCTTTCTGGTTAGCATGGTTAGGTTGAAACAATATAGCTTGAAACATTTGTCTTCTACGATACAAAGCTGTGTCGGTTTTAGTTAATATACGAACTACATTGAAAAGAATGGGGAAAATGAATGGATACATCCAAACCATTATTATGATTTTCTCAAAATACTAGGAAAATGAACAATATGTTTTTAAATACTGAAAAGGTACCATGACGAACAATCATGTGGCCTATGAAAGGGCCCATCACATACCGTCATAGGTCCATGATCACATATTGTCCGTGTACGAACAGTCAAACAAATCAATGTGAGTTAAATCCTCCTTTAATGTTTGTTGGGCAACTTACTAATTTCTTCGAAGTAAAATGAAGACTGTTCGCTGAGAGACTTTCCCAGCACATTGGAAGAAACTACACGTATTTCAAATGTGTCATAACAGTCTTGACAGCTTGCTTCACATCTATTCTGTTCTGTAGGCCTATTCCTACACGTTCGCCAAGAATATCTGGATAACGAGAAATCACACTTTTGACTTGCAAATTCAAGTGTATAAAGTTTCGTCTTGAAGTACTCACATACTAATTTACCACTGGACACTTCTTCTATAATTACTTCATTTGAGTGAATTATTTCACCGAGTAAAACCAGCTCTGATATTTAGCTGAAACTAGTAAAAAACTGCATGAGTCTGTTTCTGTTAGGTAACAGACTATTGACAAAATTTATGAAAATATCATTAAATTTGTCGCAAAATTAATTTTCCATCCATTTTGATTTCCCATACGTATTTATGATGACTGAAAACCCGATTTACTTCTCTTTAAACGCCAGGAAATACTTTTAGTCCCCATCGGTCTCTTCGGGTTGTTCTTAAACCGGTACGTACATACAGCTTTATCAAACACTTACAATTGTTAAAAATCAGCCAAAATATCTATAGAGGGTCTTTAATACGTTGGACGGATTTTTGAAAGTCAAACATGAGCGACTTCAGTGAAGGGGGGGGGGGGGGGGTGTTCCAACTTCTCTCTTTCTAAGAAAAGGGATAGTAAGAAATAAACTGACAAAATAAAATGAAATCATGTTGGACAGGTATTCGTTTGAAATTGAGATTGGATACAAATTACAATTTTAAAGCACAATACTGTATTGCCATATTTGACATCACGCCACCATACAATTTGGGCTAACGGATTCGTTTTTCTGTAGTGGATGTATAAACTTCCAGTAGATACAGATATCGTTTCGCAATTTGTAAAATATGAGATTTTGTTGCTACTTAAATGTAAGTATTTGATCCAAGGTTAGATATCTCATTTCGAAATGTCCTGCTGCAAATTGATAAGCTATCTCAAGATTTTTTTTTATAAATTCGACCACACATGTCATCTCCCGGATATTTTTATTGTTGAAATACCTGCACATTGTGACAGTGTAATATGAACATATCATAACCCCAAAGTTTAAATCAACCTACTTTGAACTATTATCATAAATCGCCTTTATTATATATCACTCCTGCCACGAACATGCAATTGATAGTTAATGTTGGTTTATGGAAGCAAGTAATTCACTTTTAATGTAATATTAAGAGTAAGCTCAAGGAGGGATCTGGGTATACCATCAATCATTCCTAAAATGCAAGTTCATAAGTAAGTGATTAATCGATAAGTGAACTTGTTGTTAAGTATTAAGAAAATATACTTACTCGTTATATGGTTTGAATTCGAGTGTGTCTGTGACAGCTAGATTTGTAGTAGCATGGTGGCGATTGTCCCATGTGCACCAAAACGTTGTTAACGTTGGGGCCTCGCATGTTATATTGTCCACAGGTTGGGGTGGCGCTAGGTGAGGGGAAAAAGCAAATAAGGTCATTTCTTGTTACTTGCACTATCGAAAAATCCCTATTCCAGTGATTCAAGCATTTATCCTATTAATATACGGCATGACATCATGGAGGGGTTGTTGTGCGTGTGTGTGTGTGTGTGTGTGTGAAGGAGGGTGTCTGCGTGTGTGTTATTATTCCATTGCACCATATAAAATGCTCTATAAATTGATTCAATCAAATAATACATAACATGTTTAGATAAAATGTATCAGGTTGAGAGATCAAACTAGATTGAAATTAAAGGAGAAAAGACATACTAAGGAATTGAGCTATTTCGAATATAAAATATCGATATTGCAAGATCCGAGGATTAACATGTACGGAACCATACCACACGGTCACAAAAAAAAGCCGAAGTTAAAAGTGATCGAAATAATTATTTTGTGTATAATGATTAATTCTCAAAACTTAACTCTCAAAACAACGTTTAAATAACGTTTAAACAAACTTAATTCTTGAAATGTCTATATAGATGTAAGGGTCAGATATAAGAAACCGTTTTTTTTTGTCATGACCGATTATTTCACGACATTATTTGTTTTACCCAGCTTTAAAACATTAATGCAATAACTTTAAGTACTTTTTTAATGTTGTTAAGGTGACCCGGCCTAGCAAACTGAAAAGATCGCAAAAAGACAGAGCTCATCAATAAGAAAATATAATAGTCTTAAAGAAATCGATATTCAATAAAATCACTGTGAATGTTGATTTGGCAAACCCTCTTAAATGAGCCTTAAGTTAATCTAACATACTGACATAATGGAAATTAAACACCCGAAAGCTATAGGAGACAGAAATCCTGCCAAATGATATTTAATTGGAGGAACGTGACTACATATAATTACTACAAATTGTGACGTCTCTGTACAAAATTGAGTACGTTTAAAGACTTCTCGGCTTATGTTATAAAGTTGTTTTTTTTTCTTTATATACTCTACCAGCACCCTGTCTGCAGTTTTGAATGTTCATGAATTTTAGAAGATAACTTGCTCGACAGCGATAGGGGTATTGTAGAGATAATTTTCCAGATTAAATTGATTGAATATGAAAGCTTCTATCATTATCCATCAGGGATCATCTAAAACCAGATAATTCCTGCACCAATATAACCCTGCTGTGCGTGTTAACTATTAAAATAATATTTTTGACAACCAGTGTTCGACCAACATTTTTGACAACCAATGTTCTATTATACTAAAAGTCAGGTCGGTGAACGGCATTTTAGGAGACGTATCCCCCCCCAAAAAAATAAATGAAAGGGCAAAGCTTTTCCTAATGAAGTGCGCTTCTTGCGTTTCGAAAATCTACGCAACATGCAGTGACAGATTATACATGTAGAGGAAGATATAGGCTACATAATTGAACAAAATTAACGTTCATATCGCATTTTAAAACTTAGTTAAGCTTCAGCTTCTATATACTTTGCAGGATACCCGTAGAAACAACTTAATATGACGATACACAATCTGGTCATAAACTTCATTCTTCATGTTGATTTGATGTAAAAAAGAAATATGTTACGTAATATTCATTATTGTACCGGTAGAGAAGGGTGCGAATAAACTTACAAAATCCCAACCTTCCAAACATAAAAGTTGTTTTGCGGTAATTTATGGATTAAATTTTGATTGCTTTGTTATCATGAGATCATAAAACACCTTTCAAGGACTTGATAAATAAAACATTTGGCAACCGAAAATGTTTGTTACTGTATCCAGCGGCCGTGGAACAGTTTTGAAGGTGTGGGATGCCGAAGTGGGGTCTTACCATGCAACCCCCAAGCCCCCACACACAATCAGATCGTAATTGTTTATGTTTTTGGACACGTTTATCGGAAAAAGTGGGGGCTGGATCTCTCGGCCTCCCTCCCCCCGTTTCAGCGGCCACTGGTATCGATATATTAATCTATATTTTGAGAGCAGCTATGAAAATGAACACATCTTTATATCGATTTGCTATATAAGTTGTACCATATTACACTTATTTCTCTCTATATAGTAACATAATTGATTTAGCCAGTTAAAGGGATGGTCCGGGCTGAAAGTGTTTATAGCTTAATAAATAGAGTATAATTCACTGAGCAAAACAACAAATAACAAAGTTATTAAATTTTAAAGTTTAGCAATATTTTGTGAAAACAGTCGTCATGAATATTCATTAGGTGGGCTGATGATGTCACATCACCACTTGTTCTTTTGTATTTTATTATAGGAAATTAGGTTTATTTCCTCGAAGAACTAGAAAAATTGGATTGACAACTGATTTAGTGCATTAGATATCTATTGCTGCAACTTATTTCATTATAAGGGATACATATTATTCACACAAGTATGAAATAATAAAAAAAATGTGATTTTATGTAATAACATAAGAAAACGGAAAGTGGGGATGTGACATCATCAGCCCACCTAATGAATATTCATGACGACTCTTTTCATAAAATATTGCTAAACTGTTAACTTCAATCACTTTATTATTTGTTATCCGATTTTGATGAAATTTTCGGCATTTTGCTCAGTGAATTCTACTCTATGTATTAAGATTTAAATATTTTCAGCCCGGATCATCCCTTTAAAGACTTTTTTTTATCCAGTAACACAAAGTTTAATTCATCCGCTTTTGTCTGAATTGATTTATCAATACATCGGACATACAGAGATAACTTTGGTCAATTATTATTTTCTTTACTATTTATCCTTTTATTTATTTATTTGTTTATTTACTCAATTATTTGTTCCTTTAATACATTTGTTTTTCTCATGGAGTAACGTCTTTCTTCCTGTTAAACTTCTGCAATGCTTTAGATAGTGATAAACATTACATTAAATAGAGTGTCTGCGTTTAAAACTCAGCATGGAGGAATGCATTTTGTGGTGGGGTTCACAAACAATTGAGCTCAACTGTATTATGTATATGTTGGAGAAGCAAGCATTCGTGCTGGACAGTGCAATATAAAAGTTAAAAATGAAATTTCATAATTTCACAAAATGAAGAAAAAGGTGTAAGAGCAGAGAAACGAAAGCCAGATGACTAACAAAGAATGACATGATGATGGATTGGAAATATCAGATAACAAATAAAGTGCATGAATAAAAACATAAATACATTTCGTAGTTAAATGCATATAAAAATTGAAAAATAACATATATTAGAAACCTTTTCCACAAAATGCAACGGCTAATTCGATATAGACCTTTTATATAGAGGGTACAATCCTTAATCACAATAAAAAAATTCAAACCCCAAAATAAATAATAAACAAACAATTTTTCAAGTTTATATAGTATTTACATGCATCTACTTCAGTTTCGTTACAAAGTAGGTCTAACGTTAAAATGATTGTAGAGTATTTTAGAATAGATCTAATATTTTATCTTTTCTGATGGTCCGTTGAAAACACTCACTTTTTATTTCTTATTTCCACCCGTCTTTTTACTTTGTCATTTTTTACCAAATAAATTGGGTCATTAACTTACTTCCGATAAACACGTGGACGCCGGGCCTTCTCGACCGATCGTCATCATCTTTGAATTGGCAGTAGTATTTTCCTGCGTCTTCGATTGTGACATTATGCAAATGAAGAAGTGACGTCGATGCATTGGGCGTGGTGTATTGAGATGCTGGGATAGGGGTGGAGCCTTTTCTCCATTGTATTGACTGTGATGATCTATTCTCGTTCTTTCCGTGATGAAGGGTGCAGGAGAGAGTAAGAGAACTTCCGACCTGGATTTCAGGGTCTATAGGATCGAGTGAAGCTAGAGGGACAAAGATAAACAAAAAAAAAGAAGAGAGAGAAAGAAAAATTGATGAGAACTCAGCATTACTTCGTTCAGTTGATCTGAAATTCAGGAGAGAGAGAGAGAGGGGGGGGGGGGGGAAGGAGGGTTGAAAGATGATGAGTTGGATGAAGGGTAGTTTAGAAACCAATATTGGTGTACGCTGCCATATTGTCGGACATTCTGTGGACTATAGAGTAGTTTGATCAATGACGTTTCCAAGGTATACTGGACGTTTATTGTAAACTTTTTTTTTTATTTATTTTTTTAAACCCTTCCACAGGGGTCCTTTATTGAAATCACTGTAATACATATTTTTTGACAATACATGATTGAATGATTAACACAGTATATGACACACAAGTTGAATATGTACAATACAATATTCCATGAAATTGTCGTAACATTTGTATTAAAAAAAGCAAAATCAAAGTGCAAAGGAAAGAAAAAATCCATACAAGATATATATATATATATATATATATATATATATATATATATATATATGTATTTTAGAATGATATCTGAGAGACTTAATGTAATAAAGTAAAAGATGACCACCTTTTTATGAATTTCTTCTCTTTCAGATTTGTTATATATATATACTATACGATTGAAACATGTGAAAAGTATAAGATTTTCAGAACAAGAAATGAACCTTCTTATCCATGAAATTTTTAATGATTTGGAATGGATAAAAATATGAGTCATCCTAACACCACCCTCACTATACGGTTGACACATTTGTTTCCTACTTATTTTATCAGGTTTGCCTTCCCATATAAAGTCGTAAAAACATCGGTGAATATCATTCATAATTTCTAATTTTGGTTCTGGAAAAGATAAAAACAAGTAATTCAATTTCGGTATAAATATAGATTTAACAATGGTTACCCTCCCTAAGGGAGTCAAAGATCTTTTTCGCCATACCGCCATCTGACGTTTTATTTCTTTAAACTTTTCTTGATAATTGTAATCGACCATTTTTGATAGTTCAACTGAAAAGTCTATACCTAGGTACCTAAAATATCCTTCCGAAATCCAGTTCAGTTTGTACTCGTGTAAAATCTCTTTTTTGAAAGTTCTATTCTTCCCAATCCATATCACCTGGGTTTTAGTTATGTTAATTTTGAGGTTGGATATTTTTTCAAATTCATCAAGTGTATCAAGGGCACATTTTAAATCTTGTTCTGAACCATTGAGTGTCAAAAGGGTATCACCTGCATATTGTAACACTTTAAGTGTTTTCCCATTAATATGCATTCCCTCTAGTTTGTCTGAGTGTCGAATTAAAATACCAAGAATCTCACTGACTAACAAAAAAAGATAGGGAGATAAAGGATCTCCTTGACGACACCCTCTTCCTATATTAAACCTATTTGCACAATATCCGTTAACTAACACATTGTAAACTTCCTCTATTCATTTTATCTCTATGTATTTTCTTGTAAATCAAATTGATTGAAATAATGATACTGAAAGGAACAATATAATAAGACTGAGATAAGCCCTTTGACTTTCAGCCCTTACTTTTAGAGAGTGAATAGCTAGGTTTGATTATTGAATTAGAAAAAAAAACCCGCTTAGATGCTCCCTATATGTATGCTCCCATGTATTCCTTTACATATATTTCAATATTTTTTCTATCCTAACTTTTTGAGGGGTTCACATTTTACAAGCTTTGCTTTTCAGTGGACCCCTCCATTCTTCTCATGATATATGATTATATTGATTTAATTATATTTAATTATATTGATTATATTGATTTAAATATATTTGAATCACTTATTGAATATGTATATTATTTATTCAATGTTGAATTTTGTTCATGCTTTTATTTGAATTGAATTGATTTATCATGTAATTATTTGTATTATGTTGAAGAATGAAAATAAATTGAATTGAATTGAATTGAATATATAGCTTCAGCCTCAATGTATATGATACTCCAAAAATTAGGTGAGGCATAATTCTCATTACCGGGTTCCTCGGAGAAGACCCAATGCCATCGCGCAACCAAAGGACCGACCCTCCGACGCGTCGGCCCTCTGGTTGCTTATCGACAAGCATTTTGTACTTTCTAAGGGGCTTTCACATCGAAGGTTGCGTAGAGTTGCGTAGAGTTACGTAGAGTTGCGTAGAGACTACGCAACACTACGCCGCCATTTGTTTTGCATACGCTAGTCTACGCAAGTGGGTACGCGGGAGGAACGCAGACAATTAAACATGTTTAATTTCTTGGCAAACTGTTGGCGTAGAGCCAGAGAACGCAGGACATACGCAAGCCTACGCAACACTACGCAACTGTACGCCACTCCTACGCAACACTACGCCAAAATGCCCCGGTTTCTCAAAACGCCTTTTTTGGAATGGCGTAGTGTTGCGTATAGACCGAAGTAGACTTGCGTAGACCTGGCGTACAGTTGCGTATAGTTGCTAATCATTGGTATACTCATGCTGGATCCTACTGTTTCTCATCAGGTTTTTGCTGATTGTGCATGCAGTCAGTCACGACAAAAGCTCTACCATAACCAAATCAGCAGTCCACTTAATTTGAATGCTTGATTGTTCTGTCCATATTAATGCAAGATGCCAAAAAATAAGACCAAGAGGGGCAAGAAATCTCCTGTTTCAAGTGACCAAGGTGGAGATTCCCCTGCACCACAATCTAAACATAGTGATGCCGCTCGCGACGAAAATCCAAAACAACAGAAGAAAAAGAGACAGGCAAAACAATCAAGGTACTAATGGATAATTCGTTTTTCCATTCCAATCATAAAGAAGCGAAAACGGAAATCAGCCCCGTGGTTCGGTTTTTGAAAACACAACGAGAAAAACGTGTTGTGATTTCGTTTTTGTAGATTAAAAACAGAAAATTGAAATTAGAAATATTTAGTGGGCTTTTTCTGATTTCTCATTCTAAATTTGTGGTTTTATATAGCAAATACAAAATCAGAACACGGTTTCAGCTCTGTGGTTCTGTTTGCAAAAAACGCAAAAAGCAAATCGCAACACGCTTTCTGCTCCGTGATTCTGTTTTCGGACAACCTCACCGCAAACATCAAACTTGATGTCGGCTCTCTGATTTCTGATTTACTTTTCGTTCATCAAGCTTTTATTTTATTTTATTTTCAGTTTGGGCGGAGGTCAGTGGCGTAATGAGACTAAAGTTTTCGGGGCAAGACACGACAAAAGGGCAAAATGATTTCAAATTAAGTGAGTGATCGAGGGAAGCGAGCGAGCCAAAAATAGCTTTTTAATACATAAATCAATTTGTTATGATGGATTTTTTCATGATGTTTAAACCATATATCCAGTGGCGTACCGTGGGTCACGTCATGGGGGGGGGGGGGACCAGCAACATTTTTGAGTCACTAAGCGCGCTCAGTTGCCAGGTATATACTGACCCAATAGAGACATTTTAAGGACAGTGCCATTAAACGGATATTATCTCACTGATCACATAACATGTGTTTATATTCAGACCTCAAAAGGGACATTATCAGCAAATTTTTGTAATCATGATACGTACCTGTCTCTCAAAACAAACAAGGCGAGCGCGAAGCTCGAGCTGAAATTTTTATATATTGACCCCAAACAGGGACAGTTTAAGGACTATATTTTAGGAAACCATTAAGAGTTTACATATCTCACCTCAGTCATCTAATGCGAGTGCCAAGCGCAGGTAGATTTTTTAGTAGAATTACATCTAAACCCATGAAGCACTTGTAGTCATTGTAATCATGATTAACATACGCATCTCAATCAAATATTGCGAGCGCGAAGCGCGAGCTGAAAATTTAGAAAAGTTAGGAAACCTGAAGAGGGGAATTTTAAGGATTGTTTGTACAATTTCACGAAGATCATACGTATTTCACTAATCGAATGATGCGAGCGCGAAGCGCGAGCTGAAATTTTTGTATATATTGACCTCAAACAGGGATATTTTAAGGACTATTTTTTTAGGAATCCATTAAGAATATCTCACCATAGTCATCCAATGCGAGTGCCAAGCGCTTGCTGATTTTGTTAGAATTACATCTAAGCACATGAAGCACTTTTTGTAGTCATTGTAATCATCATTATCATACGCATCACACTAATCAAATATTACGAGCGCGAATCGTGATCTGAAAATCTAAGAAATTCAGACCTGAAGAGGGGAATTCCAGGGCTTGTTTGTAGGAATTCACTAATGTATTTCACTAACCAAATGATGCGAGCGCGAAGTGCGAGCTGAAAATATTTGATATTCAAATCAGAACAATTGACATTTTAAGGACTGAATTTAGGAATTCATGAAAAGCAGACATATCTCACCAATCCACTAATGCGAATGTAAGCACGGACAGGAAATGTTTTATATTAAGACCTTAAAATGGGGCGATCACTTTAAGTAGTCATGAAAAAGAAGCATTTGTCACTACATAAAACAATATTAACTTGAAGTGTGAGGAAATATATTTGGTATATATTGACTTGAAAACGGGAGGTTTTAGTACAAAAGGGTTATATATCTCATTAAACCGACAAAGCGAGCACCAGGAACAATGAAGACATAGGCCCTGAGCAAATTATATCATAAAGTTATGGAAAAATGTTTCTTATGTAATATAGCATAATTGAAATATAATACAACATTATAATGAACAATAATTTCTTCTTTCCCATTAGGTTTCTCTTACTTTCTCCCTCTTTTTCTCCTTTTCCCCGTTTTTTTTTTTTTTTTTTTTTTTTTTTTTGGGGGGGGGGGCACGTGCCCCCCATGCCCCCCGTAGTTACGCCACTGCATATATCACTTGCAAAAATTTGATTTATCTAATTAAAAGGCTATTTTTGGCTCGATCGCTTCCCTCGGTCACATCATTTAAAAGTAATTTAGCCCATTATGTCATGTCTTCCCCCAAAAACTTTAGAATGGACTAAACAGACAACTCATTACATTTTTATACTACTTCACAGCAGTGCAGTGTTCCGGACAGCAGCAAAGAGTTGCTTGAGAAGTTTATAAAGCAGGGAATGATATAGGCCTACTGTATTTTGTTTCCGCAAAGATGCCATACGCAACCGTATACGCAACGCTACGTAGACACGTTACGCAACACTATGCTCTCCTATATACGCAGGGACTACGCCGATGAATACGCAGCGAATTTTCGCGTACTCCCTACGCAACTCTACGTAACTCTACGCAACTCTACGCAACCTTCGGTGTGAAAGCCCCTTTAGCAGTTGAGTGAAATAAAAACCAATATCCTACTCATTAATGGTGTTAAGAGGGATTCGAATTTCCAACACGGATTGGGATGGTGGTCGCAAAAAGTACGTTCACTACCTATTCCTGAAATATTTAAATTATAACAATGTATTACCCAGAAGACTTAATTTTGAAGGTTTGTTCGCATGAATCATCATAATATTGACCTCTATCTTCATTTCCAGTATCAACAACATGATATTCCTTGACAGAACGCATCATAAAATACCAATATCATGAATATCACGTGTGTGTCACCATGGACCTACTAGAGGTCCATGGTGTCACAGACGACGTTGTGGTTTAGTTGGGTGTTTAATGCTAAGAAAACTGGTGGTAATCTCGTAATGTTGACGGACAATTAAATTTTCCGAATGGAAACATCAATTTTATTACATGCAATTGCCATTTCTGATTAAAGCCATAATGATGGACTGCACTTTTAAGGTAAATGGCACAGCGGTTGTTTTAGCCTATTTTTCTATATTCGGAAACGTACATACTTTAAAAGTCATGATTGTGACGATTCTACTATTCGGTATAATCCATACAGAATGTTTTTAAATGATTATAGAATACACTATTTAACCAAACCAAAAATAGCATGATTAAAGCATGAAAACGTCCATACTTTATCATTCATGTTGCGATTTTACTATTAGGTGTAATTCATGCAGAATGTTTTTAAATGATATAGAATAAACTATTTAATCAAACCAAATATAGCATGATTATCAATTATTTAAGAAGGCGGTCAGATATCTCGAATGGACATTAATGAAGAGGACAATGTCTATTTTTTAGAGCTGTGTAGGGTAGCTAAGAAAATCTATATCATTGCGCTGGCGGACAATAATTATCTTCGGCTATATTGTCTGTATATTATCACTCTTCTGTTTTTTGGTATATTGTATCATTATTTCATAAAGCGAACCGATCTTTATCAATGATAAAATACAGGTACTTGAAAAGCAGATAAACTAAAGATGTGACCAAAAAAGATAAGGTAGAGCCGGTTATGGTAGGCTGATATTGTTTTATTTTTGTTCTTCAATCATAGAAAATGATAAAAAATAAAAATTATGACTCACCCAAACCCCAACAAACACCATTAATAGACGCCATGACCATGGCCCCAGATTGGATATCATTATTAGATATTATATAACAGTAAAATATGATATACGTATTTGATAGACTTGTATAAAAACTATTAAAAAAATCCCAAACCAAGAACTGCCACCATCAAAAATCGGGGGTGAAAAGAAAACGAAGAAGCAAAGGAACTTACCAGATATACTTTCTCCACATTGTATTCGAAAAATGCACAGCACTGCCAGGAGTAAATGGCCGATTCCACAAGATGACATCTTTCCTGCTTCTAACGAGTTGCGACACTCCAAAGATTATTCTGAATAAAAGAGATATTACCCATAGATATAAATAATACTTCTTCCAATTATCAAGAGGCGCCAAATTGTATATCACTTCTCGCTCATCATGTTTTATATACATTCGGCAGTAGCCAATGAGAAACGATGTTTTCTTTAGAGCTGAGAGTTTAATGACACGAGTGGTACCTCATGTTAACCAGTTAACTTGGCATTCACGGAATATACAGAAATAGGTGTGTGTTTCCGCCAGCCCCCCCCCCCCCCGCGTCAATCTCACTACGTCTTATCCTTTTCATTGTTTTGCTTGTTATCTTACCTCATTTTTAGCTGAAAGATTAATAAAAATCACTGATTTATGTGACTTAGAACTAGCAAAAAAACAAAAACAAATTATAACCGATTATAGAAATGGCGATTTGAGTGTTTCCGCCTTTTCTATATATTTTCCGCCGCCGTTTAGTTTTGGTTTTCTCCCCTTACCTCTATTTTTCTCTTTCTTAGATGGTAATAATCAATATAAATATATTCATAACCCCAATGAACATTTTTTCGTCGCAAAGATTTCAGATTTTTTTTTTTAAACACTCTGTTTTTTAATACTTTGTCTCCCGTTCCTTTCTCTTTCGCTCCATCTCTCGCTATAAATTTATCGCTCTATTTCATATTGATATTCTCTCATAATGCTTCTCCCCTGTTCGCCATCAATACACAAGTTGAGGAACTCGTATTATAACGTTGCACCAGGCACATGCCCGCATATTCGTATGGCTGACTTCTTCTGTAAAAAATACCTTCATTTTATCTCTTATAACAGGATCCATTTCCCAATTACCCTTTACATTTCATTAGATGGACATTACCAACAGGTCAAAAAATAGTTAGCCGGATAGTTAGCCCTTCGCTAGTAAAGAACGGCAGTAATTCTTTTATTCTAAGGGACCGCGCACTGGAATTAAATTTCACCTGTCTCTGACACTTGAGAATATAAACCTACAGGTAGGGAATCTAGGCATATAGTTTTTGATAGACAGCTATATCTGACATGAATTGGTTGATAAACTCTAATTATATGTTATACTTCTTTATCTACCATTAATTTGAGCCTATCATTTTGTATTCCCTATTGATCAAATCACACTACACTATTAAGGCAATGATCTAACACTTATTACAAGTTGAATACCGATTAAAATCTGACTTGAAAGTTCGTGGAGAGAAACGTATGCACATTTTATCGTGAGTGCAATTTAGCAAATTTCATCAACATAAAGACAACTGCAACATTGGCTCTCAAGGATATTCCAACTTCACATAAAATTGATATAAATCTAGTCGTATTATTCATACAAGAAAACGGTAAAACTTACTCCAAATCTTATCAAAATAACAAGCACATTCCATATAGAAAAGGCAACCAAGCTGAGTTGATTTTATATCACCAGCTATTTTCTTAATACGTGAGAAACCGTCACAAAGCCAATCTAAAATGTTACTTTAAGAATATAAAACATGTATTTTTCATAGTTGGTGTCTGGTCATGACAACAAGTCAAATTATTTCAGGCGTAAAACATTACACAGATCTTCATCATTAAACGGATGAAATTCTAATGTTTACGCTATTCATAATAATTAACGATTAACAATCATTTTTCAAGCCATGAACGGGCTAAAATGTCAAGATATGATATTTATTTGTAGCTTTTTAATATGTGTAATGATTGGTCAAGAGTTAACAATGCTTTTTAAAAGAATATTACAATTTAAAACGTTACCAAAAGAGCACACTAGAAATTCGCTAATTGATGTAAAATAAAGATTTTCACAAGGAAACAACGCCACTCTTCTAATATGGTAACGTTATGTGGCTTTATCAAAGTTTGAGATAGACTTTAAATAAACGTTAGATTTTTTTCTTGTTCAGTTTTCTTTTTTTTTGCAGGGGTATGCCATATTTTTTCGTATAATTATTACATGATTATAAATAAATCATCTGCCAAAATTTTGGACGGGATTATACTGCAACAGATAAACCTGGAAAATGTATAATTTCAGCAAAATTTGAATATTAAAATAAACCACTTTGGAATTCTTGGGGTGGGCCATCTGCCACAAGCTTCCTTACCTATCAGCATACAAATGTTCTCACCTGGGTCTCACTCTCGAATGTAAATAATACTGTCAATAGACATAATAAATTTAGATTGGAACAAAGTCTTTACATGTTTATAAAACAATACTTTTACTGCAGTGGGAATTCATAGTGAAATACAAAGAACGGTTCATCTGTATGACATCTTCGACTCACTACGACGGTAACGTAGATAAAAAGAACAAGTAATATATATTACCATCAAGATTTTATCCAGCTCTATTCTTAAAAATTGATAAAAAGTTTATTGAAAGTTGGGAGTTGATTCACATCCGAGCATTAAATGTAACTTATATTCAGCTTCAGATTCATTTTATTGGTCCATATTAAAACATAGAAATTTGTCCTCCACTGGCAGTACATAACATGAAGTATATAAATAAATGCTAATGACGTATAAATTTGAAAAATATTTAAACGTTGAAGGAATATATATGAACATATATTGCAATAAAATGAAAAGGAATTGGCAAAATAATTACTTATACAGGCAAAGAATGAAAAACGGGTGGAGAGAGATAACTGAAGAGAAAGGATGGAAGAGATCATGTAAAAGCGAAAAGAAAGAAGTCAACTGGATATAAAATTTGAGACAGAAAGTGGCAGGTAAAGAAAGGGAAGTGAGAAAAGGGACAAAGATAAAAGGAAGGAAAGAGGGGAAACAGATGGAAAGAGAGAGAAATAGATAGATAGATAGAGAGAGAGAGAGAAGGGAGTTAAAGGGGATGAAAAATTACATCACAACATGGAGAGAAGCAGTGGCGTACCGTGGGTCACGGCATTAAAAAATTGAGTCACTTAGTGAGCGCACTCAGTTGCCAGGACAGTGCCACCAAACGGATATATATCTCTCTGATCAAACAATGCGAGCGCGAAGCGCGAGCTGATATTTTTGTATATATTGACCCAAAACAGTGACATTTTAAGGACTATATTTTAGGCATCCATTAAGAGTATACATATCTCACCATAGTCATCGAGTACCAAGCCCTTGCTGATTTTATTACAATTACATCTAAACACATGACGCATTTGTAGTCATTGTAATAATGATTAACATACGCATATCACTAATCAAATATTGCGAGCGCAAAGCACGAGCTGAAAATTTAGGAAATTCAGACCTGAAGAGGGGCATTCTAAGGCTTGTTTTTAGGAATTCTCTAAGACCATACGTATTTCACTAACCAAATGATGCGAGCGCGAAGCGCGAGCTGAAATTTTTTATATTCAGATCAGAAAAAGGGGACACTTTAAGGACTGATTTTATGAATTCATGAAGAGCAGACATATCTCACCAATCCACTAATGCGAACGTAAGCACGGACAGGATGTGTTTATATGTTTTATGAATGTGGGGCAATCACTCTAAGTATATGAAAAAGAAGCATATGTCACTACATAAAACAATAATAACTCGACGAAGTGCGAGGAAATATATTTGGTGTATATTGACTTAAAAACGGGAGGTTTAGTACAACCGGATCATATATTCAATTCAATTCAAATAAACATTTATTTTCTTCCATTTCAAAACACTTTTCATAAACATTAGTTCATACAAAAATCAAATTGTTATGAGGAATATAAATATGTACATGTTTGGTATAAAGAAGAAGGCGTCTACCCTAAAAGCCGAGGCTTGTGACGGGATACGCCTATAGACAGAAATACAATACAAAATCTTGTTAAACAGAAAATGCGAGCACCAGGAACAAGACATAGGCCCAGAGCAAATTATGTTTCAGAAAGTTATGAAAAATGTTTCTTATGTAATACAACATAACATGATTATAATATAACATTGTAATGAACAATAATTTCTTCTTTCCCACTACGTCTTTCTTCCTTTCTCCCTCTTTTTCTCCTTTTCACCGTTTTTTTTGGGGGGCCAGCCGATGGGGGGGGGGGGGCACGTGCCCCCACGTGCCCCCCGTAGTTACGCCACTGGAGAGAAGATGCACTTAATTAAAGTAATTGCATAATAAGAATACATTAAAACCGGCTTTGTGGTGCATGCATGGAAATGACAGAGGCAAGAATGGGCAGGAGGTCGGACAACTATAGTGGTTTGAAATTTTAACTGACCTATAAATACAAATACATAAAACAATAACAATATAGACCATGTAAATGCTACAATCATGATTATATAAAGTCTCAGTGTTGAACTATTCCAAAAGTCTCAGCGTTTGACATTATCACTGTACATATGAATTGCATTGAAAACGGGATTGTAGACTTCCAAACTGGCATGTGAATGCTTTCATTGGACTTCCAACATGACAGTTTCTCTTCAAATTTGGAAATATTTGTTTTTTCGAATGGTCTTTAACAAACTTGAATTAAAGAACTTAATGTTTGACGCTAATAGAATTATATTTTTCTTGTACTTGAATTACTTCTTTTGTCACGGTGACGCTCATTCATTGAATTTTCTTAAATAATTATAAACTTTACTGACAGAAAGCTTTAGTATCTACACTTTTAAGAGTTGCAAAAGATTATCAGTTTAGTTTTTATATATATATATAACGACGATATACCACTTTTCTTACCAGCATGTAATACCAGCATGATATTGGTCTACTGCAAACCTCCTTCAGTCTCTTCGGCACAGGCAGTAGATGCAGACTGCACAAGTCCCTCTTCACCCTTTCCTATATGTCTGGAAGAATTAAAGAATAGCTGGCAAAATTTTCATCACTTTTGGTTGGAGTAGATCGATCCTCAATTCATCTTATCTTTGGGATAAATGGCACATATACAAAACTAATTGTTTGAAATACAGTCTCTCTTCATGCACATACCGCTTAAGAGACAAGGCAAATTTCTTTTCCTTTTCAGAAGTATGCAGTATATACCCATCTGTAACTGTGCATGTTGTCTGTTATAGAGGCAAGGAGGCGCTCTCGACTTAATTGTTTTGGTCATTTTTTTTTTCTTCTCCGTGCGTAAATTTTCTTTTGGTAATATACTGGTAGTATCAGCATGCAGTCACATTAGAATCCGGACTTCACGTTTGCTGGTATCTAGCTAGGCTGATTTTACTATACATGCTATCTCCTCAGATAGATCAGGATCTTTTGTTTTGTACGGATGATCATGGACCTACTTTCTAGTAGCTCTCCATGATCAAATTACAGTATACTTTTTGAAGTGGTTCCTGACTTTCGTCATTATCACTTCAAGGTGAGATCTATCAACCTATCCACCTATCCACCTTGAAGACAAGTGTGTATAATAACATGATAATGGAATATGATTATGGTATATATACCTGTCATTCTCATATCCTTAAAGTAAACAAGATAAAGAATTATCAACACAATAACATGCACCTACGCGGTAATGTTTAGCCTGCTATATACCTAAATGGTATATATGATGTGATTCTAGAGGTTTATTTTATGGGGGTGGGGATTGATATCAAAAGTATACCCCACGTGCACGCATCTTGCACGAATAGCCCATTGAGCTGTATTGCCCAATTATTTATGAGCAAAGTCCTATAACTCCAAATAGTCTTGCTGGATATTCGATAAACCTTTTTTCATCTTTCATTTTTTTCCTCAAAATTAACTTAAATTTCAGTACTTCTGTGGGGGGGGGGGGGGGACATCAACCATTACTTCCACATTCACAAACCACAAACGGCTGGTATATGCCAAGTCACGACGGAAACCAGCGAACAGAATGTTTCCAAAGGATTGGATGGACTGTCTCACAACAGCAAAGAACCTTCTAAACAATCCTCACAATTAAATGTTAAAAATTGTGATGGAAACAGCTTTATGAGTACTTCTTCAATTGACTCAGAACATGATGTTAATTGGGCCCATACATGTAAATATTTCGGAGTCCAGGATAAATTGTTCAGGTTTCTTCCAAAGAAGGGTTTAAAATTATGTCACATTGATATAAATAATTCACTAGTGTCAAAGCTATCTGAACTTAAAGTTGTACTACGAAATCATCCTTTCCATGTTGTTGCCATCTCTGAGACCAAATGCGATGGTACAATATCCGATTCCGAATTAGATATTGAACACTACAATGTTTTCCGCAAAGACCGCAATCGACATGGAGGGGTGTAGCACTCTACGTGAAAGATGAAATAAATTGCTCATATGAAAATGATATCGTATGTGACGACATTGAAGCTCTTTGGGTTAAACTATCAATAAAACACTCAAAAACAATATACTTATATGTGTTATATACAGACCACCGAACTCGGCGTCTATTTTTTTTGATTTATTGAACAATATGTTAAATCAAGCTATCACAAACACAGATGCAGAAATTATATTACTTGGAGATCTAAACTGTGAATATGTATCCAGGTTATATTGATTCTATGTCACGATCTCTTGATGAAATCATAACTGATTTTCTGTTTGATCAATTAATTGATATACCAACAAGAGTGACGACAACGTCACAAACTATTATTGATCTTATATATTCCACTGATATGGACAACCACTCAATGAATGGAGTAATAAAAACATATTTCAGTGATCATTATATGATTTTCACTGTCTACGGTGATACAGATATTAGTCAAAAAGAAAATATTATAGAATGGAGAGATTTCAAAGGCTTTGAATTCTCTGAATTTCAGTCTCTATTATCCCAAGTTCATTTTGAAGATGTATATCAATGTGAAGATGTAAATTGTGCATGGGACATATGGTACAAGCCGCTGATGGAAATTATAAACAAATGTGCACCATACAAAAGAAAACGTATAAGAAACAAGGCGTGTCCGTGGGTGACAGGTGATGTAATTGCATTGATGAATACAAAAAGCAATCAAACTATCGTCATTATATCTTTGGAATCAATATAAAAGGTGTAGAAACCTTGTGACAAGGGAACTCAATAGGCTTTAAAAATCATATAATTATTACCTCTTTATTAGATGTTAAATCAGGTAACGCAAATGCACTGTGGGATGTTATGCGGCGTCTCACTAAGAAAAGGCAACCTAAACTATGACATTGAACGTAAACGATGTCGAAATATCAGACTTGAAAGAAATTCTCGAGCACTTCAATAGATATTTTATTGACTCAGATCAGGAACTCACTAACAATTTTGAACAAAATGTTGAGAATTTCAAAGATTGTGAACATATTAATGAAGAAAATTCGGAAAAGGAGACAAAAAGTGATTTGCTTAATTTCTCTATCATTTCTGTAGATTTCGTCATCAAAGAGATAAAATCTTATAGTTGCAACACAGTGGAATATGTATTCATAGTGTTCAGTAATTATACCAATCATAGTCACGAACCCTTTTTATGAGGCCGCCATCAATTACAAGCTTAACCGCTCACGATGGCGGTCTCCTGCGTTCATTAAATTTTGTTAATGTTCCTTTTTTATTATCAAAATGTGAAGTATATGCCCACACCATTTTTTTCCTTCAAATTTTGTATTATGTTTATATTGTATGCATTATGAATTATTTTGTATATTACAAACAATGTAAATATTTATGATAATGTATTGTGAACGCAGAAATAAAAATAAAACAAACAAACAAACAAACAAACAAGTGTGTTATACAATGCGAATGCGTACACATCAGTCTTAATATCAGAGTGAAAAAAAGTGCCCAACTTTATCGTTGTGGAATTACAATGTGTACACAGTTTAATTTTTTTTTCTCTCTGTGGTTAAGCCACTTTATGTTATTATTCTCAGTGTTGACACAGGACACTGGGATGATTTCTTACAGGAGCTGCTGGAGTAAATTTGACATTTTGGTTATATTACCAGATTTCCAGGGGGTGCTGCGTATGGAAAATAACACATACAGATACAGCACCCCCGCTTCCCAGGCCTATGCGCTGACACACTCTTCACATCAGTATGGAATGACTATGTGAACACACTGTGAATCCCAGTGTTTCACAGTTTGGTGTGTTATTTCCACCAGAAACATAATTCGTGGCACACATTATACAGACCTTGGTGTGATGTTATGTAAAATTAGTACAAGAATGACAAGGGACACACAATTTCATTTCTGTGTAATTTTTCTCTATTATAGGCCCTTGTCATTTGACTCGCGTAGATTTTCCAGGGGGTCACATATCATTAGTACAAACATCTTGATAAAAGGAAATGCAATATGAGAAAATTAGCCTCGTGGACCCCCCCCCCCTTGAAATCACTAACTGAATAGTTGGGATCAGCATTTACTTTTGTCACGTGCGATATGAAGATCATTTAGCATGAATGTCACTCGTTACTTTTTATGCATCCTTCGAAATAACATCGTTAGTTTTTAAACTCTACTAGCACCATCCATCCCTGATTTCGAACTTCCGCTGACTTCGAGCACCGAACTTCGACTTCCATCATGAAAACAAAATACTGGTATCAATTACATCTATAATATGTTAACATCGAAAGGAATTAATTCGTATACAGTTCAAAGAAAAAAAGTAAACTATATAAACTAACAGACTAGCATGACGAGAGAATGACCCGTTGAATAATTAGCAAAGCTGCAAGTATAGTGTCTGGATAGACAGACTCATACATCTTTTTTAAATAAACGTGTACAAATACACAAAAATTACCATTAGTCGAGTCGGAAATAGGGGTTCCCGTGCACCATCATGATATATATTTTTAACCAGCTTTTTTGTATTGCCTGAAGTGTCTAGTTAATGATTCTTGATGTTCCCTTGCAAAATCGTGTCCCATGGAGTCGGCCATCTTGGATTTTTCATGAAAATCAATAATTTTCATATTTTTTTGCACAGACAATGGGAAAATCGTGGATCTAGATCTGGTACAGTGACATAAACTGAACTTTGTGAAATCATAAAATCTAAGCTGAAAAACGATCACACTGAAGATCGCCAACACATATAGGCACACGTGGGACAGTATATTATTATTGCTGGAATAAAGACCCGACGGAAGTGCTCGAATCCGCGCTTATTTTGCTTATTTCTCAGCAATTACACAATTTCTTCCAGAATCCTTTGGCACATATTTTTTATTCATACAAACAGACACTTTGGTGATCATTATATTAAATTCTGCAGAAAGAGTAGAAATCGATTGCGATCATTGTTTGGACTGTCCGGTTAATATTTTTTGAAAAATAAGATAGTTTATGCCAAAATTATAATGTTTTTGGTCAAAAATTTGCATGTACATTGATATCTTTCTGATTTATCATTAACATCAACAACTAATGCAAAATATCAGCATTCGACCAGAAAGAGGATATATTAACGAGAATATCTATATGCTTCGTAACGGTATTAATGTCTTAACTTGCTTAGATAAAGTACAGATACCTCCAAATGCATGTATTACACGATATCGCGATAAAATGACACCAACAAGCAACCTCTGTGTCCTAGTCTCATTAGTGATACCGACTACAATGCGATCGCTGGCATACTTTTCAAGAGAGTACAATAAAATAAAATAAAATAACCGGTCTTACCTCACCTGTGTTGGTGTGACTAACACGCAGAAATGCAAGCAGTGAGCGTAACGAAAGAAAGATGTATATTACATATAGATGTTCATGTGGGCAAAAGGTATTTTCTATATATTAAAGTAACTGTAATGTTATTAAAGTAACTGTAA
This sequence comes from Lytechinus pictus, assembly GCF_037042905.1. NCBI lineage: Eukaryota > Metazoa > Echinodermata > Echinoidea > Temnopleuroida > Toxopneustidae > Lytechinus > Lytechinus pictus. Next base: position 26,011,229 of record NC_087247.1, read on the forward strand.
TGTTAATGAAACCTCTTGGTAAAGTTAGAGGAGGCACTGCTCTGCATGTTGCATGTATTTACGTTCGGGCACCTTAAGCATAGTCTCGCAAGAGCCTGTCCAAGGTACCCGACCCTTATCCGTAGCTTGACTGTTAATATATCTTGCGTTTTGGAGCTCCCAATGTGGCAAAATGGTGTTTCCGCTATTTAGAAAAACAACTTTAATTTTCTTGAAATCACTTGGTGATGAGAGAGTAGGCATTTCTCTATCAGTTACACAAAGAAGTGCTGGCACAGCAAAGCCTACCCCCTCAGGGAGCTGCCGAAGTCACCCAACCCCTATTTCGTATTTTGCCCATTTCTCGAAAAATTCGCCATTTTAGAGCCCTTTCGAGGCGAAAGGCGTTTCTCCTTTGCAGTAAACAAATTTGTTGTTTTTAACCACTTGGAGATAAAAAAAAGTAGATCTTCCTTTATCAGCTACATAAAGAAGTGCTGGCACAACAAAGCCTACCCCCCCCCCTTCCTCAGCGGCATGCCGAAGTCACCGAACCCCTTTTTCGTATTTTGCCTATTTCTTGGAAAATTTGAATTTTGGAGCCCCAATTGAGGCTAAAAATCGTTTCTGCTATGTAATAAAGTCACTTTTATTGTTTTGAAATCACTTGGAGAAGAACGGGTAGACTTTGCTCTATCAGCTACATATAAAAAGATTCTGGCACATCAAAGCATACCCCCTCAAGGGGGCTGCCGAAATCACCCACCCATTTTTAGTATTTTACCTATTTATTGGAAAATCTATCATTTTGGAGCCCCTATTGAGGCAAAAATCACTTCTGCTATGTAATAAGGTTACTTTTATTATTTTGAAACCACTTGGAAAAAAGAGTAGACTTTCTTCTATGTGCTTCATATAAAGAAGTGCTGGCACATTGAAGCTTACCCCTCTCAGCGTGCTGCGGATTTCACCCACCCCTTTTCCGTATTTTGCCAATTTATGGGGAAATCTGCAACTTTGGAGCCCCCATTGAGGAAAAGGGTGTTTCTGCTATATATAGGAAGCCACTTTTATTGTCTTAAAACCACTTGTAGACAAACAAGTAGTATTTCTTATATTTGCTACATAAAACGAAGTGCTGGCACATTGAAATCTATCCTCCTCAGGGGGCTGCCGAAGTCACCCCATTTCTTTTTCATATTTTGCCCTTTATTGGGAAAATTTGCGATTTTGGAGCCCCATTGAGACAAACAGCGATTCCACTTTGCAGAAAAGTATCTTTTATTGTTTTGTTACCACTTTCTATCATCTACATAATTTATGACAACTTGCTGGCAGACCGATCCTACCCTGTCAGGGGCTCCCGGAGTATCCCCACCCTTTTGCCTATTTTCCCCCTATATTGAAAAATTCGCAGTTGTTAACCCCCTCATTCAGGTAAGGAGGCATGCTATGTGGTAAAGCCACTTTTATTTTTAAAACCACTTAAAGATTGAAGAATATGCTTTCCCCTATAAGCTACATGTAAAAAAGTGCTGGTAATTGAAATCGACGCTACTCAATTCAGGGATTGTTAAAGTCACCAAACCTTTTTGCCTATTTTCTCTCTTTATTGGAAAATTCGAAGTGTTTAGCCTCCATTTAGGCAAAAAGACATTACTGCTATCAAGTAAAGCCACTTTTATTTTTTGAACCCATCTGGAAATGAAAGAGTAGGGGAAGGCGGGGTAAGTTGTGACACTTTTTGCATTTTGAATGTTAGAATTGATATGACTAATAATATTGCAGAAATAAGTACCTTGCCTTTAAATTTGATTCTCGGGAAATATTTTTCACCTATATATAACTTTCTAACCCCACACTGAAAGTTATTGTGACCTTTGAAAAAAAAAAACGATGTCAAATGGCTCAACTTGCCCCATCTGTGGGGTAAGTTGTGCCACCTTCTGGGGTAAGTTGTGCCACAAAAACCATGTACATAATGTATGCGGGAAGAACCAGCATGACAATTTTTAATTCAAAGTCTTTTCACTTGCTAATTCTCTATAAATACCAACATCCTCTAAAAGTAAAAGAACTGTCATGTGAATTTGCTCCTTTCTGCCTGCATATATGGCTTTTTAAGGGTTGTTTTTTTATTATCATTATCATTATACATTACCATACGAATTACCATGGCTCAACTTGCCCCATGTTCATGATGTTGGTTGGCTCAAATTACCCCTTTCCGAACTTCATGCAATTTTTTTTACATCAACACACGGCATCCATCATGTTAAAGACTATGACAAGAATGAGAATCCATACCTGGACTAACAATATTGTTCTTATTTCTTTAACATATTTAAAGACGAAATAAATAAACACAATTTTGCCACATTGGGGGCTCCAAAATGCAAGATATTTTAATAGTCAAGCTACGAATAAGGGTGGGGTACCTTCGACGGGCTCTTGCGGGACTATGCTTTAAGGTGCCCGAATGTAAGTGCATGCAACACGCAGAGCAATGTGTCCTATAACTTTTCCAAGAGTTTTCATTAACACGTTAATAAATCTAGAAAATGCCTTTTGCCCACATGCACATCTATGCAATATACACCTTTCTATCACTACGCTAATTGCATGCATTTCTACGTGTTAGTCACACCAACGCATGCGCGTAGCCGGGGGGCGGCGGTGGTGGCGATCGCCCCCCCCCCCCAAAAAAAAAAACCGTCCCCAAAAAGAAAAAAAAAGAAGGGAAAAAGAGAGGAGAAAAGGAAAAGCGAAGGGAGGAAAGGGATGAAAGGTAGCTTTGTGGGTTTTTCTTTTTATTCTGTATTTTTTTTCTCAAAAGAGAAAATCCTACACTCTTGCTCTAAATTTATATATGAATTTTGCTTCCGCGCTGCGCGCGGTTAAATGACAATATTGCAGTTCTCCATTGTTTCCTCCACCCTTTCTCTAACCCTGTTTTTCCACCTCAGCTGTATGTGTTTCTTGCCAGTTAAAGTTCAAATGTATACATTAGGGCATGGAATTGGAGTATAAGGTTTAATAGGCCGAAGTATATGAAGTTATCTTTTTTTTTTATTGATCGCGCAACTTCTGGTCGGGTCGGCTCCGGGCGGGTAAAATCTTTATATTAATTTCGGCCGTCATCTCCATATAGGAAACTTCTCCCGCTTTTCAGCTCATAAAGCCCCTTTCACAATTGGCGCCTCACTCGTGCGATAATTTTTTTTTTCGAAAATATTTTTTCCGTCCTGTTGTAGAAGTGTTGTCTTTGAGTCGCAAGCAATATATAAAATCGTGAGGTGAACGACCACTGCACCAGGATACAACAGTCGTGAGACGTAATCGTGCGATTATTTTCATGTTTCCGGGTGCAACAGTCGTACAACGGCTGCAACGGTTGAACGATGATGCGACCAAGTCGCACGACATATGCGTTTTGTAGCGCCATATGTCGCGCGACCTAGCGACCCGTTGTACGACTACTACAACCGATCGTACAAGGCTACGACCCATTGTGCGACACACCGCACTACCTGTCGCGCGAGGTGTTGGCCTATAAATACGACACGCGATGCGACTTTCTTCATTACAACCGCTGATGCCTGACGAGACGCTGCTACAGTGAACAAGACACAACCAAAATACAAGCATCGGCATGGCCCCAAAGAAGTCAAGGAAAAAGAGGAAAAATTAGCCTGATGAGGAGGAAGGGCCCCAGTCTATACCCGTGGCCGAGGAGAAAGCTACTGCTTCTGTCATAGCTGGTGATGAGGGTGATGCATTTGGTGAAGCCCAGACCGAGGATGATGAAATGCTGCAGGAAGGGGGCCAAGATCCACCAGCCGAAGCCAGTGATGAGAACAACGTGACAGATGGCCATGCTACCTGCGGTATCACCAAAGCCATGGAGCAGGAGCTGGCCGAGTTTTTCGCTGACAATGAGTTCATCTACGACAAGAGCAAGGTGGACTTCAAAAACTCTAAGAAGAAGGAGCGCAAGTACATGGAGATGGCGGAAAAGCTGGGAGTCACCGGTAAGTAGTAGCTGAAAAATATGCACATTCCGATTTATTGATGATGTTTATTAGTTAAACATGCCAATTTTTTGGATGTTGACTAATTTCTTGCTTCTACATTTTGTATATTTTCAGTGGCCGACATCAGACTATGGTATAAAAGCCAGAGGACCATCCTGGGGAAGATGAAGACCGCTGGAAAGAAGAGTTGTCAGAAGGCCATCGTCCTTACCCACAGGCAGAGATGGGTCAATAATAACCTTGGTTTTCTGACGAAGCACATAGTCCATCGGTCACAGGGCTGCCAACTGGGCCACCTCAGTGGCCGAATTACTGAAGCCGCCTCCGACGAAGAGGGTTTAGATGAGGAGGGTCCAGATGCCAGCCAAGCACCCAGCTCCAACCAAGTCTCCAGCCAGGGGGCTGCACCTCCCAAGAAGAGGCAGAAGAGGGGGTCGCCCACCGATGTGGACAAGGCCCTCCTGGAATTCATCAGAACATCCACCGAGCAGACGGCCATCCGGAGCCAGGTGGATGCGGCACTCACCCAAGGCGCTGACGAGAGGCAGGCCTGGCTAGAATGGATGCTGCAGGCCGTCCGCCCACTCCCAAGACCCCTCTGGCGAGAGTTCACCAGGGACACTTTCAACTTGGTGAGCCGCTACCAGGATCGGGCGGACCACCTTTCCACCACCCCAGTATCTCGCCCCAGCACTCCCCAGATGATCCAGCCACTCAGGCCTCAGTCAGCGCCGATCGGCTTCACCCAGGACGCTCCACCTGCTTCCTTCCTTGGGATGCTCGGGCCAAGCAGCACCTGGACCCCTCAGAACCCTCAGGGAGGATTTCAGCAGCCCAATTTACAGGCCCCCTTCCAGCAGCAGCGTGCCCTCTTCCAGCAGCAGCACCCCCACTTCCAGCAAAAACAGCAGGCCCCCTTTAAGCAGCAGCAGCAAGGAGGCAGCAACAGCGCCAACACATCAATCATCACCCAGTTGAACTTGTCAGATGAAGAAGATGAACAGTGAACTTTTGTTAAGATTGCTTTTATTGTTACTTGACGAACTCTCTCAACTCAAATTATAATTTGACTATTTTGGAACATTTATTTCAAACTTTTTTAAACATTTACTCGGTGAATAGAATTCATTTTCGTTAACAAAATGTCTTGGAAAAAATATATAATTTTTAAAACAACATGATTAATGACAATATAAAATTTGTTATATCTGTACATCTTTTTTATTCTCATAAATCACGTTTTTTCAAAAATGTTTTTTTTTTATATTTCAAATACATGCTATTAAAGGAGAATCAACGTTTATTATTTCAAACATTTCATTGTCAAAGAAATTTTTGTTTAAAATAAATGTTGACATGATCATTCATTTCTTCTTTGAAATGATTCATTCCACTAAATCAAGGAGGCAGCAACAGCGCCGTCACATCAATCATCATCCATTTGAACTTGTCAGACTTGTCAAATAAAGAAAATGAACAGTGAACTTTTGTTTGGATTGTTATTGTTACTTGATGAACTCTCTCAATTTAATTTACAACTGACCCATTTTGGAACATTTATTTCAAACTTTATTCTAAACATTAACATGGTCAATAAAATTAATTATCGTTAATAAAATGTCTTTGAAAAATATATATCATGTTTAAAACAACATGATTAATGACAAAAGAAAATATGTTATATCTGTACATCTTTTTTATTCTCATAAATCACATTTTTTCAAACATGTTCTCCTTCATTATTTTATTTCAAACACATATTATTAAGGAGAGTTAACTTTTTAAATTTCAAACTACCTTTCGATGTAAAAGTAATGTATGTTTAAAATAACTGTTGACATGGTCATTCATTTCTACTTTGAAATGATTCATTCCACAAAATCATGATCGAAGTTTACATGCCATTTTTATGGCAGAGTCTGTGCTGTATCCCAATTAGTGCGCCAAGTGGCAGTCTATATCATGTGTTGTTGCCAGGGCAGGCTTCCAACTGGACTGTTGTAGTAGTGCTTCAGGTAAGTTCTCAGCTTCTTGCCCTCTTTGTTTGCCTGGTAGCCTCCGCCAACTCGTTCAACATCCTGCAGAACTGCTGCGTTTCTCCATGCCCCAGGGATGTGGTTGCCCAACTCATCTTCATGGTCAACGTCAATGTTCTGAAGCCCAGGAAAACGATCTCTCATTAGGTTGTGGAGGCACATGCAGGCCATGATGACTGTCCTGGCTTTTTCTGGATCAAGCTGTAGGGTACTCAACAAGCATCTCCAGCGATGGGCAAGGATGCCAAAGCTGTTCTCCACCACACGGCGAGCCCTCGAGAGACGGTAGTTGAAGATTCTCTCATCGTCGGTCTGCTCACGGTTGGAGTACGGCTTCTGCATCCATGTCCTGAGAGGGAAGGCGTCGTCCCCAATTAAGAAGTAAGGGGTGTCTCGGTCATCATCTGGCAGGGGCTCTGGATCTGACAGGCCAAGAGTACCATTCTCCAGTCCACGTCTCAGCGGGCTGTGGTTGAAGACCTGGGCATCCGATGATGAACCGGGATTACCAACGTCAGCCCAGAGGAACTTGTAATTGCCATCAACTAGGGCCAAGAGGATGAGGCTGTAGAAACCCTTGTAGTTGTAGTAGATCGTACCAGAGCCTGGTGGATTTCTGATGGCCACGTGTTTTCCGTCCAAGGCTCCGCAGACATGATGAAAGTTCCATCTGTCAGCGTAAGTCCGTGCCACTTCTCTCCATTCATCTGGGGTAGTTGGACAGGAAAATACTTCATCTTGGTATTCACTGATGATGGCCTGGCACACCTCTGGTATAAACAGAGAGATGGTATTATGGGCAACACGGAAGGCATACTGCAGGGTTTTGTAGCTGTTGCCGGTCGCAAGATATCTCAAGGTGATGGCCAGTTTGAGCCCAGGATCCAGTGGCTGCCGGTAGCGATAGGACTTCTCTATCCTCGGAGTGATGCGCTGCAACAGTTCAAGGAACGTTTCTGGTGGCATCCTCATGTAGTTCAGGAAGTCACCCTGACATTCTCTCTGCAACTCCGTCATCAGATTATCATACTGTCCAAACAGCACACGTCTCTCAATCCAGGGTTTGACCCACCACCTTCTTCTTTGCCTTGCATGTCTTTGACGTCTACGGATGAGTAAGGCCATCAATATGACATGTCTGTCTTGAACGTTTTGGATTTGCCTTCTCAGACTTAGCAAATGCAAGAGCCTCCCAGGAGCTATTGATCGAGCAGCAGCCATGTTTACAGTATGGATGGTCCAGACATTTGGGATGAAAGCTCAGGAGTTCTCGAGCTTATATTGGGGGTGAAAAAAAATCGTACAACGTTGCAAAGGGGGCAAGACAGGTCTTCCAATAGTCTTAGGGTGGTACAACGGACTCGTACGACAGGATGCATCATCGTACGACATGAAAATACTCGTGCAACACTCGTTCGGGGTCTTACGAGTGCGTGCAAAGTCGCACAACACTCGTACTGCCTGTCGTGCAATTATTTTTCATCGCGTCAGTCGCTCAAAATATCGGAGCAGCACGGTTTTTTTTTCCCGACCGAGATGCGACCATTTTGTCGCATCTGGATCGTACAATAAGTGGTACAACGGCTACAACGAGTCGTACAACGGGAAAAATTTCGAGTCGCAAGCCGTTGTAGTCTGTTTGGCAACAATTGTGAAAGGGGCTTTACTAAACAACCATAATTTTGGTGCAAACAGGTTCCTAATTTAAAAAGAGGAAGGTATAAAATTCGTGTCGTATTGAATAAAAAGTACAATATTTTTTATCAAATTCTATTAAACTTCATGTCATTTCCCTGCACATTCATCTCCTGTCCTTTTTTGCGCCCTCAGTTTGAAATTTTGAATGACACTTAAGTTTCTTTATCATTCAAAATGAAGCGCTTCAGGATAAGTCAAAGAAATTATACATCATTCTTTCTTATCTAATTTCAATAAATCACACAAGTTTCAACTTTTTGCGCACTATTTTCCTTGTAATAAAGTTCGAAAATCTAGAAAATCAATTGAATTAGAGCCGATGGGGTATTAAAGATATCTGCATTTGATGAAACGTCCGCCCTATGAAATTTCAGAGTTTCATTGCTCTGCGCGGGGAGGAATATCTTCCTCCCGGCATATACACTTCTCCTCTGTTTTGCGAGTTAAAGATATGCACTGTCGCTAAATTGCTTGTAATCAAATCTGATCTTTCCAAGGAAAGTATTCAATATATCTTAGAGAATACCCTTTATTCGGGACCCTTTTCTTTGCAAAAAAAATGATAAAACGCTTTAGCTTCCGCGCTTCTCGCGGGGTTATTATTATTTTAATTTCCTCCATTGTATTCCTTTTTTATGCGTTCACAATTACTTTTGAAAACAAGATTCAAAATCACAATATAGTCAAATGAATTGGAGCTGATATAGGTACTAGAGACAAGAGAGACGGCTCCTTTTCATTTTAATTTATGAAAAAATGGCACCGAAAGCTTCGCCCGAGAGGGGGGAACTCCCCTCCCTGCACCCACCCCTAGGGAGCGCGCTTCGCGCGCTCTGTAAGTGTTGGCACCTTTGGTTGGCACGCTTCGCGTGCATTTACCGCCGGCCCCTCCAAAATGTATTCCTGGCTACGCGGTTGCAAAGGTGAGGTAAGACCGATTATTTTATCTCTTGAAAAGTATGCCAGCGATCGCATTGGACACCGAGGTTGCTTTTTTGGTGTCATTTTTAGAGTCGCAATATCGAGTAATATATTTGGAGATATTTGCCCCTTATATAAGCAAGTTAAGACATTAATACTGCCATGAAGCATATCAATATTCTCGTTTATATATCCTCTTTCTTGTCGAATGCTGATAGTTTGCATTAGTTGTTGATTAATGATAAAACAAAATAATATCAATGCACATGCACATTTTTGACCAAAAACATTAAAATTTTGGCATAAATTATCATCTTTAAAAAAAATATTAACCGGACAGTCCAGAAAAAGATCGCAATCGATTTCTTCTATCTAAATCATCGTGAAATGCGTATTCATTTATTATTTAAAAAAATGAAAATAATTGATTTTCATGAAAAATCCAGGATGGCCGACAAAATTGCCAATTTGAACCCCATGGGACACGATTTTGAAAAGGGAACATCAAGAATCATTAACTAGACACTTCAGACAATAAAAAAAAAATGGTTAAAAGAATATAGGGCCTGTCATGATGGTGGACGGGAACCCCTATTTTCGACTCGACCAATTACGTATTTGAAGGCGTTTATTGAAATAAAAAAGATGTATGAGTCTGTTTATCCAGACACTTGCAGCTTTGCCAATTATTCAACATGGTGCACGGGAACACCTATTTCCGACTAGACTACCCGGGTAGACTACATCTGATTGCGATTTTTTTTAATTACCCTGGCTGTATATAGCAGAGAAGCTATTCCACGTTCCGTGTTTCAATTCCAGCCAGCTCACCAGGGTTATAAGTGCAGCAGCACATGAAAAAGATGGTTGAAATGACAGGATGCTTCCTGTAGGCTGTAGGCCCTATTATCAACGGCACTCTATGCAGCTTGTGAGTTCAAAAATATATCTCTAGAAACAAATTTTCATGATTACTTCTTATATGTGAAGCACCCCCTCATCCTCGAAAAAGACATGCCTCCCCTATACACTCCCAGATCTGTGGCGGTTTCTTGCACACATAGATACCAGTACAACTAAGAAGGCGCCAGTCTAAAAGTAATTAGATTCCCCCCTAATTCCCTTTATTTTTTTTTAGTTCCTTTCAAAACTCACAGGAAATTGTAAACAATTTTTAATGTCTTAAAAAACAACAACACATAGATGGTTTTAGATTAAAAAAAAAAGGGAAAAAGGAGTCTTCGGAGGCACATAACCTGATGTAACCAGAATGCATAGGCGGATGGGGGGGGGGGGGGGGGGATGCGAGGTAGCCTTTATACATAGCTGATAAAAGCCGTATAGTGTAATTTTCTCTGATCTGTCTCTTTCGAGAGACCATTAAACTGTTGGGGGGGTAGGGCCTATTTAAACCCCTCAAAAAAGTATGGAAATCTGAGTTTGGCCATTAATTTCTCCAGATCCCCAATTTTACACAATGCATGTTTGATATAATTCTAAAGATAATTTAATTTTCTTTAAAATGATACCACGCTTGTTATGATCATGCCATTACAAAAAGAGCAGGATTCAAAAGTGTTGGATGAGGTCTGAATTAAGCTGCCAAACGAGCAGAAATAGTCATGAAGGGTCAATGAAGAACATGATTCTTTTGTCTGTGAAAATCCATTTAAATCAAGCCCCTGCTTCTTCATATTTTATGTTTTGTTGTGGTTTATGTACTTTAGTGAAAGTCTGTGAGATAACATGGTTTGAGTCGTGGTTTGAAATACCCATGTTATGTTATATGTGTTTGCTTGTGCAGAGGTATGTTTGATTCCATAATGTTGATGTTAAAGTGCATGAAAACAAAAGAAACCGCTGAGAAACTCACTCATCACCACGGAAAAAAGGAAACAGTGACTTTCAATATTGTGTCATTTTTCAACTTTTGAATTTTGACCTTGTCCCACGTTTCAGGGCACTGCACCTCCATGTGCACCATCATCATTATCATGTATGGTATCATTTTAAAGAGAATTACTAATAAATGATTTATTCGATGGTATCAATCACACATTAAAGTTTACTAAAACCGAGAAGGGATTATCTATCAAAGTCAGATTTCCAAACTTTTTTTGAGGAGTTTAGCTGTCATTCTAATTTTGTGGCACTAAAGAAAATTTCAAATTTATAAATTTAAGAGTCGAACAATGATCGTGATTAGCTGGTAAGCCCCGTCACTATTAAAGTCCGTGGTAGTTATTTCACAATAGCAGAGGTACCGTGTACTGAGACTTTTTTTACAGACTCGTAACAATGGATCATCATTTACTCCGCAAACCATTTCGATCTTTTCATAAGAATAAGCATTCCATTGGAGCTTTGGGATAGGGCCTATTCCATTTTACATTCATTCATTCATTCACTCGATCACTCACTCATTCACAGGGGCCGCGGAACGGTTTTCAAAGTGGGGGGGCTGAGCCAAAAGTGGGGGGGGGGGCTGACCATGCAAAAAATCACAATCTTATGGTAATTTTTACGTTTTTGTACACGGTTTTGGAAAAAAGTGGGGGGGAGGGGGGGCTGAAGCCCCCCCAGCCCCCCCCCCGCTTCCGCGGCCCCTGATTCATTCATTCATTCATAACGTTAAAGGACAAGTCCACCCCAACCATTAGCTGATTTAAATAAAATGAGGAAAATCCTACAAGCATTTAACACTGAAATTTTTTATCAAAATCGGATGTGAAATAAGATAGTTATGACATTTTAAAGTTTCGCTTAATTTCACAAAACAGTTATATGCACATCCTGGTCGATATGCAAATGAGGAGACTGGTGACGTCATCCATGCACTCACTATTTCTTTTGTATTTTATTATATGAAATAGTGAAATATTCTAATTTTTCCTCATTGTCAAGTGAAACTAGGATTGATTCCACCCTGAACATGCGGAATTAGCGTTATTTAAAGGAATGGTCCAGGCTGGAAATATTTATATCTCAATAAATAGAATAAAATTCACAAAGCAAAATGCTGAAATTTCATCAAAATCGGATAAAATAACAAAATTATTGAATTTCATAGATTTGCATTATTCCGGTGAAACAGTTCTGGCATGTCTTTATGAATATTCATTAAGTGGGCTGATGATTTTATATCCCCACTTGTTCTTATTATACATCCGATTTTGATGAAATTTTTCAAGTTTGCTCGTTTGATTTTTCTCTATTTATTCAAATCATCATTTCTGGGGTGGACTTGACCTTTAATATTCGACAACTAATCGCCCGGCCCCGTGGCCAATAGAGGGCAGTGGTATTTTACGGGTCTGCAGCAGACGTGGACGACAGGATCGATCCGACGGTAAATATTATCAAAATTGTAATTATTTCTGAATTAAAAGTGCCAATAATTTTCATTCTGTGTGAATGGCTTAAAAGGATGTCTTGGATCCAAATTGAAAATCGTTTAAGTAGACGTAAACGTATGTCAGTGTCTGAGAAATTAATTGTGCTCATGTGTGTTCGTTATTGTCACTCAGCGCCAGCGGGTCAGCGGCAGCGCCATGACATGAATGCCGGGGCGTCACCGGCTGCAACCCTTAAGGCCACCGCACACGTGCACCTTACGACCCGACTGGTCTGCGACTGGCTTGCGACTGAGTTAGGGGAGATGAATCGCTAGGTGGTCATAAGCCTCGACACCACACACCTTGTGATCCGATCTGCGACTCACGCATCCGCTTTTTGCTATTAGTATTTGGCATAGCAACTGAGAAAGTGCGCTTACTAGTGCGTATGCGCGTTGTTTATCATATACGCGTCGTGCAACTCTGCTGTCTGATTGGCTGGAAGCTGGATTGAGCTTGCGATCATGTCATAAGGATTCGACATGTCAAATCCTTCCGATTTTCCTTGCGACTTGTCTCTGACCGGTCTGCGACTTGAAGCTGACAAGAGCTGTGACGTCACATCTCCCCTCACCCAGTCGCAAGCCAGTCGGCGACTGGTCGGGTCGTAAGGCAGTAGAGGCGCACGGCCAATATGGGAGACTCTCTCCAATAGGGGAGACAATCTCCCACATGTCATTGGAGACTTGCTTTGCAAAAGGACAAAAGAAACAACACCAACAAAAGCATGATTTTTTCCACCCAAAATTTTGTCTCACTGAGGTCAGAAGCCCATTTGTTTTGTGTGTGATTGACAACAAAAATCCTTATCAAAACAAAAGTAGACGGTGAATTTTTAAAGTAGACGGTGAAAGGGGGTAATTTTTCATGAGGAATCTGCTTATCACATTTTTATTTGCCGCCAAGGTAATCCTTTTGCAGCAAATGTAAACAAAGGAAATTGGTCTCCAAAACTGGAGACTGTCTCTGAAATTGGATACCCAAATTCTTTACAAAAGTCTCTGATATTGGAGATAATCTCCCACATTGGAGACAGTCTCCAATATTGGCCATGCGCCTCTACTGTAAGGTGTGCTGTGGCCTTAACAGTAACAGTTAGTAAGGGTAAGGCGCCGCGCGCAGCCGGTTGTTGCATGCATCACTGCCTTAAGTAAATCCTACTTTCTGAGCTCAATACTATTTTTGTATTAAGTTGTTTAATAGGCCGGCCTTACTTTAGTTATACAGTCACTCACACTAGTGCGAGGTTAGTATTAGTATTATTACTAACCTCTCACTACCTCGAGCGATGTTCACGTTCATGCATCATGTTTTGTTTATTATGCCACTGCGTTGAAGTAATGTGTTTTGTAAAACCTAAACCCGTGATTTGATTGAAAATAGCTGCATCTTTAAGGTTTATAATGGCTGAATCTGGAGTGGTCTAGGGGTCTCCCCCCTTGAGCTTAGGGTCAACACTCGTGTACAATCATCATTATGAAAAGTCTTGTTCACATCAAGATATGACTGGGAAATTTTTTGCTCTAGCCTAGCATGTATAAAGTTTGTGCTTGTTGCATATCTTCTTGTACTAGAACCGTGCAGATACATGTCACAGACAAGGGGGACTGCGCAGACTCTGGGGATCTTACCATACAAGGTACACTCTCAGTTAGCTATCTTTAACTCCTTAATACTATTAAATAAAACCTGTAAAATAAAAACAGAGAACAATAGATTTGGTCTCTGGTTTTTACAGGTAATAGTGAGTTAAAGAAAGCTGACTGGTGGAACCTTGTTCTCTGTAAGGACTCCCTGTGTGGTGAAATAAGGTTGGCTTGTTTTCTCTTGTTACTGAGGATAAATGCTTGATTTTTTACACTGTCAGTTTCTGTTACAGCTATTCATCATATATCTTGGTTCTAAAGTTAATTGAAATCTTTCAATTGTTTTTTTCTAAATAAAAGATTGTTTGGTGACAATTCTGACCAACTTTACTTTTCCACTAATAGAGCGTCCACTAAAAAATATGCTCAAAATTAAAGGTTTTTTAGTGCTCTGGTGAATAAAAAATGATGTCCAAGTTAATAAAAAAAATCATAACTGTATGGAACTGATTATTTTTGGTAACAAAAGTGATATTTTAAAGAATGTTTGCTGTATGTTCCATAGATCTAAATATAGATTAACAACAGGCAGCGTGGTTGCAGTGAACAAGTGGGCGCGCAGGGGTAATAGACTGAAAATCTGCTTTTTCTTCAGAGTTTTAAAGAATTTTCTGATTTTTCTCAGTCCTCCTCCTACACAGACAACTTTAACTACAGCCTCTATTTCGAAAAGGGTGTGCTACCTCACCCGTTTTGGTTTCTCTTTAAATCTCGCTTTCAATGGGAGAAACAAAGTGCCAGAATGAAAATTGCCATTTTAAGAATACAATCAGCTTTATAACAGTTTCTCAAAATATGTGATGTGAAATCCCAAAGTTTGATTCCAAAGAGGCGATGTCAGGTCAGTCGATCGTTTGTCTTTGTGTTTCGAATGCAGCTAGAACATGTAGGCCTACCGATACGCACACCAGCCAATCATGTTTGTATATCATGGCATGATGTCTACCACCACCAAGTGTTGCGGTCTGTATGGAGGGAGAAGATGCAAAAATAGACTGATTTTTCAGCATAGGTTAATGTCAGCCAATGATTAGGGTCATACTTGTGAAGCATCAAGGTCTCTTGTGCTACCCTTAGGGAGACTACTTGGGTGTGGAATAGACCAAAAACGAACAACACCACCCGTGAGCCCAATTCATCTATGAACAAGTGTATGCAACTTAGGCTTCTTTAATCTATCTGAACGCATTCCTTTTGGACATACCAATTTGCCTATCTTTGCAGATTCTCAAGTGCATCAACAAAACTATTTATGAATTAATAACGTATTTGCAAGGACAGATGAAAGCTACTGAATTGATACAATTTGATTGGCTCAATAGTAAACTGATATTGTAAAATAAGTGCATTTGCCATTAGGACCCAGATGACCAAAGTTATATCATGTATCTTGCCATGACCCGGTGGGGGGGTGTTAATATTTTCCTGTCACTCAAAATATCAAGCGTAGCTCTTTAAAACAGAAAAAAGGTCATCACTTAAGATAAAAAATTGGGTTATGTCTTAAAGTGATAAGATAATGTTCAATAAAATGATGATATCTCAGATCTTTTAAAAACATAAATTCTTCCCTTAGAATAGATAATGAGATAACAAGATCTTGGCTCTCATCATGTCGTCATACTTTAGAAGAAATGATGACAATATCTTGGATCGTCATGTCAACATCCTTCAGCAGACATTATGAGATGACAAGATCCTTTTTTACAAAAGCATGTGCTTGCAAATGCCATGCATATCAGCAATCAGCATGCTGAAGTTTGTTTGTCTCAACTAAAATCCAGATTCATACAGCTTCATATCTGCATAGTCCGGCTGTTTACACTTTACATTAAGCATATAATAAATAAATAATATAGGATTTGTATAGCGCACATATCCACCTTGCGAGGTGCTCAAGGCGCTCCTATACGGTATTATCCGGGTTAAGCTAGTCTACCGATTCTGGTGCGCACAGCTTTTTGAGGAATTACTTCCTGCCGGTACCCATTTACCTCACCTGGGTCGAGTGCAGCACAGTGTGGATAAATTTCTTGCTGAAGGAAAACACGCCATGGCTAGGATTCGAACCCATGACCCTCTGTTTGAAAGGCGAGAGTCAGAACCACTGACTAGACCGCGACGCGTCCACATATGTCTGCTCATAGACAATTATTGTTCACATTGGCTTTCCATAGAGATGTCGTTGAGCTGGAGTCATGATGCTTTCATGAAATGAAGGTAGTCTACACAATGGGTTGACTTGAATTGGAAAGAGCAATATCAGACAAGCATACATGTATGGCATAGCACTGACAATTTTATAACACTCTGGACATTGTAGATGTAAAATAAAAATGAATTTTCTACGCAATTGAAAAAAAAAGAAAAATCGTCAACTATTCTTTTTAATATGATACTTGTTGAACCCTTGAAATTGACAGACTAATTGCCTTTTTTGTGTGTGTTTTTTTTCATGGAAAAAATAAATTATTATCATAATTATTTATTTTGATGCAAAGAGATGTCGAACTGTAAAAGTAGTAATCTTTTCTTGAATCTTTTTTAGTATAAGATTGAGGACTACTCTAGCTGGCAGATACGGTAAGTTTCTGTCTTGTGTGATTATACAAAGTAGAAACTGGGCCTGGATCCACAGCTGGTTGTGTTTTATCGTCTGTGACTTTTTTGCAAATACACCCAACACATATTTGCATTGTGATTGGTGATGGTCCTTTGATTTGAACTTGAAGTCAATGCTGCTTATTTTTTTACCTCATTGATTTTGGGAGTTGAGTAGTGTAAGCCATCCAGGGGCCCATTTCATAAAGGACTTGCAACTGTTGTAACTTTGCCATTATGGCAACTACCATGGCAACAGGGCTCAGCAGCCAATCGTAATCAAGGTTTCCATGGTTGTTGCCATAATGGCAAAGTTACAACAGTTGCAAGTTCTTTATGAAATGGGCCCCAGAGATATGTCCATCTAGACTAGACCACAGATCATGCAGCCAATAGTAAGATAAACCAGGCATACACAAAGGTTTAGAGTCATCCTGATAGGAAGTTCATCCTTCAAGATCAATCAATACATGGCTATTTACATTTGTTCTACCACAAATAATTGCATTGTAATGATTTGTATTATCTTTACCTGTAATTGCAGAGCTCTGGCAATGTGTGCATGACTTTGGACTGAAACTGTAGCACAAGGAAACAGACATGGCGTATAGTATGCATGTTTATATGGCCATGGCCATGGTGTTCATAGGATGTGGTGCTAATGTGTTCTTCTTGGAGCTTATAGTGAGGTGAGTAAAATGTCCAGTTGTTTCATTAGAAGAATAATGCCCATCAGAAAAGGTTTCCATATTGGAGTTTGAATGAGTTGCAGTTTTACATTTTGGGCAATTCCATAAAATGATCAACCTTTTTGTACGTCCGACCCCCATTTTTCTCAAGTCTTACTTCACTTCATAAACTGACCGAGTCATGGTCCTTTGAAAACATTACAGACTGAAAAAGAACAAGAAATCAGAGACAGAAAATTTCATGAAGGTCCCATACATATGGTATGGAATTGCACTTTTAATACCATTTAATGTCATTTTTGTGTGTGTGATGTATTTTATCTGCTCAAAAGATTTTGTATATTTTGTGTCTTATCTGTTCTTTTTATTGTAATAAACATGTCATGTATCTGCTTTATCACCTTTTTTTCCAATATTTTTTTTCATTGATTGAATTTTCAAACTAAGGAACAAGTGTAGCAACTATTCATACATTAATTATTATTTTTTAATGGTAAAGACAGGCCACTGTTTAAAAATGAGATTTTGGCAATTAATGGTAATCTTTTTTTTTATAGAAATGATGGAAGTGATACTGATAGCTAATATTTCTATGTAACATTTGCTTAAAAAAGAAGGTTGCATATGGTTGATTTATTCTAAATGATTTTGTGACTTGAAATTTGAAAAACTGCAACCACCCCTGTCTCACTTTAAATATTGTAATTGATATTGAATTAGCAGAGGAAGCTGCAGTGAATTTGATTTTGAATCATGGACAGAGATACTAAACTGCCTTCATATTTTCTTTTGACTTCTAATCAGTGAATATCCTGGGAGTGGAAACATCATTACTTTTGCCCAGTTTCTCCTGATAGCTGTAGAAGGATTTGTTTTTACCTCTAAATTTGGGACAAAGAGACCTGTTATCCCTTTCAAGTAAGTATGATGTAATCAATGTTTTCTTAGATAACCTTTGAAGGTCTGCATAGTGGTACAGATAACGTGGGAGAGGTTCATGGTTCACCAAGTGGTTTAGTGTCTTTACATTTCTCTGTACTTTGAAAACAAATGAATTGAACTGAATAGTCCTGAAAAGGACTGTTGAGTGGTGGATTGATAGAGATAAAAATGGAAGATGAGAAATGGAAAGGTGTTATGGTGTAGTTTCTTCCATGTAGTCCTAAAAGGGATGGTCCAGGCTGGATACATTTATATCTAAATAAATATAGTAAAATTCACAGAGCAAAATGCTAAAAATTTCATCAAAATCGGATAACAAATAAGGAAGTTATTGAATTTTAAAGTTTTGCATTATTCTGGTGAAACAGCTCTAGGCATGTCTTCATGAATATTCATTAGGTGGACTGATGATGTCATATCTTCACTTGTTCATTTGTATTTTATTATATGAAATTAGGTTTATTCAAAATCTTACTAACAAGAACTAAAACAATAGGATTGACAATTGACAACTGATTAAGTGCATTAGTTATTTATTGCCGCAACTTATATCATAATGGAGACATAATTTACACATTTATAAAAAAATTAAACAATTATTATTTCATGTAATAACATAAGAAAAGGGAAAGTGGAGATGTGACATCATCAGCCCACCTAATGAATATTCATGACGATGTGCATATAACTGTTTTCACAAAATATTGATAAACTTTAAAATTCAATAACTTTGTTATTTGTTATCCAATTTTGATGAAATTTTCAGCATTTTGCTCTGTGAATTTTACTCTATTTATTTAGATATAAATATTTTCAGCCCGGACCATCCCTTTAAAAGGACTGTGAACAAGATGGAATCGACGACTTAGATGAGTTGAGATGAGATGAGAAGTCCTGGTGGTGTTGAGTGGAAGACGAGTAGATAAGAAGAGTAGAGTGGTGACGAGAAGATGAGCAGTGAAGAGTAGTAGCAATGAGGTGTATTGACGTCCCGGGCAGCTTGACAGTCTGTCATCAATCTTATATCATTGATTTCTTTACATACTAACATGCAATTGTTTGATTTATTGAAATTACCCTAGGTTGTTTCCAAATAATCTCACTTTATCTGTATGTCTTTTTTTCTTTTTAATCCATATTTTGATGCAGGAACTACTTTATAATGGTGGCATTCTTTTTCTCAACAAGTGTTGTGAACAACTATGCTCTCAACTTTAAAATATCTGTTCCTCTTCATACTATCTTTAGAAGCGTAAGTATGTTGCAATTTTATTTGAAATATGTGAAATGTACTATATAAGTAAACTTAATATGTATTATTCTCATAATTAAACCATTGTTTAATTCCAGAATAAAATATTTGTAAAGCCACATTTCTATTGAATTCCAAGTTTAATCTTCAATATTCAAGATAACATACTAAATAATTATTGAACTTGTGTGTATCCTTACATTATCCTATTCCTTTAATAGATTGGTTAATATAATATTTTCTTTATTAATCAGGTGGCATATTGCATTCCATAAAAGTGTGGTGTAAATTAGCCTAGTGTTTTCTAGACCATTGCTATGGGGACACAACCCAGTATGTTATTTTCTTGTTGTAAGTAACTTTAGCTTTTTTTATGTAGATTTAAGATCCTGCATTAAAGTAGGAACATTTTTCAGATCCGTTAAACAAAATGATCATTGACATATATTCTTTCTTAAAGAGAAGCATGCATAGTTTCAATGAACCAAATGTTAGTTTGACTTAACTTTTAATTAAATCATTGTTCTTTGCTTCGTCCAAATCATTGTCATTTGTTAAAGCTAAATGAAAGTAGTTGCAGTAAAACACTGATTTCGTAAGAAAGTCTGTAAAACCAAGGTTAAGTAGTACTATATCATCGTGGATCTAGATCTGGTACAGTTACATAAACTGAACTTTGTGAAATCATAAAATCTAAGCTGAAAAACGATCACACTGAAGATCGCCAACACAGATAGGCACACGTGGGACAGTGTATATTATTATTGCTGGAATAAAGACCTGACGGAAGTGCCCAAATCCGCGCTTATTTTGCTTATTTCTCAGCAATTACACAATTTCTTCCAGAATCCTTTGGCACATATTTTTTATTCATACAAATAGACACTTGGGTGTTCATGATATTGGATTCTGTAAAAAGTCATTTTGAGATCGTTACCACAACTGGCATTTATCTTTAAGTCCAACTTTGATTCTGCTTTGTCAATGTACAGGGATCTCTCATAGCAAACATGGCTCTTGGTATAATCATCTTACACAAACGGTGAGTTGTTGATTTCTAGAATTCTAAACCATGTAGTAATAGATACAATTATTAGACTAATTGGTGGTAGACAATCGAGGATTAGACCATGTGAGATTAGACTAAACGGGAAGTAGACAAAATAGGTTTAGACCAAGTGGCAAGTAGTTACCTTGCTTAACCCATTGGAAACTGAATGACTTTGCTATAACAAATGTTTTCCATAGACTCCAGCCCTTGGGCTCAGTCTCTAAGGGGTTAACCCAATGTCATGCTGGCAAATGCTTTGAAGTACCCATCAGCTGTCACAGGGACAAAACAAAGTCATACATCATCGTTTTAACACTTCAAGGTTTGTTTAAAATTAAAGTTATTTCATTTCATTCTGAATATCACGTATTTGATGGATATCCACTTCTTTGATGAGGGCTTTGACTGTTGCAGTAAGAAAAAAGTCTACATTCTTATTCTTCCTTATAGTGCTTTCTGATAATCTTATCAATTGATTCAAAAGAGAAATAGGTTCATAAAAGATGCAGGGTAGGCCTACTGGTGGGTTCTATGCTTGCAGTGAAAAATTAGAATGACACTTTTCATTTACTTCTAAAACCAGAGTTGAATACCACATCATTCTTTTGCATTCAATACAAACAAACAAGGTTTGGAGATTTTCCTTTTGAGCGAAGTAGTATTTTTATTCTTTGCATTTTTTAATTTGAAATTTAAATTTTCATTTTTTTTTTAATAATTCCTATGATAGATATGCTCCTTCCAAATATATGGCTATATTCATGATATCAGCAGGAATCTGTCTGTGTACCCTTATGTCGGCCAAGAACATAGTGAGTTTAAAACATATTTTTAATTGATTTAATGTTTTTTAAGAATTTTAGTGTAAGATCAATCATTAATAGTCATGTAATCATGTATGTAGGGGAAAGAGGAGAATTACAATAATAAAAACATGAAAGTTCTTGACCTTTTTTTCACAATAGTGATGAAGGGGTAGGGTCCAGCTGAGTAATATGGAAAAAAAATGTTTAATATTTATCATCTGAACTAAAATGGGAGGTAAATACATGTAACAAGATAATAATTTCAATATTTCACCCTCTTTTTTTAGGTTTGCCTTGTATATCTAGAACATTAGCCATCAACTTCCTGATATTTTAAAACTGGCTATTACAAAAAAAACCATGAGTTTCATATTCCAAATCTAGTGCAAAACTCTCATGAAATGGGAGATTAGAAACGTGTAGAGAACTTATGTTTTGCTCTATTACATCATATTGGGGTTAGTATTTTATGATACAAAAATACAGGGTAAATAATTTTGTAATCACTTTTCTTCCCTTTTCAGTTTATCAAAATATATATATCATGATATGCATGGTAGTAGTCTTAGACATTACAAAAAAGTGTTATCAATCTAAAAAGTACATTGCTGGAATTTGCAATTGTTTTGAAGCATCCATATGAATTCTTACCCCCCCCCCCAACATTACCTTCATACCCCCAATCAGTGGATGAACACACAATTGAATCTGTCCGAGTATTCACCATTGGGTCATGGTGATTGTTTTACCAGTTTTTTTTTTTTAAGCATTGTGCTCTATATGGGATGAAGATCTGTTTATGTCTTGAAATGATTTAAACTTCAGGGTAATGAAGATCAACCCAAAACGGAAGGATTTGACTCCACGTCAGATTTCATGTTGTGGATAATAGGTAAGATCTCTTCTATGCTTCCCTCCCCTCCTCCTATCCTCCTTTTCCTGTTTCTGTCTCTCTTTCACTTTCATTTCTACTTTCCTATCTCCCCCCTCTCTCTCTCTCTCTCTCTCTCTCTCCACCTTGTTCCAATCATTATCTTTTGTTGATGCATGTAATATGTGTGTAATATACTTGTAAGAAATTACTGTTCACACCTAGAATGTCTAAGAATCACTTTATACATTTCCAATGAAAATAACGAAATGAATAAAAGACAGTATCCCACAACAGAAGTATGAGTATAATTTTCAAGCACTGACAATTAGAGAGCACCCTTTTTTATGGACATTCAGACAGTTGGTATCTACATGATTCTAATTTTCTCTCACATTCTCACGGAAATGCAAACATTTGATATGTGATCTGGGATGTATGTTAAAGCTTTTGGGGAATGGGGGAAGGCAGCAAACATACCAGATGAAATCCTTTGTGTATAATCTCTGCCTTTGTGTGGGAAGTATTGTGTGTGTGTGTATCTTGAATTGATTGTAATCCAACTGATGGTAGATTGCTTCGTCATGCAGTGTAATCTTGAGATTTAACAATAATGAGCTGATTGGTTCAGTCTGTAATGAGCCGGTAGGGTCCACACAGAGACATTGGGTTCCAGTCTCATTTGAAATGATGATGAATGATCCCCCCCCCCCAGTGAACATGCTACAAATGAATGAATCTATTGAGATTTCTCGGTAAATAGTCAATCGGCTTTAAGTGTCAGCCACTCCAAACAAATATGGTGGATTTCAGTCACTGAAGGCTACATTCATGTAATGTGTCAACTTGCCATCCTATGTTTCTTACAGCCACAGATGAAAATATTTCTTCGTGATTTTTTTATACGCCCGCCCGGCTACGTTTCATCATGAAATCAATGGAAATACAGCCATTGTTAGATATTTAATGTATAGAACATACTCATGTTGGAATGGAGGGTTTCTCTTCAGCATGTGTTATCATGTAGTATTAATGCAATGTTCTCTCTGTCATCAGGTTTGTGTATGTTGACCTTTGCCCTCTTCCTGTCTGCTCGCATGGGAATCTTTCAAGAGACGCTTTACAAGGCCCATGGCAAACACCCCAGGGAAGCCCTCTTCTATTCAGTAAGTAGTCACTTGACACTGATTCCTATGCACTTTGATCTCACACATATAGTATACAGGAGCTACAAGTAAATTACGTTGCTGGGAATTTAATGTTAACAACATTAATGAATATTTATAATTTAACACTAGTATAATCTTACAAAAAAGTTAATGCCCATATTTTGCTGAAAATGTTGAACATTATAAACCTATGGGTTATACATGTTTGTAGTAGTTTATGTACATCTTTGCTGGCTCTGTGTGGGATGACTTGGAGTATATGCTACAAAAAATACTTATTCAAGATTGTGATTAATTTGGTACTCATCAAGTAAATAATTTTTGTGATTTCTAAGAAATCTTATACTGTCCTACTTGCCTTTATTGCTTAATATTCTTGTTTGTGTAGTTTATTAATAAGGATGGGAGGTTTTGGCTAGTTTCTCTCGGAAAGTTGCAGGTTAAGGATTGATGAAGCGATTATCAGACACAATCTTTGAATAGGCAGGACAGTTATGGGTGGAGCCAAATGCACACTAGTGAATAATCATATATTGTTCAATTATCTATTGACCAATGGTAATAGGTGGGTGTGGCAACAGTGATATGAATATTCATGAGTCCACTATTCCATATTCTGCTCGATGGGCAAATACAGGGAAAACAATCAAATGTTAATATTCTCTGATTCAATTCTTGACCTGTACCATTGTAGATTAAATGACAAGAATAATTTATTTTCATTTCATAGAATATTAATGTATGCATTTATTTCTTCAGTGATGTTCAGGGATGTTTCCTCTTTGTTTGTATTATCATGCCCATTCCATTAAACTCCATGATGGGATATACCAATTAAATTGACTGGTAGATCTATACAAGTATACAGCTATTGTTGATTCCTGTCGTGTTAGTTTAATAGTTTTTTATGTACATTTGCTTCCTATGAAATGAGAATGAAATGAGTTTATTGACCACATGTATGGTGACTGGCCAGTTTTCCTCTTTGCATTGGTCAAAATTCAATGAATTGATGTTATGTAGCTTTCCGCAGAAAGAACGCTTGAAATATCATGGTTATCTTTACTTTAAAACTAACATCTTTATTTTGAATAGCGTACAAACCGCATATTTGCCCTCATACAGGCCCCCAAAGTGCAGATCAGTATAGGTTGAATCTTCTGAATTGTTGAGAAAAAAAAAGTGCAAGGAGTGTTTTATACAGAAATACTTTAACTCATTATCCCATCTTGTGAAGCAGACCAATTAGGTTACACAACATTATATTCCATCATCCGAGAGAAATCAAAATAACGTACAGTTCTTGCAGGAAGGGTACCGTAATGGTATCCCTTGAGTTCTAAAGACTCGTAATATAAAGTACAATTAATGAAGAATGAATGAAAGAGCAGTGAGATATGGAGTGTGATAATATCTACGGACTGCTATGAGAGGCATGGTTGTTTGTAGAGGCTCAAGGGGACCGCAACGCGACTATGCCCAAGGTTTTTGCCCGAGGGCATGGTCTGGCCAGTGCAGTACCCGTGGTATCCACCTAATTGTTTATTATTTCACAGGCATGGTGAAATACATGACCCCACTTTTGACTGATCAGAGGAACAGATTATTTGACATTCTTATTAAAAGAGAGGTTTATAACACCTAACAATAAAAAAAATCAGCAGAAATCATCAAAGTTGATAATTGTTGCCCTTAAGACAAAAAACAACCAACCATCTCTTCTATCTATATGTGTACGGATACGGTTCACATACATTAAAAAAAATACCTTAAAACAATACAGGAAATTGTGTCTTTATTGAAACTGAAAGCATGTCTTTTTATGTAAATTCAGATAGAGATAGTCAGCTGTGTATAATACTTAATATGATATTTATTCTTGTTTGTTTGATTGATTCCTACTTTCTTTGTTTCACCAGCATGCATTGCCTCTTCCTGGGTTTCTCCTAATGGGTAGAGATATCTATCATCATGCTGTAATGTATAGTGCTACAGGTAAGTGGCTCCATACAATGACTGAAGACCTAAAGGCCTATTTTCTGAAGTCCTAGGCCATGGACTAACTCTCTGTTAAAATTATGGGAAGCCGACCATTTCAAAATTGCATTTAAGTTAAATGTATCCTTTCTTTACTTGGCTCTTTCCTCATGTTTTGAAGATGAAGAGAACTATTATAGTAAATATCCCCAGTCACTTATTAACAATCTGAGTAAACAGATGAGCTTGTAAATTGAACCTGTAATGTTAGAGATTTGTTTCACGATTGGCTACCCATAGTTTACTACAACTTTAGACCAGAGGTAGGATTAACCAGAGTTCAGAATACGGGTCATAGTGACATGACAGGTAATGTTGCTTGGGAAATTTTGTTTCTCTGATGAGGGTTATGGTCATTCATCATTCGAGGTGCTAGAAATTTCTAATGAGACCAAAGATTGGAGGGGCCAACTGTTTTGTGTCCACGTCTTCATCTGATCAAGCTTTCTGGTACCACTGGTGTTTCGGTACCAATAACTAGTATCATGGGGGAAAAGAATACACCATTGTTAAGTTTTAGGGTAATTTTGTGTTTGGCTTTAATGTGCAAATTTTCCATGAGGGCAATAATCACTAGATCAAGACCACAATAGACATCTGAAGTACAAATCTTTTGCTATGTGGATAAATAAATATGTTGGTATAATACTGTCTTTGTAACATGGTTTAGTGGAAAGCATTTATTGTAATGTTATAGCCGGGTTAATTCATAAATTGTTAATTAATATGACTACTTCCACATGTCATATATTGTGGTAAAACACTCATTGAGTTTACAAGAATTTCTCTGAAAAAAGACTTTGGCATTGAATGACTGACAACTGGTGGTTACCATTTTTTGTGTTAAGGTGTATTCGTATGTAAATTTGCAGGTAATGCTGACTTTTTTATTAGCACCATTTTACGACTCTACCAGTATTATTTTATGTGTGGTATGCAGTGTCCGTTTCGAATGGACAACCTCATTTAACCTTTCTTTTTGTTAATTTGTTATTTTTTTATGTTTATCATTCCAGAACCTATTGTGGTCGGTCTTGGAATAGCTATACCAAAGATGTGGCTTTATCTAATTGGAAATATGCTTACACAATATCCTTTTTGCTTCATATATTTTATTGGCTTAGAATGTATGAACTAAGAAGTAGAACATGTTTTGGTCAGAGCAGTATTTGTGAGAAAATACTTTATAATTCATGTCAGAATGGAAGTGGGGGGGGGGGGGGGGGTAGATAGTAGATGTAAAATGGAATTGAATAGAACGAGATGTAATATGTAATTGAATACTAAATATTAGAATAAGGGGTAAGGGGAATTAAATAAAAGTGAAATCTTGAATCAAATTTGAAACTGCATTCTAGATGAATATATAAGAGAGAGAGAGAGAGAGCAAGAGAAGAATGGAAGAAAAAAATAAAAGAAAGAAAGTGAATTAAAATAAGGATGCTAGCAACATATCTTGATACTACAGCCTTGTGCGAAGAAGAAAATTTGAAATAACATTTCATCGTCTTGATGGAATATAATAACGTCAATTCCAATACTGATATATGAAAATTAAGTGATCATAGATTGTGGAGTGAGCACTGCCCTATAACCTGCTGTGAGAGAAAGTTGATGTGAATAGGGTTGATAAAATGAAAAATTGTTATTTCCTCCCTTAACCTTGCCCTTACGTATATATGCATACGCAGTGTGTTCATCCTGACCTCGGAATGCCCGTCTCTCATCACCACCCTAGTCGTCACCCTCCGCAAGTTCATAAGCCTCGTTGCTTCCATCATCTTCTTCCAAAACCCTTTCACCCTGTGGCATTGGGTAGGAACCACCATGGTGTTTGGTGGTACCCTTCTTTTTACTGGTGTCCTCCATCAGTTGAAGGATGCCATCTTTGTGAGGCCACCACCTGCATCTCAAGACAAGAAGACTGATTAACAATTGAGCTTCTTGATGAAACTGTTATTAGATTTTAATTAGCATTATGGTGTTTGGTGATAACCTTTTTACTGGCGCCCTCCATCAGTTGAAGGATGTTATCTTTGTGAGACCACCACCTGCATCTCAAGACAAGAAGACAGATTAACAATTGAGCTTCATGGTGAAACTGTTTTTAGATATTATTTAGCATTATGGTGTTTGGTGGGACCCTTCTTTTTACTGGTGTCCTCCATCAGTTGAAGGATGTCATCTTTGTGAGACCACCACCTGCATCTCAAGACAAGAAGACAGATTAACAATTGAGCTTCATGGTGAAACTGTTCTTAGATTTTAGTTAGCATTATGGTGTTTGGTGGGACCCTTCTTTTTACTGGTGCCCTCCATCGGTTGAAGGATGCCCTCTTTGTAGGACCACCACCTGCATCTCAAGACAAGAAGACTGATTAATGGTTGAGCTTCTTGCTGAATGTGGTGCCTTATTTCCTTAACATACTCATTGTAAACCGTTTACTTATGCTACATAAGTACATGAATAGTGGCAGTTAGTGCTGTAACCTGCAAACGAGAACCCGACCCGTACCGTCCGGTATAATCCAATGATTTGCAGGTGGGACCCGCTGACCCATCGGGTTGGAACCTGGAGTTTGAATCACATAATCTAGGTCTACCATGGGCACTCACTCAATCACATGTGTTCACCATGACATGAGATTCTATCCTCACTTTATACAGGCTCACATCAGGAAGAGATATTCCAACTAAGCTAGAATGAATTCACTTCCAAAATCACTGATTTAACTTTAATCCAGAGTTCTGGGAGTGACATTGTACCACGAAATGGGTCTGCGCCAATCTCATAAGCATTGTGCAATAATTCTCGGAGCCAATTTAAGAATCACCGATTGCAACAGTGATCATTACTATTTACGTGTCATACGCTGGTACACAATGTGCTGCAAAAACAAGCTCCTCAAATTGACAATAAAATAATGAAAAATCAATGAATATCTTCAGCGGCAGTATGTGTGACGTATATGGTAGGCACTTTTGAGGCTAATGTACGTTGATGCGGTATTTGGTGAACTGAGCTCACGGGCCCACACAATGTTCACAAGACAAAAATATATCAGTAATTTTTTTAAGGAAGCATAAGCATCTCTAAAAGAATCTACCACGTAAGAAACACAGGATCTTGAGTAATCCGAACTCAATTTATTTCGTTTGTGTGTTTTGAATATTTGTATATGTGTCATAACTTCTCCCTTTGTCATACCTACGCTACAGCTACGGTCTGTGGATTTGAAAATGAACTCGGCCTGACCTGCAACCCACAATGGGGGCATACCGGCAGGTTACCCCATACCACAACTGGTATGGTTTACAACACTAGTGGCAGTAGTTTACAGTTTTACCCTTAACTCTTTATGGAATGCAGCTCTATGGGCTTTGTTAGGTCTATTGTTTGGTGCCAAAAGTTGACAAAGTGCTTACTCCTTTGAAACTTACACTAGATAGTACTGTATCAACTCACATCCTTAATCGATTGGTATAAATATGTTGTATCACATGATTACCTTTTGAACATTAGTACAGCAAGATTTCTAGTATATGAAATATAAAGATTGTATCACTCATTGACAGAGTTTGATGATTTTAAGGAGAAATTAAACCATTGTAATTGGTTGAGTGAATGAAAATGTTCGATATATTGCATAAGAGAATACAGAAGACAATTTGAGTGTGCCTACTTTGACTCATTTTTTTGCTAACCACTGACATTATTTTGTGAATGTCACTTTTTCGTGAAACTGAGCAAAAAGTGAAAAGCCATGCAAAAATTTCTCATTTGACATGCAAATTTGATGAAATTTTATTGATATACTAATTTATTCATTTGAACCCATTGTTGGGATGGACCTTGTTATTTCTCTAGTGCAAAATCATGTTCTAAAGTCGACACAAATCTCTAACAGAGCAAATAAGGAGAACTTCTATTCTATCTTCATGAGTATGGTGGGTGCTTGGGCTGCCAGCTAGCTCAGCTGGCAATTCTGAAAGTGCTTCTCAGACATCACTGCGCATTATCATAACATTGAGCACTTAACCTCAAAAGTGTCTTGGTCGGGTGGGAATGATTGCGGAAAATAATTAATCTAATTAAAATAGATGAATTTCTTGTAAATTTATGTGTATTTTGCCGATCGAATGGGTTTGAAAGCACCTACAGTATACCAAAAACATTATTATACATAAAACATATGTTAATTGATTAAATGTATATATCTTTAAGTGCCTATTGATCACTATGATAATTTTTTATTACCATGTGCAATGATATTCATTCGTTTCTGACATTTCTTTGCATTATCATATTGCTGTAACTATAACCGGTTTGTTTTCTCAGTTGGTAGAGCGTTTGTCTCACTCTCACAACTAGGAGGTCAGGAATTCAAGCTCCTGCTGCCTCGGACAAAAAAAAGACTTTAAAAGATGGGAGTTACTTGGAGAAGGTTTATGGTTCACCATGTGTAATATAAAGAAGGGAAAGGAAATACTGGCCAAAAATTCAAATGGAAAGACGAGAAAGTATGAAAAGAGGAAATCAGAGGTATTCATTTTTGAAAGTGAGTGAAGTCCTGAATTGGACTGTAAACCAGATGAGATGAGCTGAATATGGCTTGAGTAGCGATGATTTGAGTAGTGATGATTTGAGTAGTAGCAGGTTGAAGTGAAGAGAGGTTACTCAACGTTTCGGGCAGGTTGACTGTCCGTCTTCAGGAGTCTGGGAGTGGTTGGAACCTTGTTTAGCGGTCAATAATTCAAGGGATAGAAAAAAGCATCTGGCGCTGCACAGTAGCTTCTGGGCCCATGATCAATTGGGGAAAATGAATTTTCAGTGTATTTCTATTTCAGATTTCTATTTTGAGCACTAAAATATGGATGTTTATTTTCATATGTCAGAAATAACCAAAGTGTTCGCCAGTGTGCAGTGATTATTCGGTAAAGTATGATAATATTTGAAACTCAATGGACTTACTACTATTTTATTGAAATTATTAGCTTTTTTTACTGCTTTTCATGTTTGCTAATGTTGCATAATGCCTACTTGGGTGAACAGGCAATAATTGAAATAAAACTCATTCTAAACCTGTGAGATGAAGGTGAAGATTATGGGGTTAAAGTCTCTGACATTTATGACTCAATGAAATTATTTTTTCTACAACATCTAGTGCAAACTTATTGATTTTTCATACGTCAGGGTATATCGCAGAAGCTTCTAAATATGCATCAAATCATTTTGCTTTTAATTAATGATAAATATTTTATTTGATTTTTGAATATTGTAGTCTGACACTTGATGAAAGGCTAAATTGTATTCTATGTTAGTATCGTATTATTGAGACTCCAACACAACCCAGGTGAACGGGTACCTTGTCGGAGATTATTTCTTCAAACACAGGAAAGAGTAACGGGTGTGTTAATAGCTCCATGGACAGGGTAAATATGCTGCATCATTGTAGAGCCTTCAGGTATTTCTAATAAAGCACTATATAAGTATAATTATTATTGAAGAGCGAAGGAAAAAAAACATCCCAGAGAGACAGACAGAGAGAGAGAGAGAGAGAAAAAATATTTGAATTATCAACTTTTAACATGGTCTACGTACATGTATGTGTGTAGAGTGACAATGACCTGATTAGTTTTAGGAGAATTGAGGTCAAAGGTAAAAGATTACAGAAGTCATACTTTGAAATACCTTGTACTCACCATCACTGTCGAACCAGTTTAATTTGGTTCAGTGTCAATGTTTTTTTAATACTATGGTCATGTTTCATAAAACTTGTCATCAATGACAGGTGCTTTAAAAAGACATTAAAGTGATACAAAGACAATGAAAGCGTACAATAATTTCTGAATTCTTTTGTTGCTGCATATGTTTGTGAAATAGGGCCATGAAGTAAAGTTTTGAGTCAGTATTGGTTCTTATGGAATAATGTGTCATGCACATATATATATTTTAAAGATTAGTTTTGTTTTATTTCTAAATTGCCTAGCATTTCAGTTAAGATAAAAGGATATTGAAAGTAATTCTTTGAGAATTACAGTACTCTTGAATCGACCATTCCATGTTTTATCTGTACGTAATGCACAATGGTTTTATGTGCAGTGTTCATGTAGTTTGTTTTAGTGTGTATCCAGCAACTCTTTACCTCCCCCACCAAAATTGATTATACTTGTCTCATTGCAAGCCTGGCTTCTGTAGCATATGGGCTATTCTACAAAAAATTGTTTCTAATACTTTTTTGGTTTAATGGCCCATTTTTGTAGTATTTTCATGAATGTGCAAAGAAAATTGGAATGAAAGTATAGCTCATAGAATGGGTAGATTTTAATGGTATTGGAAGATGAATACGTGAAGGAATACATGTTACAAATAGGCACAATACTGAAAAATTCGGGACCAAAAGTGCATTGCCCGTGTGTTATTTCCTATATGTCTTGCTTGAATTATATGGACGGATGGATGGACAGACAGACAGACAGATAGAAAGATCGATAGATTGATAGATTATTGGTATATTGCGACCAAGGCTGCATTGTGATGTATTTTCAAGGTAACAATGACACATAATTAAGAAAATGGCATTATGGGGAAAATAACTCACATAACTTATAAAAATCAAAACTTTAAAAATTCACATTTTTCCTATTTTTTTTTCCAGTTATTAAAACCATCTTATTATCAGGATCCAAACCTTTTGTTCTTGTGATGACTAAAGATCCATTTGATGAATCACCTTCAAACTTGGTCCAAGTGTATAGGAGTCATAGTTCTGAGATAAGCTTTGAGGGTATGGAAGTCAAAGGTCACAGAGGTCATTACATACCTGAAAATATATTGTTCTTGTGCTAACTAAAGAATCATTTGAGAGCACGACTTCAAAGTTTGCTGATGTTTGCATATTAGGGTGACAATGATCTGATTAGATTTCGGGGTCTTGAAGTTGAATGTCAAATGTTAGAGGTCATTTTACATATTGAAATGTCTTGTTGTTGAGAATCTTTTGAGGACACAACTTCAAAATTGTTTCATCTATGCCTATATTGATGGCATAATAAGCAGGGGCCCGTAACACAAACCTTAGCAATCATCAAAAAAAAATTTACGATTGATTTCACTGACTACAATGTATAATCAATCATGAAAATAAAGCATACAATTAACCGATAGTCTTTGTGTTACAGGACCCTGATTAAATTTGGGAGTTACAAGATTAAGGTCACAGAAGTCCTAACATGAATGAACACATCTCATTTTACAAGTGATCATTACCAAATAATCAATTGAGGGATTAAAATCTTACTTGACTCATGTAGCCTACATATTTGGAATGTCAGTGATCTTGGGCCCGTTGCAGAAAGAGTTGCGATCAAACGCAGCTCAAAAAATTCTTGCACAACTTGATTTTCAGCCAATGAAGCACCCGTATTCGGGACTTGCACTTGATATTTTGACTTGCGTTCAAATGCAACTCTTTCTCTTTCTGCAACAGGCCCCTGGTTTGTTTTGGGGTCACAAGGCCAAAGTTTAATGGCCACAAAGTTCATTATTTTGAAATCTCCAAAGTTGGATGCATGTGTAATATTTTCTTGGCTCTGGCTGAGAGATGAATTCTGACATTGTGTATTTGTGAAGTGATCTTGTTTTTGGTTAGAATGATATCGATAGTGATTTTTAAATTTGGAATAGTTTGATTCATTTTATTTATAGTGACAGTAATTTAAGAAAGTGATTCTGAATGTTTACTTAGGTTTGATATTTTTTCACTTTAATGTTTTTCTAGTGTAATTTCATTTTTTTAATGAATTTTTTGTAGATAAGATTATATATTAGAAATTTGAGTAAGTAGCTTAAATGATGGAATTTATTTTCAAATAGTGACACTCAGATCTTATGATAGCTGATATCTATGTCATGTTCAATTTCCTAGAAAGGAAACATGGTTTTGAGCTAGGAAGCCTTTACATAAATGCTCCCCAGAGAGTGGAGCATGTGCATACTTTGTGTGAGGAAATCCAGGGTCTGATGACCAGGTTAAAATGTATCTGTGAACCACCTTGAGTCACCGTCTTGATGTAATAAGTGTTGAATGTAATAAAATATTACATTTTAATTTATTCAATGTGTATTGAAGGTTTTTACGAAAAGAAAAAAAGTCATCTAATAATATACCTTGGTGAAGTGTTTTTTTTCCAAATTGATTAAAAGTATTACAAAAATATGATAGAGTAATTTACCAGCATATTGTTGATACATGTAGAGAGGAATATGAAACAAATACTGCACTTAGTGAAAAGTTGCCGCTTAAATAATTTGTCACAAGTTTATTCAAGTTGGAAATGTGTGCCAATATAATTAATATATGAGTTGTGTGTGCATCATGATAGGGCATTTTTCCATCATTATAATTGTAGCACTTGCCTATCAAATTTAGGATTTATGAAGTAAATTATAATGATTGTATATGAACCGTACTATTAAAATGCTAAAAACTGATATACATCTTTTGTATCCTGATATATTCCTTGTTCCTGTATTACAGATTGATAACCGGGGCTTGATAATCGTATACTTATATTGTGGATGTTTTGGAGGTATTTCATCCATCTTTGCATTTCTTTTGTTGCTGCTCTTGCTTTTAATTTTCAGTCTATCTATGTACACACTCTAAAAATAGATAAAACCAACATCAGTTAGTGCCCCTAGAGGACTACTACACCCTGAGGTGTTAAAATTACACCCTAGAGTGTGAACATAACACCAAAGAGTGTTAAAGCAACAACCAAATGTGTGGTTATGACACCCATGGTCCATGGGTGTTGAACTGACACTGAAAATTTAACACCAGAAGAGGAAGACAAAGATAAGTGGAAGAAAGAAGAGTCTTAAAAGAGAAAGATATCTGATAGAGAGAGAGAGAGAGGTCTGGGTTCTGCAACTCTTTGTTATTCAATAAGAGATTTAAAAAAATTACGTCATGTTTATATTGTCTTGCTCCACTCCGACCAACCCATACCTGGTGCTGCTCTTGATTATTTTTTTTCTCTATCATTTTCTGTTTTTATTATTCTTTCTGTACAATTTTGTTTTCTCATTGCCCTCTCTCTCCCCTTCTCCCTTTTAGCTGTATTTCTTGCGTTCTTTCGTCAAATCCTTGCTTCCTCTGCTAGTATTCAGCTGGCCCATGATCTCAAATGAATGGAGGGGGGGGGGGGTGTCCAGTCCCTACCCAAATGTCCACCCAAATAGACCAGGGGCCCGTTGCAGAAAGATCAAACGCAACTTAAAAATCTTGCGCAACTTGACTTTCAGCCAATGAAGCACCCGTATTCGGGACTTGCGCTTGATATTTTGACTTGCGTTTAAATGTAACTCTTTCTGCAACAGGCCCCAGTTCGGAGTTACCTCATGGGCAAGTTTGTATCCATTGACCTTTCATTTCTTCCAATAATTAATCGGATTAAATGATAAAAACAAAATACACGCACACAATCATTTTTCAGCTATCTCAATTTTCCGAAATGTGGTTCGTATCTAAAACTCAGCCGCGTCAGTTTGGAAATGCCCCTCCCCTTATTACGCCACTGTCGATATTCACGGGCATCACTGTCCAGGTCAGCTGTTGTGATAGAATTTCACATCAGACATTCATGGAATGCATCGCCCATAGTCGTGGTCTTCACAACATCCCTCCCACCGTCAGGTTCACGTACACCAAGTACCATCGCCAGTCACGTGACTTATTCTAACTGTAAGAACTAGAATTCAAATCAGTACCCAAAGACAGTACTGAAACTGAAAACAGCAGCAAATACAAACATTCACAATATTATACCGAGGTTCCTCGATACATCGGGAAAGTTCTAAGCTGACCTTTACGAAACGTTAAAAAAATAATTATGATAACAATAATAGATTCATAATAATAGGCCTATTGATGATGGTGATGAAGATGATTATGATGATGGTAATGATGTAGTGACCACGATGACGATGATAAACCAACAACAGCAATCGTCCCTGAATATAAACACATGTCTTGAGTGCCGGTGGGTTCTTTCCTTAACAAAGATGGGTCATTTTTATTATATATATTATTAATATCATTATTGATTGTTCTATACGGTATTTAGTTTGTTCGTTGCCATGACGTCCAGTCAACATCCACCCTCGTCTAAGATGAGGTTGGTTTGATGATGACGTTTCGAAAATGGCCTCTTTCGTATCTCCTCTCCCTCTCTTGCTCCCACTTTCTCAACTTCTCTCTCTCTCCCACACACACACACACCCACGCGCGTACACATTAAGTGCACGTTCTATCCCTCTCGCTTCACCAACACACAGAAATCCACACCCTCATCACTCCCTCACTCGCTGCATCTTTCTCCTCCATGACACGATTTGCGTATTGTATGTGATGATGGTAATGACATTTCGCTCCGGATGCGATGATGATGATGATACCAACATTGCGACTCCATGAGACGACACTCTTTAACTAATTGGATATACTGTATAACTTCAAATCTAACGATCAAACTCTTCTCGGGAGAATCTTGCACTGGATTAATCATATTATGCTTATTTTCACCTAACTTATACTTAATCATAGGCGAAACAACATGGCTATTATGGATAAATGTTTTTGTTGTGGATTGAGGAGTGGATCCATTTTGAGTGCAATTTATTGCATGGTAAGACCCGTTTTCTTTTCAGATTTATGCTGTTAGCATTGTTTTTAAACTATGATGCATTTGTTTT
Source organism: Lytechinus pictus (assembly GCF_037042905.1). Lineage (NCBI taxonomy): Eukaryota > Metazoa > Echinodermata > Echinoidea > Temnopleuroida > Toxopneustidae > Lytechinus > Lytechinus pictus. The sequence continues at coordinate 26,047,115 of NC_087247.1, forward strand.
TATTATTCTTCTAACTTTCATCTTTTATCTGTTATATGTGTCTAATGAGGCAAATTTTTTTCTTGGAATTATTTCCTTCATAATATCCAACGTTGTTATCTTAAAACAAGTGCAATGGTTGTGATTTTTTTAATATTTATTTTGATTTGATAAAGTTGGTTTCTTCAATAAATTGTTTTTCTGAAAGTCGAATATATTCATATAATTAATTTGTGAGAAATTCAATAAGAATTAAGTTAATAACATGTTTATGTAATATTTATTAGCATTCATCTATATAGGTGAGTACAGACGTGCAGTTACTTATATGCTTCCATTAAAAAAGAGAGGTCCTTCTACAATAATTAATTGTGCATTATGCTTAGATATTTTGAATTTATAGACATTAAGTTTTTTGTCTCCCTAAATAATCAATAACTCTGATTAATTAATAAAAAATAATTTTCAATTTTTAATGCCGTCTAAATTTTAATGAAGTAGAGGATCTATATCAAACTATTAAGCCCAGTTTTTCAGACCATCCCTTCCAAGGTTGGCACGTTTCAAACACTGTGTTTTAAAACATGTTTTAAAACGCGTTTTAAAACACTCGTTTATTTTAAACAAGAAAAACATGTTTTAAAACACCGCATAGATTTGTGTGTCAAAAATTTGCATGGATGTGATTTTTATTTCTTAAGTGGTGTACTATTTTTTTCTAACTAAAACTTTTTCTCAACACCACTCTTTTTCTCTTTCTCTTTTCCCCTTTATTCCCCCCTTCTCATAATTTGAACCCTCACCAAAACTTGAATCTGTATTATTATTTGTACTTTTTTTAATGATCGAAAAAAGTATTGCCAATAATGTCCATAAAAAAAAAAAAAAAGTAAAAAGAAATTATGTAAGAAATAAAACAGTTAAGTAAACATTAAAAATATAAATTATGCATTTGATCAGAATTCCTCAATTAACAAAAAGAAGCAGTTCAAGGGCTTTAATTATTGACATAATTGATTAAAATGAAATAAAGCATATTGATTTAATGAAATTAAGCATTGAAACCCCATAGATTATAATCATTTTCTACCATTGTGCAAATTCCCGTCACCCCCTATAGATCGAAAGACTCAAAATACCCCGAGACTACATGTACATGTGTGAGGAATAAACTTATAAAATGTCAACTTACTTTGGTCTTCTCTTTTTTGTTCTTTTCAAGCATTCAATTTCCATGATTTAGTAATTTTGGGGAAATATGAACTTTCCTGTTGGAAATTCAGTTAAAAAAATTGTAGTCATCTCTTTATATACTTACTCCAAAAATGTATTTAAAACATCAAGAGCTTAAATCATACTGTATAGTTTGCATAATTGATTTACAGAAAATTGCATCATTCGTTGGAAAAAAATTAAAACGATTTATAACGTTTCAAAACAATAACAAACGTTTTATTTTTTTAACGTGTTTTATTACAACCCTGATCCCTCCATTATAACTCACCATTCTGCACATCCTCTTCGGATTTTTTTACCACTGCCTTGTGGTGTGTGTATATACATGTATATATTTTTAATATTGTTTTGGTATTTTGGGAATGTGGAATATGAATAAATCAAATCAATTCAAACCATTCTAGGGGAGATGCATATTATGGGATGGTGCTAGAGTTGTTCACTCAGTGTGATAAAGGAAAATAGTATTATAAGTCCTTGTAATAGTTGAGTCATATTTATAATCTGCTGCTGGGTGTCGTCTAATGCCTACCAGATTCCATTCCTCTTCATTTCTACCACTTGGAAATTTTCCTGGGTGGATATCACGGGTGACTCTGTACACGAACTGAAGCAAAAAAGATATCCCGAGAATTCGGCCTCATACTTCATCATCTGCGTCATGCCGCGAGTCGGAGCAGCCCCGGGGATGGAGGGATGGGAAAAATAGAATATTAACCTCCATGAAAAAGAATGCTAGGCAAAATGTTTATTATGAAAAATCATGATAATGAAATTATGATTGCTCTATCCAAGCAACATAATGCTAAACTCTTTGGATATACACAGCAAATTCATCGATGTAATATAACATTAGCAGAAGATGGAAGTGATCTCCTCATGGATTCAAGATGACCATTCTAACTTTACGTATAGAAACAGTGGATCACACTCAGTAGATGAAAATACACATATCTATATACACTAATAGCCCTATCATCTGACTCGGCTGTTTTCACTGGCGAGTGTTGACATCTAACTTGATTCAGAGTGACTTGCCCTTTCTCTTGAAGACCGAGATGCTAGAGGCTGGACTGGGTGTATCCTATCTGACATATAACCAGGGGGCCGTTTCATAAAGCTGATCGTAAGTTAAGAGCGACTTTAAGAACGACTGGTGATCCTTTCTTGTGGTAAGTGACGGTTCACCATTATGTTCATTAGTGATTATTTAGCGCTTAAGAAAGGTTCACCAGTCGTTCTTAAAGTCGCTCTTAACTTACGAACAGCTTTATGAAACACCCACCTGGATAACCAGACATACATGATAGGGCATGTGGAAAAGCTATAGCCCCTATAACCTACATTATGTAGTACATAAAAGAACATAATCGTTCATTCAATACCAATCAACACCCCCTTTTTCACTCTACCAGGATTCATGTCTATGCAGTCAACGAAAATTGAATTCGTACGAATATACGATTCTTCGTTTAATATTGATAATACAGTATTTCATTTAATGTCCCTACCTATTATAAAAAAAAAAGTGATATTTCAACTCGCTTTTCATAACATTATATTTGTCAATCTGGCTGATGTCAAGTCACCCTATTTTGTCCCTCTATTATAATTTTGAAGTCTATATCAAGATGGTTTCTGTATGATGCCAAATCTTCTACCATCTATAATTATAATGATTTAAGCGCATGGATCCTCAACATACATTCCTACGATCCGGTCTGACTGACATTACTCCTACCTGGCCTTGACCCGATACCGGGTGGGTGTTTCATGAAAGTTGTCAGCACTGACTAAATTGTCAGTGCTGACAATTTCAGTGAAATCCTCAGTTTTGATTGGCTGAAAGGCACTGGCCTCTGACTGTTACTATGGTAACTGTCGGAGAAAGACAACTTGTCAGTACTGACAACTTTCATGAAACACCCACCCGATTATACTGTCAATGGGAATTGATCGATAGTTGGTGTATGAAAACTATGAATGCCGGTGTGACCGAGGTTTAACTGCTCATGAGCATGATGGTTTGAACGTGATGGTTACATGGATGGCGGCTGTTATCTTTGTGAGAAGTCGAAGGCCTTCGACGATGATTGAATTGGTGGAATACCAAAGAGATGTATGTTCAACCCCACACATTAATGATGATCTTCTTACTCATCATTTATGATGAGTAAGAATGGACGATGAATACAAGTAGGAGTCTATTTCAAGATGGTTAATCATTTTTCTTTAAAGAGAATCTGACGACAAAAATGACGAAGAAGAAGATGATGATGATGTGGAAATTAGTTCATAATTTGTCGAGTAAAACGAAAATACAATAATGGAAATTTAAATGAATATCGAGGCCTTTATCATCAGTCAGGGCCCGCTTGGTGAAGGCAGTGTTATATGCGGGACATTTTTAACAAGCAAAGGTATTGAGAGTTGTAGAAATCCAGGGGCAACGGAACGTGGGGGGGGGGGGGGGGCTGAAGGGGATTCACCCCATACTTTTATGGTAACGTGTACAGAAACAAGGAAATTACCGTCAATTGTGACTTTCTTTGCATGCTCAGCCCTCTTAAAAGTCGTTTCTTTATAGTTGTCTTGAAAATAAATGACGTGGTTTCTTTTTTTAGTTTAAAATCAACTTTATCAATAGGCGCGATATATAGCTCGGTCTGACTGGTCTATATAATCCGGAAACCCGAGTTCGAAACCAAGCTTGAGCTCCAGGTCCCTCGAAGATGACGTTAATCAGTGGGTTCTCTGGTTACTTACTTCAGTAGCATCTATGTTTTCCTATATAATAGAAGTCAAGTAAAAAAAAAAGATATTCAACAAGTCAATCTTAAAGTTGATTAATCCGCTACGTTCAATCTGCATCTACATCTGCATCTGCACCACCTTTGATCTAACGTAGATGTGTACATATAGGAGTGTAATAGTGAATCATTACATGAAAGCGCCAATGGCAGGTCACATCGCTATACCTGGGTCCACTAGCGTACCTACGGGGGGGGGGCAGAGGGGGCAGTCTGCCCCCCTGACGAGCCACAACCCATGCAAAGGACGTATCACTGCCCCCCCTGACGAGCTTGAAATACCTTTTTTGCCCCCCTGACGAGCTTGAAGACCTTTATTGCCCCCCTGACGAGCTTGAAGCTTTTTTTTTTTTTTTGCTTGTCAAATTTTTTTCTGGTACGAAATCCTTCATTTGTGATTGAAGACCTTTTTTTTTTTTTTTTTGCTTGTCAATTTTTTGGGCGGACGGTTTTGCCCCCCCCTTGTGGAAAATCCTAGGTACGCCACTGCCTGGGTCCCGTTGCATAAAAGTCACTATTATGGTAACTTTGCATTCCAGTGGTAACTACCATGGTAACAATGTTCATCAGCCAATCAAAATCAAGGGCTCAATGAAAGTTACCATTGGAAGGCAAAGTTACCACAATGGTAACTTTTATGCAACGGGGCCCTGAATGATTTATGTAACTAGTCATCAAAACCAGAGTTACTTCTATACAGGTTATTTAAATATCTTGTCTGAACCAACCATTTTATCGGGATCCATTTCACTACATTAAAATAGAGAGAGAGAGATAATTCAAACAATTCAAATAAGTTCTTTCAGAGACAGCTTTTTTTTTCTCCCGTATAAGACATGTATAATTATCAATTTTGTATTTGTTTTACAGTTCTTGTCATAATGTATATCATATTGACATAATATATCTTTTCTTTTATTTTCTTTCTTGACAGATTTTCTCTGCAATTTCAGTTGCGCTTTCTGCATACTACGTCTACAGGCATGGAACACTGGGTAAGCTATCATCATCATCTTTTCACATGTCACCAGGGACAAACATCAAAATAATCTTCGTCCAATAGTGGCGGATCTAGGATGTTAGGGGCATCTCCCCCCCCCCTTGGGTTCCCTAAAAGGGAGGGGGATGAAATACCCCCATTGAAAGGGATGATAAAAATAACTCTGTGAAACAGATTTTGTTTGTTTGCTTCTTTTTTTATTGGGGGGGGGGTGTTTTCTTAGTATTAAAGATTGCAAGTCAAATTATTCAAAAGTAATACTTAAGGCCTAGTAGAACAATAAATATGATTAACTTTTATAAATGCTGAATCATGAGAGATCATTAAAGGAACAAAAATTATCCGTAAGATGGACTGACGCGTCTGAGCTCCAGAAATTTGTCGCATTTTTAATCCTCAGAAGCTTAATTTTGGGTGCATTTACTGTTTATGCAATGATTATTCCACACTTACAGAAATGAAAAGTGACTTAATTTACACCTTTTTTTTTTCTTACTCCCAGCAAATCCATGGGAGCGTTTCATCGACAATTTTGTCCCACAAGTTGTAGGATCTGACAATTTTCCGGAATTTTGATTGGCTGAGAAGTATAAGCGTTCGACAAGTCCTTTCATGAAATGCTTCCCTTGATCATCTCTAATATGAAATGGATCACTGTAAAAGAGAGAGAGAGAGAGAGAGATAACATGACCTGTTTGACAATAATAAATGTCATTCAGTATTCTGTATACATGTACTATATTACCATATAATAATTACTGCTTTGGAACACCACTTTTTTACACTGAAAAGTATTTCGGGGCAAATAAATCAATGTAAATACTCTTTATGTTTACTTTTCTTACACTCTCAGATGCTGGTGAGACGAGTGTCTTTGTCATCAACGCACTTGAACTCATTTTCTACATCACTATTCTCATGGTCTCAATTCTCCTTCTCTTTGCTATATTTCGGGTAAGCCCCTTTTTAACAATCTATCAACTATTATCAAATAGATATATATTTTTATGAATATATGCTCAGCCTTGTGGGTGTAAAACTGTTCACGGAAATAATATTTACATCTTAATTGTTACAATGACAGAGAGCAAGCCGGTCATTCTTCATATTGATCGAATATAACATGTAACCAAATTATTACACATGTTGATGTTATGACTGTGATGAATACTAGTATTTCACATTCTAACTAAAATTAACTTTTAAACATGCCATTTTTATTACAGGACGGATTCAAATTCTTCATCCCATTCATCATAGTGTTGGCCATCTTTGTTATCATACAAATCATCAGTCTTATCATCATTCTTTATAACATGGTAAGAATATTAATTCCATTAAAACAGAGTTTACTTTAAAATAAATCAATACATAGTATAGAAAGGAAGAGAAAGATAATCTTACCTTTATTTGTAATTTCTTAATATTTCTGTAGTTATAATTTACTTTGATATATCGAAGGAGAATCGCCCGGTCCTCGCAGGTTTTGTTGTTCAATTTCCATTCGTTCATAATCGGCAATATCTGTTGACTTTTTGCATGTTTTGGTGAGATTTTGATTAATTATAACGAAAATCTATAACTACTGTATAATAAACCTGAAAATGATACTGAGTGCGAGAACAACTGTGGCAATTATTGTCAAGGGAAATCGCAAGTTCGCCACTTAACAGTAATATGGCTCCTCCGATCTGACTGGTGTTCCCTCACTCACCCCCCTCGACTCAAGCTCCTCCCCTCCCTATCTGCCCCTACAAACCCAACATTTCAAGGGTATATAGGCTGGGGGAGGCGGTGGCACACTCTAATAATATTGGGTAAAAATGCTCCATGAAGGTAATGATGTGTCCAACAAACATTGGGCATTTCTTTTGGGCATTTTTTATTTATCCAGTGTGATGAAAATTTTGCCCATTAGTAAAGCTTTTTTTTATAACCTTACTGGACAATGTTCCCGCATTGGGTGAAATACTGCCCCAAAGTGGTTGGACACATAATTACCCTCGTGCTGGTTAAGATTTTACTCAATATTTTGTACAGTGCACTGAGTGCAAGTGCACCCTCCCGCTGAGGCAGAGGAGTTCCGACACTGGCAAGCAGAACGAAAATTGGACCCCTTCTTCTGCTTCCAACAGCTGATTTTCAAAACTTTAGTTCCACCTTCCCAAGATGTGCACCCCCATACAACTTTAGTTCCACCTCCCCGGCCCCATGCTCAAACCAGCCAACGCCCTTACCTTTCCGTCAATCCCTCTCCCTATATCTCACTCCACATCTCTCCCACACTCTCATGCTCTCTCACCGTCTCTCTCCCACTCTTCACTCTTTCAGATAGTGAATGGTTTCGACGGCATGGACTTCTTTTCCATCTTGTTCAACATCTTGTGTTTGATCATCAATGTAAGTTAAGAATAATCACAATGAGTTGCCTCTTCCATTATACAGTGCGTCCCAGAAAAAACGAAACCGAGATTTAGCGATGATTTATCATAGTTTTATCACAAATAAATATACAAATGACCTACCAATGTAAAGCTTAGAATCTCCTCTTTCATCTGATATTAATAAGTGGCAAAAAGAAGCTGCTGAAAACTGCTTATCTAATAAAAGAGAGCCAATGGAATAAATTAGAAAGTCAAAAGGGGCCTAAGCTTTCGATCCTAGCAGAATATTAATTAGATTATTCTCCTTCACGCATGAGTGAGCAAAAACAATTTGAAGAGGGGATACCAAAAAGTGATTTGGCGGGTTGTATCTAGCTTTCAAAAGGAAAACCACATTTTTAAAAAGTTCAATATCTGCTCTTCAATTTGATACCTCAATTACAGAAAATGATCAAGAAATAGGCTAGCGTTCAAACTCACTCGACACTCCGTTTTGTTTACGATCAGCCATGCATTAAATCTTCTGTTAACCATGCGATAGCTTCTGTGGGAAACCGGTGAAAACAGTTTATTTAATGAAATTATGGAAATTCAAGCCTTATTTCAAATAACCAGAACTTTGTTATTTCTTGACCATTTTCTGTAATTGAGGTATCAAATTAAAGAGCAGATATTGAACTTTTAAGACATGTGATTTTCTTTTTGAAATTCATATACCCCCCGCTAAATTAGTTTTTGGTATCCTTCCTTCAAATTGTTTTTGCTTATTCATGCGTGAATGAGAAATAATCTAAGTAATATCAGATGAAAGAGGAGATTCTAAGCTTTACATTGGAAGGTTATTTGTCTATTTTATTTTTGATTAAGTTATGATAAACCATCGCTAAATCTCGGGTTCGTTTTTTCTGGGACGCACTGTATAAATGGAAAAAATGTTAAATATTCGACAATAAATAATGTCACTTTATATCCGGCGACAAAGGGCTATTAGCAGTTCTATCTATATTTTGTTACTTTCTTTATTTTGGTAATTAGCTCATTCATTCATTCATTCATTCATTCATTCATTCATTCATTCATTCATTCATTCATTCATTCATGCATTCATGCATTTATTCATTCGTTCATTCATTCATTCATTCATTCATTCATTCATTCATTCATTCATTCATTCATTCGTTCATTCATTCATTCATTTATTCATTCATTCATTCCTTCATTTCCCCCTTTTTACAGTTTTATTTATTTATTTGTTTATCTGTTTATCTTTTCATTCATTGCTATTTATCTTTTTTCATATGCATGATAAACTCTGTAGAATAGAACAAACAAAGATTAGATCACATAACTCAAATGCAGTATAAGACAAACTTTGACCTAGTAGGAAAATAACGAAAATCCAAATACAATGATGGCGATTATAGACTGATGGGGTGTATCAAGGGCTTAATTTGGTTGAGTGCGTTTATTTCCAAATCCTCGAATTTTACTAAGATTTTGCTCTAATATGTTGCATAGATCCTCCATAAAACGAATGATAGTGTTTTTGTGATATATTTCTCAGGAGGTATAATCATAGGCATACGATAGCCATATGTGTTCGTTTTGAGATTTGATGCAAATGCATGGATAGTCTGTTTGTTTCCATACGAAATCACAAACACAAACAACTGTCAAGCCTATCAATTAAATCCTTTCATTTTCATATATATTTTTATATTCTATTTCTTTTCTCTTATAGATCTTTTGCGTTGTTTGTGTGACGTCATACTATCAGGTGACACGTGATAGCTACGATACAGGAACTCCCGCAGCCAATTATGCATAAGTCAAACTGCAGGGGCCCGTTTAATAAAACTTGTGATAGTAACAAATTTGCGATGACAGTTAAAAGCTACTGAAATCCTTCAATCTGGTTGGCTTATAGTAAATCTGTTTTATATATTTTGCATTTGTTTATGAAACGGGACCCTGATTATAGATATATTTAGTCCTCGTTCGGGAATGTTTATTCTTAATTTTCAAACATTTATCATTTTTAGCTCCGAGAAGTATCAATTTGACATTTTGGAGGGACTCCACTGATTATACACTTCAAAGCTTCAAATTGATACTATCAAATATGAAAATTATATAACATTATCTTATTATAGAAAAATTGGTCTCTACTATATACGGGGTTAATAGTTCAGCTTTATTGGCTAAACTATGGTTTAGCTCGAAGATTTAAAATGACCAATTATAGAAAAATATCATGTAACAGCATTCATTTGCATAATAAAATGACAAGTACAGGAATTTTTCTTTGTACAAAACATGACACTGTCAGGAAAAAATATCAAATTTTGGAATTCCCTTAGATAAACCACACATGAACTCATATGTGGTTTAGTGGTGACAACACAAGGTTCAAACAATGTTTGGATAAAGAAGAAAAGGTTGCAATATGGATGTAAAATGGTGGAGAGTCTACTTAAAGGGATGGTCCGGGCTGAAAAAAATATATATGTTAATACATAGAGTAGAATTCACTGAGCAAAATGCCGAAAATGTCATCAAAATCGGATAACAAATAACAAAGTTATTGAATTTTAAAGTTTAGCAATATTTTGTGAAAACAATTGTCATGAATATTCATTAGGTGGGCTGATGATGTCACATCTCCACTTTTAGGTTTATTCAATTTTTTTCCTCCAAGAACTAGAAAAATTGGATTGACAAATGATTTAGTGCATTAGATATTATTGCTGCAACTTATTTCATTATAAGGGAGACATATTATTCACATAAGTATGAAATAATGAAAAAATTATGATTTTATGTAATAACATAAGAAAACGGAAAGTGGGGATGTGACATCATCAGCCTACCTAATGAATATTCATGACGACTGTTTTCACAAAATATTGCTAAACGTTAAACTTCAATAACTTTATTATTTGTTGTCCGATTTTGATGAAATTTTCAGCATTTTGCTCAGTGAACTCTACTCTATGTATTAGGATATAAATATGTTCAGCCCGGACCATCCCTTTAACCCTATGAAATTTCCAGAAAATACATTGCTCTTTTAGATGATAAGACATAGTTAATTTGCGTTAGTTCTATATCTATATAAATTTTTTTAGGAAGAAAAGGAAATTTCCAAGAATCATTGATAAAAAGACTCCTAGTTTATCATAGTGGATTGGGGATGTAGTGGAAAGGAGAAGAATGATCTGATCCAAAAATGTGTAATTTGTGTGGAAAATTCCTCAATGTCATTCAGTACACAGATCTGATATTGGCTGCTCTCTCAACAAGAATTATATTGTAGGATAAATCATTGTGGATCTGTCGTCATGAGATCAGAGCGAATTTACGCAATATTGTTTATAAAAATTACAACTTATTGAATACAGTGCCTATATGCATGTTTGATTTCCTTTATTTATTTTAATCAGGTTTTCTTTAAACCAAGACTCGACATGGGCCTAAATGTTATTAACCATGTTGACTAAATGTATATTGGTTTTAATAACATTTGTTGATTATTTCAGTATGTTACCAGTAATACTGCCCTTACACGAGTTGCCTCATTATAGATGTATTTATTCATGTTTATGTATAGTGTACAATATATATCATTTTCTTGAGGGAAATGATATTGTGAATAATAGAAAAAAATATGTGGGCGAACTTTCTATCCACTTCAGTGCATCCGCAAATCATAAGTGCCTTTGTAATATTGAGTGTGACCAAATTATGATTTGAATTTTTGTATTACTTTTAGTATCTTCTTTGATTTATTCATTTTTATAATTTTTCGTTGATATATTTGATAGTTTCTTATAAATGTTATATGCACGGTTTCTTTTTTAAAGCGAGATTATACCATAAGCATGATACTCAAAGTCATACAATCAAATACTACTTAACTTTTGTGGTATAAGAAATACTGAAAATAAGTCAATGACTGTTTATCTTTTGATGTTTTTTAGTATAATAAAAATACTTATATCGGTCATTAAAATTTACCTATTTCAAATATATCAAGTCTTCTTTGCTTTATTTGAAACTATCTGTCGTGAGTTTGATCAATAAAAAAAATCAGTGCCATCCTCCCTTTTACCCCCACTCCATTTTTCACTCTCCTCTCATCAATTCATCACTCATTATCTGGCTTTCCTCACCACTTTCTCTAAATCATACTCATCTTTTTTCTTTTTTGTCTCTCTTCCTTTCTTCACTTTTCACCATAGTATTTTTTTAAACAGTACATTGTTCTCTTTTATCCATTAAAAAATGTGACTGTGGTGATGTTGGTGGTGGTGGTGGTGGTGGTGATGATGATTAATGAATATGATTATTATTGTTACTGACAATGAATAAAACTGATATGTTGGGCATAATATGTCCCGACCCTCCTGGTTGATTTAACTGAGATAGGTAACAGAGAAAATTAAACATTATACAAATCATAGCTTATCATTAAAACATCGTCTAATCAGGTAAAAGGTAAAAGTACGATTTCATTCATCATGTAGACAACAAAGCTCAAGAAATCTGTACTTTTGAGCTTTTCGCTGCTGTAATTTGCTTTATTTGAGTTACCAAGTCAAAGGGTGCATTTGATGTTTGTAAATTTTAGCATTGGTTTGGTAAAACCACTTGGGTTGCAGCTGCTGATCAGATTCTGGGTATAATCAACAGCTGGCGCTGTTCAAATATAATTCGCACAACCATAAGATCATTGAGCTAACTTCCATAAGATTTAGATCCAGAGTCTGACCACATTAGATCCAGTTATTCACCAACACAGATTGAATTGTCAGGATATCACAAAAACAATATAGCATGTGTCATTTCATAAATAACTAAAATTGAGCTGGAAAATCAGTCTATTGAAATGGAATATCTGAAAATTCCGGCGAACATTATTCATCTTTCTGAGCAACAGCGTGTATCACACTTCACAATATATGTGATTTGATTGAACTATAGAGTAAATATTTCACAGCTAGATTGAACATCATCACCCTAAGAACTAAGTTGCAAAATAATTTTTGTTTCTTTACCCAGGATGCAACATCCCCATCATGTAGATTGAAAACAATATCTTTCACTGACCTTTTGATAATTCAAACAATATCATTTTGCCAAAAAAAGCATCAGAATTACAACATGCTTTAGCGAATTCCTGTTTTTAAAGGAAGATCAAAATGAAAAATACTCAACATTATTTATTTCCATCACGACGTATCAAGACTATAATAAAGTACGTCAGTAAATGGGATTCGGTGTGTGATATTGAGCTACTTTGTCACGACATTGGATGAACAATTCTTGAACTCCAGAATTTCATGTTTGAGGTTACAGGAAACGTTTTCCTATTATGCTTATAGTGATTCCACCGACAAATTTGTTCTCAATCAAATAGAGATACGAATATTTTAAATATCATATTAAAATATTACAGCAATTGCCATTTAAAATCTCTCGGACAAATCACTTCATTGATAACAAATATCAGGCACTTCGTTTAGGTAAGCCTCATCCTTTTTTTTTTTATTATTATTATATTTTTTACTTCGTTTCTTTTCTTAGCTTATAGTCAGATTCGTTCTCAGTCCCTGATTTAATCATTGAATCTTATGTTTATCATTGTCCTTTTATTTTTCAATGAAAAGTCTGTAACTGTATAGCTGAATAAACGGAAAAGATTATGCTATTAAGATGTGATCCGTCTTGACGAAGTCGATATCACGATATCCGGGATATTGTATACCATCACCATTTTCTTAACCCGATGAAATAAGCATCTTGTCTTCTTGTTTTCCCCTCAGAACATTTCGTCATTTCAGAGCATTCCATCGATGGTGCATTCAATTTTTCGTTTTTCCTCCATGATAATGTTGGTAATGTATCATAGCACTTCATACCAAGGTACATGTCATATATTAACCATTGGAGATGTTATATGATATGTTTCCCGTCGGTGAACGCATTTTGGCTCATCCTCGCACAATATCCATTCGCCATTCCTTGGGGAGTCACGGTCACACAATGACTTAAGAACCCAACCATATCCATCAAAGAGAGTGTCAAATGTGCTCAAGGGACACTAGAGCCAGTTGGTGTCAGATACAGAGACCATCCTATTCCATATGATTTTAACCACTCCAGATTTGTCCATCCCAGTTCTGGATGTCCTTTCTAATGTCTTTAGATGGGTTCAAATGGAGTACTTCATTCTGATGAAAAGTGACTGTTGCCTTCTTTCACCTTTTCCATGTTAATTCCGCTTTTATCTTGCTGAGATTTCTCTCTTGATACAGCTGTGGATAAATCAAAATAAATTTAAATCAATTTATAAGATAACGAACTAGCAGCCTGAAGAGCGCCACCTCAACCACTCACATCTGACCAGCATCATCCACCATTCTAAGCTGTGTAGTCTTGAAATATAGACCCACTTGAATCACTCAATACATTCATACAACACCACTTATGTTGCCAAGTGGCAAAACGAGGACTTTTGACTCGTAAACAATTTAGTTCCTTTAAATAAAACCATTGGCTAATTCTATGTAGTATTGATTATTGGTTATCTCAAAGTAAAAACTTTTGAGACAACTTATTTAATATAACACACATTCGATGAGAGACTACACAAAGTTTTGGTCAGTTCGCCCCCCCCCCCCCTTCAAAGGTTAACGCTTTTTCAAATGTTTTCGATTCGAGAAAAGCATATATAGTCATATTTCAAAAGGTTTCAGTCAAAACATGCTTCATAAATATTGGCATATAATGAGCAAAAAGTTTGAGGAACCTTTAAAAATAGAATGACTACCCCCGGTCCGTAAGTAGAAAATGATTGGTTAGTAGTTTAACATAACAGGGATTTTATAGGATATGAACTCTCTCGAATCAACTTGACAATTATTTCATTAATATTATGTTAGAACTAAACAAAATGAATATTTTACTTACGGTACTGGCACATGTCACCAAACCAATTCCGATAACACTTGCATTTTCCTGGTGCTATGCAACGGCCGTGGTTAAAACAGTTATCTCTGCAGGAGGCTTAAAGAAATAAAAGAGACAAGTAAGAAGTATATAGACCTGCCATAAATATATTTCAGTTTGAGAATGATATTTTCAGGGACAGAGCTGTGGAAAGGGGGTAGGAACAGAATTAAAGTTCGAATCGTTTTGAATATTTTTATATGTTCTGTTGTATTCATTTTTGACATATACCTCTGCTCTGCTTTTTAATGAATTTGTATTTTTCATATTCAGATGATTGTTTTTTTTTTTCAACTGTAAATGACCATGATGTATAACTATTTCTCTGATCACAGCTATCCTGAATAAATATATTTCAATAAATAAAATTAAACATTTTTTAAAGGTATGAAAAAGAGAAAAGGAAATAAACGATATTGAATAAGTAGATGATTCTTATTCCTCTATATTGTTATCATAATGAATTAATCAACCCGCATTTAGGTCTTCTTAGATCTTTTAATTTGATTTTAAGCATAAATTTACAAATGATTTTAAATTACTTTTCAAAGAGTAAATGGACTGAAGTAGATTATACAGTTTCTTGTTTAGGTATGATTAGATTGATCATTGATTGATTTATCTTCCTTGAATCCAACTAGATAATATAATACTTATAATGATTTTAATCTACCGGAAAAGGGAAATGGTTTTTGACAAATTGAATTGGCATGTTACCTAAGTGACAGATTTTCCCGCTGAATCCTTCTGGGCATGCGCAGACTCCTGGTTTGATGCAAGTGCCACCGTTATAGCAATGCGGAATACAAAGAGCTGTGGGAAGCAGGAAATCGAATTTGAGAAAGCGATGATGACTCCTAAATCTGTTTAATATATATACTTTCAACAGTAATTGTGGTAATTTTAGACTTATTCTCTACAGAGATGACACATGGCAGATCGATGGTCTACATGATTCATTTTAATATTCTTCTCTTTTCATGATATTATATCAAACTGACTGAAAGTACAACTTCCATATTTAAGCCACTCTGAAAACAATTTTTCAACATTTTCGTGCATGATTCTGGATGAAATTTCCCCGTATTTTTAATAACTAAACAAACATTCATTATGATTCTATTACGCGTTCATAATTTTAAAATATAGTACAACGTAATTTAGTCATATTCAATTTATCAGGAGAGAAACATACATGTAGTTTACAAGGGCCACGAAACCGGGGTGGGGTGAGGTGGGGTACTGAGGGGATTAGCCCCCACTTATTTTTAGTAAACGTGTACAAAACGTAAAAATTAGCATCTTATTTTTATATAGTGTTTTTCATGATCAGTCCCCCTTCCCTACTTTCAAAACCGTGTCCCTGAATAACGAAATTCGACGAAAATAGAAATACATGGATTAAAATTTTGTGGGAACTGCCTCTTGGCTTTATTTATGCATTTCACAATTTCATTTCCATTTTCACTTTAGATAATTTCTAATATTTTGTATTATGAAGGATTACATTTAAAAAAATCAAGAATGAAATAGATGCGAATGGAATTGAATTGAAAACAAGAAAAAATTCAGTCAGTTTCAGTTGAAGATACATACGTTGTGAACATCGTAGACCGTAATAGCCCTCCTTACAATCGCATCTGCCGTCTGAACTGCACACGCCCCCGTCTGAACATGGTGGCTGACAGACCTCAATCATTGATCTCGACACGCTCTCGTCTTTGAAAAGGAAAGGAAACGAATGCAGGAATTATTGAAATACCAATTTATCAACGGATTCTTTATTCACCGAAATACTGTTTAGCTCTATACGAGGCCCTGCGCTTGAAGATTATAATTGATAATGACAACTTTGTGTCACGTGATCCCAATAATTCCGTCCCTGGAAGGAAATTCAATCTATTACAAGCTTGATGTTGTTACATGTAATCAAGCAGACCATGACAGATGTACGTTGAGCTTGAATTGATAGGATGGATCGGTACGCCCCCCCGTCCTTTTTTAACAGGAAAATTTGAGGCTAAAAACAAAATGTGAGTGGAAAATAACGACATCAAATAATTAATATAAATATTAGTAAGTGATGTTAGTATCATTCAAGCCGTCAATATGTGATATGCAGTTGAAGACTTCGAATTTCAAATTAGGATTTAAAACCTCTCATCCAGATTGACCATCCCCTCCCCCAACGCCATCGCTCATGAAAAGAAATCTTCGGCCAGGTATATCGCTGCTTTAAATTGTGGTAAATCGACTAATATTCAGATTTAAATCCAATGGATTTAACATTAATTAACTTGATTTGAATTGATTTAGTGTTCTCTTCTGCATATATTCATCAGTTCATGTAATTCATATAAAACCGTTTTTCATAACATAACAAACATAAAATCATGTACTATTTTGGCATGAGTCATAAATAAAGTGTTCTAAAATATAATTCAACACACAAACAGCCTCACACACCCACGCACACCCCCCCATCACACACACACACCCTCACACACTTTTTTTTTTTTTTTTTTTTTTTTTTTTTTTTTTAAAGAAACAAGTTCACACCTAGTTACCAACAATGCATATAGCATTTCCATTTATTTTAAAGCAGGTAAAAAGAGCAATGTAGATTAAATGCCTTGCTCACGGGCATAGCTGACGCGGCCGAGGATCGAACCCCGGACTTCAGTTCATGCGTAGTCAGGCGCCTTAGACCACTCGCCCACGGCACCTCCACGGCACCTCCACGGCACCTCCACACACACACACACACACACACACACACACACACACACACACACACACACACACAAATGATCCACTACCAAAATATTACAACATTTACAATGTGGAATGAACTCAAATTTTCAGGGGATTCAAAGTAGATTTGCAACTTAAACTTCAACGGTTATTCCACAAGTAAAATAAGCCTGATCTATAAATAATCACAAAAATTAGGAATAACTTCTTGAGACTTGAGAGTAAACTTGAATATAAATTTAGAGAAGATTTGATAGCAATTCAACTTACATTTTTCACATTCTTTCTCTATCTGAAAGTTAAGAGGTGATGCTTTGATATCTTGACCATCGTAGTTTTCAGTCTGAAATCGAAGACGAAAGCTGACAAGGGCTGTACCTGCTTCTTTCCCAGTGCATCGAAACTCAACACTAAATGCTAAAATAGGATGGACAGGAATCATTAACCAAATTTCAATTTAGCTTTATTCCAGAAGTCTAAATCATTTTTTAGAATTAAATAGTATACAACTGTAAATCATGAAGTAACATTTTTGTCACACAACGTTAACTAATTTAAACACACCAATACGATTTTTAACTACGAATTATAAAAATGGAACCTTTTTATCTTCAAGTGAAAATTCAGTATTTTCATATTTTAGGGATACATTTTTCCATTACGGAATAGTAATAACGAAGTTAAACGTTGTCAATAGTTATAATAATTCCATCCCATCAACACTCCATTTTATTGTTATTTACAAAACGAGAAGAAAAAAGCCTATTACATACATTTAATAATTACCCACAAATGTTCCATGATTTTGCACTTCAATTTGAATTTCTTGAAATAAATTGTCAAAAACTGCATAAAAGTAGCAACAATTAAATGATCTGATGATGGAAGGTCTATACCTGTCTTTCTAGACGGCACTTTTCCTTTGGTTGGTATACCGAAGATAGGATAGCCTACAAGGTTTGGATTACTCGTCGTAACATCCTCAATTGAATAATGATACTGTAAATGGAAATTAAAGAAACTGAATGATAATAATGGTGACGAGAATAGCATTGAATAATTACGAATGATAATGGCTAAAACAAATATCACTACGGTCGACTTAAAGTCGTTATTGGAGATTAACGATTCCATGAGATAAGTTTAACAAATCCATAATTGCTAAAAAGCGATGCAAAACAATACTCTAAAAAATAATATTTCAAGTCAGCCATGTCAGCTCTATTGTTGACTCTATATTGATTTTTTTTCTCTCAACATTTTGCATGATACGGAAATTTCTCGTTTGTTCATGTGGTAATAGATTAATGGTTTGTTATCATTTGCAATCAAAATATAATAATGCAACTTATAAAGTGGGTAGATTTACTCTGCAGAGCTGTTCTGAAGGTGCTAAATGTAATTATTCCCTTCTTCATAATCATTATACATTTTATTTATTAAGAAAGATCCTACAACATGAAAACAAACAAAGAAAGAAAGAAACAGTATCGTCAAGTAAATTAAGTCAATACGATAAATAAGATTATGTCGTCGTTATACTTGACAGAAATATCACATTACCGGTAATAAAAAAAACCATTGTGATTTATAATCTGTGAGATTGTAAAGTATTTATACGGGGAAACTCTCAACAACACATCGATTTCTTTGAAAATGCAATTAAAAATCACAATGGAGAGCTGAGAGGCTTTTGTGAAAGTTGGTGGACTGGGACAGCAGATCATCCGAAGATTTGCACCGGACGAACAATTGCAAATATGTCGTTGTCCAGAGTCAAGATATTCCGATGCTGTCCCAACTTTCGACAAAAGCCTCTCCATTGTGATTTTATTTGTATTTTCAAAGGAATTGGTGCGTTGTAGAGCGTTTTTCCCGTATACAGTAAATGCGAAAAGTTCGGATATGGAAAGAGGGAGGGGCAGTGCATGAACATATACTATGATTTGCATATGAAGACAACTTGTGATAAGAAATTGATAATGTCTTTTTGAGTATTTCCAGATATGAATAGCTCGGAAATAACGAATACGATTATAAATCTGAAATCTGCTCCCAAAGGAAATTCATCAGTCAACAAAACCAATTAAAACCTCGTTTTGACAATATAACGTAAGCCTGAACGAATTTCCCCTTCCTTCGTTCTATCTTTTAATTCTCAAAGTGCTTTTGGCTGGAATGCCATGACCTTAACGCCCTCCTGAAGCAGACGATATATTCGATACGTAGCAGAGGAAACAGCTAGCAGACGACAGTTTGCGCGGGAAATGAGACGCTTCCATGCGTCAAGTTCACAAGAAAGCTGTGACCGTCTGCGTTATCAGGCGTTCTACTTACTTGTCAAAATATTAACATACTTATCTAATCTGGACATTCAATTTTTGTCTGACTAAGAATGTTTCATGTCAAAATGAGCTGCTTACAGATGTGAGCAATATAAATGCCTTCCGTACGTTCATCAAGAGATCCATTGACATGAAGGGGGGACAAGGCAGGAGCATTTATAATTATTGCATTGATTGCATTGCATTTCCGAGAAATTAAAACGTATCAATATGATTCGCCAAAAGTTTAGAAATATTTAATTTCTATACCAACAGTAGGCTAAGAAAGGTTCTTAAACAATTAACGTACAAGCCACATTTTCAAGATTTCCACATTTTCACATGGATATCTTATTGTGCAAACTGTAACAAAGGTTGATTGGTTAAAAAAAAATAGTGTTTTTAGGCGTATACGTGTATATGCTCTTTATTTCGTAAAAGTGTTTTTTTTTGTCAGCGAACATGAACGAATAGATAAACACAGTTCAACCAAACACAAATATAGTTGTATTTGAACTATGATGAACCCTATACATGATATTTCATATAATTTGTACCGGGAGGCATCGGGGAGGCGTCAATAAAGGTTCACATTTCTATTTTTCACCCCTGACCGAGAGTGGGCTTAAGAAATAAATATTATTTATTCATGAACATTATTGTGTCATGACTTCTCACCACTAATCAATCACATCAATTTTTTTTTATTTTTTGTAAATTTTTTAATGTGTTTTATTGAATCAATATAATAAAAAAACATTAACAAAAATATATCAATGATTTTAACAATTATAATAATAATCAACAGCAATAAAAATAAAACACGACAACGCAATGTATACGAAAAAGCAGCTTATATCCATGTACAGATATACGACTACATATCAATCACATCAAGTTATTGTGCGACCGACCGTGTTAGCACGACAAGCTCTAGCTGTCAGAATCGTTAGCATACCGAAACATTTCTCTACTTAACAAGAGCAGATTTGATTGTCAAGTTCGTGGGTGTATTTTTAGGAGAAAATTGGCAGGTAAAAAGGCGATGTTGTTTGAACGCAGGCTGTGAATATGATGGGAGATGTGGATATTGTCAATCACAGAATTCTGTTATGAATATAAATAACATGTTATTACTTATTATTGACGACCTAAATACCCCACTGGTACTGTTCCGTTATACCGAACAAATAACATAAATTTGTTATTTAAGTATAGGTATATGTACATAAGGAGAGGGGGGGTGCAGCAATCGTCAAAATAAATCAACTAAATAAAATTGAATAAAATCAAATAAATAAACCTCCCTACTAAAGCCTGATCGAGTCAGTGTGGGACTGCGTTCAGAGTCTGGCTTCTTTATGTTTTTGATCGCCATGAGAAAACAAATAAAGGATAACCCCTTCATATTTTTTTCCAGAGTTTTCTAATCCTTATTGACTAATCTTTTATATGCTAAAATGAAATTGATTAGTTTGATCATGCATGATTGAGCAAAATTTAAAAACAATGTTATATTTTGTCAAAAGCCACAGGAGTCATTTAAAAGTCACGATAATCAAAATTTCTTTCTGCTGGATGTCACATGGAACACTTCTTTCAGCTTATACATTGCTCAAAACATTCCAATTAAAAAGTTGCGTCAGTATGATTTAAGGGGAACTTCTTACTTTTGTGTTATTCGTAGATCAATCCATTCTATATAGAGTTGTAAAAAACACCCTATCGAACAGGGAATGTGTGGAAGACGTTGGTTGTATAAGACAAGTACAGATGAACACTATTAAGAGTGAGTGGAGTATAAAAGATGGAGATCAATGTCCTCCCACCTCTCATGCCCTATTACTACATTATTTTCTCACTCTGACCGCCCCATGACTGAAAGACCACCCCCCCTCCGCTCCCTCTGTAATATAGATTTTAGTTGAACACATGAGGAACATATAAATCAGGGGCAGGCCCATATTAGTTTGATGAAATATAAATTGAGTGCTTCCAGGGTATGGTGAATGGTTTATAAGTATAAGTAACAAGTCAATCAAGAAGGCCTCATAAAAGAAATTAGCTGGACCGTTTTGATTCATATTCTGGGGAGCGTTTCATGAAAGGACTTGTCGGACGTTTTATCTGACAAGTCCCATTTTATCCGACAGTTACTATAGTAACAGTGCCTCTCAGCCAATCAGAATCAAGGAAAGATGTCAGATCTGACAACTTGTCGGACAAAAATGTTGATGAAACGGTCCTCAGGATGCTGTTCTGCTCTTGCTTTAACCCATAACATTGTAGGATCATTTTCAAAACATCGTTTCCAAAGGAAATTGAATGTGTGTGTGTGTAATGTTTGTGCAAATTGATTTACCGTGTTAACGGAGGTAAAATTATCCTGAAGAAATTAGATTTATTGTCGGCGATATGAAATGGTATTGAAAGGTATGTGATCGTTGATTGGGAGAGAGAAGTGGAGAGACAAACAGGAAAGAATACAGAGAGAGGGATTGAGAGGGAGAGAGAGAGAGAGAGGGGGGGGGGGGGGGAGAAGGGGGCGATAAAAAAGGAGACAACAAGCTTGAGAATTAATAACCACAGAAACAGAGAATACAAGAGGAATATGTCGTTATAAAAAAAGACCCCCCTCCTCACCCTCCCCTCCATCGCCATTCTGTCCCAAACTGTCTGGGTATCATAATCAAGATGGTCTGTTTTATTCAGTCAAATATCGTGAATATAGACAATGGTCTCGATCAGCAATGTATTTAACCTCTCCTCCGACCTTAGTTCAAGAATGATTTCCAATTATACGGGACTCCCCGTAGAGTCATCATAAGTAATCATAAATGCCTTGTTATCAGAAAATATGATTCTGCTTTGTCTTCACTCCGCTACATTCGCAAACCACTAAAAAAATTGACAGGCAATATTTTCTTTTCTTAGATTTGTACATGCAGGCTTTCAAATTTCATGAACTTCGTGACCTGCACGTAGAAGTATAACATTATGATGTTATAATTACCTCATTTTTTCTTCGCTAATCTTAAAAAAAAAAAGAGCACACTAATGCGAATTTCACTATATGAATCGCTGTTAGTAATTGATGTAACCCTATTTTTTAAAGCACGTGCAGGAACGTTACAAACGCCATAATTATGCCAACCATATTAAAGGTATACGGTTATTGATGTTACTCATATGTGATTCGTATAAACCTGAATCATTGCGATAAAGACACATCGATGGTCTTCCGATTCATGTTTCTCGTTAGGCTAAAAATGGAGTTTGAAACGCAGTCGTGAAAGCCATTAAAGAGTACACATGACGTCACAGTCACTCATCCCATTGGCATCAATAGCATAAAAGACTGTCTCAGATTGCGATGGTTGCTAAATACCAATCCTCATATATCACTATCTGATACATGCTTTGCACAAGGTTTCCTTGTTTGGAACCATTGCTATGCAGTAAAAAAATACTGTGAAATTTGTCATTTCGGTACTCTGTAATGGGGGTACAGAGAAACACTGTCAATATCACTAAAACCCTAAAATAGATATTAACCTTCCACTATTAATATTTCCAAATCGGTACACTTGTCATTCATAATGGTCAATATGAAACAATCAACAATACACTAAACGCGTTACGTTAAACGCAATCATGGCAATACCAGTCACTGACGTAATCTTATGTCAGGAAACCCAACACATTCAGTCATATGGATCCGATGTCTGGACACTAATGCATATAATAAACATAATCCTCTCAGTCTCCTACATAATCATCAAATACTACAAAATAACTTTGAAGGTTTGTGCTTTGTAATATTATCTGACTTTAATTTTAAACAATTTATGAAATAATACCCGCAAATTCTTGATATCGCCGCGCCGTTTTGTCCGAACAATGGGCCAGTCTGGTATAAAGACAACTGGAATACCTCCTTCATTTATCTTTTTTTTTCAAACCTTTACATTTCTGAAAACTGTACAATACCTATTGATGAATGTATTCTAGCATGGTTTGCAGAATATCGCTTCGTGCTCGTCTGACTCGGTGGGATATCTGTTGCCATATTTCACTCACACATTTGCCTGTCTTCTTCAAATTTCACCTTGACAGTGGATTTGACGGAGTATTAAGCGTCGGGTCACGGAGGTTTCGCACTCCTAATGAAGGGGTTTGGTCTGCGGATAGACTCCCACTACTTGCTTCATCATGAACGTGGTGATAGATAGGAACTTCTGCCTTTCATCAGGTGAGAAAATGATGTTTGAATCAAGAAACCCTTCCCCTGAATGCAGAAGATAAATCGCCATGACCGAGTAGACGCTGAGAATATCTTCATGGAAAGAAGTGCCACGGGAAATTGGATAAAGTCATCAATAATGAGACAGCGATCCGAGCTACCATATTCGGGAGCTTCAAGCTAGTATGTCTAAAATTGAACACTTTATTGATTAAAATATTTTGACATTAATTGATTAAGGGGAAAATTACAAAAATATGCTTATCTGTATTGATACATCCATAGAGTGAGAATGTAACGATAATAATGGGGGATTTCTGTTATATCACTCGAGTTAAGGTGAGCCAATTCTTACCGCCATGACTAGTCATGCATTCGTACAATAAAAGTATGATTTGTTTTCTGTTCACTTTGCATTTATTGAGGCCATACTAATGATCAGATCGTTTTGGAGTCTGTGATGAGAAAAGCAAAATAACTGATCTTTCTTTATATCATGGGAGGGGATAGGGTTGTTTTTTATTAATCGTTAACTGAAGAAGGAGTGCAGCGTTGTTAGGGATACTTAATGAGCCAGTGCCCGTTGCATGTACTATTGGCAAGGCATCCTCATTACCAGGTCCCTCGGAGAGGACCTTAATCCTTCGGTCCTCTGGTAGCTTGCTTACAAGCATTTATGCTTCCTTAGTAATCGAGTAAAACAATCATCACCACCAAGTACACAAGAACAGGATGGGACAGGTTGGCATGTTGAAATACAACAAAAAGATGGATACAAGTGCACAAGTGCACTTGATTAAGGAAGGGAGCTGTGAACTTTTCGATCATCCGTCAGGGCTATGTGAACTTGATGAGCGATGATAGGTCTTACTGATGACAGCGAGTTAATTGTCCGACTACCACACTTCCACGTCAAGCAGTCTAGTGTAGTCATTTCCATACGTTAGCACATTCTGACTGTATGCCAGTTATGCCCCTTATTTTGTTTGAGCGATAATATACGAGATGAATTTCTTAACGTTATAATTATCATCATTGATATTATTGATCAGTATTGGTTGTCGATTGACTATGATTGTTTCAAATTATTGGACGAACTTTAAAAGCAGACGCAGTAAGTTGGTAGCGCTATTTAGGGCATGGGGGGGGGGGGGGGCGACCGCTTCCCTATATTACTTATCAAGTATTCATTGTAATGGAAAATTAGGAAAACGATGAAGGAGAAGAGGAGAGATAGATAGAAAAGGGAAGATAGAAAAGTAACAACAATTATACAAAATTGAAAAAAAAAATACGTCCGAGACAAGATTAGGTCGCCTTGCCCCCCCCCCCCTCCCTAGACGAGGCAGGACTTTTTTTTGGGTCTCTCTTCGCCCATGCTCTTTTGTGGTCCACAGTCCTACATTTCAAAAATTCTTCATGCACACCATTGCAAACGAACTCCTTTATCGACGGCTTTTAGTGCCGTACACCAAGGTATATAACTTATGATATGCCAAAGCCTGGGGTTATTTTATGAAGCTTCGAATCTGGGATGAAATTTCAACCAATCCAATGTTTTCCTTTCAAAACCCTTTCATTTACTTCCTAGATATTTTCCTTTCTCCTTGCAGATTCTTTCCCTCTGACCTTGTGAACCTGTTGAATGTCAAGGCAAAAACCAAACACCTCCAGACACAAATCAATGCCACTTCAAGACGATAATGTAAAGCCTCCGAGCATTCAGGATGTAAGTCTTGACACCCGTTATGATAAGAAAGAGTGGAAGTCAAGAAGAGCAGCTCGGGGTTATCAAATGGTTGCAGGTTGCTTGCTCAGTGGCTTAGAAACCAGGTCGGGGGTTTCAAGTTTGACATTGAAGATTGTCTTTGAAGAGAGAAACTCTAATTTGAACTATTCTCCAAGACCGCTATCATGCAAATTGCCAAATGACAGTTGTGGTGTCATATTTGATGATTTATTTCAGTATTTCATTTTTATGATCAGGAAATAAACAATAAAGACAAACGGGGCCTAATGTAATTCATGCCTCACTTTTTCGCAATAATAATAGGGTAATACCGCTTATCAATATGGCTTATAATATCATCATGATCTTTATTGAATATTTGGAAAAGAACCTTTAACGCTACCATTCGATTGACATAACTCATCAGTTTCGAACCGGTGTCAATCGGCCCGTCTGAGTCAGTTCCAAGTAGGGGTCTGGATTGCTTAGAAGCAGCAACTCTGTTACTTCAAGCAATTTCATTCAGTTCCTCCATATGAATTGAGAATGCATCAGGAATTTAGAAAGGACTGGCAAATCGGGTCACGAGACCGCGGGATCATGAAAAAAAATTCCAAGAAATTATATGTAGACGAAGTTATTGAATTTTAAAGTTTATCAATATTTTGTGAAAACATTTATATGCACATCGTCATGAATATTCATGAGGTGGGCTGATGATGTCACATCCCCACTATCCTTTTTCTTATGTTATTACATAAAATCACAAATGTTTCATTTTTTTTCATACATGTGTATATGATGTGTCTCCATTATGATGAAATAAGTTGCAGCAATAAATAACTAATGCACATAATCAGTTGTCAGTTCAATTGTTTTAGTTCTTCTTAGACAAATTTTGAATAAACCTAATTTCATAATACAAGTGGGGATGTGACATCGTCAGCCCACCTAATGAATATTCGTAAGGACATGCCTAGAAATGTTTCACAGGAATAATGCAAGTCTTTAAAATTCAATAACTTTGTTATTTGTCATCCGATTTCGATCAAATTTTCAGCATTAATTTTGCTTTATGGATTTTACTCTACTTATTGAGATATAAACACCTTTTCGCCAGGACTATCCCTTTAAGTCGACAAACCTGGACACTAAATAGGTAATGTCACCCATCATCCCCATCTAAGGCGGTCTGATAAATTCACCACAGAACATACAAAATATAACTTTTTAAAAATAATAGGACCTATACATAAACAGTTGTGTGTATTTCTGTATCATCTATCTTCTGTGTCTTAAGAATTAAATGAAATTAAAGTTATAACTTACACCAGCAGGAGCTGAAAATGAGATGTTTAAATATCGTGATGTGCGAGATAATTGCAGCCGTGATCTCGTAGAAAGGTGCCTCAGTTGTGCGTTCGCTGAAGGTGCCGAAGGGTTGTCATTTTTTATGAAATAGTAAGGAACATTCACACCTAAAAAGGATAACAAAAACAAAAAAACAAAGAAGAGCTATCACTTTTTGTCATCGAACTCAAGTTTGCTTTAAAATTTCAGATGAAATCAACATTTTGTAAAATAATAGATATTAAACAGCTTATGTTTTGTTTAGTATTTCTGTTTTCATAAAAATATTAGACAGAGTATAATATCCATGTTGAAAAATAACAGTAGATAACTTTATGTTTCAAACACTTTTAACAATGATTTATGCCTTTTCCCTTCATTGTGTATTTTACATCAGACTTCAGCTAATAATCGATTCACAAGAACTTATTCCTACTTGTCATCTCAAAGTATATAATGTATTTTAAAGACGACTCGGCGATTTAAAATGATTTATTAGTCGGTGAACAATGCCAGGTCATGAAGGTATTTGTAATTTGGAATGGCGCGGTTGACGAGGTGATACGTCACAATGGAGCGTCAGCCTGTTTGGTTTATGCGCACAATGATAATAATTTGTACTGGGCGCAAGGAGCGCGCATGTTTTGGCGCGCGCGCCTAGGTGTGAAGGCGCGAAAAATCCTTCATTTTAGTCTTGGCTTTCAACGGAGATGAACGTCCAAAATATTCGCTTGTAATTTTTCTTACGACCTTGCATTTTTGAAGACGTCGTAATCTACAAAGAACAACGAAATCTACAAGAATTTTTTGTTGAAACCATCATCGATAGGGACTCACAACAATTTCGCTTATGAAGCTGAAAATGCAGTCCGAATTACTTGATGATGCTCTATTTCTTGCCTGGCCTAACATTAACAATTATAACTCGTCTGCTTTGACTTTGAACCAAGTTTAATACGACGGGGAGCGACCGTATCGATTACAGCAGTCAGCAGATCGGCTGGGCCCTAACTTTGAGCTGTTTGGTTTCAGCAACGATGGGAACGAATGATGAGAATGTGACTCAAGCTGCTAGGTGGAATTCAGTTCATTCGGCTTTTCATAAGCCTGGAATTTTTATTGAGTCTGAGAGTCTTGTCGTTAACGAGCAGGATTTGGGACTGGCAACAGCCAACCCAGCCAACAAAACATTTGAGCACGGGCCCTGGCACAAGGTTAGAGACTAGGCCTAGGCCAACATTGGCAACGAAATCATGCATAAGTTAGACATTGTCGGCGACGCCATGATACAGTCGACTATGATTCATCATGATCACCCAATGATATGACTATGAGTATTGAATGTTTGTCGGAAGTCAGAGGTCCTACTCCGGAGGCTGAGTCCGAGCTCTCGAGTCTGCTTGTGGGAGGTGAGGCGACGGTCTGGATTGGCAGACGGAACGGGGAACGGGGTACTCGTGGTCGGTACCACTACCAGACAATTCACAAGTTCCAGTCTCTACAAGACCTAGCCTATCCGGTGAGTACGAAGCAGGAATAGATCTAGGCTAGACTCAGTCTAGATTTAGGTCTACGGTTTAGTGTCAAATAGTATAGGCCTAGTAGGTCTAGGCCTAACGCTAAGCCTATTGATGTAGTGCTAACTTACAGTAGAAGTTAGGCTTAAATGAATCGTAGAAGAGGCCTGCTTTGTAACGAGCAGGTAGGCCTGTCTAGGCCTGGCTTTAGATTTCGAACAAAATCATGTTCTTATTGGTCAGGAGTTAATAGGCTCTGAGTCCTTTTCATTTCAATTTCATGGCCCGTCAACCCCCCCCCCCCCCGGTTTTCACGTTAGAACGCGAAGATCCTATTACCAACCATAGGCCAGGCATAAGACTAGTTAAGGTAGTCAGGCAAACATGGTTCGATGGGGGGGGGGGGGGGGGCTATTTGGCTTGTTAACACAATTGGGGTTTAGATTTGAATGTAGGTCATATGTCAAGCCATAATAAGACATAGCTTGGACTTGGCCTGGAATTAATTTTAAAATTTGGTCCAAGCGGTTTATACGATCATGATGGAAAAGGGAGGGGTTATCGTCATAATTCAAACACGGGCCTAGGCCTGTTCCTAATTGACGACTTGTTTTAGTGTCTGAACTAGGTCACTAGGTGTGTCATGGTGATTTTTAAAATGAGTTCAACAATTTTATTAACGTTAATTACCGTATCGTATTAGGTGTAGGCCCTAGTTCATGGCTGTGATTAATATGGATGTAAATACATTTTCACAGCCGGTGGTTTGGAAATTGGGGTTAGTCTCCTCAGTATATGCCTACATTGAGGTTCTAAAACTTCGGCCAGAATCGATGTATATTTACGATGGAAAATCAAAGAAAAATGAAGTCTATAGAGGCCGATATGAAATTGGTTCTAGCATTACAGCTTATTCTAGGCCTAGTGATGGGCTAGGCTAAAATGTATTTAAGACCATGATTAATTTTAAGCCGCCGTTTTTGGCAAAAATGGTGAGAATAGTAGAGGGTCTACTAGTGATTGGCAAAAAGTTCGAATTTTTTCGGTACTGATAAATAACTGAGTGAGAAATGTCACTTTGTCTTTGTTATAAATTTACAAGTGGTCTACTACTAGAACAGGTACTCGGACTACAATTTAATGGTGACACCACAGAGGAAATTAGGCTAGGTCCAACGTTAGATCTACTTACAGTAGACGCGGTTTTACATGTCTGTTTTGGGGATAAATCAGCTGGTTCAGTTAGGCCTATAAAAGTAGTATTTGACCTTTGTGACTTTTTCTGGATATTGGCCAGCATGAGCTGTGTTCTCGGTCTAACAATTATGTGGATAGACCGGTAGTGGAAGAGCTTATACTAGATATGCATACGTCTACTCAGTTTTTAAATGAACATCTACAGACTGCGACGGGCATGATATTATTGTTGAATCAGTCACTTGAAAAGTAGCGGATGTGGCTTAGCATTATGACATGTGATTGTATGGATTTCTTACAGTTTTTTAAAGGAAAATAACTAGAGTTTATAGTATTGAAAATAATACTATTTATTGCTGATGTTGATGATACAGGGTGATAATGATTATACATTAAATATAAATACCTCCACCTTGCAACAAGGAGTTCTGTTTATACATTTACGCCTTGAAAGGGGTTGGTTTTTTGGAATTCACTTTGCATGAATTGAATGCCGATGCTTGCTGGAAATGTGAGCTTCACGTTTCGAGGAAACATGGTACACGTAAAAGTAGACTTACCATGCACATAATAGTCGGATGTAATTTCGAACTAGCTTGGAATCCCCAAATTAGTTTAGATTGAAGTCAAGGGGTTCAACGAGCAGTTTGTTATAATATTATAGGCCTCCTAATAAGAAACCTTTATGTAATAGGAGTCGTTTATGTGCGATGATTTTGTGTGGATTTTATTTTGTGTAAAAGAAATAGAAATGCTTAGGCCCTATTGGAATTGAATTTAATTACTGGTTGTTATATAGCGCTTTATATCAACCTCGAAGTCGAACTGCTCAAAGCGCTTCACAATTGAACCTAGTTACACCTCATGGTTCAAGGTATGTATCAAATAGGCCTATTTGGCTGGTCAATGATTTGAACTGAGATAATATCGATAATATCATTTTAAAAAGAATGATAATTATTATAGATTTGGTATAAATGATCAAGGCGGCAAATAAAATAATAAATAATGAGGAGTTAATTCCTGGAAGGCATTGAGTGTAAATGGGCATGTGTGGGAAAGTCTGAAATCTTGTAGATGCACCATGCTGTCATTCCCCCTTTGCTTTCGGGGGACACAATACGGATGCCTTTAATGCAATAAGCCATGTAGGTAAACTGGCCAATCAAACGAAATTTACCGATTGCACAATTAGGAACCAGGTTACAAAAGTACATCTTCTTTTTTTGGAATTGTACAGCGTGTGAAATATTTTGTTGGTGGCCCGTTGAGTATGAAAATGTTTCCAATGGGCTGGATGCAATAATTTGGCTCGATTATTTCTGCAGTGATATAGAGGTAAACTGAATACTGAAATAATAATGATAATATATTTCAAAATAATAACAGTTATAGTCATTTGGAACAGATTATTTGAAGCTTAATCTGGTTTTGAAATATTGTCTAAGTTGCGACACGCACATGTATGCAGATGATATTGCATCGCTGGTTGGGGTTGTACTGTAGGGAATTGGAAAATTAAAGTTAAAAATGAA
This sequence comes from Lytechinus pictus, assembly GCF_037042905.1. Classification (NCBI taxonomy): domain Eukaryota; kingdom Metazoa; phylum Echinodermata; class Echinoidea; order Temnopleuroida; family Toxopneustidae; genus Lytechinus; species Lytechinus pictus. Next base: position 26,078,184 of record NC_087247.1, read on the forward strand.
ACATAAGGAGCAGGACTACTGATTATTCCGTGAAGGCGGTTTTCAGATGTTTCGGGAAGCTGCTCCTTTCGTGTTAAGCTCATAATTGAGTGATAAATTGAAAGGGAAAGCAGAGGGACAAACCCGTTTTGGTACGAGATACAGATTTAGGTGTTCTGCCCAGGCTTTTTTCTTGTTTTCTTTTGCAGAGTCGGCTCTTTGGATAAAATGGATTCAAGCTGACTACTGCGAGGCAAGGTAGGCTGGCAGGAAAGTTTGATGACAATTGGACCTACTATAGTATGACCTAGAACGCTCCAAGTCTGGCTGCAAAGAGTTTCCCTTTGGTTGGATCTAGTTCCTGACCAGATAGCCTAGAGTCCATGGTAATGGATGTCAATTTTGGCGTTAATACGCTCTTGTAATAAATAGAAATGAACTGGGTATAGCCTGAGAACTATGCTGCCGGAAATTACCGTAATTGGAGCAGTGATCAACGTCTTCATCTAAATAATTTATCGACAGGTGTGGATTTATAATACGTAGTCCAAGGAATAGAGGTTTTCTTCAGTAAAAAAAACTGGTGAACAAACATCTTGGCCTTCAAGGAACAGTATTGCAGCAGGGAAAACAATTTCATGTTTGAAACATCATGATACAGTGGGCTATCTTGAATAATGAGTCCATGATATGAGGATGAGTTCATTATGATTTAATTTTCAGACTTTTTATTAGGTCCTCCACATTGTTCACTTGGAAGGGATTGGAACTTGAACATATGAAGAAAGCCCTTTGCCTCTTTGTGCTTTTGCCAACAAGAATGTAACATATTGTTCAGGACAAATATATATATATATATATATATATGGATGTATGAATGTATAAGGCACTTCAAATTTTATTCATTATCCTTTGAAGGACTACTCGTCGGATGTTATTTTATTTTTGAAATAAACAATTATTTCATGGATGTGGTGAAGATGATAAGACAAAAAGTCAGTCATGTTTTACGTCGATATGTGAATACATAATCGAAAAATGAAACATCCCCGGTAAAATTCCAGTTTATGTTCACTGGTTCTTAGTTTAGCTGCATGAGGAGTGTAGCTCTAACGGAGTAGTCCTGATCGGGAAGGTTTCATGTTCAAATTGGTTTTAGTGCCTTCAATTATCACGGTTATACTCTATTGGTTATATGGGGTTATTCTGTGGATGTTACTCTAGTTTTCAGTTTCAGTTTTTATTTTATCTCATTTCCAACAGAACAGTATTCAAAATCCATTATAACTCAGGAATGGTATGATGTGTGTTTGTTGGCATTAAGAGTGAGATGACTAACTAAATGCTGTGGTTGGATTTAATTGATCGATTGTCCACAATTGAATCATATGGGTGCATGGAGTTAAGTCATGCACTGTTATAATTATATGGCAAATGGGACAACAAGAAAGTGGCAGTACCTCAGTGCGGCATGCATTGTTGGTTTAGCTATGTTGGGATGCTAGTATGTGTTAACTAAATGGTCAAACTGATGGCTTTCGGCCATCTAATTGGTTTTAGTGCCTTCAGTTATCATGGTTATACTCCATTGGTAATATGGGGTTATTCTGTGGATGTTACTCAAGTTTTCAGTTTCAGATTTTATCTTATCTCATTTCCAACAGAACAGTATATAAAATCCATAAAAAATACTAATAATGAAAAAATGAATAAAATAAAATTACAACTCAGAATGGTATGATATGTACCGTATTTGTTGGAATTAAGTGTGAAGTGACTAGCTAAATGCCGTGTTTGGTTTTTATCGATCGATTGTCCACAATTGAATTATTTGTGTGCATAGGGTTAAATTATGCACTGTTATACATGTATGGCAAATGGGACAACAAGACAGAGGCAGTACCTCAGTGCGGCATGCATTGCTAGTTTAGCAATGTTGGGATGCCAGTATTTGTTAATTATATGGTCAAGCTGAAGGCGTTCAGCCACCATTGATAACTTATCAAAATTAGTGATGCAATGAATTTCAATTTTGAAGATTGCAATAGATTTGTATCAAAATCATGATACTTCAAATGGCATATTATCTTGTCTTCCTTCATATGTTTTGTTTAGTTTTGCGCATGGTAATCAGATTTTAATTGTGAATGAAGTTCTGACACGGTTATGTTTTAATGTATTTCTATTGGGAGATTTTTCCAACAGCTGAATACATTGAAGTGTTTTTCATGCTCTCATTATACTTGAGATGGATATTTGTTCATATACTTGAATTGAATTTTTCTATCTGGTTTTGGAATGCAATAAGTGAAATATTCAGGTGCAAAGTATTTGTCATTTCATGCTGGTTTAAAACGGGCTGGTATGTTGGTCAAGAATAGAAAACGGGTATACTGCATATAAAATGATCACTCTTATATCAGCCAGAATAGCTAGAGGCAAAGAATGCCAGCCTTCAGGTAACTGTGTCATGTAAGACAGCGACGTCAAGGCTGTACAAAGATTTTATACAAAGATGATATATTTTTAATTCATTTAAAATTATTGGAGGGCTTGGAGGCCTACTTGACTACATATGCATGATAACTGATTTAGCTTGGCCAGCTAATGCAAAACTAGACTAAATTCTGAACGAAGGCTTAAAAAATGAATGAAGTGTTTGGCGGCCGATCATATATATGAAATATATTCTCGTTTGGCGGTAATTTGTCAAATTATGCCGCCTAAACACTGTTGTCATAAGATATATTGGCATGGCATATGTTCTTTAATCCACAATGGTCACTTTTGCAAGGTGTTTAAAGCAGTGAATTATATTTTCGCCTCTAGTTATTAGATTTTCCACTTTGATGCCATGTACGTTGATTAATATTTCATATTGAATCGGGTCCTCATTCGGTACCTAGACGAAGGGGATTTATTTATAACTTTACATAGTACTTTAAGAACGCAATTGTAGATTTGAATGTAAGGGTGTCACGCTCGAACTTTCAGTTTAGGCCTCACCTGATGTCATAGGCGGGGAGGCTGGTATTCTGTATACATTTATATTTTATGTAAGGGTGTCACGCTCGAACTTTCAGTTTAGGCCTCACCTGATCTCATAGGCGGGGAGGCTGGTATTCTGTATACATTTATATTTTTCGTGAAATTTAGGCCTCACCCAATTTCTCATGCGGGAAGGCTGGTATATATATATGTATATTATATGATATAAGTATGACATCTGTAATCCACCGATTTGCCGGTAGCTCATAAATGTAGTTCATAGCTGTGCTGGTATTCCTGTCCGGCTAGCAGAGAACCAGTGGGAAAGCAGCCGCGAAATTTAACGTTGAATTTTCTGGGAGGGGGGCCTTCTAGCCGGGGGTTTAACCCCCCTTCGGGGAGCTAATTCGAGGCTATCGGTTGGTTTCAGATATACATGAATGTAAGTCTCTAATCAGAGGTATTCATATCCATGTTTTATACTTATGTGATTGTGACACCAATTTCGGGAAGCGTTCATCTCTATTGAATAAAGCCACGACATAATCGCATATTATTTTGTTTTGTCATTTTGTTTGCCGAGAATAATGTATTTTAAAGACGACTCGGCGATTTAAAATGATTTATTAGTCGGTGAACAATGCCAGGTCATGAAGGTATTTGTAATTTGGAATGGCGCGGTTGACGAGGTGATACGTCACAATGGAGCGTCAGCCTGTTTGGTTTATGCGCACAATGATAATAATTTGTACTGGGCGCAAGGAGCGCGCATGTTTTGGCGCGCGCGCCTAGGTGTGAAGGCGCGAAAAATCCTTCATTTTAGTCTTGGCTTTCAACGGAGATGAACGTCCAAAATATTCGCTTGTAATTTTCCCACCTCCTCCCCAACAACCACCCATGTAAACGGTACGTTTGGGTCAAACGATGTTGGAATATTGTTTAAACACATGCGTTGGAGAAGGTCGAGAATGAAGATACGCTATACGTATCATTCAGAGTTGATTTGTGTTTTATTGGAATGTGCAGCTCGTTCAGAATGGAATAACGGGATGTAGAGCTGTCGATAATGGACATTTGAATTAGTTTACTTACATTAATATAATATTGATTTATATAACGAAACACGAATTCAAATCCGGAGGCAGTTTGCCTGGTCGCACACCAAAACAATACAAAGATCGTCGTGCATTTAGAAATGTGGGCCGTAAGGGAATTTTATCCTTCTGATCTATTTTGGACTGTGGTCAGGTGGGTTTTCGCCCTTACCCGTTTTTGTGGCTGGGTGTTCGTTATATATTGGTAATTCACATGAATTGTATTGTCTTATTATTGACATGGCATATGTTCTTTAATCCACAATGGTCACTTTTGCAAGGTGTTTAAAGCAGTGAATTATATTTTCGCCTCTAGTTATTAGATTTTCCACTTTGATGCCATGTACGTTGATTAATATTTCATATTGAATCGGGTCCTCATTCGGTACCTAGACGAAGGGGATTTATTTATAACTTTACATAGTACTTTAAGAACGCAATTGTAGATTTGAATGTAAGGGTGTCACGCTCGAACTTTCAGTTTAGGCCTCACCTGATGTCATAGGCGGGGAGGCTGGTATTCTGTATACATTTATATTTTATGTAAGGGTGTCACGCTCGAACTTTCAGTTTAGGCCTCACCTGATCTCATAGGCGGGGAGGCTGGTATTCTGTATACATTTATATTTTTCGTGAAATTTAGGCCTCACCCAATTTCTCATGCGGGAAGGCTGGTATATATATATGTATATTATATGATATAAGTATGACATCTGTAATCCACCGATTTGCCGGTAGCTCATAAATGTAGTTCATAGCTGTGCTGGTATTCCTGTCCGGCTAGCAGAGAACCAGTGGGAAAGCAGCCGCGAAATTTAACGTTGAATTTTCTGGGAGGGGGGCCTTCTAGCCGGGGGTTTAACCCCCCTTCGGGGAGCTAATTCGAGGCTATCGGTTGGTTTCAGATATACATGAATGTAAGTCTCTAATCAGAGGTATTCATATCCATGTTTTATACTTATGTGATTGTGACACCAATTTCGGGAAGCGTTCATCTCTATTGAATAAAGCCACGACATAATCGCATATTATTTTGTTTTGTCATTTTGTTTGCCGAGAATAATGAATCATAAACTGTCTACCACTGTGCTTCGTTAATTGTTGAATTTGTGCAGCATCTCAATGATCTATCACTTTGTTTATACAACGACATCATGGGTACTGTCTTAAAGCAAAAAAAAAATGAAAGAAGACGCATCATTGATTTGATTTGTGTTTCCTTGGTCTTTGTTTATTTGGTTGGCTAGGAGACAGACCATTCGACTGAGTTACTTGGCCTTATACATGACACGAATGGGCATGACATTCTTCCTGTCTCCGACTTATATTGTTCTCAAGTCGGACATGAGCTCTCGCTGTTTCAATGACGCTCAAAATATATAAAGGGGCCTATATAATAAAAAGTATTAAAACAATACAAGAGTTTGAGTGATGAAGAGTTAATTCAATATATATCTTGGAGAAACTTTTTGAACTTATATTTGAAAGAGTTTAGGCTTGGTGATTCTTTGATATTAATAGTTCCCCAGAGTCTAGGGCCTTCAAAAGTAAAAATTGATTTTGCAAGGATGGTCCGGGGTAGTGGTAACTGGAATTCATCTGATTGACGTGTGGGATATTTGTGAAGAGTTTTGTTTTTGTTTTAAATGAAGAATTAATCAAGGGTGGTAACATATTATTGTTTTACTGATACATGAATTGACCTAAGTTATACAGTGTTTTTATTTTTAGAATGTTATTGTTGAAAAACAATTGATCTGTGTGGGATCTCCAGGACAAGTTGAAAATAACACGCAACGCCTTCTTTTGTACAAAAAAAAATTCTATCTAGGTAGGTTGAGTGTGTATTTCCCTAAACAATTGCTCCATAATTTAGATATGGTAAAATCACTTTTAGGGAGGAAGTTGGAAGAAAAAACTTTGTTGATAACACCAATATGGCGTGAAATTGTACGACATATAAATTCAATGTGTGTTTTCCAAGATAATTTGTTGTCTATCATGTCTATTATGAGACCTAAAATGATTGTTGTAGTAACAACTTCAATGTCTATATTGTCCAGTTTAATATTAAATGGCATTTGTTATAAAGAATTGCTACTGAAGCATGCATTTCGTTTTTTGTACATTAAATGACAATTTGTTAGCCCTAATCCATTGTAGCAACTTATCCAGTTCAGTACATTAATTAAAATATCAGGGTTAGGATGAGAGTAGAGTACATTTGAATCATCAGCAAAAAGGACATAAGATATATATTTCAGAGGAGTTCTGGATGTCATTTATATAGATTATAAATAAAAGTGGGCCCAGGAGGCTGCCTTGGGGAAAACCCCATTTTGTAGAGAAGAATTTTGTTCATTTATGCTTACGAATTGTTTACGATTTGCGAGGTAGTTTCTGAACCACTCTAAGGCCTTCCCATGCACGAACTCCGTAATTTTCAAGTTTGTAGAGAATAATTTCATGATTTATAGTGTCAAAGGCATTGGAGAGGTCCAGAAAACACCTATTGTATGTTCAAAGTTGTCAATAGATTTTGTGATTTTGTCAATAAATGAGAGAGTGGCATGAGATGTACTATATTTTTGGCAAAATCCAAATTGAAAATCAGAAATTATATTATATTTATTCAAAAAATGTAATAATCTGGTATAGATCACCCTTTCAATAACTTTAGTAAATCGAATTATGAGTTTCTGGCTTGCCCTTGAAAGCCTATAAAGACTATAGTTTTTATGCATTCACCTTCCTTTTTATTTTTTTATTGGGGGTGTAAAATCCTCTCAACTATATTTTCTATATTTTTCTCCTTACTCTATTCTTCTGCGTTTTTTTGTATTTTTTTTGCACCCCTGTAATCCTCTCTAGATGGTTAATTGCCTATCCGAATGCAGCATTCACTAGAGAGTAGATCCTCACATGCTCACCTAAAGTTTTCTTGGCTTGTTGTTGGTCGAGCCAGACATCAAGTCCCTTGTAAGATCTCGTCTGATGTGGTCGAAGGGTTAACCACAGGAGGAAGACGATTGCGATGAGACATAATCTGAAACATCGCGTCCAACCGCGAAACTGTTATCATGGAGGGATGGAGGAAGAATAAGAAAAGGGTGGAGAAAAGGGGCGGGGAAGGGGTTAAAGAAATGATATCATCACCATCACGATAAAGTGGTGTCGTAGCACTTTCCCTTATTCATGCAATGGAGAATAATCACCATATCTAAGCAATCAAGGATTTATTATATATATATAATACAGGCCTGATAACAAATATTCATAAATTACAATAATGGATAAAGTCATCTTGGTGTAATTATTTTAAAAAAACTGTGAGCCCCATCCCCCACTGTCCCACCCCAAATAGGCAATACAAAATGATAACGCCCCACCCTATGAAATCGATTGATAAATTATTTTGTATCTGAGGCAAAGTTTTCCTAAGAACTTGAAAACATAATTATTTCAAATAATTTTGCCTCCGACGAAGATTCTGCTAGGATCGAAAGCTTAGGCCCCTTTTTGACTTTCTATTTCAAATAAACCTATATTTCTATCGATATCTCTCCTCTTGATGTGCCAATCCATGCACCCTTTACACTGGACAGACCTTTTTACTCTATCATAGCAATTCCCTTGGATAAGAATGGCGCCGGAAGATTAATATCACTAAACATCTCGAGCGGATAACCAAGCAAATCCTGTAATCGCATAAACGTTTCTTCTTCTGAATCCCTTCCCCATCCCCTTAACCATTGACTGGCCATGAAGTGAGCCAAGTTATTCGTAGAGGCCTATTTGAGAATATACTCGCATATATTCACGAGTATATTCCACAATACTTTTGTTTTTGCTGTCCGATTGTGAAAAAAAAAATGCATCACGTGTTATGCATCACGTGTTGTGGCCCAGTGGATTAGTCTCCGGACTTTGAAACAGAGGGTCGTGGGTTCAAATCCCAGCCATTGCGTAGTTTCCTTCAGCAAGAAATTTATCCACATTGTGCTGCACTCAACCCAGGTGAGGTGAATGGGTACCTGGCAGGAATTTATTCCTTGAAATGCCCCAGCGCTGTAAAAGGCTGCGGGGCTAAAGCCAGGGTAATAATATCCAAGTCCTTTGGAAGCGCATAGAGACGTTATTTATGTGTTATGCGCTTTACAAGAACTGTCTATTATTATTATTATGCAGTTAATGCATCTTTTCATTGTAAAATGATTTATTACGAAATGTACTTTGATGTTTTGTGGAATATGAATATATCAATAAATAAATAATAAATAAATATGTAAGTTAACCCGTCAACCATAATGATGTTCTACCAAACATGAAATTGTATTTCATGTTCTACCAAAAATGAAATTGTATTTCAGTGTGATATTTTATAGAATGCGTTGGACCGTGTATTACTTAAGATAGAAGTTCGGGGACATGATATTATTTCTTAGCTTTGACTGAAGTTGGCCATGTAGGCCTATTTCAGTTAAGGGGTCTTTCTAAAGAAAGAGGGATGTGATCATTGTCTTTCTTAAATTAGACCGTTTCCAATTTCAAATATAAAGCAAATAATCACCCTTTAATTTCAATGGATGAGGCAAACTGTCATCTTCTGGACGATAATCATCGTCGACAAGTCAAGTTAATTTAATTGAAACACATATTCATTACTTTAAAGTGGAATACCACAATCATTGGAGAGTAATTTCTCTATTGAATGTTTAAAAACCCTCTGATAATCACCATACATGGTCAGAATTAGAGAAGAATTGAATAATGCACTTAGAAAAGAGCATCGGAAAAGGGATCGGAAACTGCAATTCTCAATGTTGAACTACTCGCTATTGCTTTTCATTATGGCAGTGTAAAGCTTAAAATCCCATAAACATTTCAACTGTGACCTACGGCTGAGCAGCGATCATATTTCTAATATTCCATGATTTCATTTTAAGTAGTCCGAGATGGAGCCACAATCCAGTCCTTTCTTCTATCATAGTTAGGGGCAAGGTCGGGTTTGTTAATGTCTCCATACATGACATTTTGAACAAGGCACTCCATCTTTCACGAAACATATAAATCAAATCGAATTGACTCAACTTTGTTGAATAGGAAGTAAAATAGCATTAGACAGGATATCGCACTAAGAAATAAAGGTTCAAGTTTGCTTCTAAAATAAAGCTCAAGCATCACATTGGGTGTAATCTTGCACCCTATAATAAAAATAGGTAGAGAAATACACATTTTTGTTATTATTTGCACTAGAATGTATTCATTTTCAACGTAATATAATTAGGTTGTGAGCGGAATCTGATTAGAATCTCAACAAAGTTTTCAATGAAGGGCCAAATCTCCGATTGTAGGTGGATTCAAGATCATTCAATTCAATGTGAGTGCACGAGATGACGGTTCATGAGCTGTACATAGGCCTATTGGTCTGGCTAGATAAACCCGAACGTAATAGGACACTGGCATACGTGGGGGGGGGGGGGGGTCTCTAGATCTGTCCCTTGCCTCAAGAAAGTTAGTATAATTTCTTGAACATGCTAAATATAATGTCAAAATCTATTACAAACTTTTCATTTTTCATTTTCATTTTAATAATAAAGAGTTCTAAATTTTTGCTCGCTCGCTCGCGACTTCTTAGAAATTTTCTCACATACGCCATTGTTTGCTCCTCGATATTTTTGGGGGGGTGGCTCATTGCGTCAATGCAAAAAAGTTCTGCTCAACCTGCCCTTCCATACTGCTCTTCAAAGAGCACAAGACTCTGCATTCTAAAAGAAAGAAGGAAAACGATTAAATGTAAAAATGTAGGCCTATATCATATCATCATCATAAAGATAAATATATCAAATAAATTCCAATTTTTTGGTCATCTCAGTTGTAGGTCATCAATAATCATGACGTAAACTTATATTGGAAAATATAAAATGTATATAAAGGGCAGTACTCCATTGAGAATGCGTTGTTTGTTTTTATCACTTCGGAGTGTTGATTTAGTTGCTTGGGAGTTTTCATCTTCGACCCATCACGTAATTCTATCTTGATGAAACGAACATTCTCCCTTGATGAAACAAAAATCCAGTGTAAATTCTTGGCTTCAAATGGGGCAAGACCAAAGGAGAGTGCATCAGTATGATCCAATTGAAAACTTCCCTCATGAAAATAGAGAATGTCTTTCTTCGAGATATCGAAATACTAGATGAATAAAAACATGCAAAATTCTTTTAAATTTGGAATTTCAATAAATAACTACAAAAAAATTATTCTCCGTCACATTTCAAAAAATAATCTTTTGATAGAATATGGACTAACAGAGATTAGGAGGACAAACAGGAAAATGGATAGAGAAATGTGAATGAAATCAGAACTACATCAACGGATTCATTCTCCCCAAAAGGCATATTTCCTGTTTTTAGACACAGCCCCCCCCCCCTCTCCACTCCTTGCCCTCTTTTATTGGTCATAATGGTGGTTGTGTGATGGCGGTACAATCGCTCCAAACTCTCTTGACACTTGCTCCAGTTCATAAACACACTAAACATGTCAAGAGTTTTGTGGATTGCCATATTTCGTTTTCCACTTTAGGGGTCATTTGCAGACAGTGAGTGAATTGTTTCTGAAACGTTAGAAGGTACACTTGACTCGTATACAGCTCAAGGGGGTAATTGGAAAGACGTGAGCTACACGAAAAAGCATGTAGGTCTACTACCAACACGGTTGTGATCCAGGCAGGGGGGGGGGTGCCCCCTCAAATTAAATGTTGTGTAGCAGCATATGGTCGTCTCCTTCTCCATGAAAAAAAACAAGCAAAATTCTCAAGAAATGGCAGCGCACCTATACCAGCACAGGTGGCTACCCAGGGAGGCTTGGTGGGGGGCGTGCTCCTCGTTTTCTTCTTCTTCTTCTTTTTTGTTACAGCAGACTTTGGTGGTCTAGTCCCCTATCCAGGCGCGTAGCCAGGGGGGGGCGGTCGCCCCCCCCAAAAAAAAAACGTCCCCACACAGAAAAAAAGGGAAAAAGAGGAAAAAAGGAAAAGGGAAGGGAGGAAAGGGAAGAAAGGTTGCTTTGTCGGTTTTTTTTTCTTTTTATTCTTTATTTTTTTTCTCAAAAGAGAAACTCCTTCACTCTTGCTTTAAATTTATATATGAATTTTGCTTCCGCGCTGCGCGCGGTTAAATGACAAGATTGAAGTTCTCCATTGTTTCCCCCACCCTTTCTCTAACTCTGCTTTTCCACCTCAGCTATATGTGTTTCTTGCCAGTTAAAGTTCAAATGTATAGATTAGGGCATGAAATTAGAGTAAGGTTAGGCCGAAGTATATGAAGTTATCTTTTTTTTTATTGATCGCGCAACTTCTGGTCGGGTCGGCTCCGGGCGGGTAAAATCTTTATATCAATTTCTGCCGTCACCTCCATAAAGTCAACTTTTCCCGCTTTTCAGGTCATTACTAAACAACCATAATTTGGGGCAAACAGGTTCCTAATTGAAGAGGAATGTATAAAATTCGTGTCGTATTAAATAAAAAAGTACAATATTTTTTTTCAAATTCTATTAATCTTCATGTTATTTCCCTGCTCATTCATCTCCTGTCCTGTTTTGCGCCCTTAGTTTGAAATTTTGAATGACACTTAGGTTTCTTTATAATTAAAAATGAAGCGCTTCAGGATAAGTCAAAGAAATTAGGCATCCTTTTTTATATTATTTTAATAAATCACAGAAGTTTCAACTTTTTGCGCACTATTTTCCTTGTAATGAAGTTCAATAATCTTAGGAAATCAATTGAATTAGAGCCGATGGGGTATTATATATATCTGCATTTGATGAAACGTCCGCCCTTTGAAATTTCAGAGTTTTATTGCTCTGCGCGGGGAGGAATATCTTCCTCCCGGCATATACACTTCTTCTCCTCTGTTTTGCGAGTTAAAGATATGCACTGTCGCTAAATTGTTTGTAATCAAATCTGATATTTCCAAGGAAGTATTCAATATATCTTTGAGAATACCCTTTTCTCGGGACCCTTTTCATAGCAAAAAAAATTGATAAAACGCTTTAGCTTCCGCGCTTCGCGCGGGGTTATAATGATTTTAATTTCCTATTCCTTTTTGTGCGTTCACAATCACTTTTAAAAACAAGTTCAAAATCACAATAAAGTCAACTGAATTGGAGCTGATATAGGTACTAGAGACAAGAGAGACGGTTCCTTTTCATTTTAATTTATGAAACACCAAAAGCTTCGCGCTTCGCGCGGGAGGGGGAAACTCCCCCTCCCTGCACCCACCCCCTAGGGAGCGCGCTTCGCGCGCTCTGTAAGTGTTGGCACGCTTCGCGTGCATTTACCGCCCCCTCCAAAATGAAATCCTGGCTACGCGGTTGTATGGGCCTACATAAGTGTTGCGTATCTCCAAAAGCTCCTTGGGTTAAGGAATCCTTAATTGAATCCTTGTAACCGCAAGACTATAAACATCGACCTTTTGGTCAATATGTTACCTTATTCCCACTCCAGACCCAGGTGTATGAAATATTAAAGAGATATGGGTTGCTTTTCCAAACTTGAAACATGTCATGGAAATTTATCGTTATTTAAATTTTTTTTCCATCTATTGTTTTTTTTAATTGATGATCCCATTGCCAGAGGGAGAAGTTTCAAGGCATGCAGGAATACCAAACGAGAACAAACTAAGATGATTTTTTATCCAGTCTGTTCTAGGGACTCCATAGCTAGGGCATCGCTCATTTTATTGAATGGATCATATCTCAGTCGGGTCGTATCTTGTTCATAAGGGTCTTATATCAAAGTTTCTATATTTCGACCGTGACTGACCAAAACATCTGGGAGATATTACCATCTCGAATAACGTATCGACTGGGATTGAGAACCGAAATAGAATCTGCTGTGGCACAGTTTAACTAAACAGATATCCCTCACGGATTACCCGGCTGAGCTGGCCCATCTTTCATTCTATTTCATCAGTTTCTATCCATTCCTGTCGTTATACTTCTCCTCCCCGTTTACTTCATTTACCTTTGTTCTCTCATATGCCTCCCATCACCACATCATTTCCCCTTTCAAATCTTTCTAATTTTCATTTTTTTTAAAGATTTTTTTCTTGATCACTGGCTCATTGCCATACGCAACATGAGATTCCTTTATGTAGGTGAACCTGAACATGAAATTCAATTCGTGATCTTGCTGTTACAAGGTCCGTTTTCCCTTCAAGTTTGTTTTCTGTTTCCCAACCCTCGGGCGCACCCCCTTCTGAACAAAATGAGCAGTAAAAGATGAAGCTTTAAGAACTTCGAACCGATTGTAATGAAAATTTGTTTAACATTATTAGATGATTGATTTAGGAAAGGTGAAGCCCATGCAAACAAGGGCCGCGGAACCGGGGGGGGGGGGGGGGGGTCTTCTACTTTTCAATAATGTTCTACAAAAACTTGAAATCAAATTGGGATTTTATGCGTGTTCTCACCCCCCCCCTCCTCTTTCCTAATGGTCCTTTTATAGGATTCCTTTCGTGCTTGCGCTTGGAAATTAATTATGAAGGGAAATTATCTCAAAGCCAACAGCAATATTGTTTGCTGAAAACCTCTGCAAAAGTAAAGGACACAATATTATTATACATAATATATTGTTATGTTGGTCAGGGGCGATAGAGCGACTGAGAGAAAGAACGAAAGAGAGAGAGGGGGGGAGAAATATGGGGATGGGGCGACACGGTGAAAAGGAGGTGAGGGACCAAAGAGAAGCAGCCTAGTATATGTTGACTTGTGAATAAATCGAATACAAGTCAGGTAGTGCATGATAACATCCGCGATTACATATAATGATATATATACATGCGGAAAAGAAATCCAGAAAAGTATATGTATCCTCCCATAACATTCATGACAGAGCGGTATTCATTTCAATCTCTACTTGCCTTTAACTATTCCAAACTTACCATTCTCTTTAACCTACAAATAGGAAGCATGGTTACTGAATGTAGACAGGTGGCAGTAAATATAAGTAATTCCAGAGTCACATAATATGGCTTGGCATCACAAAAGTAGAGTATTTACAACCCATGAGTGTCTGTTCTAGATGTTTGGTCCTAAAGATGATTTAAAAGATGATAATGTCCCTGGCGTGACATGATTCGCGGGAAATATTTACAGAGTTTCGTTCCGTCTCCGCTCCTCGCAGCAGGTCGAAGTATAATGATCCCTGGTAATGGTTCCCTCATCCAGCATTAATTGCTATCAGTATCACTGATTGCTATAATTATGATGAATCAACCCGAACGGGTAAAATTTTTCCAACAGAAGATGGCAAAATGACAATATTTCCTCCTGGGAATTGTCAGAAAAAACGTGTAATAAAGAATACGAAAATAATTGTGGTGTCATCTCACTCGAGCAGGCGAACAGAATGATGTGGTGCTTGCATCAATGTTTGCAAAATAGCAACGGACGCGTTACAAGGCGGCCAAACGCGGAGCTCGGATCAATGCTTCCTTTCGAAAGGGGGTGCCATCTAATGGTGGAATTGGTGGTGGGGAAAGTGGTGATGGTGGTGGTGGTGTTTGTATGTGTAAGTGTGTGTGTGTGTGTGGGGGGGGGGGTATTCAGAACAATTACCACTTTGAGCAATTTTAGGACCAATAAATTCCAAAAGTCATACCCTATGTTTAACCCCACACCTAACCCGTGAAACAAGACCTTTCATTTAAAGAGCGACACGCTTCCGCTTAGCATGTGAGCCCCCCACCCCCACCCCAAGGGAAACGTTTTCTATCTTCTTGCACATAATTATCTATTTTCTGCGCGATATTCTTTTTTTTTAAGTTTATGGTAACTCCCTTAGGAACTCGGCAGAACAGTTTTGCTGGTAAATGCCAAGCTGGTATTTAACCAATTGCCTATAGGAAATATTTTAAAACATACGTGATTAAAATTACTGCATCACTTTTTTTTTGTCCAACTAACGTAGTAAATATATCAACCTGATTTAAGCTTTCCATGAAGACAATTAACCTTCTGAGCTGTCAATTTTATTGTCTCAAAACCACGGGGTTAGATCATTTATGACAACTAAAATTATTTCACGGTTGGTCTTCTGTGGGGGTTCTACGGCCAAGATGGGTGATCCAATTAGGCCTATGTACATCGCTTTATTGGAAGCAAAAATTCGAGCGAGCTGCTTTTTTTATACTCAGTTAGTGCTGGAGGGGTAGGGTGTACTTAATTATTTAAAGGGCCTATAGCTTACCAGTCATTCACTCATTGCAAGGTCTATTACTTGATGATATATATACAATTTAGGCCTATGCCCTTAAGATTATTGTCGAAATATATACTCAATTCGCATTAAAAAATGTATGAATAATGGAGTAACTTTGTTATGAACAGACTTTAGATATTGTCTAACACGTTATATGATGTGTAGAATAAATCGATTAGACATGAGTGAGCTGACATTAATCATGTTAACCCTAACTTACCTTAGCTATTTTGTGAGGTTAAAGTCCGGGGGGGGGGGGGGCTTTGGGCCCCTTCTTAAGATCTCGGCCGCGGATCTCGCGATCGTGACGAAAATTTGCACGAAGGAATGACATAATATACGCCATTGCATAGGTAAATTACACAAAATTTATATGATTTTTTTTTCATATGAATTAATTATGCTAATTTACTCATGAAATCATACTTGTTTGCATTAATTCACTGAATTAAGATCCCAGAAAGCTAATTTTTTGTGAAAATACTCTTTGTGACATTCCTAACAACTACAAATGTATTTTATTGTTTTTAAGTCGAAGGGGACATTATTTCAGTCCTAAATAGGATTAAAGGCAAAATTATAAATTGAAGAGATTTCATATTTTATCATTTCATGATATTTCCTTATCCATTTTCGTTTCCACATAATTTGTTTTATTTTACTATGCTTTTTGAAATGTCAATACGTTAATAACTTGTATGATTTCCATTACTTTGTATTATGTTTGAATGGAAATGAAATGAAAAAGTGAATTGATATTCATTTATACTTGTGCTTACTCAACGAAGATGTAAAATACATCTTGTATCATACAACTGAAACTCTTTTTTTTGTAAGGTCTTTTTTTTTTCATTTCAGTATCAGTTTACAAAAACCACTTATTTGGTAAGGTGGAACATTGGAAAATGCTCCTCGAAACTGTGTTCATCGGCCTGTTCAAAAGGCACGATAATTATCACTTATTTACGACTTGATCTACGTATGTGACATTCATCGGAAAGCGAATTTGACAAATTATTTTATGAAATGGCTCTTGTTACTTTCGAAAAATTAGCACTTTACATTTTTGTTAACGCTTGCTCACTCATGCATGATGCAATGAATCAAAACTATTTTTTTACACAGAATTTGCAACTAAGTGCACAACCCAAAATTTTGCTAAAAACCTATTACTGAAAAGTTACGCCATCTTTATTTTTTTTTAACTTACTTTTTGCGTATGTTTAGCTTGCGTATTTTACAGACTGATTTGAATGAGTCATCCACAATTGTTCAATCAAACCCTTTCCCGAGCCAAAAGTTTTCTTCGTGCTGAACTATATAGCGCGAGTGGATTGCACTGATCAGTGGTCGATTGTCACTATCAATGTATGGCCGTTGGATTCTTGTATGCTGCCCTCTCTCTCTCTCGAGTTAACATTTTTTGAAGTGGTCGCTCCTGATTTCAATACACCATGATGAAAGATCTAATAACAAAATAATTATCGAGATGTAAAGATTGTGCAACGACATTTGCAGTACTAAAGCAGCAATTAATATCAATATTAATTTTATGTCTAATTCGTTACTCGTGTGTCGTTTTTTTCTCATTACAATTCAATCATCAGATTCATCTCAAGAGCATTAAATGAACTGCATTAAAAAAAAATATACTTATAGGAAGTATCTAAAGGGGTAGTTCAGGCTGAAAATATATAATTTGAACATAAAATCAGACCAACGAAACTGGAAATTTGATCAAAATCGGGCAAGGAATACCACAGTTATGACATTTTAAAGTTTTGCATTATTTCGGTGAAACATGTAGTCCTTTACATGTCTTCGTGAATATGCAATGACAGAGCTGATAATTTTATAACCCCACTTATTCTTTTGCAATCACATCACTCCTGTCTTGCAAACACTACATTGGTTAAATATCCCTCACAGAATTCAATTCAAAATACTTCTTCTCACATACAAGGTAATTCATGACCTTGCTCCATCATACCTAATCGATCTTATCTCACAAAGATATCCTACCTCCATGTCTCTCCGCTCATCATCAAAACTGCAACTTGCACCTGGCCCTCGCACTCGTACCCGTTATGGTGATCGTGCTTTCTCGATGTGTGCCCCTGCTCTCTGGAATAATCTCCCTGCCCACATTCAGAATTCTCCTACTGTCGATGTATTAAAAAATCGACTCAAAACCCATCTTTTTAATCAACAAAACAAGTAAGCTGTTGCAATGACCAGTTATCTGTTATCTTTCTATTGATTTGTTCTTATATGATTGATATTTCATTACCTCTTCATGTTTTACACTTATTGATTACCGGTTATCTGTTCTTTTCTTTATATTCCATTTGTTGATTTGTTGTTTATATGATTGACATTAATTACCTTATACCTTGTACACTTATATTCATACTTTGTTTCTATTTAAATTGATTATATTGTATTTGTTTTATTCACGGTCGGTTTAAATTGTAAAGCGCTTAGAAACTGTCTTGTATCAAGCGCTATATAAAAGCTCCATATTATTATTATATTTAATCAAACGTGGTCTCGATTAAACAATCTATTACTTGAACTTGATGTCGAGTATACAGTCTGATACTTGAACTTGATCTCGAGTATACAGTCTACTACTTGAACTTGATCTCGATTACACAGTCTATCACTTGAACTTGATCTCGATTATACAGTCTCATGAACGTGATCTCGAGTATACAGTCTGTTACTTGAACGTGATCTCGAGTAGACAGTCTATTACTTGAACGTGATCTCGAGTAGACAGTCTATTACTTGAACGTGATCTCGAGTATACAGTCTGTTACTTGAACGTGATCTCGAGTATACAGTCTGTTACTCGAACGTGATCTCGAGTATACAGTCTGTTACTTGAACTTGATCTCGAGTATACTGTCTATTACTTGAACTTGATCTCGAGTATACAGTCTGTTACTCGAACGTGATCTCGAGTATACAGTCTATTACTTGAACTTGATCTCGATTACACAGTCTATTACTTGAACTTGATCTCGATTATACAGTCTATTACTTGAACTTGATTTCGAGTATAAGGTCTCATGAACGTGATCTCGAGTATACAGTCTGTTACTCGAACGTGATCTCGAGTATACAGTCTCATGAACGTGATCTCGAGTAGACAGTCTTTTACTTGAAGTTGATCTCGAGTATACAGCCTGTTACTTAAAGTTGATCTCGAGTATACAGTCTGTTACTTAAAGTTGATCTCGATTATACAGTCTATTACTTGAAATTGATCTCGAGTATACAGTCTGTTACTCGAACGTGATCTCGAGTACACAGTCTGTTACTTGAACTTGATCTCGAGTATACAGCCTGTTACTCGAACGTGATCTCGAGTATACAGTCTGTTACTTGAACTTGATCTCGAGTATACTGTCTATTACTTGAACTTGATCTCGATTACACAGTCTATCACTTGAACTTGATCTCGATTATACAGTCTCATGAACGTGATCTCGAGTATACAGTCTGTTACTCGAACGTGATGTCGAGTATACAGTCTCATGAACGTGATCTCGAGTAGACAGTCTATTACTTCAAGTTGATCTCGAGTATACAGTCTGTTACTTGAACTTGATCTCGAGTATACAGCCTGTTACTCGAACGTGATCTCGAGTATAGAGTCTTTTACTTGAAGTTGATCTCGAGTATACAGCCTGTTACTTAAAGTTGATCTCGAGTATACAGTCTGTTACTTAAAGTTGATCCCGATTATGCAGTCTATTACTTGAAATTGATCTCGAGTATACTGTCTATTACTTGAACTTGATCTCGATTACACAGTCTATCACTTGAACTTGATTTCGAGTATACAGTCTCATGAACGTGATCTCGAGTATACAGTCTGTTACTCGAACGTGATCTCGAGTATACAGTCTGTTACTTGAACTTGATCTCGAGTATACAGTCTCATGAACGTGATCTCAAGTAGACAGTCTTTTACTCGAACGTGATCTCGAGTATACAGTCTGTTACTTGAACTTGATCTCGAGTATACAGTCTCATGAACGTGATCTCAAGTAGACAGTCTTTTACTCGAACGTGATCTCGAGTATACAGTCTGTTACTTGAACTTGATCTCGAGTATACAGTCTCATGAACGTGATCTCGAGTAGACAGTCTATTACTTCAACTTGATCTCGAGTGATCTCGAGTATACAGCCTGTTACTTAAAGTTGATCTCGAGTATACAGTCTGTTACTTGAACTTGATTTCGAGTATACAGTCTGTTACTTGAACTTGATTTCGAGTATACTGTCTATTACTTGAACTTGATCTCGAGTATACAGTCTCATGAACGTGATCTCGAGTAGACAGTCTTTTACTTGAAGTTGATCTCGAGTATACAGCCTATTACTTGAACTTGCTTTCGAGTATACAGTCTCATGAACGTGATCTCGAGTATACTGTCTATTACTTGAACTTGATCTCGAGTATACAGTCTGTTACTTGAACTTGATCTCGAGTATCCAGTCTCATGAACGTGATCTCAAGTAGACAGTCTTTTACTCGAACGTGATCTCGAGTATACAGTCTGTTACTTGAACTTGATCTCGAGTATACAGTCTCATGAACGTGATCTCGAGTAGACAGTCTATTACTTCAACTTGATCTCGAGTGATCTCGAGTATACAGCCTGTTACTTAAAGTTGATCTCGAGTATACAGTCTGTTACTTGAACTTGATTTCGAGTATACAGTCTGTTACTTGAACTTGATTTCGAGTATACTGTCTATTACTTGAACTTGATCTCGAGTATACAGTCTCATGAACGTGATCTCGAGTAGACAGTCTTTTACTTGAAGTTGATCTCGAGTATACAGCCTATTACTTGAACTTGCTTTCGAGTATACAGTCTCATGAACGTGATCTCGAGTATACTGTCTATTACTTGAACTTGATCTCGAGTATACAGTCTGTTACTTGAACTTGATCTCGAGTATACAGTCTCATGAACGTGATCTCGAGTAGACAGTCTATTACTTCAACTTGATCTCGAGTGATCTCGAGTATACAGCCTGTTACTTAAAGTTGATCTCGAGTATACAGTCTGTTACTTGAACTTGATTTCGAGTATACAGTCTGTTACTTGAACTTGATTTCGAGTATACTGTCTATTACTTGAACTTGATCTCGAGTATACAGTCTCATGAACGTGATCTCGAGTAGACAGTCTTTTACTTGAAGTTGATCTCGAGTATACAGCCTATTACTTGAACTTGCTTTCGAGTATACAGTCTCATGAACGTGATCTCGAGTATACTGTCTATTACTTCAACTTGATCTCGAGTGATCTCGAGTATACAGCCTGTTACTTAAAGTTGATCTCGAGTATACAGTCTGTTACTTGAACTTGATTTCGAGTATACTGTCTATTACTTGAACTTGATCTCGAGTATACAGTCTCATGAACGTGATCTCGAGTAGACAGTCTTTTACTTGAAGTTGATCTCGAGTATACAGCCTATTACTTGAACTTGCTTTCGAGTATACAGTCTCATGAACGTGATCTCGAGTATACTGTCTATTACTTGAACTTGATCTCGAGTATACAGTCTGTTACTCGAACGTGATCTAGAGTATACAGTCTATTACTTGAACTTGATCTCGATTACACAGTCTATTACTTGAACTTGATCTCGATTATACAGTCTATTACTTGAACTTGATTTCGAGTATAAGGTCTCATGAACGTGATCTCGAGTATACAGTCTGTTACTCGAACGTGATCTCGAGTATACAGTCTCATGAACGTGATCTCGAGTAGACAGTCTTTTACTTGAAGTTGATCTCGAGTATACAGCCTGTTACTTAAAGTTGATCTCGAGTATACAGTCTGTTACTTAAAGTTGATCTCGATTATACAGTCTATTACTTGAAATTGATCTCGAGTATACAGTCTGTTACTCGAACGTGATCTCGAGTACACAGTCTGTTACTTGAACTTGATCTCGAGTATACAGCCTGTTACTCGAACGTGATCTCGAGTATACAGTCTGTTACTTGAACTTGATCTCGAGTATACTGTCTATTACTTGAACTTGATCTCGATTACACAGTCTATCACTTGAACTTGATCTCGATTATACAGTCTCATGAACGTGATCTCGAGTATACAGTCTGTTACTCGAACGTGATCTCGAGTATACAGTCTGTTACTCGAACGTGATGTCGAGTATACAGTCTCATGAACGTGATCTCGAGTAGACAGTCTATTACTTCAAGTTGATCTCGAGTATACAGTCTGTTACTTGAACTTGATCTCGAGTATACAGCCTGTTACTCGAACGTGATCTCGAGTATAGAGTCTTTTACTTGAAGTTGATCTCGAGTATACAGCCTGTTACTTAAAGTTGATCTCGAGTATACAGTCTGTTACTTAAAGTTGATCCCGATTATGCAGTCTATTACTTGAAATTGATCTCGAGTATACTGTCTATTACTTGAACTTGATCTCGATTACACAGTCTATCACTTGAACTTGATTTCGAGTATACAGTCTCATGAACGTGATCTCGAGTATACAGTCTGTTACTCGAACGTGATCTCGAGTATACAGTCTGTTACTTGAACTTGATCTCGAGTATACAGTCTCATGAACGTGATCTCAAGTAGACAGTCTTTTACTCGAACGTGATCTCGAGTATACAGTCTGTTACTTGAACTTGATCTCGAGTATACAGTCTCATGAACGTGATCTCGAGTAGACAGTCTATTACTTCAACTTGATCTCGAGTGATCTCGAGTATACAGCCTGTTACTTAAAGTTGATCTCGAGTATACAGTCTGTTACTTGAACTTGATTTCGAGTATACTGTCTATTACTTGAACTTGATCTCGAGTATACAGTCTCATGAACGTGATCTCGAGTAGACAGTCTTTTACTTGAAGTTGATCTCGAGTATACAGCCTATTACTTGAACTTGCTTTCGAGTATACAGTCTCATGAACGTGATCTCGAGTATACAGTCTATTACTTCAACTTGATCTCGAGTATAGAGTCTATTACTTGACCTTGATCTCGAGTATACAGCCTGTTACTTAAAGTTGATCTCGAGTATACAGTCTATTACTTAAAGTTGATCTCGATTATGCAGTCTATTACTTGAAGTTGATATCGAGTACACAGTCTGTTACTTGAACTTGATCTCGATAATGCAGTCTATTACCTGAACTTGATCTGGCTACATCTTCGTCACCCCTTCTTAGTCGATATCTGCATCATTTCATAGAGAAATAGATTACGAGGGGCTGTGTTTTCGAACGAAGTGAGTAGTCAAGAAAATCGGGTCTTTTCAATAGAATTCATTATTTTATAGATTCGGGCATTGTCAAATCAGTCTAATTAAAATTAAGATTGCGATAAAAGGTGTGAATACATTTTTTCCTTGGGAGATATCCCACTATTATAAGACGCCTGGTTTGTAAAATGGCCCAATGTGTATCGGTGAACATGGCTGCCTCCGCTGTTGTGTCTAACTGATTTGCTTCAACTCTTAAACAGATACCAGATTCAGATTGAAAAATTCAAAGACGCAAGATGATCCAAGGAGGATGCTAAAATAATCTTAGATGATATTCGAAAACAGGATTGAGGCTGAGGCTGGCATCACAAACTGAATCAACATTGCGATAAGGGGGTGCTCTCTGTTCAAATGATCCCCTTCAGAAAGAGGATAAAAGACGTCAGTTGGTACTGACGTTGATTTATCCTGTGGAATTGACTTTCAGGAAAGCAAATGGAGTAAAAGATGGGTCGGAAGGAGGTCATAAGAATCGTGAGGAACCGTGATGGCTGTAGACTGATGTGGGCACTGAAGATGACAACGATGTTCGTAAAGATGAGGACATGGCCATATGCAGATTTTTTTTATTGGGGCATGAAACATAAAAAGAATTATAGAAACACGAAAGCGAGGGCGCTTTTGCATTTTCTTACGTGAAATTGAAGGATATGGCATGCACACATTTGGTGAATTTTGTGTAAATGTTCCAAAGTTTGTGGGGGAGGGGCAACTGCCCCCCATGCATACGGTCATGGATGAGGAGGATGAAATTTGTTCAGGGATCCTGGTATTACTACAATCACTACTACTACTACTACTGCTGCTGCTGCTACTACTACTACTACTACTACTACTGCTACTACTACTACTGCTACTACTACTACTACTACTACTACTACTACTACTACTACTACTACTGCTACTGCTACTACTACTACTACTTCTATACGACCCATATCGGGGGGGGGGGGTAGATTATATACCATACATAAAATAATTTCACACTTTGATATACCCTTCCTAACCAACAAACGACCCCTCTAGTAAAATCGTTTACTTATCAACATGGGCAATATAGTAAGTAAAACAGTGATGTCAAAAGTCTAGTCATTTAAATTTCTTTCAGTTTACACGTTCTATTGTCATTGACCCTCAAATTTCTGACTCTTGCAGGATAATGACGTAACGTTTGTAACGTCAACCACGTGTTCAGTTTTCTGCGATGAATTCCTATCAGGAAGGGTGTTTCTTCTGCATGTTTAGCACATTTCCACGATCTACCACTAAATTAAATGACATCCAATGGATCACGTTTTGATAAATATAAAATTTATTGATAGCATATTAGTGGATTCACTGTCATGTTGATGGTAGTGAAATAGAAAAATATTGAGTTTTTCGTAAGTTACAATAAACCGAAAGGAAAATCATGACCAAAATTGCTTTGTATTTTTAATACTTTTTCTATGTAATAATGTATCCACCAATCCTGAAGGCGTCGATCCAGGGGGGAGGGGCGATTGCCCTCCCATGAACAATATTTTTGTTTGTTTGTGAGAGGGGGAGTAACCATATATATTTGCCCCTCCCAATAACTGTGGCAACTTGACATTTCGCAATGCCAATTATGTTTTAACAAGCATTGGAAAGCTCCGAGTCTATTAAACCATTTAACTTTGCATTAAAATATTGAACTTACGAAATTGTCACTTTTTCGGCCTGCTTCGCGAGCAATAGCTTGTACTTCATGTATAAGTTGGCAAATTTTGAAAATTCTGAACAGTTTTTCCCCTTTGCCCTCCCCATCCGAAACATGGATCGCCGCCCCTCATCAGTCAATTACTACTTAACGATTTATATTTTTTATTCAATTATTATTCTCTTTATCATTTAGGATTAATTGTGCTTTCTGATCGAGTTATCATAGTACTTATTCAGGTTTTTTATTTTGTACTCTTCTCATTTCTAACCGTATTCATTATTGTTTGTTATTTTTATGTGAGCCCACCGCTCAATAGTGTTGTATTGATAGTGTACAATATATCTTCTTTCGACATGATACCAACGAGGCTATTAAATACAAAATCCGTCGATTCATATAAGATACATGCCTAGGCCTGTTTTTTAATAATTAATAAGAAATATATCAAACATGTTCTAATAAACTACTAAATTAAACAAAATAAAACAGAGGTTATAATGTCTAGTGCTATTTCAGAAAAAAAAATCGCGACGGACAGATATAATGCCTTTACAACACTTAAAAGTAAGGAAGAAGCTGAATATTGTACCAGTTGTCACCCATTGAAACCCCTCTGCGTCTGAAACTCTTAATATTCTACGGTCATCGCCGTTTTTCTTGTCTAGGAGCTACATTACTCACCAAGGGGGATGTCCCAATTACCCCGCTGTCTGGCACATTATCAAATTCTTCTTCTTTTCCCTTATTGCATTTACCCGATCTTTTCTCTCCAATTGTGCTACGTTGCTAATGAAAGCATGACAGATCAAGACCAAATATGAAGCATTTCTACCTTGCCTTCCCCTGGGGTCCTCATTTAACACCTTGATGTTATCTCACCGTCGCTTCATCCCTCATCACCTTCATCATGTTTGCACAGATTCAACTGAAGGTCAAGACGTATTACCTGGGCTATACCGACCGAGAACTTGAATATTCACCCCAATCCACCGCCCCGCCCCTGCCCAGTCCCCCACCTCCGTCTCCATCTCTCCGTCTCCTTTCCCCATTCGTCTGTGCGTGTGTTTGTTTTTCTTTCCTCACATTCTCCCTCCTTATCTATCTATCTATCTATCTATCTATCTATCTATCTATCTATCTATCTATCTATCTATCTATCTATCTATCTATCTATCTATCTATCTATCTATCTATCTATCTATATATCTATATATCTATCTATCTATCTATCTATCTATCTATCTATCTATCTATCTATCTATCTATCTATCTATCTATCTATCTATCTATCTATCTATCTATATATCTATATATCTATCTATCTATCTATCTATCTATCTATCTATCTATCTATCTATCTATCTATCTATCTATCTATCTATCTATCTATCTATCTATCTATCTATCTATCTATCTATCTATCTATCTATCTATCTGTCATGGTCTCTCCCTCCCTCCCTCCTTCCCTCCATAAATCCATATATCTATCCATCCATCTATCTATTCATCTAACTATCTATCTTGCCTTTTTTGTGATATGTTGAAATAACTTCTTTAAAAAAAAAAAAAACGTCGGTCTAGTTACAAAATGGGTAATTAAAAACATGAAATTGGCAGTTACATTAAAACATTTTTTACATCAGCATTTTAAGATACATCTTGAAAATCGACCCATTCCATGCTTGAGAAATCTATACCAACATGAAAAATATCTTTAAATTCATAACGACGTTTATGTATAGTAAGTATTACCAATAGATATACGTATATCTTTTTCATCGCACCTTTCACAGACACTTGTGCTATTTTTCTTTATAATTATCCTGACGATTTCAGTCCTTTAAAATGGACTAATCTTTTAGATTTATCAAATATGATACCGCCTTTAACACAGCCTTTTTCTTTCTTTTTCTTTTAGTCTTGTCATGTCTGCCTTGTCATTTCATGTTTTATCGCTATTCCCATTTTCCTTCCCCATTTGTCCCTCGTGTATAAAAAGATATTCATAACAACTTCGGGTGAAAAATAATATCACATCCTGGATACAATCATGCTCCTAATTTTAGCAAAATCTTTTAATATTCCTTAAATTGTCCTTTGTTGATACATGTGGTGAAAACAGTGGAATTGTTCAAAGAAATTAGAACAGAAGGGCTATTTCAAAAGTCAAAGATATATAGATTGGAATGGTTACTCTTAAAAAGTCATGTCTTACACACTCAAACACGGCCTTATTAATAGTTTCCTTTATTTATTTTCTGAAGTTAATGGAAATCGGGTATATTTCCCTATGTACTCCTTGTTTCATACAATAAATTCATTAATTCCATGAGCGTGAAACTATTTACTATGGAATAAATATAATCACAAAATTTGGGCTTGAACATCGACAAGGAATCATGTCAATAACTGTTGAGCAAAAGGTGTATAACAATACAGGGTCAAGGAACGGTTTTGAAAGTCGGGAGGAGGGGGGGGGGGGGGTATGGTGGGCTGAATATGCCAAATACACATTTAAATTGTAATTTTGACCTTTTTGGAACACGTTTATTAAAAAAAAAAAAAAACGAATAATGGGGGCTGAAACCCCAAGCGAAGCCACTAAGCTTATCATCACCAAAATGGGGGTTTCGCACTATCGGAAACGAAGGAATTGGTTCACGTTTCACACTTTACACATTTTTGTGAAAATTTGCTACTGATTTTAATTTCTTCAAAATTTCGGGGGAGGGAGGGGAGGGGCGAGGGGGGGATGGGACCTGCGAAATCCCCGATTACTTCTTATATGTCACTATCTCCCTTTTCAAAATGTCGGGTTAAAGGAGCCTGACTATTCTGACAGGTGGCTTATCATATCTCTTTGTCATATCTTTGGGAAGATTTTTTTCTCTCTCTCTTCTTGCTGTTTCTTTTTATAGATTTTTTTTTCTGAGCAACAGTTATGAAATAGATAGTATCATCAAATCTCTGCGTGTGCCAATGCGTGTCGTTGCGCTATTATAATGCATGCACGGATTCGTGCGTTCAAAGGAGTTCTGGCATCTGGCGAAACGAGCAGCGGGGCATTGGAAGAAAAAAAAGTATATCAATAGTTCACAAAAGATTCAGCGTTCGTACCCACCCGCAAGATTCATGCACTGCAGGACTGAAATCTAAATTTGCTTGGAAGATTTGGTGTCCCTATAAATTCATTGTTGGGAGGAGGATAGTCTTCTGATGGTGGTGCTTTTGGTTTGAGCCGGTTGAAAGTTTTTGGGGCCACTTTAATTTGTGACACTTCCATCGAGTTTGTTGCCTTTGGAATTCTTGCTTATACAAGACTGAGAATAAAGTGAATTGTTTTCCTAGTGAAAGTTAACTATCACACCAATCGAGATACTTTGAGGAATACAGGGATAATCAAATCATATTGAATTGATCGACAATGGGGTCCATTTTAGTCTTTTTATGTTCGCTGACGATTGTTTTGGGTGCGGATCCAGCTCAACCTAACAATGATGTTGATGTATGGATTGATCCTGTCCAGGCCAGAGCGCTTTTATGTAAGTATAATAATGTTTTTATTTCTTGTCGATACCTCCCTTGAAAGCATCATCATCATTGTCATCATAAAAAATATTCCATTTCTTTTTTGTTATCCCCATGAAACAATCATCATCGTAAAATATTTCATTTCTTGTTTATACTTCCCTTGTAATCATCATCATCGTCATCGTTGTCATCGAACTGTGAAAGTCATAACGTATACAAAGGACCCATTAAGATATTCTCCATGTGCACGCTTTTAAGCCATCCGTGATCATGGTGATGCCCAACATTCTTTAATCGGTGTATTGGGGCTGTTTCTTAATGAATGTTTTTGGATTCCGCTAATTCGTGATCTAATATACTGTATATAGTCCTACATACACACCTTGTGTAGACTATGTGAGTAATGGTA
Organism: Lytechinus pictus; assembly: GCF_037042905.1. Lineage (NCBI taxonomy): Eukaryota > Metazoa > Echinodermata > Echinoidea > Temnopleuroida > Toxopneustidae > Lytechinus > Lytechinus pictus. The sequence continues at coordinate 26,106,469 of NC_087247.1, forward strand.
AATGTAGGGTAAACCGTTCTGAGTTAAGTGTAAAATCCAAGACGTTATAGTGATAGTCATCTTGAGAAAATGGCGCCAAAATTGTAGAACATCCAGGCCTCCCCGTGATATCAGATATATCACAGACTTTGGCAGATTAAAATTTGTGTTGGCCGTTGTCAAGAAGTACATTGAATTATCATTCACTTAAAAATGTCTCATTCCACACGCATGAGATTCTGAGAACTTATATCATCATTATTAACTTAAACCGATAGGTTGCTATAAAGCATCTTTTAAATTGTAATGTCGAATTGTTTCGTATAGAACAGTTTTCACAGAGAGTTTCACCTCCTTATTTGAACCACAAGGATTGAAACATTTACAAAAGGAGATGAATATCGTCTCACCTTCTTGATCAGATTTTAGGCATTCATATATCGGAAACATTGTGAATAATTGTTTCCTATTGAAACATGCCCATCATAAATCATGCATTTCTTATTCATACTCGGCAATGGATTTGAATATCGAGGAGAATACAATCTTATCTCTTTGTCGAATAATAATGTTACCCTGAATGCATACATGCGACCACATACAGCGAGAGATGCTTCTATTCAAAAGCGGTTCTACGGGGGGGGGGGGGGGGGGGTGGGGGCTGTAGACCCCCCCCCCCGCCCACGCTCCCTTTTTTACGACCATGAGTTATAGTTATAATCAATATGTTTTAGATGAAAAGTCAATAATCAATATGTTTTAGATGAAAAGTATGTTTCGGATGGCAAATATGTTGGTACATTTGGAGTCTGAATATACATGATAGTTTCTAAACTTGTCCTCGCTCGCTGTGCTCCGCAGTTAGCAACGTACCGCTCCCACTCATCCTAACAATGTTCGGTCTACATTTCTTACATATGGCTTCCTCCCCCCTCCCAGGGTGCACAGTCCCCTACAATTAGGTTGGTCTAGAAACTTGTATGTACCATGACGAGATGATCTAGTTTTTCATCTAAGTGATATGATTTTGGTTTGAATAATGGCCATTAAGATTTCATGAAAGACTTCACATAAACATGTCTGTTAATCTAGAAGATTTTTACATGATTTACCCGCTGTAAACACATTTGAATCATTCAATATTTAAAGCAATATACGTGATGTAATAGGAAGTGATAATAATGATTATTATTAAGTTTATTCAAGAATTATTCAAGTCATCACATTTCTCTTTTCTTTCATGGTAAACTATGGAAGGTCAGAGGACAATGGCTCCAGTCATGATTACGAAGTTCAAATATCGGCTTGATATCATTATACAACGTTTTATGTATATAGACGAATTTCATTACGGTCAGTGGCTCAAGTGCTAAGTGCAATTACTTTGAAGGGATACGGTTTCTAAATTTGGAATCGGATACAACAATTCATATTGCAAATTTTTAACTACAATATTGTACCAAATTGGATTTGTACCATATAAGACTTTTCATCTTACGTTAAACATTCTATAGGGTGAATTTGAGGTTAACTAAAAAAATCCTGGGCATCCACAATTACAAGTGGAAAATGTAGGCCCGAATAGACAAACAAATTATTTCAAAATTGGGAATGCAAGGGTTTTGTTGTGTGTGAGTTTGTTTGTTTTTAGATTAGTATACAACATTTTCAAAACGATGATGTATGAAAAACGACATTCCATTGCATATGAGTTTGTCAGAAATAGGTCAGAAATGTTAGGAGATAAAAGGAATTATTCTGCTATAATTCAATAACAAACAACTTTGCGGGAATGAATGAACTTGATTTAGATAGGATTAACATTTTGAAATGTCTGGCGTTCAGGATGGCTTACTCTGACCCGTTTTTACAAGATTTTCAACTCAAGTAAATTATCTAGTCATGAGATATGATAAACACAAGACAGTGGCTTCGGCGGTTAGGAGACTTGCAAATTTGTGATTTGTGCATACACTCCAAAAATAAATGAATAACTTGAAACTAGAAAACAAATAGATAAATATGTATATTTTTAAAGACCCCGACCGGACCCAAAAGTGAAAATGACAAATCATCAAGCGAAAGCTTATACTGGAAAACACAGCAATGCAAGGTTTATGCATTTTCACCGCTTCCCATGTTATTATTTTGGTTTAATAAGAATAGCTACAATTATCAGGCTTCGAAAATAAGCCTTATTGTGCTTTTTTCCGGGCTCGAATCCGTTATGTCATTCCGTGTAGGTTTCCTTCCATTTGAGCACTGAATAATTGTCTGTGCCATTTTCCTCTGCAAAATATTTTTTTGAAATTCGAATTCATAATCTGGAAATTAAAAAAAATCTAGATTTTCTACGTACAAACCCATGGAATCTCATTCCTCCCGACAAAATGTGACGTCATATAAGTTAGGCCATTAAGAATCCCGGTATGAGTTTATCTTCAGTAAAATACTCAGCTTTCAAGAGGTAAACTTTTGTACTATGTAGCTTATATCCCATTTGTCAATGTTACATTTAGCAGCGGTTTGAGTCTTTGAATCGTCATCTACTGGCAAGACTCTCAAACATACAAACGACGTGAATAATTACTCTAAAATATGTCGGCAACCACTATATATTTATATTCATGGTTTAGAAGAAAAAAATAGTCCATCATTGACACAAAAAGAGCTGTTATTTTTTTCACTTCTTTAACAAAATAATAAAAGTATAAACGGCAAGTTTATATTCCACTATAGTCTAATCAATTGTACTTGATATAATGTCAGTGGCGTAAAAGGCCACAAAATTTAAAGGGGGAAACATGGCGTTTTGGGGGCAAGTCCCCCCCCAAAAAAAAAAAAAAAATCACTAGCGAGTGACAGTTTTGTCTTTTCGTAATGAAAAGCTAATTTTGGAACAGATTTTGACACAGTATAAAAAATGATGTCATATTTTACCCTTAAGGCCCTTTTCCTTCCCCCCTTCCTTTTCATTTTTTTCTCGGTGGTATAACTTTTCTTTTTGGGGGGAGGGGAGGGGTGTTGCCACAGGTGCGATGTTCGTTTAAGTGTGACTGAGATATGGTATTCTGATAATTCCTTTCTCCATATTCTCTGGCTGACTGTTTGCATGGTTGTCCTATTGTTTTTCATAGTTGACGCCATAGAAAGCCGAGAGAAGTCATGGGAAATTAACCAACACGTGAACCGCATCACATTGTCACGATGGTCATAATAGATAATCTCACGATTATGAATATTTCTTTCTCTTCGAAATCATCATCGAGGATCACCAGAAATGAATTGTATCAATCCAGGATCCAGATATGTCTTCTTTTTTTAAACCTGGGATTTTTTCCATCACCATCACCTATTCACAGTAATGATTGGGGACAATTCCATAAGTAGATTAAAATTGTTTTGATAGAATCAGACCACCGATCAATTTCTGGATTCGTTTTTTTTTCGGGGGGGGGGGTCCCATCGTCATCACACTCCGTCAAACTATCCGACGCTGGCCCACACAGAGCGTTGTGGCCCAGTGGATCAGTCTCCTCACTTTGAAACAGAGGGCCGTGGGTTCGAATTCCAGCCATGGCGTAGTTTCCTTCAGCGAGACATTTATCCATATTGTGCTGCACTCGACCCAGGTTATAGGTCAATTGGAACCTGGTAGGAAATATATCCATGAAATGCGTGTGCGCTGAAAGTAATTACGTCCGTCAAGCTAAAGGCAGGGTAATTATCCAAGCCAATTGGAAGCGCATAATTATACAGAGACATATTGTGATATGCGCTATACAATAACTATTTATTGTTATTATTATTATCATTATTATTGTTGTTATTGTTGTTATTATTATTATTAGCATCATCATTATGTTATTCAGGTAGTCTTTCTTGAGGGGCGTCCTTTTTCAAGCCTTTGTGCTTATGACTGTCCCCTCCCATGCAATGATTGTTTATTGTTATTTTACCGTGAAATATTGTCAATATATTTTCTGTTGTATGATTTATCTTTTGCATGGAAATAAAGAATCAATCAATCAATCAATTATTATCATAGTATGTCCTCCTCTTTTTGGAAATGGTACATGTACATACCCCATGTGATGCACAAGTTCCAAGCCAACATAACGTTGGGTTAGCTCGTTTTGTAATGCTCACCAGGGAGTGGAGAAAGTGCTATATTTTTTGATATATCATGCATTGTTTCAAAGGTGACTGAACCACGCAGACCACTGTTCCCTTCTTGGGCTCTTAATCAACCAACAAAGCATTTATTTTGGATTGTCTGTTTAACATTCCTTCTATTTACAAGCTTTCTTAACTCTGTTTACCGATCAGGTCTGCCAATCATGTGAGTTATTGTTTACTCTATATAATCGGCTGTCACTGGTAATAGGACTTATCTATTCACCTATTATTGTAAAACCCCATTTGAAGTTTTATACCATATTATTCCCCCAAATCTGCCCATCTACTGTAATCCCTCGTAAATAAAAACACCGTAAGCAATATAAGAAAGTAAGAAGAGAAGAGGACTAAATATTTTTTTTCAAGGAAACAGCAAAACTGTAATGATTGTACCTGATAATTTTTTTTTTTTCATCCAGTGGAATGTGGCAAAATGTGACCAAAATCGAATACACTTGCGCAATCATGCAGGTCATTCGACTGCGTGCATCATGCGTGTATAATACACAATACACGCATAATTATAAGTAATAATAAATGTAAGTATGAATATAATTATGAGTAACACTAACTAAGTATAATCATGATATCACTACAAGTAACAATAACTATATAAGCATAATTATAAGTGATATTTGATGAGACCAAGGGCGGGTTGAGACTGGAAAAATTCCCTTCTGTTGGGTGAGATAACATGGTATAGTGAGGGTGACTCCTTAACATCGACCCTGCTCAATCATAATAAGATCATGAGTTTTTAAATACGTTAACTTTTAGCAAATTTTTGTTGGATTATCTAATAATCTCATTGGTGTAATTGTGTTCCTATCTTGTTTTGATTTGATCCTTAGGTCGAGGCGCCACGCTGGATATCATCCATGCAGGACAAGCCCAACCAATCATCCAGAAGCTTCGTAGTGAGCTCACCGTAATCCCTTCTGATATCAACACTGTTAATATTACATGGAGGGCTGCACCGGGGGTGAGCGCCTTTTCGCTAGCTTTATTTACACTTTCTTCAACTTTCCGTTTCAATAGTTCTTCCTTTAATACCTTTATCCAGACGGATCCAGAGTCGGACTTACACGGGGTGCGATTTTGTTCGAAAAAAATGACTAACAAATAAAAAAAAGGTCATCAGTGCAAAATGAAGGATGTTGTTACACCTCCCCCCCAAAAAAATATATATATAAAAAGCAATAAAGGTATTCAACGGGGAACACCATCGTATTTTCATAGGCCCTATTTCAAATTTTATGGGGTGTGCCCGCACCCCCCCCCCTGGATATTCATTCCCTTTATCATTATTACTATCGGTTGGCATGTCATGTTCCTTGCAATTTTTTTTTAATAGGGGCCTACCCCAGTTCATTGAATATCGCCATTAGGAATGTTCGCTCTCTGTAAGGCTTCTTTGACCCACTTATCGGTCCATGATTAAAGCATATACATGTTCAGTTTTGCTGCCTCTTCCCCTTTCAAACGCGCTTTTTTTTCTCCTTCCAGAAAGCCCGTTATAATAAATTATACTAATGCATGAAAGCACGATATTTCGGCGGGAAACAGAGGGACAGTTGGTCTCTTTGAACATTCCTTGTTCCACTCGCAGCATAATAGTTAAAAAATGCTGTGGCCCGTATTCTGAAGTCAGGTTTAACTTAGACCATGGTCTAACTCTGTGCTAAAATTATGGGAAGCCAAAAGTGTCAAATTGTTTATTAAGTTGTATGTTTCTTGTGCTTACTGTGCTCTTTCCTGATTCATCAATGGTGAAGACAATCATCTATTTATACTTCCTAGACAATTATGAATGATTTGAGAGCTAAATGAGCTGAAATATGATATCTCTACTGTTAGTGATTTATGTAACAATTGGCTATCCATACTTAAACCACAACTTCGAACCTGAGTTTGAGTTAAACCTGCTATCAGAATACGGGCCTGTGAGCTTAATTCCCTTAACTTCAAAGTCACCTTATTAATTGCTTTTCCTGTGGATCCATATAATCATGGACCTACTATAATAATGCATGCAAAATCAGCATAGAGTCTCTTTGTGTGTGGGTGGGATGGATCATTATTTTCCTAAATCATTCGTTTTTCATCTCATTGGTATCCAAAATGCAATCCATTTGTGCTGATTTCTTACTGATAATCGTCGAAGGTCGTACACAAATACTGCAAGCATCACATCAGACGACTCAGACATAATTGAATGTAATTGGGTCATCTGATCATAGGAGGTACATGCTATCTGGAATAATCTGATTTGCATGACATTTTATGGTCATTAAATCAAGATAAATCAATCAAAAGTACTTCGGCTCCTTCAAAAAAGTTTGAGGAATATTTTACTAGCTTTTTGAAATTGAACAATCCGATTTTTCCAATTCTCATGTGTGTGTCTAATGGGTATCTTTTTTTACATCTCCAAAATGTTAAGGGGCAAAAAGGCACAAGGTCACACTTTAAAAGAGGTCTCTGGGATAATCACCATCATTACGCGCGCATCGATCACGGAACCCCAAACAACAATTGATTGCAGAGCGAGGGGAGGGCAATATACTTTTTCGATGATAATGGTAATTGGTTCGATACAATTCTAGCACCAAATTATCAGGTTAAAACCCCGAGTACTCCCCGCTGATTCGATCAGGATAAATTGACTCACACCTCACTTTAAATAACATCACTGCGATCTCTTCATACAGCATTGTGTGTCTGGTGGCATTGTGAACCGCTAAGTGAGAGATCTGCCGAGACACTTGGCAAATAAAATGTTTGATTTGCACATATAGTATTCAGTCATTAATGATGGACTCTTTATTTCCAATAATGTTCTCCTTTGGCCTTGGACCAGCACTGATCATTGAACATTCGCTCCTATCTTCTCTTCTCACCAGGGTGCCACCCCATCATACCGCCCTCCAATAACGAAAAAAAAAATCGATTGTAATTTTGTTGGAATTGTGTAAAATGATATACCCAAAATGCTCAGTTCATAAATTAATACGAAATATACTAAAATTTATATCCATAAATTGATGCTCATAAAATCAGAATTCTTTTTAGCTACCTTTAAATAACATCGACCCATCCAAGTTATTGCAACAATAATCATAATATAGGCCTGTGTTGCCATATTTCCAGGAATATTGCAATGGCGCTCGTTTGATGAGTCAAAATCGTATATTGATCATTCATTTCTTTTATAGTATTTTGATAAAACTTTTGGCTTAATGGCTCATAACACCTCGCTATACATCAATGAGGCCGTTATCGATACAAGCATGCAATGACCTAGAAGATGAAGTCGAAAGGGACACACAGCGGCACGACGTCCATACGTCAAAGAAACAAACATACAAAGAAGTAAACACATTGTTTTGAATAAAAATCTGATTGGCAAGCTATATTCCAAAAGGAGGAAACCTATATTTATTAAAACTTCTTTTTGTTCTTTGTTCTGAACAATATACCAATTTTGTCCAAAAAATAAAATAACAGAATGGGATGACAGAATCGAACATTTTATGATAAGATTAGGCATCTAATATATCTTATTAAATTATGACATATAAATATTATAATATTACCACCGATCGGTTGAATGCATTATTAGTACCTTACTGGCGAATCTGCACCTCAAAGTTGAGATTTAAGCTTGACGCTCTGCACTGTTGAATCGCTGATGTTTATTTTGCTATTGTCATTATTTTCTATTCAACGCTACCATATCCTCTGGCAGGATAATAACTATTACAATATAGCTTATCACGTGAAGTTGGAGCCTTTTGCCGCAAAGTTTTATATTGAAACAAATTGTGTTTTTAGTCATCACATTGCGGTGACAGAATCGTGCATTGTTCGTTGGTGTTAATGAGCAAAGGGGGTCCCGATATGTTGATATTTTAGCTGCACTTTTCATCGTGAATGATAAAATCAAAATATTGTGGTTATTTAATCCTACTTAGCTGCTGCTTTGATAATATTATTCACGATTAATGGAACATTCTTTGTATTTTTATCATCATGATTCGTGATCGTGAACAAAGACGAGATCGAATTTCAAAGAAAAAAATCATACTGAGAAGGGAATGAATTAGAACAGTGATGTATAGTATAGCACTTATAACGTAACCAAGTCATTATCCCGTTTCCCCTATTTGACTCGGGCAACAGTCATCAATAAACCTCGCCATGTATACGCCTGGGTAGAGGGCAGCGTCTTCATCATCTTCTCCATTATGACGTCAAATTAATCCTTCCTCGGAATATCGAAGAAAGACGATCTCTCGCCATGAGTTAAGTACCATTGAAAGTAATTGGGAACTTCACGAAGTAATAAGCCTTATTTCCACCAAAAATAGATGAATAAAGTGCATTTACTTCAGTAAATTGATCAAATTTACTCAATAACAAGTTTCACGATCGTTTAGATTTTCCAATCTCTTGTCTTGTCAGAAAGTATCAACGCCCTTTTCTGTTAATAATTCCGCATGCTGCCATGTGATGAAGTTTTACTCTTGGATTTAGAAACAAGCCCAGATCACGTATATAGATTGAATAAAATTTGCCTGGCGGCATTTTGTTATCACAGTCACTGCCGTGAAAAAAAAGAACGAATGAATTCCCAATGTATGGGCGAATGGTGGGTGGGGGGGGGGGGGCTTTATTATAAAAATCTTCAATAGTTTTTGTCATTTTTAACCAGCTGATTTTGATCGTGTCATGACCACCAAAAGCTTTCATTATCATGATTTTTAAGATAAACCCCTCCAAAAAAGTTTGGAAATCTGTGTTTTGCCATTAATTTCTCCCAACTCCCAATGTTACTCAATGCATATTTTACATCTGTTTCATTCAAAAGATCATTTAATTCTCTTTAAAATGATACCATGCTTGTTATGATCATGCCATCACGAAAAGAGCAGGATTCAAAAGTGTTGGATGAGGTCTGAATTGAAAAGCTGCAAAACGAGCAAAAAAAAGTTTGGAAATCTGAGTTTGGCCATTAATTTCTCCCAACTCCCAATTTTACACAATGCATATTTGATATTATTCAAAAGATCATTTATTTGTCTTTAAAATGAAACCATTCTTGTTATGATCATGCCATCACGAAAAGAGCAGGATTCAAAAGTGTTGGATGAGGTCTGAATTGAAAAGCTGCAAAACGAGCAGAAATAGTAATGAAGGGTCAAGACAGAACGTGATTCCTTTATATGTGTCAATAGAGATGAAAATCCATTCAAATCAAGCCCCATGCTTCTGTAGTCATGGTAGTGATGGTTCTGTGAGATAACATGGTTTGAGTCGTGGTTTGAAATACCCATGCATGTTTGTTTGTTTGTTATGTGTTTGCTTGTGCAGAGGTGTGTTTGATTCCATGTTAATATTGATGTTAAGTAGCATGAAAACAATTAAAAGAAACCGCTGAGAAACTCACTCATCACCACTGAAAAAATATTGTGTCATTTTGCAACTTTTGAATTTTGACATTGCCCCACATTTCAAGGCACTGCACCTCCATGTGAACCATAATCATATCATGTAGGGTATCATTAAAAAAAAAGATCTATTCATTGATATTAATTACATATTGATATTTAGTAAAACCGATGAGGAATTATCGATCAAAGTCAAAAGAAACCGCTAAGAAACTCACTCATCACCACGGAAAAAGAACAGTGACTTTCAATATTGTGTAATTTTGCAAATTTTGAATTTTGACCTTGCCCCACATTTCATGTGAACCATAATCATATCATGTAGGGTATCATTTTAAAGAAAATTAAATGTTCTATTCATTGATATTAATTACACATTGATATTCACTAAAACCGAGGAGGATTTATCGATCAAATTCAGATTTTAAAACTTTTTTGAGGAGTTTATATGATAATTTACAGATGTGAAAGAATAATTGTCGATTTAGTTTCCTTGACTGCATGTTGTGATTTCATATATAAAATATTTGATATTGGTTTGATACCCTTCATTATTTCATCATTGGCAGATTTTTTTATTATTGGTATGTGCTTAATATTTCCACGCAATAATACTAATCGAATATTTTATAGTGTTCTTAGTCATGATTTGTTTTGTCAACTGGTCATGATCATTAAACACAAATAAATATAGCCTATATAGCGGCAGAGAAACATTGAAAGCCCCCCTTTTCCTTTGTTCATTCCTTCCTCGTTTTTCTTTATATACACACAATACCATATATATCAAATTGTATATGTTTCATTTTCAAGGGGTTCTACACTTCACAAGCATTTCTTTGAATGTATCCCCTCATTTCCATATGCTCTAAATATTTACTATTTTTAAGTACAATCTAAACTCCGTCTTGCGAGAACCAGTGAAGTTATTGTACATGAATTATGTTAATCCATTGATTTTTATTTAATTTGTATCAATTTGTGATATGTTTGAATTGAAATAAAAGAACATAACAAGTCTTTTTAAAACGTGTTGAAAGGAAATGACTAGGAGTTAATCTTACAAAACATGTGTGAAACACCCCGCCCCCTCCGTTCTCCAACTGGACAGCGGCCCAATTTCCTTAGCCCAGTGAGACCACACTGTCATTATCAGTTTCGGCCAGGCAGATATGAGATCCTAAGTATAAATAAAGCAGTTGTGTTTATCAAATTGATATTCCTTACTATTATTTGATTACCTTTCATCAACTGGTTTAAATGCGGAATTGATGGACCATCTGCTGATGTTCTTCAAATCTTACTCAGAAGTTTCGATGAAGTCATTTACACCTGTTCTATCTTCAGAGATATCGCGATCACGTATGATAGATTGTTCTATATTACTCTAATGCATTTCCTTGCATTGGGCGGGGGCTTTGGGACAACCCCCTCCCCTCAAAAAAAAAAAAGACCGATAAAAGTGAAAACTAAAGAAGAAAAAAAAGACACGAAAATAGACTCTTCATTTTTTTAAAGTGATTTTTGCTCGTTCGCGATTATTAAGAAATTGCACCTCGTTCGTCAATCATAGGCCTTTGGCAATGTAAAGGTATGTCCTGTGTGCCATTAATTGAAATTTAGACTGAATGTCCCCCACCCATTTCCCCCAGACGCAAACAATGGTTTTAATTCAAAAACTATTATTGTTATTTTTTTTTCTTTTTTTCTTGAATTGCTGAAGAAGCTTGCAGAGAAGTAAACTTAGGAAAAATGCTCCCTTACTTCTAGTTCCACTGAAGCCAACATTTCTTTATGCTTTATGCTAACCTGAACTATTTAGTTGCAATAAACATTGAACAGTCTGATAAATTAAAGACTGTAGCAATATTGGACCATGAACCCAATTTCCTAAAAGAAATAAGTTATTAAAAAGTAGAATGATATAATATACCTTATAATGATTCGCAGCTGGTATTTACAGCGCATGCAGCGAGCCACCCGTTGATATCGGATCAGAAGTTTAGCATTTTGAAGTAGAAAAGTGGGCCGAGTTTTACTGCAGAATGACATATTTTGTATAATGAATCAATTGGAGGAGCGCACAAAGTACAATTCTTTGATTTTTAATGGACCTCTCCATTTTCACAAAACAAAACATAAAACAATCTGCTGTTGTAAGTGTCATACTTTTATTATATTCATATACCGGTATGCAAGTAATGAATTTCAAGTGTAGAGAATATACTTAATCAGACTATAATATTTTTATTTGTATTTTCTGGAAAAGGAAATAAATGAAATGAAACAAATGGGGGTTCGAAAGGATAAAGGAAAGGATCTGGGTACGGATAAGGGGTTTACTCCCCCACTCACCCCACACACTCGTCAAGAATTTTTTTTGCATCAAGCACGAGAGGGGGGTGGGAGTGTTCCTCAACCAACATCATTGCTCTGTTGCTCTGTTTCACATGCCTACTTAAATTATATCGAGGTGAAATAACATCTATAAGTTACATGTACTTGAAGGGGTGAGATTAGGGAAGGGGAGGGCATATAGACAGACAGAAAGACAGACAGAACAAATAACAATTATCATAGGTGTACCAGACACGCCGATAACTTTCATCTACTGACGCTACGAACACTTTTTGCTCAAAATACTTTTATTTTCACCGGCCCAAAATTTTGAAATTCCCTCCATGAAGATATTCAACAGGTGCCCTCCATCCACTCCTTTAAGAGAAATCCAAAGTAATTAATTAGTATGTATATTTTTAGTATCGTCTAAGCACGCTATTATGTCACACTCTCTTTGATCCACGTTTGAACTCTCGTTCTTGCCCCCCCCCCTCTCCGATATCCATCTGTGTGTGTGTCTCTCTCTCCCTCTCCCTACTTATCTTTGCCCTCTAGTCTCTTCCTTTCCCCGTCAGTACTTTATTCCTTCTCTCCTCCCTCTATTCTTCGCCATGTTTTTGTTCTCCTTTGCGTTTTTAGTATCGTCCCGTATATCTGTCATATTTTTATTATTTCTCGCCATTACTCATCATCTTATTTTCATTACTATTATTTTATTTTAAGTTATTGTATTTTATTACACCTCCTAATATAATGCGAATGAGTTCCCAATTTTTCACTATTTGATAATATCCTAGGGGGTCCACGCTCTACAAGCAATGCTTTTTAATGGATCCTCCATTTCCACACAAAATGTTATTAAAACTATTTTACAAATGTTTTGTAATTTGTAGTTGGTTTGTAATCATGTTTGATTTGTATTTATATTTGTTTATAATGATGTATGTTTGATTTGTATTTGTATTTGTTTATATACAGTATATGATGTATGTTTGATTTGTATTTGTTTATAATGTTAATGATGGAAATGAAAATAAAAACTTGAACTTAAACAGACAGACAGACGGAAAACAGGGTTAGTATATAGATCGGGAGAAGGGGAATGGAGCCACTGAAAGTGAGGGGGTGGCAAAGTGCCCTCTTGTAGAATATTGACGGGAAAGTGCGTTTGTAAATGGTTGCGACCAATTGACCGTTTTCTTTTTTCTTTTTTGTGTGAGTTGTCAAGAAATTAATGTTTGCCCCTCCTCAAGAAATTGTCCAGGTATGGTGCTTGAGGGAGGGTAAAACGTGGCGGGGTGGGGGTATCATTTCAAGTATAATGTCATGTTTGTCAAGTCTTATGACATACAAGTCAATCAAATCTCTCGCGGTTGTTTTTCTTGACATTTCCTGAATTTTCTTCCACCGTCTTCTCACGACAGTTCCATTATTCCATCCACGCGAGGACCGCAAACACCAGGATCATGGAAAATATTGCTATCACTATACCGCCCTCTGGAACCATACCGACTACTGAAAGTGGTAAGTTGTTTCCAGAAGTATATAGAAACATGATGAATAAGGCTGCTCAGGTATATTTTCCAATGCATTAATACCCATTTCAAAGTCCCTATAGGAGCGGATGTATAAAGCCGTCGTGACACATCCGTCTATCATGTCTATTTGCTGCTTAGTCATGTTAGTGTATTTTGCTTTGTTCAAGATGAAAATGAATCAACAATTGATATCTCCAGCTGCTGGACGTACTCATGGTACTGTCTCAATGATCAACAGTCTTCATAGGCGTTGCAAATGATATTAGACATTTGCTTGTTTCATCAAAAAGAAGACTTTTTAAAAAAGTTGAAATTAATGTACATATTTGTAGATAATCAAATGCAATAGGGGCCTATACATCTACTTTTATGATAAAACCTTTATTTCTTTATTTCATTATCATTATTAATTCTATTTTTTTGCTTGTGTAGTTTTTCAGGTGAAGTTAAGATGCACTGGAAGACAGGCTGGTATCGCATCGGGTCGATTCGTCTTCAAGATATGGGATGGTAACAAGAGGCACATCTCAGCATCCCCACTCAAAATCCCATTCCAAAAACAGTGTGAGAAAATAGGTAAGACAAATTCTTTATTATTTCTAGATAGTTAAAAGAACGGTCAATCTTAATAATTCTAGGAGGCAACAACCGTTATAATCACTAACTTTTCCTTCGTTGCCATACTTTTTGAAAAATAAAAGAGAATAAACGATTACGATGAAATCATGAAAGGAACTGTGTCCCATGATTGACAGTTTACTTTTCCTTAATCATATACAGCTCGCTTAAAGCAAATAAAGTAAGCAACCTTTGAAATATTATTTTGTAAAGAATCAGGACCAAGCTGGAAGAAAAATATATCTTCTGTTGATTTATCTACTGCACATGGGACATTGTTTCTGAAATTGGTTGTAACTGCAAGTGATTTAAATTAATTGAGAATCCTGAAACAATTTAATAAGTCATCTAAGGATCATTTTAATCTTATGTACCAATTAAATGTTATTTTTCTTCATCAATTTTCATTTTTGTTTACATTTTCAGTGAAACCATGTCATCCTCCCTGTAGTAACGGTGCTGTCTGCGCTGATGATGGCGTGTGCGAATGTCCTGAAGGATACTATGGAACCAGCTGCAAACATGGTAATGATATAATAACATGTGTTCCTGTTTCATAAAGACTCACAATATTATGGTATTACCGTGGATTGTGATTGGCTGCAAAGCCCTATAAATATGGTACCAAAATTGTAATTCTTTATGGAACGGGCCCATGGTTCGAATCCTTGCCGTAACTTGGAAAGAGGCCACTCCGATCTCCGGCGATAATTGCTCAGGTATGAAATCTATGGTGGTGCTAACGTTAGGACATTTTGATAGGGGAGAGGGGGTGGGGCAATCCAAATATGACGCCATTTTATTCTTATTAGAGTTAAAAGGTCCAACATCTTTGTTATGCTCTGCTTTCTTTGGAAAGGGAATCATTTCCTTTTCTCCCCCCCCTCACCTTTGCATTGGAAATGACCATTTGTTCCATCATTCACCAACGATAACGTGATAAATAGTATATTAATATTTCTATATTCTTCTAGCCATCTGCATCCCGCATTGTTTCAATGGTGGATCGTGTATTGAGCCTAACGTGTGTCAATGTCAAGACGGGTTCACGGGAAACCGATGTCAAACAGGTAAAATTATATACAACGTTCTGCCTTTTTATTTTTTGGGGTCGTTTCTGTCACAAGTGACACTCAAGAGTTTACTTGAATCCTCGGATCCTAGATCTCGTGTTCGAAATCCTGCCAAATAATATATCAGACTTGAAAATGAAAACCGGGAGTACCACTTTTAGTATACGTCTTAAGAACATGTTGATTAAAAAATGGAAATATGAAAACAACTTAACATAATTTGCAGGGTGTATTTGCATATCAGCTTATAATGTAATTGCCAGCCATGAATTTATATATCAGTTAGGACCGTCTATACATCTAAGCTGACAAGCCGATAGCATCGAAATTCTGTCAGAGGGGCACTTTGCCCCCGCCCCCCCCCACGTACGCTATTTCGACAGACTATTATCTTCTCACATTTTGCTGCAGTCGAAAGGTTCACCACAGTTGGGAAACACCCTACAACTAACAAAATCGACAATTATAATTCAAAACATACAAAAATCCAAACTGCTTGTCGTGTAGATCTAAACTCAAAGCTTTTTTGTTCCTTTTGTCATAAGTTTTCTTTTCTTGAAAGTCTACAAAACTCATGCTATTAAATTATATTTTTTGTAAACGGTTCAGTAATATTTGTGTTATCTGCCGTACCACAGTCAGAGTGGTGCCGAGATTAGGCTGACATCCACACTATTTTCTTAACAATGGTTTTGTATATACATCTTAATAATTTCAGTTGAATTTATTCCTAGAATGGTATACCATTATTGTGATATATATATTTTTATCGATTATGAATTAGATTCTTCTGGGCGATTTAATTTAAATAACTAGACGTTTTCGGTGAGCTTGACTGGATAGATGAATACATTTTTAGCAATAAAATCCGACCTGCTTTAAGTTGCTATGAATTATGGTTATTTTGAATTTTCCATTTATCAAATGGCTATTATATATGGCCACCCTGACCTCGAGCAGTTTCGTGGAATTATATCGCCCCTAGATACAAATTTGTCACCAATAGAGAATACATCCTCCCATTCCATTAATATTGCTATATCGTAAAGGTTGTTCAACAATAGACAAATGACAATTTTTATTCTCGAGCTGTTTTGCCTGATAAAATTATTTTTTTTAAGTAAGCAATTCCATGTGTGTACTCTAGGGAAGTAGATATCGCACACTTTAAAATTATTTTTAGGCTTTCGAGCCACTCATGCATTACATTGAAAATAAATAATTCATCTGAAGAGCAAAGATGATAAATCATGTGGACTGTTTTTTCTACATTATACGAGTAAGTAGTATGATTTTCAATACGATATTATTTCCAGCAACCTGCCATGATAACTGTTCTGATAACGGCCAATGTGTGGCGCCAAATACATGTGTTTGTCGACATGGATGGACTGGACCTACTTGCGCGATCAGTAAGTAGAAGAAAAAACAACTTATTTTGAAAAAAATATATACTTGATTGCTCTGTCAAAAATGAAGTTGACATTGATTTACCAATTCTGATCATGAAATATGAGGTCGGATTCAGTAACGACTAAGACCACTCCTCTATCCTTCACCCACGGACTTCGCCCCTACCCCCCTCTCATCCTTGGCTACCAGGCAATCTAGATAAATAAAATTCGATGTTTATTGTAATATTGTTGTAATCATCTTTCACAGCCCCTTTATCAGTTTATGATTTCATTTTGAATTCTCTTTTCAGGTTTGTCTTAAATTTGAAATTTGAAAATACAGAGGATTTATACTTGAATAGGCCTACTTTTGATTTACGGATACATAAATCCTCTCGTTTTGTTCTCTCTCTCTCGTTTTTTCTCCCTCCAGGGCAACTCGGTGTGGACGGTATCTAAATAAAATGATTCTAAATAAGAAGTGCCTCGACACCCCCAATCCCTTACATCTTGACATGCTGACGTCTGTGGGTTCATCACGGTTTCGCATATGTGACTTAATTTTTTTAAAACCAAACGTACAATTTAATGCCTTCAAACTATTTGTAATCTTTCGTTAAATAAAGTAAAACAAAATCTACAAATCTGCATTCGTATAGGATGGATCGTATCAAACGTTTGTGGCCGATTCCTGCTATTGAAAGTAAATTGATGTACTCTTTAAGCTTTTTTAAATGCTGATTCTGTGACAAAATGCCAATTTCACTTTCAAAACTATGCTGATTGAATCATATATCTTCAATGATTATGTTTCTATAAAATGATAGTGAAAATGGGAAATTGCACATGGGAAACGTGAGAGAGATTGGGTAAGGGAGGGAAGATAATTAAATAGAGGAAGAGGGAAATGAAAGAGGAATATGAGGAAAGAGAAAGAGAGAGAGATGGGTGTCAATGTGTGTGCGCGAGGGGGAGAGAGGAGAGGGAGAGAGAGGGAGAGAGAAAGAGAGAGAGAGACATAGAGGGAGAGAGTGAGAAAAAGACTTGTCATTTTGTACATGATTGTAAAATTTAAAAGGATTTCACCTCATGATTATTTGGTGACCAATATCTTTTGACTCTATATATTATATATATTAGTATTTTAAAAGTGTATCATAATTATAATGTTCATCTTATATAAAAAATTTCATTTTCATGTTTTAGGATAATGCTCATAAATAATAATAATGATAATGTTTGGTTTTTATAAGGCGCTCTTTCTTTTGTTACCATGGTTGTAAGGCGGAGATGTGGTAACACCTCAGTCACATTCGCTCATTGCGGCCATACAGCGAGTCGAAAACAGCCGTTTTGACATTTTTGTACCAGCTACATAATTATAAATGGTTTGAATATAAATGAATAAAACGGCTGTTTTCCGACTCGCCGTACGGCCGCCTTTGAACAAATGTGACTGAGGTATTACTGTGTATCATTAAAAATATTGTAAAAATCCAACTTGTAATTTTATTTCCAAAGTTAACCTCACTCTTCAGGCTGACACGGTTTGACAGTTACTCGATTATAGATTCAATGTAATTTTCTGGAAATATGAATGTTATAAATGTGCAAAACGCAAGTGTAAAATAATGAGATCCAAGAAAATTGAATTTGAAATCTGACGTTATTTCCAAGATATAATTATGTTCATTCGGCTTTTGATAGATCAAGGCTAATTGGAAGATTAATATGAAGTCACAATGATTCTGAATGGAATTTGATTTTATTGATACTAGATTGGGGTGCTCTGAATACTAGTTTTATCTTGATCATTCCTTCTTGGCGATTTCAAACCATTTGCATTTATGATGTTCCATAATATCTATATCTAAAAAAATAATCTTATTCCTAAATTTGATTCACCAAATGGTAGTGTAATGTCAATTTGCATAATAATTGTTATCTTGTTATCCAGGGGCGGTGGAGCGAAGTTGAAAGTGGGGCACAAGGAAAAAAGGGCACTATCTTAAAACAGTGGCGTAATAGGCCCCAGAATATGAGGGGGCTAGATATGTCGTATCACGTAAAATTTATAAGAATTTACTCGTTAACACATAAAACAGGTCCTTCTCAGGTGAAAGGGGCACAGAGCACATTTATGAGGGGCACTTTTCTTAGGTAAAAAGGGGCAATGATACGAGAAAGGGCACCTATAAGAAGGCAAAGGGGCACTTGCTAACGGCATAAAACGGGTCCTTCTCATGTGAAAGGGGGCACTGAACACGTTCGTGAGGGGCACTTATGTAAAAAGGGGCAATGAATCGAGAAAGGTCACTCACTAGAAGTCAAGGGGGCACTTGCTCACACATAAAACGGGTCCTTCTCAGGTAAAAGGGGCACAGAATACGTTCGAGAGGGGGCATTTTTTGGTAAAAATTGGCACCTATACGAGAAAGGGCACTTGGTAACACCTAAAACGGGTCCTCCTCATACGAGAAAGGGCACTTTGTAACACTTAAACGGGTCTTCCTCAGGGGCACATTATACGTTCGTGAGGGGGCATTTTTTCTTGCGCAAAAAGGGCACTTTGTTCGGGGTTACCAAAAGTTGGGGGGAGGGCACTGTGCCCCCGACCCCAGGATCACCGCCCCTGTTGTTATCTGTATTCTGTTTACCATTTTTACTATCTATGTATTAGTTAGAATTATTCATTCTATTTCATTAATTAATTTATGTATATTATGAAAAGAATTTGACGGTGGGTTGAATGGAGACCAATTTTCTTGTACTTAAGCTCACGAACATTAAATATAGTTTTATACTGCTTCATATTTCTTTGATTATAGGACTATTTATAGAGAAAGAAATATCATTATGTCATTATGATATTATGTCTATACTGTAGTTCTGTTTTTTGTTTCGTTTTTTTTTTTTTACGAAGTGCATGGTTATGGGTGCATCAGGTGGGGTGCATGGTGATTAATGAAATGTGAGTTAGCGTAGCGATCGAACACGGAGAAACGTGTTTAAAGTATTCTGCTATTCTCTCAAGCATTTTGCTTACGATAGCTGGCCACTGCATTTTTTTTTAATTGCTTACATGTATATCTATGTAAACTATTCTTCTATTATGAAATTGTCACAATTTGTAGTTCTATCATTTATTTGTGTAGTTCTTTATATGCATCATGATTACTGTGATACATGTATTGAATTCCAATACTTGTGTTTCACAATACTGTCAATTAATAAGGAATTCCTTTTTACACCTTGTACCATATAAATCAATTCTATGTTGAATTATACTATGCATTCTAAACTGCATTAAAATTTTTACCTGAATTTCCTACGATATTCTCTGTGCAGTGTATTAAATTTGTGATTGAACGACAATCGGCCCCTTAAATAAGATGTAAGAAGACAAATATGATGAAGATAACGAAAGTAAGAGAGTGAAATGAGATTTAAAGGGGTACTCGAGGCTTAAGATAATATATGAATAAAAAGATTAAAATTGAAAGAGTCAAAATATGATAAAAAATAACGAAGTTATGAATTTTTTTAAAGTTTAGCAATATTTTGTAAACCACTTTTGTGCATTTCGTTATGAATGTGCAAGATATGTACTGTATAATGTATTCATGATAAAGATCTAGATACATTCTATTGAAACTACAAAATATTCATTCCTATTGGAATTTCGACCTGAGATGGGCCGATGAAGTCATGACTTCACACCCCTTTTTAAAAATAATTTTATCACATAAATGCATTCTGTTTCATTCATGTGTGTAACAATGTAAGATATCTCTCCTTTGCAAAAAAAAAGATAATGAGTTTCAGCAATGATGATGTTATACAGTGTAAAGCAGTCCATTCTGTTTCTATTTATCTAATTTCATTTATTTCCACAATAACAGCAAAGTAAATACACTTAATTCATATCCGTCGAAGCAATGAATTTGAATGGTATATTTCCATATGATACAAAAATCAAACGTATGCCTAAGTTGGGAAATAAAATGTAATCTCACGCTGCATAGAACCAAATGAAACGATTATGTTACAAATCGTACTCAGTTTAGATTATCCCCTTTAATAAGAGAGAGAGAGAGAGGGGGTATATGGGGATAGGAGAATGTATGTGTGTGTTGTGTGATGTGCGATGGAGAAAGTGAAAGATAAAGAAACAAAAAGAAGGTCTCGAGCCTAGAGATTGGGGTATTGATACTTTTACTGGTTCAAAGCCTAGGTCACCATTGCCTGAAAATAAATCAAAATCATTTACACCGTGAATATCTAAAGAGTAGATCAAAATAATAAACAATATCCAACCGTCATTCACATACCAAAAAAGACATGCAAAAGTTGTATTGAGACTGAGCTGTCATGCAAGACTAGGACCGTGGTATTTATCTGTTGATGGTTCAATTGTTGTTGCATTTGTTCTCTTTCCTACAATTCGTTTGCTTCGAGTTTATTGAGCTAAAAATGTACCCCAGATTTAGCCATTGTTGTATTTTATTTTGTCAATCCTCTTTGTAGTAATTGTCGACGGCCTCGAAATTACGAGCCATTGCATTGCGTCTCGGTATACGCGCTGTCTAAAGAATTATA
This sequence comes from Lytechinus pictus, assembly GCF_037042905.1. Taxonomy (NCBI): domain Eukaryota; kingdom Metazoa; phylum Echinodermata; class Echinoidea; order Temnopleuroida; family Toxopneustidae; genus Lytechinus; species Lytechinus pictus. The sequence goes on from NC_087247.1 coordinate 26,127,639, forward strand.
CCAAAACACTATAACATTATTACATTATAATATCGTTGAATCTGTCCTGCAAGTCGTTGGGATAAATGAACAAATCATCATTGTGAAAATAAACGGAATCATGTCCTGATATTGTCAAAATGATGCGTGATAATGGAACATAGTTGACAAGAAGCAGCATGTGTACGGAGCACGAGGTGAGTAAATTCGGAACTAATAATAAAGATTCTCATGTACGTCGTGGAATGCGAGACGGTATTGCATGTTATTGTGTACTCTATTTCATATTTTATAAATTTGAAATGAAAATAATTGTAATCTTTTAGTTGATTTGTCAACTTTGTGTGTGTTCCACATTTGTTTCGAAACAATTATGAGTTTCCTCACCTTGTCCTTGAAGTTATTAATTAGCAATAATTGACATCAACGGAGTCCCATGCAATGATGGACTATTACATGAATGATACAATTCGCGGTATGGGTTTCTTAAACAGTTACATAATTGATTAAACTTGTATTAGATCTGGAAATGACTAACAGCGTTATAGAAAATTTTCACCGAACAGTTAATGACAGAACATAATTAATGGAGGTAAGTTCCCCCAGCATGATCACCAAATTTACTTTAATTTTAAAATTATATTTTGTTTAATCGTTCAGGACCATTGTATTAAACCTAAGGTGGATTGAATTTAGCCAATGGTTAATTTGTTTGACTTTGTTGACATATTATAGGAATATAGGAAATAATTAGAAGATCAAACGGATCAAAAGAGTTCAATGATCAGATTGTTACAGTCTTGATAAGATGCTTAACACCAGTCCATCTGAAGGACATCAGCATTTTCTCTCGAAAAAAGGGGGGTCACGATGCAGAAAGACGAACAGAGATATTGGATCATTAGGTCAAGATATAGACATATATATTTGTGTGTATTTGTGATATATATATATATATATATATATATATATATATATATTTCAGATTTTTTATAATAATTTTGACATTAAAATTAACTGAACTGAATTGACAATCACTTGTCAGTATTTCGTTAAGCTTTAAATAGGAAATACAGAAAAGTCGGAGTAAAGGGGGTACTTTGGGCTGAAAATAATTAAAATTTGACAAAATATAGTAAAATCACCGAGCAAACGCTGAAAATTTCATTAAAATCTAATAAAAAATAAGGAAGTTATTGAATTTAGATTTAAGCAATATTTTGTAAAAAAAACAATGGTAACAGCAGCAATAATTTGCAGCAATAGTTATCTTACATATCAATAAAATTCGAATAATTTTTTTTTAATGGGAAAGTATTTGAATAAACATAATTTCATATAACCACATACAAGCAAATAAGTGGAGATATGCCATCATCAGCTTGCTCATTGCATATTCATGAAAACGTGACATTGCACAAAACCATTTCACCCAAATAATGCAAAACTTTATTCATCCTTACTCGATTTTGATGAAATTTTCAGCGTTTTATATTACTTTTCTGTTCAAATCACGTTACTTTCAGCCTGGAGTAGTACTTGTTGCGTACTTTAGTAAATTGTGGTTTGTAATCAAGTCATAGTTTTCAGATAGGAAATAGGCCTATACTTGAATAATAATCAATGATTAGTCATCTTATCTTTTTATAACTCAAGTGTCACTTTTTTTGGCTTTGAACAATCCAAATTGTAGAATGATCATGCTGACAAGAATGTGGATGATTCCGACAAAGTGAGCTAGATTTGGTGGTAGAATGGAGAGCCGAAAACCCTTCGTAGGCTCCCATGCCAAATCTGTGCTCCTCGCACTCAATGATCTCAGGATTAAAGGACAACTTTGTGACGTCACTCTGACCGTAGATGGAAGTCTGTTCGTGGCCCATCGCGCCATTTTGGCCGCGTGTAGTGATTACTTCTGTGCAATGTTCACCAACCAGGTAAACATGTTATTATTTGTTGATGATGATGAAAATGGTGATGATGATGATGGTGGTGATGATGATGGTGATGATGATGGTGATGATGATGATTCACAGTGGAGGTTGTAATGACGATGATGATGATAAATCGATTGTGGCGATGTTGGTGGTCGTGATGATTGTGATGGTACTAATGATGAAAATAATGTTAAGGGTGATGATGACGGTGATGGTAGTGGTGGTGGTGGTGATGATGATGATAATGATGCAAATGATGATGATGATGGTAATGATATAAATGATGATATGATCATTGTCATCATCACCATCTTAATCATTGGCTCCAGTCCTATAATTGTTTGAAAAATAGTTTGTAGGAGTTATTTGTAATATCGGAGGTAAATTATACTTCTAGCTGTTTTTTTTTCTACAAAAAAAGAGTGAAAAGGGTAAAGGAAATATTAGGTTGCATGTATGGATTTAACCCCCTCCCCCCAAAAAAAGACCCCCCCTTGAGAATTTTGTATAACTTCATAGAGTTATAATGTATTTTTCTTGATCTGTTCTAATAAAGCATACAAAGAAAAAAAGTAAATGAATTTTCAATTTCATATTCACAGCTATTTTCATCTTTAAATATCATATAAAATATATAATAAATATTGGCAAAATCACACTTCGGTCTCTAGGCCTACAATGTTTTTTAGTTGATCCACTTCTCTTGATTACTCATCCCAATAATCCATGCTCGAGTGCGTAGGAAAAAAACAAACTTGTGATTATATGAATTTGCTGATATCAGTCATAAGCCACTATGGTTTAAAGATAATAACAAATCGGTTTATTATTATGCATATCATTCATCATAATCAGTCAGATTATAATTGATGTCAGTTAAATGTGATTAATTGCATCTTTCTGAACTCTGGTTCTTTGGGCAAGTTAATTGGGACACTCCTCGTTGTTAGTTTTGTGATGAGCTAGTCCGCGGCGTTGTCTGATTTGATTACTATTGTTGATTCTTAAAAAAAACAGTCGGTCGTTAAGGATTTTTTTTACATCCCTTGCATTTTGGCAGCTCCAGTGCTTTACAATAATTAATTTTTTTTCAAGTCATAATAGATTATGGCAAAATATTTATTTTAAAAATACATAGATCAATAAATTGAAAAGAATATTCATAGATTACGAGAAATACAATTTAATGCATTACCCAATCAAAATGAGATATGTTGTTAATTTATAAAACATCAGGGTTCCGATAATCAATTTCACATCTCTAATTTTCTTGAAGATGAGCGAAAGCAGCCAATCTGTTGTTGAACTCCGTGGTCTGAAGGCAACGACCATGGAAGTCCTACTGGAGTTCATCTATACTGAGCAGGTTGATGTCACAGTAGAGAATGTCCAGGAGTTGCTTCCTGCTGCCTGCCTACTTCAACTTAAAGGTTAGTATTATCATTTTTATATTTCTGTATTGGCTATAATAATCAACAGATATTACACAAAGTATGCATGGCCATATATTTTTCCGCATAATGTGGTGGTAATTTTACCTGACTGCTTTGTGAAAGCATAAATACGTGTGATGTAAGCAGTCAGAGCAGAGGACCGATGGCTTAAGGTCATCTACGAGGGATAAAAATGAGTATTCGTTTCAAATTCACTCTAAAAAATATTGGGTAAAAGTGTCCAACCAACATTGGGCATTTCATTTGGGCATTTTTATTTATCCAGTGTGATGAAAATTTTGCCCATTCTAAAGTAATTGCTGCTTATTTTGTTAACCTTACTGGACAATATGCTTCCCGCATTGGGTATAATACTGCCCCAAATTGGTTGGACACATTTACCCTCGTGGTGGTAAAAATTTTACACAATATTTTTTTTGCAGTGCACTCCAATCGCCGGATTGCAAAACCATCGCTATATATGAAATGAGCTGTCGCGCCTCATCATTCGATTATTTTTATGACAAGTAAAAAAAAATAGTTTTGAATATGTTCAGTTAGTACCTATTTTGATGAATGCACCCAAACTTCTAATTCTTTGTGTGAAGAATTCAAACTTGTTAAGTATTACAAATTTTCATTTATAGCCAGTGTAGGACTTTTTATATGCACACCTTCAATATCTATATATGTTTTTGGTATGAATTGATCCAATTTCATTGGCATAGACGAGCAATACCAGAGATGAAAATATTTCGTTTTTCTTTAATGGAAAATATAATTATTTTCTTAGCTTTGCAGGACTGTCATAATGAAAGCTCTCAAAGACAATGAATAAATTCACGAAAAATTAACTTCAGTTATGGTTGAATAGGCACATCTCGTGGGCATGGACCATTTCGCTTAAACAACTTTGGCACAGTGTTCGAGATTATTTTGATCGATCGGAATTGTTCGTCAAGAACCTTTCAGAAATAGAAGAACCAGTCACATTTATATAATTTTTACTTAAGTAGAAAGCAAATTATTGCAATTGGTTAAGTGCATCCAAATAATTTACAATATCAATGAAATATCCTTTCCATCTTGCCTGCATTCCATGAAATATCGAGGTGATATAGAAGGCCTATACCTCATTTACTCTTCACATTCACAATCAACATCAAATACTAATTCAACTTCATTTATAGAAATGAGTTGTGTACTCCATAATACATCGTACTGACCCAGTCATTTGAAATAAAATATTACATTGATCTCCATTTGGTATTCCTCCTTGTAAATTCCCTTTCCAGTTCCATTAAGTGAAATTTAATTAGAAATTCAAACATGATGTTTACCTGTGCATTCACTAAATCAGACCGATTATTTCATACAGGCTTTTACTAAACTAAATTGTGAAGAACCATTATAAAATGGTAATATTTTTATTTCATGGGCATGATGGGGGAACTACTCTCAAGTTTGGTCACCAAATTTAAACTTTGAAAATAAAAACTTTGCTAACGGATTTCCTTTTTTTTTAATATAGAAAATGAACACCCCTCCCCCCTCCGTTATGAGAAGAAAACCTTATTAACGTCCTCACGATTGTGTTGATTGCACCATAAATTGTTTCCTTTTTTAGGCTGAAATGTCGATTGATCATTCATTATTTCTAGTTCCTTGTTGTTTAAAATTCTTTTAAATAAATCACGTTTTTGTTGTTGTTTTTGCAGGTGTGGAGACAAGATGCAGCGAGTTCTTGAAAGATCAGCTGGATTCTTCAAACTGCCTTGGAATAAAACGATTTGCAGAGACCCACTCTACGGCGGGACTTCTGGCAACAGCTGAGTCCTACTGCCTTACACATTTTTCTGAGATCACCAAGGAGGATGAGTTTCTAGAAGTGACACCAGACGAATTAAGTCAGCTCATATGCAGAGATAACTTGGAGGTAGGGCTGGGGATGTAATAATTAACATTTTATTTTGGAGGGAGGTGAGGGCAGTAATAACTGTTTTCATAACCTTTGCAAAGCATTCATTTTGAAAAAAAGCTATACATGAAAATTTCATTTTTTAAAATTTGAATTCTTGATTTTAAATGAGGCGTTTTCCATACTTCTAAAAGGAATGCTTATGATGTATAATATATAAATCATCATTCTGCATCATAGGAGAATGTAAAATTTGTACACAAAAGAAAACCATAATAAACTTACTTGCAAGCAGCTTTCTAGACATTGTATAAAAGTGACGCGTCGTACTTTCCACAATTCAAGTCTTCGATATTAAAGATCACTTTAAATATAACAGGATTGTAGAGTATTGCTTACTTCCAACAACGACAGCAGCAACATAATAAAAACGTGTTTTTCACAAATGAGACACATTTTTAAAATCATTTTTCTTAGATAAGTGATGAGAGTCAAGTATACGAAGCAGTAATCCGCTGGGTGAAGCACAATATAGATGAGAGAAACGAGCATCTATTCTCAGTTCTTGAACACGTTCGACTTCCATTGCTCAGTCCCGTCTTCATCACCGACGTCGTCGATAAGCAGGTGAGGTCATTGACCACAAGATGTAAAATCAAACATTATTCAATTATATTCAGGAAGCTAAATGATTATTCATACGATAGAACTCGTCTTTTTTTAGTCTGCAGAATCCTGCAGATTGTTTTTAAAACCCTACAAAACGAAGCATACCCTTACCCCCATTCCACAGAGAATTGGGCTCATCGGTCACTCACCGGAAGCAAAGTTTTTTTCTTCCGGTAACCCACCGAAGAGTATCGTATCACACTCCGATGAATCCGATTTGTGTTTGTCGACTATCAGGTCAGTGTCCGACGTGTCGGGCGTAATCCGATGAGGCGAAATCGTCCGATGAAGGAACTAAGCTCAGAGCTTAGTTCGCCATCGGACGCCATTTCCGGTCGCAAATCGAGTCAGCGTCGGATGAATGTCGAGTCAGTCCGATGTGTGTCAGAATCGTGTTGTGCAACTATCGGACCTGTCTAGCCGACGTCCGACGGCAATCTGATGAGTGTCCGATGATTTACTGTCATCTGACGCTCATCTGATTGCAATCGGCGGTCTGCCCGACGCGCCTGATAGCCGCCCATCACCAATTCGATTCTCATCGGCGGTTAACGTGATAATTAGTACCGTCCGATTGCTATCCGTTGTGACATCGGAGGGTAATCGCTCATTAACCAAACTGCCATCCGACACATATCGCATAGCAAGCGGCGACATCTGAAGGCCAACGGACTATGAAAGGAGGGCCAGCCGACGCTGACTTCACATATTTTCTCGGACACTACACAGCACCAAGATCTTAAATATGGCTCCAAGAAAAAACAGAAATGTTCGAGGACAGAAGGCTAAGAAGAGACCTCCCGACACTCCACAACAATCTCAAGTGGCAGAAGAATCCTCTGTGCCTTCTCCTGAGGATGCAGAGACGGAGGATAGGCCTATTCAGGCCCCAATCACTGCTCAGCCACACGACTCTCCTTGTCTTATTGGTAAGTACAGCTGAGTTAGGAATATCAAAGTGAGAAAAGCAAGTCAATATGTTTTTATAATGAATTGAATTGTAATTTTGAAATATTTGTAATCAATTCTTATCTAAATATTTGAAGAATTTTTGAGATGGAATGGAGTTTTATGTAGGCCTAAGTCATGTAAAGCTGTTTTTTCCATTATAAATTATCAGGCACCGTGAGGCCAGGCAGCACTGCTGCTACCACCAGCATCACCACCGTCATCACCGCCACAAACTTTACTGCAGGTTCCACATCCACTGCCTCCACAGCTGCTACTCCTGCTACTGCAGATGAAGATGACGATGAAGATGAGACAGAAAAAGGCAGGGACACTGATGGAGAAAATGCCCAGCCCCCTGCAAAGAGAAGGCGTAATGCCCCGAGGCCTCCTGTCGTCCTTTCCGAAGAAGAAATGGTGGAGGTAGCTGAATTCCTCAAGGAGAACTATAGCCTGTATAACAAATCAAGAGACCTCTGGAGGGACACCCAGGCCAGAGCACGTCTGTGGGATCAGCAAGGACAGGCCATGGACAAGACGGGGTTGGAGCTGCAACAGTGGTACGAGAGTCTGAGGACAAAGCTTGGACGGCTAAAGAAGAAAGCACAAAAGAGTAGATCTGGAGCTGAGGTCCTTACTGATGCCAACAAGCGCCTGCTGCAGCTTTTTGACTTCCTCACCCCTCACATGTACGTTGTGCAAAGGAGGAACATAGTTAGTGTAAGTATACTTAACAACAACAAAAAACAAAAAAAATTGTGAAATACATCATATCACGAAAAATTGAATAAAATTTAACAAAAAATTATTTTGAATTATTTTACATTAACTTTGATTTATATCTTAACATTTCCTCATCTCAAAACATTCTTTGCTTTGTATCTTTTCAGCTACAGGAACGTATTGAGGCCAGAGGACCAGCACCTCGGGAGGAGGAGGAAGAAGAAGAGGACCAGGAGCGAGGGGTGGAAAGACAGGTAGAGCCAGCCCAGCCAGAAAACCAGGAGGAAGCTACCACTAATCAGCAGTCTTTAGATGGAGCCAGCAAGGAAAGCACTTCATTCCCCAGGGGCAGCAGGTACAACAAGGGTAAGGCACCACAAAAGTCCCCGAGACAGCAGGAGACGGATGTTCTGGATCATCTTATCAAGAACCAGCAAAACAGCGAGCAGCTGATGGCCCTTTCTGCCCAGGTGTTGCGTACACTTGACAGGCCCCAGTCACAGCATCCAGACCGTGAGCAGTTCACTAACTACGTCGGTTCGGTGCTGCAGCAACTCCCTGATGACTTGTATAGGAAGGCAAACAGACTGCTGAGCAACTTGCTCCTTGACATACAAGATGAAGCCAGCACCAGACGCCAAGACTCTCTGTTCATGCAGCATCGACACACATCACTGCAACCTCCCTCGGATCCTCCAATAGCAAGACCTGGTACAAGTTCAGGGGTCAGTCAACCCCCCTGCGGAGATGGATGGCAGCCCCCACCACACCTTTGGCCTACCAACCCAGTTTCCACCAGCGTTTGGCACTCCATGAAGCAGTCCTACATGGCGAACGTGATACCTGGGATGAACGATCATTCAACGCCCTCCTACACCACCATGCAGCCACGCCCCTTCTCTCTCAGCAGGCAGAAGTCAGGGGCGGATCCAGCTTTCGCGAATAGGGGGGCCGAAATACATTTTCATCAACATTTTTCTCGATTGGCCGCTATAATCTGATTTTTTTTTTTTTTTTTGGGGGGGGGGGGTTCAGGGGGTAGTCCTAACTAGAGACTGAAGTTTTAAGTATATGTTAGTTTTTATTGTTATAAACAAGATAATGTATCTCATGTGGTCTTAATATATAATGCGAGCGCGAAGCGCGAGCTCAAATTCTTTGATATTTTATGTCCTTAGACCTGAAGATTCTGAGGAGATTTTATAATCATGAAAAAGATAAGTATCCAACTAAACAATGCGAGCGCGAAGCGCGAGCTGAAATTTTATCATAGTAACGTGAAAAGGGACTCAATTAGGACTGTTTTTAGTGATTAATGAAGAGGATACAAGTATCACCAATTAAATAATGAGAGTGCGAAGCGCGAGCTCAAAATCTTTGATATTCCGACCTGAAAACTGGACAGTCTTAGCGCGTTTTTATTTAAATACAGAAAAAGCTGTGTGTCTCAAACAATTAAATGCGAGCGCGAAGCACAAGCTCAATTGTTTTATATACTGACATGATAAAGGAGCATTTTGACAAATTTTGGTAAGAATTTCCAAAGAGGATAGGTAACTCACAAATCAAACAATGCGAGCGCGCAGCGCGAGCTGAAAATATTGATATAAACAATTTGTGTAAAACAAACAAAATAATTAAAGCTTGATGTGCGAGCTAAAATATTGTGTGCAAATTGATTTCAGATCTGGATATATAAGTGTCATTTAATCCTCTTGAATGGGAATCATTGGCACAGGCAATGCGAGCGCGAAGCGCGAGCGAAATTTTTTATATAAAGTTCTTTTTCCAATTCTTCCCCTCACCCTTTTCTTGTTTCCTTTCGGGGTCGGGCCGGCCAATACGAGGTTGTAAATTACACATCCTGGGTATCATACCTCTTTCCTACTTTTCTTTAGTGTTTTTCCCATAGTACACTTTTTCTGCAGGTTGTCAAAAAATAGGGGGGGCCGGGGCCGGCTCGGCCCCCTCCTGGATCCGCCCCTGGAAGTTCTAGGGAGTCAAGTGACTTTAGTATGACAAGCTTCTTGGCAAGCCTGAATGAGTCATCTCAGACGCCCCAGCAGCAGCAGACCCAGCAATGTTCACAGGAAGATTAGGGTCACCAAATGCAGAGCAATGATGGCAAAAAAATGAAAAGAATAAAAGCAATTGTGTTTTTGTTTTCCGGCTTTGGACTTTTTTGTTTATCAGACTTGTCATTAATGAGGAATGAGCCAGGAAGACGATGTAGATTTTTTTTTGGATTAAACATGAGAACAATACTGAGAAGGAAACGAACATAAATCGGTCTTTGTTTTCATTGATTTAGTTTTTAGGAGTTAGACCCTTTATCATTTATAAGTTTTTTATCATTGACTTGTGTTTTGCTATGTTTGTAAAGATTGTTTTTGTTGAATAAAGTACGCACAGGTTGCATATTAATGTTTAGAATTATCTTGCGTATGATTTGTCATTCTTGAGTGAAACAAATCATTATTTCCCATCAATCTCTCTCTCTCTCTCTCTTAATGCTTTGGTTAAGAAATGAATACTTGTATTCGACTCCATTAATAAATTCAAATTTGAAGATTTGGAACGTAGAATGAATCAAGAAATAATAATTCAGAAAATTTACATTGTTCACTTTATTGAACACTATGCAACTCCCTTTTTAGATACATTGCCTTGGCTACAAGCTTCTTTGGCAATTCAAAAACACATCATATCCAAGTACAATAACTGATAATAATACTTGATGCAACTCTAATGTAGTACAAAATATTTTGGCAACTCAGTTACTCAGAAACACATCACTTTCATTAACTGATGTGTTTTTTTTTTATTGATTGATTTTTTAAAATCAATAAGGTTTTTTGCAAATGCAACCTCACGGCATTTTGATTGAATTTTTTTTTACACACAAACATATTAGTCGCCGTTCAGACGACAAATCATGAACATTGCTTAATAATTATGACAATTAGTAATTTCAAGGCTCAACATCCATTGCAGTATTCTAACAAATGCTGGCAACAAAATAGTTAATCATAGTAATTGTCATCTTTATCTATGTCCACTTCAGGTAACAAAAGTTTATACTCCGTTATCTCAAATCATCCTCTCCTGCCAAGGAACTGCTCCTCCAAGAGGATTGTTGAAGTACAGTCTTAGGGTTTCACGCTGTGCTTTGGCCTCTGCTGTGTCGCGGAAGGGTCCTCTTGGAGTTGGTACTTCATGCATGGGAGCCATGTTCCTCCATTCTCCTGGTATGATGTTATGGTCGGTATCCTCTGTATCCAGCTGACCATGGTGCATGGCTGGGTGCCGTATTCCAATCAGGTTGTGGAGACAGACACATGTTTCTATGATGTTACGCACAACATCAGGTTGTTGCTGTAGTGTTCCTAGAAGACACTGGAATCTGGCTGCTAGTATTCCGAAGGCATTTTCCACGACTCTTCGGGCTCTACTTATGCGATAGTTGTATATCCGCTCTGTACGATTCAGGTTCTTTCTCGAGTAGGGCTTCATCATGTGGGTTCGCAAAGCAAAGGCGTCATCCCCGATCATGAAATATGGCATGTTCTGGTTGTCATTGGTCATTGGCTCAGGTGGGGGGAATCCTATTTGACCACTCTCCACTGTCTCTTTGAGCTCAGATGCATTGTATATATATCTGCGCGTCAGACATGTGTCCTTGAGCACCGGTGTCTATCCACAAGAACCGGTAGTTAGCATCAACAAGTGCCATGAGGACTACTGAGAAGAAATGTTTATAATTATGGTAGAGACTGCCGGAGTTCTCTGGTTTCCTGAGTGCCACGTGCTTGCCATCAAGTGCCCCCATTACATGTGGAACGTTCCAACGCCTCTCGTATTCTTCAGCAATTGCACGCCATTCTTGTTCAGTGGTGGGACACTGGATCACTTCATTAGCATACTCATCCACTATGGCTTGACAGACTTCGGGGATAAACTTGCAAATGGTTTCTCGAGCAACCCTGAAACTGTATGACAGTGACGGATACCGATCGCCAGCTGCAAGGTGCCTTATGGTACAGGCTAACTTGAGACCAGGTTCAAGGGCTCTCCTGGCATTGGTATCGTCCTTCGTGAGTCTTGGTGCGAGTCTCTGGAGTAGTTCATCAAAAAATTCTGGCGTAACTCTCAAGAAATTGAAAAATGCCGTTGTATCCTCCATTCTTAGTTCATTCAAGAGTCTGATGTAGTGCCCATATAACAGCCTTCTCTCAGCTTGCAGCCATGGTCGAACCCAATAACGACGTGGTCTTCTTCGCCTTTTTCTCAGCCTCTTTCTCAGGACCTGAAGGGCTATTGCGTCTTGTTGCATAGTTTGTTGCTGGAGCATAAAAACACAGCCCAGGGCTGCAGCGTTGCGAAGAAGTTGATCCATGTCTAGTATTGTCAGGAGGTGCAGCCTGCTTTTATACTCGACTGCCGATTTTGGCGAAAATCCGACCAGTATTGGGTCAGTGTCCGATTACCCTCCGAACAGCAACCGATTTGTCGGGTTGATGTCGGGAGAGTGTTGGAAGTGTCAGATTAGTGTCAGGCCACCCTCGAATTACAATCCGACCACATTCGAATCAATCGGACGCTGCCGATGAAAATGGCGGACAGACATCGGGCCGCTACCAGTCCTTCATCCGATTACCCCGATCAATGTTGGATCTTTATAGGATTTTACGGAAAACAGGGACCAAAAAAAGTGGATGTCGGGTGAATTTTCATCGGAACTCATCGGAGCGCTGACATTTTTTGCAAAATTGGGATCAGATTGGCGTCAGATCAGGTTCCGATGGTCAGTGGAATGTGTTGTTATGTATCGAGTTATAGAAGATGAGATTGAAGCGATTGATCTTCATGATCACACCCTGTTCATCTCTCCCTCTCTTTCTCCCTCCACCCTTTCTCTCTCTCTTCTCCTTTTTCTCCTCTACCATTCTTGTTTGTCTTCATTTTTTGCCTCATGATTTTTTTTGTTTTAAATGAGCGCTCCATCTCATGAGGACTTTTAAATAGCACCCGTATATATATATGGCTGCAAGAGCAATGATGAGCCTTGCACTTGTACAGAAAACATTTCAAATCATTGTAAATATGATCTACATCACCTTTCCTTTGTTATGTTTATGTAAAGAATTACAGTGAAAGGGTTATTTTATTGTCTCTTTTAAATGTATAGCCACTTGTTAAAAAAAGTCATGACTGCCGAGATTTAATAGATGAGGCGAAGATGTTCCACCTGAGACCAGATAGGAGAGGTGAGATGCATGGACCAAGGTTTCAACAGAGAACAGGTTAGTGCTCTCTGCTATAATTGTTGGCAGGGGCTGATCCAAGATTTTCCAAAGGAGGGGGGCGCATTTTCCTGAGGAAAATTTCGCCCACCAAAAAAAATATGACAAGCAAGCAAAAAAAAAGGTTTTCAACCAAAAATGAAGTACATTTCGCCACCCAAAAATTTGACAAGCAAAAAAAAAAAAGAAAAAGAAAATAAAAGGTCCTCACTTTCAAGGGGGGGGGGGGAGGGGTACACTTGTGTTTTAACGGTATTTTACATTACACATTTTAATTGTGCTTTTCAAGGGGGGGGGGGCACGAAAATGTTTGTCCATTGAGATAGGAAGGGTTGACAGATCTCTCTCCGAAAAATCGGACAGGCAATATTGGAAAAAGTTATCAACTCTAAAATCGTATCAATCGTTTTCAAATCATAATATCATATATATAAAATGTAATATTTCAATGAATAAACAATTATTATTTCCAGTTTACAATATATATATGTGTGTGTGTGAGAGGGTGTGTGTGTGTGTGTTTGTGTGTATTGTTATATAGAAAAGTTTATTCTTGATGTTGTCAACTTCCAAGACGTGGCACTAATTCAGATAATTGTAAATTATCAAAAAGCATATTACAGTCAAGGTTGCATAAGCCCAACATAATTTAAGTGGTAACTCAAATATTTGTTTACAGATAGCATACTTATTTTGTTAGTCAAGATTTTTAAATTTCGTTTATGCATCATTTTTTTGTCTCTCTCTCTCTCTGGACAGCCCCAATAAACATATCTTTCTCTTTTGATGTATGTATTCAGGTGGAGATGTACGACTCATTGCAGTAGGTGGATTTGGTGCTGATCGACAGCCACTGTCTTTAGTCGAGGAGTTCAACCCCAAGACATCAGATTGGCGACCACTTCCTGTAAGTGTACACTGTACCCCAAACCCCTCTGTCTTTCTTTCTTTTTTTTCTTTTTCTCTCTCTCTCTCTTTCTTTCTTTCTTTCTTTCTTTTTCTCTCTCTCTCTTTCTTTCTTTCCTTCTTTCTTTCTTTCTTTCTTTCTTTTTCTCCCTCTCTCTTTCTTTCTTTCCTTCTTTCTTTCCTCTTTCTTTCTTTCTTTCTTTCTTTCTTTTTCTCTCTCTCTCTTTCCTTCTTTCTTTCTTTCTTTCTTTCTTTCTTTCTTTCTTTCTTTCTTTCTTTCTTTCTTTCTTTCTTTCTTTCTTTCTTTCTTTCTTTCTTTCTTTCTTTCTTTCTTTCTTTCTTTCTTTCTTCCATTCTTTCTTTCTTTCTTTTTCTCTCTCTTTCTTTCTTTCTTTCTTTCTCTCCTCTTTCTTTCTTTCTTTCTTTTTTTTTCTCTCTCTCTCTTTCTTTCTTTCTTTCTGTCTTTCTTTCTTTCTTTCATGTGTACATTGATACTCTATGTATCGATCATATATTTTTTTGCTTTTGTTTTCTTGGAGTCGATTTTTTTTATTATGATTATTTGTTCATGGTATGTAAGCCCATGGACCTAACCAAACGATGATTTCTTTTTAAATCCTTCTTTTTCAACTCTCGACTATAAATAATTTTACTATAGAAACTTGAGCATGGCAGAAGATATCTAGCTACTGTGTCACTCCACCAACGCTTGTATGCAATTGGTGGATACAATGGTACGTCACGATTAAGTTCAGTCACGTGCTTAGATTACGCCAATCAGGACGCGTCTGATTTCAGCTGGACCGATTGTGCACCAATGAGCGTTATCAGAGGACTACCCGGTGCGACAGTATATAATGGTAATAAAAAATATGTAAATATATAAACTTTGTGTTCATATCGAAAATGATTATACAGGAATGCATATTAACATTGCAATTCGTCTGTCGATAATAATGATGATATTAATAATATATGGGGTATATCACCAGTTTCCAATTTGATTTATTGGTCAAGTTATTTATAGATGTAATGAATAAGTTATTACAAAAGAATCAGAATTTACCAGGCATTATTGCAATAAAGAATACGCCTGCATGTTGTTCACTATTGTAAAGAAATAGGGTTTTGGATTGTCCCTGAATGAAGTTACAGATATTTTTTGGGGTTTGGGGAAAAGGGTAAATATTTTAAAGGCTCTTCTAAAGGAGTATACATGATTCTGATCGTCTATTGCATTACGTTACGATATATTTAATAATCCACAGCGGTAATTCATGTTTTTGTCAATAACTTTGCATTATTTTCGTTTTGGGATTCTCAAGTCAAGATTAAGGAAATTTACTAATAAACATTATACTCTCATTCAGTTTCCTTTCTTAATTCCAATATTCAGAATCAATATATATAGCTGGCGGATTTGACGGCGATTCTCGGCACAACTCGGTAGAGTCGTACGACCCCCAAATCGACCGCTGGTCCACTGTCACGCCCATGAATGTATGTCGAGAAGGGGCGGGGCTGGTTGCTACCAATGACGTCATCTATAGTATAGGAGGATACGATGGCATCACCATCCAGAGTTCTGTGGAGGTGTATGATCCAAAGAGCGGCCAGTGGATGTCAGCGCCGCCCATGAATATGAAACGCTCGGGTGAGACATCTATCTTAACAAGATATGAAATGATTTACTAACATGAATCGTGGGACTATAAACTTACTATTATTCTAATGACGTAAAAACTAAAATACCATAAACAAAATTATTGCAAAGACTAGTGACGAAAAAGAAATGTTATATCCACTTTTCTCTCCTCACTTCCCATTCTTCCTCCCTCCCATAAAAGCACTCCGATTTACGTACTTGTAGCCATTCATGACTTGTTACAAATATAGGCCTACAGTATATCTCAGCAGTATAAAAAGGGAATAATTATGGTCAGTGTGACGTTTTTAGGTAGCAATATGATTTTACTTTTATTTTGTTATCTTAAACAAATTTACATTTTCTTCTTCAATTCGTTTTATATCTGTATTCTTTTAAGGAGCTGGTGTGACGATTGCGAATGAAATGATTTATGTATTCGGTGGTTTTGATGGGTCTCAACACATTGCATCAGCCGAATGCTTCAATCCTCGTGCAAACAGATGGACAGTTCTATCAGATATGAACTCCGCCAGGTGCTATGTCGGGGGAGCTACTATCCATGGCAGGATATATGCCGTATCAGGGTAAGTATTAAAAGTCATCGTGGTGGTAGCATATAAGGTATGTTTAAGAAACTGTCCTGATAATATGGTCAAGAATGAATTCGTCATAGAATTCTAGCCCGTTATTTTTCTATAAAACGTTTTATGAAGTGCAGGCTAGAAAGGGTGCAAGTTGCAATTTGGCACAATTATCGTTGCTTGTACATTATTTTGTTCTACAATATGATATGCAACTTCTCTGCAATATGTTTTTCTTCTTCAAATTTTGCAGAGCTTTGGGTAGGCCTAAGGATGGTCATGCGCGGTCCTAGGCTATCCCAGTAAATTGGACGTTGATTAGTTTGAAATTAATATATGAAAAGTTTCAAATATAGATCTATTGCTATTCACTTTTAAGTAACCGAATGATGAGATTCGTCAGATAGAAATAGACAAAGTAAACCTAACATTACGCTACTGGAAGCGGACAATCCGTAAAAAAAATCGACTTTCGATCTATTACAGAAAACTTCCTATTTATACCCACCGGGTACAGATTAATATTCTTTTCATAAATTAATATCTCGCAGCTATGACGGGCAGACTCTCCTTGATACCGTGGAAGTGTACGATCCTTGGAGAGATAAATGGAAGATCCAAACAACAAAAATGAACGAAAGACGATGTGATGCAGGAGTCACCTCCTTATTTGTCTCATGATCACGAACAAAAAAGACTCTTCATCCATAACGATCTTTGAAACGACGTACGCTCGACAGGAATGTCGACACGATTTCTGTGTTCTCCTGACATAATGCTTACATCTGTAACATTCATTACACGAATTACTTCCGATCTATAGCGATCATAAAAGATAGACTCCGCGTTCGTAGCGATGACAATATATCGACACGATTACAAAATGTCGACAAGATGTCGACAGGATTTGTGTTTCCGTGACACATTGCATTGAATAACAATTAATGCAGAAGTATTGCGTCATATCTCCTGATCACAAACTGTAAAGACCTCCTGTTCGTACCCGGACCGATGTTAAACACTATATACTTTCATCAAGATTTTGTTTTATCGCAACAAATACCAGGATTCCAGGAATAATATAACTTCAAAATCATTATACCACCGATACAGTGAGGTCTAAATTAAGCCTGGAACAGATAGTACTTACGATTTACCTGAGACCTTTTGCAATATTGATGCCAGCATTTATTTGCAGGACGTTCCTGTCTGGAAAACATGTTACAATATTCAGCTGTATATACGTTTTCACCTAATTTAAGGAGTGTTTCAAACCGATATTTCGACTGATATTATTTTGAATATAATTTGGAAGGATTTCAATGTAGAATGGATGCATGAGAGGTTCCGTATTGATAACCTGGTAGTTCTATATGCAAAGAATAAAAAATACAGTAATATAAAAATATATATGAATATATCAACTACTCTTACTTTTGAAGATATATGTATAAAAAAGAAAGTAGAAATAATTCTATTATAATTATGTGACATTTTAATTGTATTATAATAACACTTAACTGACTACATAATTAATAACTCGCAAATTAGTCTTAACTTCTGTTGTACACGCACCTATCCCCCTCTCTCTATCTTTCTCTCCATCCTTCTCCCCTCCCCCTCTCTCACCACCATCATCATTTACTCTTCTATGCATATTATCCATGATGTAAGCATCTTGGTGCTTTCCTACCCATCTTATTCTACTATAGAAAATAAGAGAGAGAGAGAGAGAGGGGGGGGGGGGGGAGGGGTGACATAAAGAGAAAGGGGGAGAGAGGAAATGGATGAAAACAAGAAGAGGATGTCATTATTCAATTTCTAAATTGATTAACATAAAACATATAATGAAATAATGTCATAGGATCTAAGACAAATCCATGCCCCCCTCCAAACAGATACAGCTTCACAATAGATATTACTTTTCAAAATCTTATTTATTTCACTTCTATTTCGTTATTTGAATTTCATCAAAGCATATTATATTTCCAAGTAAAGATATTCACTATGCAATAAATTCTTAAACAAAAAGTACCAATGTCCATGTCCTGTCAAACAAAAATTCTTCTTTCATTTTTTTCTCATTACAAGTAGAAGTATACTCTATGAAATAAAAGTTCCCAGACTTTCAAAATTATAATATAATCGAAAATTGCACATATTGACTTGTGTAAAGATATTAAATCAAACCTATCATGCACTTCATCTAAATTACTAATATATTCATATAGATATACAGTTTGAATCATTATGACTTAAAACTTAACACCTGTAGGATGAAATGTCTCTCACAAAACAACCATATGAAACACTGACTGAAAAATCTGAATGTTCAAATACTGATAAATTGGCAAGTTTCATAGAATGCTCCGCTTTGCAACAAGGAAGATAATCGTCCATCTTTGCATGATTATTGCAACTAAAATAGCACAAAGTTATCAAATCGATTAAAACAAAAACAAATGGAAAGCTTTGTTTCAGTAGTTATTGTTTCCTTCTCAATTACATATCTATACCATTTCTACAAATTTTCATTGTAATTCACAAGAACTTACATCTGACATTCATGCATGCTATCACATCTACTTTATCTATCAATGCAACTTATTTATCCCAAATAATTTACTTAAATTCTCTTGTTTTCACACAGTTATCGTTGAATATTTTGTTGAAAGTTCATTAATTCTCTTTAAAGCTAAGTAACTGCAGTTGAAGCAAACACTGATTTCATGAGAAAGTCTTTATAATAATTGTTAACTGTCGCCACATGATGGTACATTGTAGATCTAGATCTGGTTTATTTACACAATTCTTACTCTGAAATCATGAAATCTTTAGCTGAAAATAATCACACTGAAGATCACCAACACATATTACCACATGTGGGGGAGTGTATTATAATTGCATGGAAAAGAGACTCAACATCATACTTGAGTTTCATGCTTTTTTTTTGCTACTTTATCAGTAATTGCACATTTTCAACCAGAACCATTTGGCACATTACTTTCTTAATCATAAATATAAACACTTTGGTGGTCATTCTATTGGATTCTATTCAAACTCAACTTGAGATCGTTACCAAACCTGGCATTTAAGCTTTAAAACTACCAGTACAATATTTCAACAACAAAACAAATTTCATTTTTATTTCTGCCTCCCCATTAACAAAATATGATTAAATTTAATGTTCAGTAACATTAAATGGGTAACCCATGGTAGCTGAAAACAATATGCAAACTATTCAAACAAACATAAAACTAGGCTGCTTCCCATACGACAATCAAACAAAGTAAACATATGGTGCCTAATGATTAATTTATATAAAACAGACACTGATTTTTCTCACATCTTAACTATGGATTGCAACAAGTAATGCAGTCAAAACTCTTATTTCTATTCAAATAGTTTCAATTCATTTTACGCCATCAGGATTTTAACCGAATGGTTTATCAACTGCATGCAGTCAAAATGTATGCCTCTACAATTACTAGATCTGCAATATATTGCAGAGTAAACTTCTAAATTGGTAAAAACTTTCATAGTCAAATTAGAATTAGATTCTTTGGTGACCTGATTCTAATTTTAATTCATCTTATGGATCTTGATTTGTTATGCCAATGAACAAAGTCCTATATGTCCTTTGACCTTATTACCTTTAAAACAGATCAGATCACAGTCATTGCCATGCATACATGAACTAAGTTTACATTGGTTGTTTAGTTACCATACCCAACAATTAATTGATCACATGTGTCCTTTTATCTCATATCATAAAAGTCTATCAGATCAGCTTCACTCACTTCTATATATCATGCATATATGACTCAAGTTTGAAGTTGATCCATCAAATAGTTATTTAGTTATCGCTTGAACAATAATGGGACAGATGACAAAAAAATAATGCCTTCATCACTACCAGTCACCATGGAAGATGAAGTAAACAAATATATATATTTCACGAAATGTATCAATGGAAGTTTGAATTTGAATAGTTGTTTATTAGAAACCACATGGCAGCCCAAAGCTTTTTGGAAGGAATTTACATCGTATGAAAAATACGACAAATGAATCAATATACATGTACAAATAACAATCATAACATGACCAAAGATTAATGACAAAGGAAAGAGAAAGAAAGAAATTTAGAAAACTTAGAAGGAATAAGAGACAGGTAACACAGGGGGCGGTATAGGTAGGTATAGACAGGTAAAGAAGTTGAGGTAGGTATAGGGAGGGTAAGCCAGAAGTTACAAGCTATTACAGAGAGCAAATTTGTCATATAATTCTAAGACAAGACAAGTTTTATGAAAAGGGTAGTAACAAAATGATGAGGCTTATTCAACATGCTCTACATGTTATCAAGCCATAAATAGATTGCCAGTTTGTTACACATATTTGATAGGAAAGACATAATATTCACAGAAAAGTAGACAATACATATATTTTTTTACAATTAGAAATAATTAACATCTTTTTCACACATTAAAGGGTAATGTAATGTAGTTTCCTTTGCTAATAATCAAAACCACAGAAATTGCATTATAATGATTCAATTGTTCAATTTAATTCTAATACTTTTTATAGCTATTATCACAATATAAACCTCAGAAGGTTTTAATTGCCACTTACCAGTGGATGCACACTCAAAACAAAAAAATAAAAGAAATGACACAATTCATAGTAGCATGCAAATAATTACTGTTGGTAAATGTGTCAAGACAATAAATTCCAGGGCGATCTCTAAGCAGCTATCTTTCAAAAGTGAAGCTGTAAATAAAAGCTTATTACATGTACAACCAGAATGGTGTTGTCTAAGTGCGAATGTTTGATTGCCTGAAATCAAAATTGATTGTTTGCTTACATTTGAAATTGTTTTATAATACTTCTTCTCAGAACTCACCTACGTCTGAAATTGTTTATAATACTTACACTCAATAGTCATTTACATCTGAAATTGTTTATCACACTCATCAGTTACATCTGATATTGTATATATACTTATTCTAAATACTGAAAGAATTAGAGGTTGCAACTACTTGCTACATTCTGGCAATATACAAATACCACTCCAACAAGTTACACGCACAATTAAAAAACTATATAAATTTGCAAAAGACAAAAAAAAAATTCAAAGCAACTTTTGTGTCTGTTCAAGTACAGGTCACTGGTCGCTATACATTTCAATACTATAACACGCGCCAGGCTAGGCCAGCACATTTTATAGTAAACTGATTTTCTAGTTGCTTTGTATGCACCTCATCTGAGCTCCCTAGCATGCTCTCCTGGCTGTACCAGCACCCGGAAAAAAGATTCTCAGGGTTTTTTTCTCTCTAGAGTCTGCATCAAATCTATAGTAAGTATGAAGCTATTTCTATGTTCTTTAGTCTTCAGATATATAAACTTTGAAGTTAGAATGAGTTCTTGAGCTTTCATCTCCCTGGATGTCTCCTACTCTCAAAAGCTGATCTAGGAAGCGCCAGTGAGATAGACAGAAGCTAGCGCCCAGGGGCAGGCCAGAGCAACTGAAAGTTTGATGCGCTGCTGGGGTAGCTAACAGCGCATGACAAAGCACTTTTTTGATACAATAAATTAAATATCAAAGGTCACAATGCCTCGGAAAACACTTTTCAGCACACTGAATAGAAAAGTTATAGTTAGTTTTATCTTTTATGAATAATAAGCAACATACAAAATTTGTATTCCCAGTTCATGACAGTTAAGATTTTTCATTTAATATTCTTTTGAATATTTAATATTTGTAGCCAAGACTTATTTAGAATAGAAAAAAAAATTAAACAAATGAAACAAATGAATGCTTCCATATTATTTCATTGCGGATACAATTTTTTTTTGGGGGGGTTTGCTGTATTATAATTTCATTACATATTAGTTATATACATCTCCCCCTCAATCTCCCCACCATCAATTGAGATCCTACCATCCCCAACCGATGTTATATCCCTGGGGTGGTATTCTGAAAATTGTCTTAACTTTTCTTGTAACTTTTCTTATAACTCAGCAAGATAATAGCTCGCTAAAATTGTCTTAAATCGGTATTCTGAAAATTGTCTATCTCCGTAAGGACGTCCCCTATTTTATCTCTGACACGCCCAATATTCTGTCATCAACCAATCATTAAAGTTGTTACATGCTTAGGCCAACCAATAGAAGTGTCTCTTCTGAATATTATTATAAGCGCATTGTTGACACGAGGCGTATTTCCCTTGCGCCCCCGACGCTTATGCATGTGCGCCACTGCGCTAAAAATACACGTGGCTGATCTCAGAGTCATATTTTCTTTGAAAAGATTCATCATCTCGATTACCAATTTTTAATTTCTGAAAAGTCTACCAATCCGTCTCTGTAATGTCTTCGGAATGTCTCATGCAGTAAAACATGATGTTCTTGCGAGATGCAGCAAGAAATTATTATTTTTGATTGAGAAATATCGCATGCAACATTAAGTTACAATAGCCCCCTACCTCTTGCAAGGAAGTTAACAGAATGCAAAGATAAGAGAATTTTCAGAATACATTTTATCTCGATATGTTATCTTGCATAGATATTTAGGTGCCTTTTTTAACTTACGCATCATTATAGCTCTGACATCATACGCGCTCAGTGAAAGTTACAAGAAAAGATACAAGAATTTTCAGAATACGGATTTTATTGTAACTCCAAAGATACAAGAATATTTCTCTTAAGACAATTTTCAGAATACGGCCCCTGATATATAGAGTAATGAGAACTAAATACTAATCTCAAAGAAGAACCAATGCTGGCCTCGATTGGAATACTAGTAAGAGAGGAGGTTGATTACAGGTGAGTATTTCATCAAAATTTCATCTGACATGTCAGATCTGAAAACTTGCCTTATTGGCTGAGAAGCACTGATACTATAATAACTGTCTGCTAAAACAGGACATGTGGAATAAAGTGTCTGACAACTTTCATGAAATGCTCCCCTGGGTAACACCTTCTGGGATGATATGATACAAAACAGCTGCTTTTAATTTTGTATCGTCTGAAAGACCTCACCCTGAGTATATCTTATAATTAGCAGGCATCTGCATGGCAAGGACCTGTTGGCCAACCAGCCCATCATCAGCATCACCTTTAAGTTTGACGACTTTCCTTTCCTCCACCACCAACCTCCTGGTTCCGCCCGGTAAGAGTGCATCAATGGCCCAAGGAAAGTCCCAGTGGATGACCCAACGCTCTTTCTCTAGCATCTCGACCACAACATTGAACACAGCAGGACCGGTCCTCAATCTCACTTTCTTTCCTCCTGGGTTATCCACAGTGCTGCTCTCCATGGTTGCTCCTGTGATGGGTGCAAGGGCAGGGTTCAGAAGGACATCTGCGATGGTCTGACTGTGGACACCTGCAATGAGTTGGATCCCATGTAGCCTCATCGTGAGGCATGTCTTGGCATCCTCCAGGCTGGATATCTCATCAATGATGATGACCTCCGGTCTGTGGTTCTGGTAGGCTTCCCTCATGACTGTGTGTTGGAGATTTCTTTCTATAACCTACATCATGAAGGAAAGAAGAATGGTTATATAAACACTTGGCATGCCAAAGAAAATGCAGCTCAATGGAATTCATGTGTGGTGCATATATCTAAAAAAAATCTGAAAAATTTAGAATTAAATAAAAGGAGGAAAAGTCTTCAATTTTTCAAATATAGGAGTGGTATTGAAATGTTCTTAGCAGATTTGGAGGGGTCAGAGCATTGTTAAAAAAAAAGGAGGTAGCAAACCCCCTTCCCTTTTTTAACATATAACCGAAGGATATGCACTTACTTCAGAGTGCTTACAAATATAAATATAAAGAGGTTGTGTACCCCCATCTTGGTTTAAACCTCTTGAGCATTCAAAGGCTTCAATCTGATGTTAAAAGACAAGATGTTGTAGGATTAAGATAAGTCTTCCCTGTATAATAAGACACCTTAGTAAGTTGAGCAGTGGTCTCTGCTGTCTCGCTTAACCCTCAATCTCCCGGGGTATTTTGATTCTTGTCATTCCCGGGGGGGGGGGGGGGGCCATTATGGCCCCCCCCTTAAGATCTCAGCCATGGTTTGCACGATCACAACGAAAATTTGCAGGATGGTAGAGAATGACGTAATCTACGCAGTTGCATTGGTAAATTTCACTGAATTCATATATTTTTATTTTATATGAATTAATTATGCTAATTTATTCATGAAATCATACTTTTTGCTCTGCTTCACTAAATAAAGCTCCTAGAATGCTATTTTTTGGTGAAAATATTCTTCATAGCATTCCTAACAATTGTGAATGAAAAAAATTCTGGTACCAAGACCGATTTCTTATGTATTTTATTGTTTTTCAAATTTCTTATGTATTTCTTTGTTTTTTTACTTTTTGTTTTTTATTGTTTTTTCGATGGAAATCGTTCCAGACTTAATTCTGATCATAAACAAGGCAAAATTAATTAAGTTTAATCATTAAAAGTAGAAATAATGATACATTTATGAATTTTGGCCAAATACACAATTTGCATTGGATTTGTACATGAAATCACGTTTATGAGCAATTTTGGGTCTGACATGCACTTACATAATGTTGCGTAATGTCGTAACCGCGTACCCGGGCGTCACAAATTTGGTCTCAAAATTTGCGCGAGACATGAAAGTAAAAAGTCAGTGAGCGGCGAGGTCAAAAAAATTTGCGCAGCAGGTATATCGCGAAAATTGTCGAGGGGGGGGCCATAATGGCCCCCCCCCCCCCCCCGGGAGAATTAGGGTTAAGCTTTGGAGGAAAGACAAAAATTATGTTCTAGTTCTTGTATAAAACAAATTGAAACAGGGATTTCCACAGGCTTGAAATAATCCATTCCTCTAACTTTCCAGCTAAAGATTGGAAGCGGAAACATATCTCACCTGTAACCTGCGAGCAGTTCCAACAGACTGGTGTGGAATGTCCCCTTCTCCAGCTATCTGTGAATATGAGAAGAAAAGGTTTGAAAGCTATAGTTATCACTCTGATATAAACACAGCTATGAATAAATTTATCATGGGAATGAATTTGCAGAAAAATATTGATATTGTAGTCAGAGGCTAGTAATCATAACTGTATTCAACCTGGAATTAAATCTGTTGTGCTCTTATTATGCTGTCAAAGTTCTGATTCTTCCTTGACATGGTCTCATGTATGGCGTAATAGCAAAAAAACCACCCAAACCCCTGTTTACCTCATCAATAGTAGATGGTTTGAATTGGTTTAGTACCAAAATTGCTTATCAATAAACGTACTGTTAGAACATTAAGCAATCCATAGTTATCGAACCATGGATTCCAAATTGTGGATCATTATGTATACCATAAAGTAAATGATTGATAAATAAAACATAATTCAATACCTAATCTAAAAATATGTGTACAGATAAGAATAATTATTTACCAAATTTCTGGATTGGTCAACAAAATCTACTGCATAATAGAAAAACAGATTATACTTGGAACATTCCATTTACTACAATACCTACTGTAGTTTAGAATAAAGTCACAATTTTACCAAACCATTGATGGCAGTATTGTGCTTACATCATGATTAATGAATTTACTAGGAATCAGTTTCAATATCATCTTAGTTCCCTTTTTACCTTCATTTAATGTCTCTCAACATTTCTATTTAGCATGTCATCAACTCTTTTGGTTTAAAAAAGGCAAGCATATACAAATCTGACCATATTTGGTAGTAAATTAGTTTATTTTATGTATACTAGAATACAATGTCTAATGAAGACTAATGAAAGATACATACCTCAGATAATGTGTCAATGATCATAACATTTTCCTTTTCCACATCACTTAACACTCTTGCAGCTTCCCTCAGCAGAGTTGTCTTGCCCACCCCTGAAGGTCCAAGAACCAGAATAGACTTGCCCTTGTTGAATACATCATATAATGGACTGAGGCATCCTGGAAGGGGGTGTTCAACCTTAGCTGTTATGCCGATGACCTCTCCTTGTCGATTTGCAAGTAGACTATGAAAACAACAAGGATTGCACAATAGCATCAAGAAGCAACATTCCTGTTTCTGTCCAACTAGTCATAAAACTTGAAAGGAATATTTCCTATCTTGATTCTCTGTGTAAAGATATTTTATTATACACATACAGCACTGAACATCATTTAAATTTACGGCATGCTTGTATTCTTTTCGCTCATTTGCATAATTCATGAAATCTGATACTGAAATGACATGTGATCACAAAATTTTTACTAATCAAAGCTCAATTCATTATGTAATAGAATAGGATTACATTTTACTGAGTTTCCCTAAGAGTGGAATAATCTATGTAAGGAGAGAAAAAAAAACACTACTAGAGATGACCTACCCGAGTCTATGAAGGGTATCTCTGATCGTAACCTGAGTTTTGGATATCTTGACAAAGTTTTCTCCTTCTAAGATAGTGTTCAATTCCTGTTTGGTTAACTCATCATGATCCAGAACTTTTTCAATCATTTTAGACCCAAATCCAATCTTCAGGTACCTATAAGAGAATATGGTAAGATGATAAAAAGAGACTATATTGATTTGTAACCTTCTATAACATAATTCCATGGTTGCACAAACCACGGCAGATCAGAAAGCAAAATTATAATAACAACATTGATTAAACCCAGTCAGCAAAACTGACTTCCATCCCTGAATGCAACTGTTTACATTTGAAAAGATGTATTAAAGCCCATAGAATTGTTTGAAAAAATATGTATAAAATCAATATAATAATGGCATTATTGTTGTTTATTATAGTGCTGTTAGCGCTTGAAAGTGACTTTCAAAGCAATCATAAAAGTTTGGAGTATGATCCTAATTATTAGTGACAAGTCTCTTTTTTTCAAGTGGTCCATGGTGCAGTGGTTATGACTCTTATCTGTAAGGGTACAAATACTGCACCAGGGAGTGTTTAAAAAAAGTCAAGAGTGACTTTAATAGAGTCATGCTTACACGCCAACGCACACATTATATTTAACACATAATATGATAGAAGAATTTGGGGTAGTGCACTTCTTGTGTGCTCCTACTGATGCGGGGATGTATTATCATACTACACGCAACTGTAATAAATGAGCAACTCTAAGTCACACTTAAATCTTTGTGAAACACCTCAAGGCGTCAATTTCCTCAAGCAAGAATTTATCCATACTGTGCTACACTCAACCCAGGTGAGGTAAAAGGGGACCTGGCAGGACCTTACTCCTTGAGCATGTAAGAGCTGGTCTGCTAAAGCCAGGGTAAATTATGCTCAACTTTTGTAGACTTCTGATTAAGTAAATTTTGAGCATAATACAAACAAGTATGATCATTATTACTATTGACCAAAAATGACCGAATTCAAGGGAAACAACCTAAGCCCTGTCTTACTAAGAGCTGTGATTGACTGATGAACCACAAGTGCAATGATATTCCACTTTTATATAGCGCTTAATACATCACAAGGACAGGTCTAAGCACTTTACAGATCTATTTTGAACCCGGTCATCAGATTCAATCAGTCATTCCTGCACACAATGCAGTACTGGACAAGCTGCAATGACTTCCTCATCCTACCAGGAACCAATTTACTACCTGGGTCACGAGTGGCCAAGTATGAAAACCCAGCAACACCAACATCTATAATGGTGTATATTCCTACATTCATCATCGCCTTGACGATTAAGTGTGCTCCTCTGTTTCCAAAGTTACATTGTGCAATGTCTTGTAAGAAAAATTATGACATTGATTGATTGGTTCAATCATAATTGGATGGGGCCAAAATCTAAAAGAGTAAACACTCACCGTGCTTTGGGTTTCCTGCCAACATCCAAGATGACCTCTGCCAACTGAATGAAGGAATAATTTGGGTTTTCTTGGAGTTGGTGTAGAGCCAGTTGAATGCTTTCAGGGAAAGCCTCAACAAACTTCATCACATCCGTTCCAAGAAGTTCATCAAATTCTTCATCTTGATCATCGGTAATGTGGCATGGATTGATTGGTATAGCAGCTTGCTGCGAGTAAAACACACAGAATTAAGACAATAGAGCTACAACAGGAAAGGGTATATTCCTAAATTGAAAAAAAAACACGTTATCTGATGGCTTTCATGATTTGTGATTACAAAGAAGTACAACCAAAATTAAAGGTTCAACATAAATTTTCCATATTCCCACATCTGTAAGTGTATCAAATTATCAAAATATCAATTTAATGTTCACATTATTTTAGAGGATGGGGGGGGGTTCGATGTAGAATAATTATGGAAATTCTCTAGGTAGACAGAATTTAAAAATTTACACAACTCCAGTTTATAGGATTTACTGAATTTTTTATCAAACATTACTCAAAGAAACAAGGAGGTAATGACTGTATCTAAAACTCCCATCTTTATTTTGGAACTTACCTCACTCAGCGGATGGACAAAGAATGGGTTGTTGCCCTCCTCAAACTGCAAAACCATTGGCTTCATCCATTGTGGAGCGGTAGATAGCTTGGTTTCTGGAGAAGCCTTGACCTTTCTTTTTCTCTGTTGCTCCCACTGCATGAGAGGAAACCCTTGTTGTAAAGGGAGAGCTGGACCTTGTAGCACGACACCCAGTGGCATCTGAGGGCTTGTTTGTAGAGTTGTGTTAGCCATCATTCCTGTATTCATTGGATTGCTAGGGTTGCACCAACCTAGCCCTACAGCTTTGACAGGATTGTAAAGACTTCCTGCTACATTCACGCAAGGATGGATGTTCCTAACAAGAGTACGCTCTGATGGTAGTTGTGGTCGTTGATGCACATGCAATGGTTGATGCTGCACATGTGATGTTTGCAGGTACTGTGGATAATTCACAGGCAGCTGCAAATTTGAATTATGTTGCTGCTCCAAAAGAGTATTTTGTGGCTGTTCTTGTGGTTGTACTTGATTGTAATGTTGCTGCATTTGTGTAGCTTCAGCAGTTTCATGTGAGGTGTCTGCATTCTGATTTTCATTTGGCACCCCTATGTTCGGCTCATCGCAATGAATAAGTTGGTCTCCTATTGGCTCATCTTGCTGCTGCTGGTCTGGCAGTGCTTGCTGGTGGAGCAATAGTTTTTGCATTGGCGATAGTTCTTGTGACTGCTTATCACCAGAATGATTTGCGATCTCCTGATTGACATTGTCATCATCCCTGTCAGTTTTCACATCACGTTTCCAGTACTGCTCACTCTGAAGACTTTCCTCAAAATCACCTCTTGGCATATTCTTCTTCTGCTGACTGCTTTGCTGAAATGTATGCGATGGATATGAAATAGTTATGAAATCAGCATCTGCAGCTACCATATCTTGACAAATTTGTTGCATCTTATGACCTTGTGGAGGGTCCTGCATATTAATGAGATAATCTTGAGATTCAGTGGTTGGATTTCTCAAAGAATGATCATCTTCTTTGAAATATATCAGGTCTAGTTCTGTGAAACTAAGAGCAGAGCTGACACTGGAGTCCTCCTCTTCAGCATGACAGTCTGTAGGCAGGACTGGCTGTTGCTGAGTGATATCAGATATCATATGTACCTTAACAATTTCAGTAGTTGGCTTGTTGGAGAGTTTTTTAGAAGAGTTTTTCTTCTTCTTCTTCTTTGACTTGGTTTCCCCATTGTCTTTTACTATCAAGTTTTCTTGCTGTTTTTGCTGATGCTTATCTTGTTTATATTGTTGTTCTTGATCTTTGACCAAAGCAGAGAGTGAATTAACAGTTTGTTTCTTTTTCTTCACATCATTCTTAGATGATGACTGCCTTATTTCTTTGTTGACATTCTCATTTGGAGAGTGAGAATGTTTAGATGAACTTCCTTGATCTCTCATATTTGTGAGGTCAGATTTTCCTTTTTCATTTGCTTTTCCTGCCTTTATCTCCCCATGCCCTTTTGACGGTGGCATCTGCTTTTGACCAGTCTTAATGCTGGCACCAGGACTGAGATGACTGTTAGATGAAGTGTTCTGTTCTCGAGACTGAGCAGAATTCTTCTCTGAAGTTACCCCACTTTTCTTTGCTTTCCTACCATTCTCCTTCTTTGGCTCAAGCATTTTCTTTTGCTCGGCTTTGGTTGAACTTTTGGCAGTAACTGGGTGTTTGGTGGAAATAGCTTGGTCAATGGCCTTGGATGCACTATTGCTCTTTCTTTTTATATCCTTTGACACATCTGGTTGTGCCATTTGGTCTTTTTCTTTTTCTTTAGAATGAGTCTGTTTGAGTTGCCCTTTGGTATATGTTAGACAAGATGCTCCAATATCTCCTTTGGCTTGTGGCTTTTCCTTAGCATTGACAACATTCTTCACTTTCTCCCCAAATTGATTCTTTTTCTTTGACTTAAGATCGCTCTTATTTTGTTTTTCCTTACTGGTGCCTCCTTGGGTAACAGCATCTGAAATTTTATTACTTTGCAATTTTACAGAATCTGAAATTGTGTTACTTTGCAATTGGGCCAAAGATTCTCTTTCCTTTTCACTTTCCTTCTTTCTCTTTCTTCTTTTGGCATTCCTATTCGAAATTTCTTTACACTCTCCAAGTTCCTTGTGTTGTTTTTGCTGCTTTGGGGGAATACTGGTTGCTGCAGCTGTTTGTTTTTCTGTCGGACATCCTGCCCTGACTTGTAAAGCAGCTGCATAGGTCTTTGGAACTGTTGCATTATAATTAGAGGGTGGCTGATGCATAACCTCCTCCTCTCCATTACTGCTTGGTACTGAATGCATAAGCCAATAATTTTCTTTTCTTCTAGTAAAGTCTGGTTCCAGATTTTCTACCTCTTCAAACTGTGGATTATGTTTTTGTGTTTCACCCTGATGCTTATGTTGCAGATCCCTGGACTCTGGCATGCCTGTTCTTTCCTGTGATGCCTCTCTGATTACAGATTCAACACCTTTTCCTAGACGAGGAGCTGGATGCATGGATTCATTTCCTGTTTGAACCAAGCCTTCAAGAGCAGTCGCATATGAAGAAACGTGAGTTGGTTCCTTGGCAGGACCAGTGACCATGTCTTCTCTTCTTGGGTCATACCACCAGTCTGACTGCTGCAGACTCTGCTCAGAAGCATTGGAACAGTTGTTCAAAGTTTCCAGCATGGGAGCAGACATTATACTGGTAAATCAACCAAAACAAAGACATCTATTTAACCAACCGTGCCCCAAACAAATTGGGATAGACTCACTGGACAATGTATATTATACTGAAATAAAATAGTGCTTTACATGTTAATAGCATGATTCAACATTAGTCTACTGCATTAAAATTCAGAAATAAAAAAAAGGATTATAAAAGTTCCTCTCTAATGCTCTGAAATATAATACAAGTGGAACGCCTCTGGCAGTCTCGCCTGCATTACGCGATTCAATATAGCAACAGTGCTGACTTTGAAAACAGCTATTGAATAATTATTCACAAAAGAAAACACTAATATAATAAATTATTATGTCCATTGACCCAACATGACCTTTGACCATGTGACATAAGACGTGTGCAAAACAAACTTGATAACCCTTATTTATTTTATTTTTTTTCCTTGTGTCAGAGGTTTTTTATTCATTCAATTGCCAAGTCAACATGCATGTATTAACATTCAGGGTCTTAGAGACAACATCCGAGATGCCGTCTAAAAAAATTTCATATTTAAACACATGCCATATAGAATAACTGTTGTATGGTTTACCTTGAAAATAATTAATCATATACATCAAATAGATTGCATATTGAGCATACACAAGGACTGTATTTATATCTGTTGCTTTTTCATGTGTGAAATAAAAACCAACTATTAATAATTTTTCGTTTTATTAAATTTTTTCTTTAAACATTAAATTAATCAAATCCACAATACGTTTCCAGAAAAGCTTTACGCTTGGGCATTCTAAAACAACATGAACAAAAGATTCTGTTGTTTTACAGAAAATACATAAGTTGTCTGTTACAATTTTCCACCTCCACAAGTTGTATCTAAACGGTAAAATCCTATGAAGAGTTTTGAAGTTGAGTTGCTTTATTTTATTGTTTTTCAATGTCTTAAACTTAAATTTCAATGTGTCTTTCCAGTCAAAATCAATTGCAAGGTTCAATTTACCTTCCCAGAATGTTAAAGCAACCGGTTCTCATTTCTTAAATTCACACAATAAACTATAGAAATTGCGAGACTTTATTGATTGTAGTCTAATAAAATCAAGCGTTCTAATTTAGAATACGTCGCTTCTGTATTGTGAATTTGTTTCATCGTTATCTGCATAACTTATGTCTAGAATTCTTTCGATCCAATTTTTTGGTATTGCATTTTTCAGTTTCGAATACATAAAGTCAATTAACAAAGAATTTGAGCCAAGCACTCTACAAATATGTTCTCTTGGCCGAAATCGTCCATTTTCTACAATGTCATTAATCGTTATAATGCCTTTTTCAAACCATTTTTTTTAAATAAAGGTTTTCTATCATGTGTGATATTACTATTGTACCACAAAACTTGATTTTTAACATTTACAATATCTGGAAACTGAATATATTTAAGTTCACTCCAAGTTATGAGACAGTCTATATAAAAGTCGGGTACCTTTTGTTTTACACACAACTTCAACATATCTTTACTGAAACAATATGTTTTCAAAATTAATAAAAAAGGACATATTTTTTCAATCCAATATCTAAACATAAACTTCCACGGTACATCATTATCATTTTCAAAAAATCTACTCAACCATGATAAATGTAAGGATTGGAATTAAGATTTCAAATCTATCATTCTCAGTCCTCCCCTTATAATATCATTAATCAAGACTGCTCTCTTGACTTTTTCTCGTTTTGAATTCCATAAAAAAAATTATACATCAGTTTATTGAGATCAACAACTAGTTTCTGGGGGATGGGTAATACAGAGGCAACGTAAATAAATTGAGAAATTACTAATGATTTAAGAATAAAAACTTTACCATAGTAAGTTACATTTCTCATTTTCCAAAAATTTAAAATTGATTTAACTTTTTGAAGTTTCATAAACCAGTTTAGTCGTTCAGACTCTTTTTTATCACTTGTTAGATACATTCCTAAGTACTTGACAGGTTCATCATTCCATTTAATACCTTCAATGAATGCATGTTGTTGTTGCATAGTAACAGCATTTGTTTTCATCACATTTACATGTAGGCTTGGCCCAGCAAAGAAACCAAAAAGTTTTACTTCTTCAAGACATAAGTTGGCGGATTGAATGTTGTTTAAAAAGAGAACAGTGTCATCTGCAAGTTGAGATATCTTGAATCCATTTGAAATACCAGTTTCAGTACGCATACAACCGTAATTCCGAAGCTTCGTTATTCCGAAGGTTCGTATTTCCGAAGGTTCGTAATTCCGAAGGTTCGTTAGTCCGAAAACGAAGTGAGGTTCGTGATTCCGAAGGTTCGTTAATCCGAAAACGAAATGAGGTTCGAAATTCCGAAGGTTCGTTAGTCCGAAAACGAAATGATTAACGAACCTTATTTCATTTTCGGACTAACGAACCTTATTTTGTTTTCGGATTAACGAACCTTCGGAACAACGAACCTTATTTCGTTTTTGAATTATCGAACCTTCGGAATAACGCCACAAATGTTCGGATTAACGAACCCTTTTACGTTTTCGGATTAACGAACATCGAGGTAAAGGCAATTTACGTGTTTCGGAATTACGAACCTTCGGAATAAAGAACCTTCGGAATTACGAAGTGTAACCGTTTCAGTAGATACTACGGTGATACCACTGATATCAATATTCTGCTTTATTTTCAATGCCATAATTTCAACAACAAGAATAAACAATAGATCGGACAGAGGGCAACCCTGTCTAATTCCTCTTTTTATTTCAAATTTTTTCAAAATCCAACCATTATTCATGACACTCCCTCCAACATGGCCCGATTCTATTTCTAGTTATGATAAACGATGCCTGTAGAGATTCTAGTATGTCATATTTCAAATATGTTGACGATCTGACACTAGTAGAATGTAGATTAAGATCACAAACTCCACAGTTGCAAGTTCAGTTACAATGTCTTCATTCATGGACCTTGGCAAATAGTATGAAATTGAACCCACTGAAATGCTGTTCAATGTCATTTTCGTTCTCTAAGCAACCTTTACAATCACAGGTTTTTCATATTGAAGGCATCCCATTACCTTCTGTTAATGTAGTCAAGATACTTGGCGTCATGATCCAAGCAGACCTAACATGGAATGCTCATGTTAAAGAAATAATCAAAAAATGTAAAAAAAAAAAAAAATTCATGTTACGTAGATTAAAAACCTACAATCTTCCTGTTTGTGATCTAGTCACCGTTTATACTGGCTACGTAAGACCCATTTTGGAGTACTGTGTACCTCTTTTTACGTCGGGTCTTACTAGCAGACAGATTAATGATTTTTAATCTATACAAAAAAGAGCTTGTCGAATTATTCTTGGATCATCTAAATACAGTTCATATGATGATGCATTGGTTGAGCTAGGATTACCAACTCTATTGTCCCGAAGAGAAAAACTTACTCAAGATTTTGCTATTTGTTTTGAAAAAAATAACTTATGTCAGTCTTGGTTACCTCCTCAAAGAAATAATAATTTTCTTCGAAATGCAAACAAATATACAGAATTCAAATACAAGACAAACAGATTGAAAAACAGTGCCCTCCCTAATCTTGTACGTGTGCTTAACAAATATTACAAATCATAACTGAAATAATTTGAAAATTCTTTAAACGTTTGATATATATACATGCTTAGAAATTGTGAAATCTCTTTAATCACCATTGACTTATTGTGCTTTTAACAGTTTTATTATGAATGATTTTATCAATCCATCATATGCATTCTCCTTTTATTCATTCATCTTTATCAATAACTTACTGTGCAAATGTATGTGAAATTTTTTTTAATTGTCTCTGTATTTTTTACCATGTATATTTAATTGATACCCTGTAAAGCATGTGTAATTCAGTTTTTACTGCGATACATGTCTACTGAATAAACCATTAATGAATGAATGAATGAACATTTGCATAGAGGACCTTAATCCATGTAATAAAAGATTCTTTAAATTTAATTTTGTATATTTGAAATAGAAACTGATGGGTAACCGTATCGAAAGCTTTTCGAAAATCAAGAAAAAGAAAAATGCCTGGATGATTATTATATTCACAATATTTAATAATATCTTCAACCAAACGTAGATTTTGCATCTATAGCAGAGCGCTGTTTTAAATAACCTGATTGATCAAAAGAAATCAATTTATCTATAACACCTCTTAATCTTGTACACATTACTTTTGCTGTAATCTTATAATCAGTGTTGAGCAATGATATAGGTCTCCAATTATCTAGACATTGTTTATCACCTTTCTTGTACAGCAAAGTTAATATAGCTAATTTCTGAGTTTCTGATAACTGTTTTTGAATAAAACCTTCATTAACACTATCTACTATAAGGGATTTAACATCGTTCCAAAAATACTTTAAAAATTCAACAGATAAACCGTCACTACCTGGCGACTTATTGTTTTTCATAGAAAATAAAGCATTACGACATTCTTCCTCAGTAAGTATACCTTCGCATGACAATGCTTCTTGTTCTGTTAATGTAGGTAAAATAGTTGAATCTAAATAGTCATCAATATCAGACGATTCAACTTCATTGTTTGTTTTAGAGTACAAACGTTTATAATATTGAAATATTTCTCCAAGAACAGATTCCTGGTTTGTAATAACCCTTCCATTCTATTTAATAGAGTTAATTTCTTTTCTCTTTCCGTTTCTCTTTTCGCTTTCAAAAAGATATTTGGTTGACTTTTCACCATGCTCCATCCACTTTTGTCTGGATCTGATGAAAGCTCTTTTACATTTATATGTTAACCATTGGTCTAGTTGAATTTTTGTTCGTTCTAATTCAGCTTTATTTTCATTAGATGGGTTTTCATCAGTCTTATAACTCATTGAATCGAATTCAGATTGTAATTGTTTAAAAGTTTCATTATTTTCTTTCTGTTTTTGTTTCGAATACTTGATTGTTTATTCTTTAATTATTATTTTACACATGTCCCATTTCATTTGAGGATTCATATTAACATTTTCCAATATAA
This sequence comes from Lytechinus pictus, assembly GCF_037042905.1. Taxonomy (NCBI): domain Eukaryota; kingdom Metazoa; phylum Echinodermata; class Echinoidea; order Temnopleuroida; family Toxopneustidae; genus Lytechinus; species Lytechinus pictus. Next base: position 26,163,793 of record NC_087247.1, read on the forward strand.
ATTTTTTAATAAAACTTTTCACATATTTTGTATAATAATCGTCTTTTAATAACGAATTATTCATATTCCATAAGCCACATCCTTTTTTAGGACTATTAGTTGTCAATTTTAAAGTAATTGCACAATGATCACAATTTGGAGCAGGTTTAATTTCAACCGTTTGCACACAGCACCATAAAGAATCTATTAACAGCCAATAGTCAAGACGGGAAAATATATTTCATGACAATTGACGCCAGGTGAATTGCTTTTTGAAAGGAAACATTTTCCTCCAGTTTCTTAAACACCTTATTTTCTTTATAAGCATAAGACACACCTCGTGTATCCAGTTGGACATTTTGAACGCAGTTCCAATCTCCGCCTAACACTAATGAATCGTTGACTTGTATCACTTTTCATAACCATTTTGTTAAATTACTATAAAAGATTTCTTTTTCATTATTTTTTGTTGGTGCGTAGACATTTACAACAAGATAAGAGTTTTTATCATCTTTCAATCTTATCGCAAGAACACGACCATCAAGGTGTACAAACTGTTCGATCTGTTCAGAATAACATTTACGCACAAAAATAGCCACACCTTTAGAGTGGTTTGTGCCATGATTGAAGAAACATTGGTAATCTAATTCTAGACTCACTATTGATTCCATTTCAAAGGTCAAAAAAGTTTCTTGTAACATTATTACATCTGTTTTCTGTTTAATTATCCACGACATAATTTTGCTTCGTTTCAGTTTATTTCTGATCCCTCTTACATTGAGGGATAAAAAAGACGTATTCTGTTTTCGTTCACTTGTACCGAGGATATATTTTTTTCCATGTCCATGTTTTGTGATCTGAGTTTCAGTTTACTCACTTTGCTTTGGTCACTTTCTTTCTTTCCGATTTCCTCTTTTGAACTTTCTGCTGGGGTGTGCTTTTTTGTGGAGAAGTTATCCGTACTTCCAGGCTATTCTGAGCTGACGAGAGTGTGCTGGAGTCATCGGTGGCGTAGTCGGAGCTTGATGGGGACGTTGATTTTGGCCGTAGAAATTGTGACAGAATCGGTTGGCGAGTAATCTTCTGTCGAACAGTAGTTGCGTCATCGCTACGATGAGTCATCACCTCTGGTATCACGGGGATTTCCCGCTCATCCGTTTTGTTTTGTGTTGCGTGCTCTGTTGATGTGCTTACGTGTGATGATTGCTTGAAGTGGTTGATATCTTGTGTTGGTCTGAGCATCGTTTGATGTAGCTTCGTTGTTAGCATCGACGGTGTGACAGCTAGTGCTCTTATGATAACCCTTATGTCTATGTTTCATGAACTACATGAGTAGATCCATAAACTTTCTAAGTCATGATGCCAATTCAACAAATACCCACAACACGACCAAAGACCTTAAATGACCTTTGATCTTGGTCATGTGACCTGAAACATACACAAAATATTCAGAAATACATGTTTACTCTTATATGTCCCAAGTTTCATGAACTAGATATGATGACATTTCAAAAACTTAACCTTGGTTAAGATTTTGATATTGATTCATTGACCCTAAATGACCTTGGCCATGTGACCTTAAACTCAGGCAGGATATTCAGTAATACTTGATTACCATTATGTCCAAGTTTCATGAACTAGGTCCATATACTTTTTAAGCTATGATGACATTTCAAAAACTTAACCTTGGTTAAGATTTCAATGTTGACGATGCCACCGCCGTCGGAAAAGCGGTGCTACAGTCTCGCCTATGCAGGCGAGACAAAAATGAAGATACTTATCAAATAAAGAATATACCTATTAAAAATAGAAGCTTGGAACATTTAATACAAAAACATGTGATATCATACAGACTGTGTCGATATCAATTACAAATTGGTTCTATCGACATCTCATGAATAGAGTAGCAAGTGATCAACACTAGTATGGATTTGAATTTTTATTTCAAATAGACTTGTCAGCTTTGAAGAATGATGTTCCATTTTTTGTTTCTAAATATTACTGCTGTTTTCTTTCTTCATATTTACAGGCCTGAATTCAGAAAGGTGGTTTTGAAAACCATAGGTTGAACCCGTGATTTATGCAAAATTCCAGGTATAAATTACGCTTAAATATGCAGTATAAAAAAAATGCCCAATGCTGATGCATGCTTTGTCAGTGCGCCAAAATGACGCCTGTTGCCATTTTATTAATGAGTTCACTGTTCTGAAGAGTGGACTCATTACTTCAAAACAGGAGACTCATTAATAAATAGCATGCTTAACCATGGCAAAAGGTGTCAATTTGGCGCACTGTGATAAAAGCGTGCATCAGCATTAAACATTTTTTTAAAATTATATGTGGTAAATAAGCATAATTCATACAGGAAATCTGCATAAACCATGGGTTTAACCGATGGTTTTAAAAACAAAACCACCTTTGTGAATTTGGACCTCAATGTCCAACAGAGGTAAATCAGAGTACATACCTTAACATTGTTTGGTACAGAAAAGGGATGATTTTAGAAGAAACCCGGGCAGTTTCTCTCAAGTCTATGATAGCTAGTCTCTGTGATTTTCCACAATAATCTAGAGGGTCTTTGGGAACTGGTGCTTCCTCAGAGCCAATCGCTATTTCTACACTGCTGACTGGTGCCACTCCATAGATATGCAACAGTTCTGCTAGAGGAACTAGGTGGCTGTGCCTACGTATGATACGATCTGCTTTCTGTGATCAAGGTAGTAATACAAATCATTCAGTTTCCTATTGCTGTCATCTGACCAAAACATTTCGCAATCACCATAACCCCCCTGCTAAGCCTCCTACTGGTATTGCGCAATACATGTGCTCATATACTAATACATTCAGTATTCCACTCCTCTTCCATCATTCCATGTATATTGCCTGTTGAGATGTATTTTAGGTAAGTTCAGGCAGATTTATAAAGAAGTATTGAACATTTTGCTTGGAATGGAAACCAGGGTCCCATTTCATAAAAGTTGCTATGATAGCAACTCTTGCTTGAATGTCAACTTTCATTGGAATAGCCAATCAGGAAGCAGCATTTTCACTGTCATGATAATTGAGATTCTAGTAATAGTTGCTCTCATAGCAACTTTTTATGACATGAGTTCCAGATCTCAATTAATCAAGTGACAGTTTAGAGGACCTTGGAGTAATCCAACAACTGATCAATTATCCTTCCTAAGAGCAATTTCAGGGCTCTTCATTAGTCCTTGCATTGATAGTAATATAGGGAATGGTGATTCCAAAACAATGGGAAATGCCACTAAAAAGATATATTTACCGGTAACATGATTCTTGCTAAAAGACATATCTCAGACTATGGTTAGGGGTTTTAATTACAGTATCACTTCATTTTTGTAATTTCAATGTTCAGGTAGTAGTGTGATATAATTCTCATTATCAAGTCTTTACAATTATTGTGATCGACTCTAAAGGGATAAACTTTTGAAATTTTTTTGGATAGAATGAGAGGTGCACTGTGTCTCTTCATCATGTGAAATCAACAGTACCTGCAATTTTAGATGAAAGGGAAGACATAGACTATCTTTTAAAAGACATAAAAACATTCCAGCTTCACCATACACCGTGCCTGGGAGCATCCAGCGTTAAAGAGCTCTGGTGATTTCTTTATGACCTACAAGATTGGAACTACGATTGAATTATCGGCTGAATTCTTGATTTTATTTCCAATCTTGGGGACAAAAAAAACAATCAAGTTAACACTCAGTGGATGCTTCTGGCTGGACTGGATCAAAGTCCCCCAAAACTGGGTTCAATAAGCAGATGCTGCATCACATGTTACATGTCATATAAGATTTTACTTACCAAGACATCAAAGACTCGAACAATCTTCAAACCAGCACTTTTTCCAAGCTCATGAGACAGCAATTCAGCATCATACACAACCTGCATATTGGAAAAGTAAGGCCAACTTCAATCAGACTTGTGCAATATCAGTGCCTAGAAACTTTTGAAATATGATGTTTATAAAAATACATATTATTAATCATATTCTTTTCAAGATATAAATGTTAAATGCATGCCACAAAAAGGTCAAATTTTAACAAATTGATAAAGATTAAAAGTTAACTTTAAATAACATTATGGTAGTTTTGATGAAAAACTTGATTTTGATTGACTCAGTGTTGAATCATGTTTCTATTACCCAAAGTGGTAAGGTTACTATTAATGCCTCAATGGTAAGGAAAAGTACATGTAAATTTACGATAAATTGATCATGCAAATAAACTTGGAGTAAAAAAAACCTACCTCTTCTGCATTAAACAAGTGAAGTATTTTTTTAAAGAGTGTTATCTGTAAAAGCTGCAGTCATGAAGCCAAACAAACAGCAAAAGGAACAAGAGTTTACGCAATCATCAGCTTAAATTACTGTCTCATAATGAAGAGCTAGCTGTCGCTATTTACCTTTAGAATTGAGTCATTATTAAGAAACTGTCCAACAGAGTTAATAATGGCCCACTTGTGAATGTTATCTGGTATCCCACCAGCTATCTTCGTTCCAGAAGGTACTGCCCGGTCAGACCTATTGGAGAGAGCATCCACGTCAATGGCATAGGTTTCTCCTTCCCAGAAGTGAACCAGAAGCCAGCCATTTAAGCTAGAGATGCCAATGATTGGTCGCATGTAACCCGAGAGTTTTCCCATCAAGAGCTTGTCAAAGAAACCACACTCCTAGAAAAGAATAACAGCATGTTTACAAATCTGTAATTCACAATAGTTTTAGCAATGGGACAAACATTACACGATTGATTAAATGAAAATAATGTATGAATCAATTCATTCAATAGGATAGGATAGAGGGAAGTTTTATTTCAAAATCTTGATACAAGAAAGGGCACAAACTGCTACCATTATGATTAGTTATGATCACAATAGCCTAACCTTACTTTATTGATCTTAATTATTTTTTTTAACTTTCCAATGGACTTTACTACTCCTTTATATCAATAAATCACTGTTTTCGCTCTATATTTTGTATGATGAAATGTCTCTTGCATTTATTTTTATAAACATGTAGATAACACAATTTCTGTATTGTGACATTTGACGAGATTTAAAACAAAGATTGTATACTCTTATTGTTTGATTTCATCAGCTTATCTTCATAGAGCAATTATGGAAATAAAAAAGTTATAAACATACAACAAAAACCTGTGTTCTACATAGTGAAAGTAATCATAACATCCTGTACTGATCATGGAGCCATAGTATTACCTTTACAATTGTCACCAGGCAATGTGTTGGTTCACTTTTCACGGACGTCACACCTTCCAGTGATGATACTCTAGGAAGCTGATGTTCATATACTCTGTTTGCTAGTCTACTCTCCAAAGTCCAGGAACCACCAACCTCTTGATCTACTGATGACTGTGTGCAAGATGCCAGTTCCTGAGTTGATGAATGTCTATCACTGATCGCTGGTGAACTGCAACCAGCTGAAGATGAAGATACATTCTCAGTGATGTCCAAAGGTGATGCAGTAGCACCCAGAACTTCAGAATCAACAAGGTTTTCTGCACTAAGCTGACCTTGATATCCTGAAGGGTTCACACTAGTTGTAGAGGATGTTTTACTCAAACCAATGTCATGTTTCTCCGTTTCAGAATGGATACACTCAGAGGCTGGTTCCAGTGATGAATGTTCCACATCACTATGCAGAGCTTCATCTTCTACTAAGGACACACAGTTCCCTGTTATGTTAAAAACATCCTTCTGGCTGTGAAGAGAAGCCATGAATTCTTCAAAGTTGTGACCCAGAGTGACAAAAACAGGGTTCTCTAAAGTGTTGATCTTAGAATGGAGCTCACGTCCGTCATTGATACCTCCATACACAAGCAAAGCTACATCAGCAATAGCTGAATAAAAGAAATCTACAACAACCTCCTGAGCAGTTCTGGTTCTGTCTGATTTTAGTTCAGTCTTTGTAAAAGTGACCGTAAAAAGAGACTCAAATTTGTGGAGGAATCTTTTCAAGTTTGCGTCTTTCTCTGATGGTTTTGCATCATTAGGACCCAAGCACACAATATTTGTTCCTTGGCAGCAGGTCTTCTCTATCACCTCGACTAGCTTACTCAATGCCCTCCTTTCTTCAGGTATTTTTTTCAAATCCTTAATGATGCTATCAAGACCACTAATGATAAACTGAATATGGTTAGGTAGATTGTCTTGGGTATTTTGGTACCCATCCATTATAAATGACACCTAGATCTATGTCTCAAAGGCTAAATTAAAGCTTCAAAGCACTGGATGTACCATGTAACGTTAGATTTCTGTTTGTCTTTCCATTAATTATTTGTCTACATCCGGTATCTGCTCAAACTTTTTTTTGGTCCTGTATAGGAATAAACAATAGAAAATCAAAATTCTGAATTGATTATTGATGCTACAAGTTAAAACTTTGAAAGACTTCCATATGTCCCCTCTAGGCCTACTAATTGAAACAAGTGGAATGCCTCTGGCGGTCTCACCTGCATCACGCGATTCAATATAGCAGCAGTGCTGACTTTGAAAACTACTATAAAATAATTATTCACAAAAAACACCATTCATATAATGATACAATACTACGTTCATTGATATTTGACCTTGATCATGTGACCTAAAACTCGTCAGTGATACTTGATTACCCCTATATCCACATTTTATACACTATATCTATAAACTTTGAAAATTGTGAATTAAATGACCTTTGACTTTGGTCATGTGACCTGAAATTCGCATGAGATGTTCAGTGATACTTGACGACTCTTATGTCCAAGTTTTATGAACTAGACCAATATACTTACATAGTTATGACGGTAATTCAACAAATACCTCCAACATGGCCAATGTCCATTGACCTTTGACCTTGGTCATGTGACCTGAAACTCGCACAAGATGTTCAGTGATACTTGGTTACTCTTATGTCCACGTTTTATGAACTAGACCAATACACTTACAGAGATATGATGGTAATTCAACAAATACCCCCAACATGGCCAAAGTTCATTGACCCTAAATAACTTTTGACCTTGGTCATGTTACGTGAAACTCATGCAGGATGTTCAGTAATACTTGATTAACCTTATGTCCAAGTTTCATGAACTAGGTCCATATATTTTCTAAGTTATGATGACATTTAAAAAACTTAACCTTAGGTTAAGATTTTGATATTGATTCCCCCAACATGGTCTAAGTTCATTGACCCTAAATGACCTTGGTCATGTGACCTGAAATGTGCACAGGATGTTTAGTGATACTTGATTACTCTTATGTAGACCAATATACTTTCAAAGTTATGATGGTAATTCAACAAATACCCCCAATTTCGACAAAGTTCATTGACCCTAAATGACCTTGGTCATGTGACCTGAAATGTGCACAGGATGTTCAGTAACATACTTGATTAACCTTATGTTCAAGTTTCATGAACTAGGTCCATATATTTTCTAAGTTATGATGACATTTCAAAAACTTAACCTTAGGTTAAGATTTTGATGTTGATATCCCCCAACATGGTCTAAGTTCATTGACCCTAAATGACCTTTGACCTTGGTCATGTGACATGAAACTCAGGCAGGATGTTTAGTAATACTTGATCAACCTTATGGCCAAGTTTCATGAACTAGGTCCATATACTTTCTAAGTTATGCTGTCATTTCAAAAACTTAACCTTCGGTTAAGATTTGGTGTTGACGCCGCCGCTGGAAAAGCGGCGCCTAGTCTCACTCTGCTATGCAGGTGAGACAAAAATTCTATAACAAATCCCCCTAAATTTTCATATTTTTTTTTCCACTTTGAGGGTCTACTTCTGGTTGGCCTAGGATTCAAACCTCTGTTTCCCAGGGGGGGGGGGGGGGTTACCATTGACGAGTGGATACCATGCGTGACAAAAAAAAACATGTAAAAAGGATCTCTTTTTTAAGATAGGGCACGTTACGTATGTAACATAATAAGGGTGTCAAAAACACTAAAATATTGAAGGGTATATATTTCGCTAGGAAACTATACATGTTTACGGTTCAAATTGCGAGGGTATAAAAAAGACTAAAATACTCCGGGGGGGGGGGGGGGGGCAGTCTAATGTATTGCTGTACACATACATGACCAAATTATTTCCAAACACCCCCTAAACAAGTTTTTGTTTTTAGTGGGCTTTATTTACACATTTTGGCCCCTAAACAAGTTGTCGCCAGAATATGACCCTGGGGAAAAAGCTTGGTGAAAAAACATACCCTAAAATATTGAAAAAAGGGTATATATTTCACTAGGAAACTATACATGTTTACGGTTTAATTTGCGAGGGTATAAAAAAGACTAAAATACTTTAGGGGGGGGGCCAGTCAAATGTATTGCTGTACACATGCGTGACCAAATTATTTCCAAACACCCCCTAAACAAGTTTTTTCTCTGTGTGTTTTTCAGCAAAATAACACCCTAAACAAGTTTTTCGTGGGCTTTATTTACACATATTGGCCCTTAAACAAGTTGTTGCCAGAATATGACCCTGGGCAAAAAGCTTGGTGAAAAAACATATCCTAAACACGTTTGGCCAATCCTTAAAAAAACATACCCTAAATACGTTTTACCCCGCGATTGACCATTGATCAGTCTTTCAAAACCACCCTTTTTCTTGAAAATCTGTTTATTTATACCCTTAACGAGTGCACGCACGGCCCGCATCCAAAACTGAAAACACACCCCTTTAAACACATTTTTTTGGGGGTCACACATGTGTACAGCAATATATTTGACTGGCCCCCCCCCCCCCCCCGGGAAAATACTTTATAAAGAATGTACTTTTTGCCCCAACACACCGTGTGTTTAGGGTCCGATTTGAGCGAGGTGTGTGGGCCGTGTAAAGCCGACGTCCATGATCTCGTCCGTAACGTACAATTAAAATATCGTACTTGTTTAGGGGGTCAATTCAAGGAATACTCGGGTAGGCCAACCGTTTTGTTTCCAATTCTTGTAAAGGGTAGGGTTTCACTCTCCAATACTTGTTAAGGGGTGAATTTTCAGAACAATGAAAATACTTGTTTAGGGTGCTTTTCGAAACCCCATGGTCACGCATGGTATCCACTCGTCAATGGAGGTGGTCCCCCGGACTCTTACCCTTACTCACCGAGCTAGCCGAAATTGTTGAAAGCCATACGTGGGTTTCACAGTGATTAGCCCATATTATTACGACATAGTCATGATAGTCTCTAGTCTAGTCTCCAACATGTCCAAGAGTGTATGTAGGGGATTTACTTTTTTGACTAAATAAACCAAGGCCATTGGGAATCGCACACACTCAATAATTTGACTGAATAAAATATTGGTATGTATCCACTTTTCCTTCCTAAATCAATTCACAAATAACCGTCTCAATATTTTTGTTTTCAATTTTAGTGGAGGATGGACATATGGAAGTCTTGCCTGTAATAAAAAAAAGGTTCCTTCACTCAGTTCACTACTACTCACTACCACTGCCAGGGGAATTATATAGGCCTACATACTATAACTTATAAGCTATTATAAATTGAACAGACTTTGATTTAAAGTTTGAACCACAATGACAAGGCACATTGCAACAAAGTTACAAACATTAAACATCACCTGGTTCATCTGTTCATGTGATTGGCTGGTTCTAAATCTAAGTGAATTTTATCTTCGCTGACTTTACTCCAGCCTGGTACTAACTGGTGGAACTGCTGCTGGTTGTGTTTGACAATCTTCTTCGCTACCCAAAGCTTAAATTAAAGTTCGAAGTTGAACATACCGTATCGTATTTATGTTTACATGATCATTGCATTGATCATGCACACACCGTGCAAAAACAAAATGTTCCGTGTAGACTGTAGTATCTTCTTTGGCACCAGCGCAAGTAGACTGACCCATTATAAAATACAAGGTAATATTCGGAGTTCTAAAAGACTCATAAGTTATTTTTTTTTAACCAAAATGTATGCTTGATTGAAAATTTATATCAAATAATTGTGCCCATAATTATAAAACAATAATACTTATATAATTAAAAAATAAGCAAGCATTTTTTTAAATATAAAATACCTTCTACCCCGGCTTCTACCTAAAGTAAAAATGAATTCGTCCGGGGATTCCCCACAAAACATATGGGCCCGTATTCTGATAGCAGGTTTAACTTAAACTCGGGTTTAAAGTTGTGGTTTAAGTATGGGAAGCCAAAAGTATCAAAATTTTTATTAAGTTGTATGTTTCTTATGTTTACTGTGCTCTTTCCTGATTCATCAATGGTGAAGACAATCATCTATTTATACTTCCTAGACAATTATGAATGATTTGAGATCCAAATGAGCTAAAGTATAATATCTCTACTGTCAGTGATTTATGTAACAATTGGCCTCCCATACTTAAACCACAACTTTAAACCTGAGTTTAAGTTAAACCTGCTATCAGAATACGGGCCATGGTATTTTTCTCGTATTCGGCGCGCTCAACTTGAATACAACGTGCGTGAGAGTCGAGGCGGCTGCTCTAGCTGATCAACGATATGATAGGCCTGCGCTGCCTGCGTAGGCCTTAATTTAGGTCAATTTTGCATTGTAGTCGGATCTGTGATTGTTTTGAAGCACGGTCGTACTCATTGTGATTTGTGGTCCTAAGTTGAAGAGACAGCAACTGCAGAAAGCAACTGATTTCAGGTTTGTCATGACTTTACTGCTACATACCACTGAGCTGAGCTGAAGTCAAGATCAGGATTAGATTAAAAATGGTATAAAAAAATGAATCTAGATACTTGGCTTTGCCTTGCCTTGGCTTTGGCAGCATACAGTCAGCTGAGGAAGCTATTTTACTTTTACTTTAGAATCAACTGGGATGATGAATAAAGTAATAAAGTAATTAAGTTCTGTATTTTATAATATTGTTTTTGATTAATGTCAACAACAAATAGATCTATTCTGACACTGCTTATCATTTGCAGTGCCAGCTAGATATACTGATTACTGGGTATGGTGAGTGCAGAGAGGCTGAGACTTGAGAATGACATTGTCAGTGATGGTTGCATTGCATTGTTGAAATAATATTTTGAATTTATGTCTCATGCCCTCTTAGTAACACTGAAGCAGAACTGAGACCCCAAAATGATGGGCTTATTAGGAATGGGGAGTTGTTGATTGCCTTTTTAATCGCGCTCTTTGGATCTGGATGTATAGGCCTACGTTACCTACACCACTCACCAGTGTTGAGTCTGCATGGGCCGGCTCACCCGAGGACAAGGCGGACCCATGAGGACAAGGCCGGAAGGGTTGAGGCCAGACCGAGGCCGAATATTTCAATACAACAAATGTGCATAAATAAATTGCATGCGCGCAGCTCACGTTATTGTTGTTGATTGTGTGGTGTTGCCAAATTATCGTTGCAACAATTACCAGGGGATTGTTATTTAAATTTTTTAATTTCACAATAAACAAATAAGAATAAAATAAAACTAAATGTTGATAAATCTATTTACACTGGTTACAAAAAATGTTGAACGTAAATCTTAAAATGAGAATACCAAGAATTTGACGTAATGGCGCATGTGCAAAACTTTTTTTTTTACAGTACTAGTAAGCGCACGTGCATTGCAAAGTCCAGTCGCCGTCACATCAATGTCAGTGCAGCATGCATGCAGTGCAGCTGCGCTGCAGCCTGCATGAATTGGCTTTGACATCAAGAACAAAATAGAATGACAAAAATAAGAAAGATAGGCGTACTCATACAGGTGGATGGGCAAACTCGACAGTCGACTCTCTCTCTGTCAGTTTCAATAATATTTTAGAGAAACTGACAACAGTCAGCATTTGCACACCCTAAAATTCTCCCAGCCTTGACCCGGCCTCGACGGGCCTTGACCCGAGGACGATGCCGGGCGTTAACCTCCATCCTCGAGGCCCAAGACGATTTTGCGGCCTCGAGACCCACAACACTGGTATACACTACGTGCTGGACCGATAGGTGTAAGTGCAGCGGCTGCCTATATTATAATTAAATCTTATTAAAAAAGAAATATATGCGCCAATCAAAATGATCTTATCATATCATGGAAAGACTTCCATATGACCCGTCCACTTTCTAACAAAATTCTACGAAAACCCCCCTATGTTTAATGTTTTTAGGATTTTCAGTCGTGAAGGGCATACATGGGCGGAAATCTGTCCCCAAAGGTAGGGGGGACCAGGGACTGGAAACTTTGACAAGCAAAAAAAAAATTAAGCTGAGAATGATCGACAGACAAAAAAAAAAGTTGCCAATGATTTCCATGCAAAAGGAAGGTAGAAAGAATTTTGATCTTTCATATAACTTTTGGAAAAAAATAATTAGAATTGGTACAGTGAGAATCTCCCATCCACCCCCCTCCAAAAAATGAATTATCTGATGACCATGCCAATATTGAAATTGCATCCATTCCATCTATTATGTTGCTTCTTTTGGGTTGTTCATCACATAATAAACTTTTTTCTCTCTCTCTCCCGAGCTACTTTTGTCTTATGCCCCTTTACCTCACCCCTTCCTAGATATCCCACTACATATATGATACTATATAGTACAGTAGTCTTTAAAATTTATCAGAATAAAAGTGATTACAAAATTGTATGATAATCATAATAATAAATGATAAAATAATAATAATATCTTATTTTACCCAGGGTGGCCACTTAAGTTCCTAAAACTATTCTCCCATTTGGTCCTGCTGAACATGATAATTTTGTTATCCCTTCAGCATTATTCATCATAACATTCTCCCACCAGAAAATATAAGTTACCATGCATGAGTGTTTCCAAAAGAAAACAAGATGCAAAGGAATTGATACAGGATAGATTAGAGTAATTTTGAAATGTTTTTTTTTAACCTTTAATTTGTGCTTGGCAGTGTTCACCTTAAATTCATGCATTTTGACAATATCCTTCAAATATTTTACACATGGTGGCTTGTCTCATGTAAAGGCGAGAAAAGTGCATGAAATTTTGTGTGTATGAAGCTCTGTCAGAAACAGGCATTTAGGTCATTTAGGTTTCAGTCACAACTCAGAGCGGCGACCGACCAATTAGTAGCCTGCTCGGGTGGTGCTGGAATTTAGGTATCACCCAACGATTTTGTAGAAGCCGAGCGGCTGTGAAGACCAGTGTCTGAGTAGTGCCCTATCTATTATCCATTACTCAAGGCCAAATCTGGGTCAAATCAGGGGAACTTTTCTGTTTTGCATCCGAGTAGTGATCGGCTGACGACCCATCGATTCCTGGGCGGTCTCCCACCGGCCACCAGCCTATTTTTAAGTAATTGCCCAACCAATCTTGAATTCGACACTGGCGACCAGTCGGTGACCGCTCGACAGCTTTGATCCAACAATTGACCTACTTCGTTCGACGACCAACTGGGCACCGAGCATGAAAAGTGAGCAGGCACCGCCAGAATTTTAACTCACGGTGATGCAGTATATGCAGACACTCAGTACATTTGTTATGCACTTTTGCTTTTGATACAAGTCATTGAATTATAATGACAAATGCTCAACTGGGAAATTTGTGTTGGTTTTAGCAAAATCATATTTGGATTGGGGAAATTGAAATTTGAAGATGGTGGACAGAGCCTTTCTCATGTACATGTAGGTACAATGTTTATTTCATCTTTTCTTCCCTTTTCCGTAGGTTTTATTTGGTATTTCCATACATGTACCAAAGCAAGGATGTTTCTACAGTTCGAGTAAAAAAAAATTGACACCTCACAAATCCTAATTTAAGGAAAAGGTCATGAACGCATAATCATTATATATGGCTGGAAAGAGTATCTTCTCTAAAATAGTTTTATACCATATTTATGTGGTATGTCTTCACACTTGGATAATCAGTAGGTATTGTTTGCGCCAAAGTAAGTTATGACTGCAAATCTGCAATGAATGAATCCAGATGTCAATGGTGTCATAATCTTGCCTGAAGGAAGTTCAGCAGAGACCTTGTTTCCTGTTGATCTGTTATGCGTAAGTCACACGGCCACTTACGGTAGCTGTAGATGCTTATGGATATAAAATTATTATTATTATCTATAAAATTATATTATTATGAAATTATTTTGGAGAAGATACTCTTTCAGGCCACATATATGTTCATGACATATTTTTCCATATTAGGGATTTGTGAGGTGTCAAGTTTATTTTTGACTCAAACGTTAGGGGAGATCGGTGTTGTATTATTAATAGCAATAAATTGAGGGCAGTATTGCATAAATTTTTTTTACAGGCGTTAAAGAAAATTACAATGTTTCAACTTACCCCGATCTCCCCTATAATGAATTGCAGAATGTAGGACAGGCTGCCATGAGCATTCCACCTGTTATAACAATCTACTTTATCTTATTCACAGATCTGATGTGTTTGCTGTAAAGTGTATTTGAAGAATTTCATCACACAACATGGAAGTTGCAGACTACCAGTCAGCCTTTGAAGATTACCTGCGCAACAAGGAGACCTTCAAGTGCTCCAAGAAAGAAATGGATTCCTTCCTGCTAACTCTACCCATTACTAAAGAGATCAGGAATCATTTGAAGAAAACCACTTTGGAAAATCCTCCTACAACTCTTGAGGTTCTTGGCCAGACAGTATCTCTTTCCAGTAGCTATATCAAGGGTATAAAAGCAATACAGAACATTCTGAAGAAAGACAAGAGTGAGAATATAAAGTTGAGCTGTATCATCCAGCGTATTCGTGACTTGATGGGCAGTACCCATAACAAGCTGGTTTGGGAGATTTCAACGATTCTTGACATTTCAGGTGAAAAGAAGGTTTCTCTAGGGATTTGTAAGAAGAAGCAACGCTTATGTGATGCAAAAGTGAAGATGCATCATTATCTCCTGATGGAAGGATTGCAAGATGTTATTGCCAGTCTTACAGAAAATGGACCAAATTCTGTAGAGGAACTGTGGAAATCTTGTAAAAGCTCATCTGCTCCACTTGCTATGTCAAAAGTGGGCATGAGTCACAGAAGATTTGAGGCGACACTGATGAGCTATCCTGAAGCTTTCCAAGTTGAAGATGGTAAAATGTTCTTAAATGAAAACCCGCAAATCACATACTCTGTGATCCTTAGCCATATGCAGTCAGGTAAACTTAAGCTCAGAGATCACCTGTATAACCAAGGTGCACTTCTGAAGAATGAGCTGTTCCATTCAGCCCCACATCTCCTTAATAGAGCAGAAATGCTTGCAATGGGAGAAGGCATGGAAATGTTCAACTTTACTCTGCAGTCGCTGAGTAATGACTTTCTTATCATAATTCCTCACATGCTAGTTGTTGTCAAAGGAACATCCCAGATACAGGACAACCCCTTTGTAAGTGCCATCTCCAAGATCAAAGGTTTCATCAGAATTGCCCAAGGTTCATCTCAAGCTCAGAATAATCCTTTGGTGAGTGCGGTGTCCAGGTTCAAAGATTTTGTCAGAGGCAAAAATACTGGAGACATCCCTACAATGAGTCAACTTTTGGTATTCGTCAATGATACACTGAATCCGAGAGAGCAAGCAGCTGTTGGAAGCACTAGCCACAAGCTCAGAGAAACAATCACTGCATATCCAGACCACTTTGCCGTGAATAATGACAGGGTGTTTGTCAAGTCGGATGATGTCATTCTTCCAGATATGAATTCAAAAGTTGCACATAATACTTCAGTTACCATAGAAGATCAAGCAGGTGATAGAAATGGATGTTTGCCAGATCAGTGCACTGAATCCTCTGAAGCTCTGGCACACTCTAATGCTCTTGATCAAGAAATAGAGTCACTTCAAATTGGTATTGATGTTAGTAGCTCTGTTCTAAGTACTGAAGATTCTGAATTGTCCCCAAACTCTGATGATTCTAGTCTGGATGCTGGTTCTCTTGGCACAGAAAATGTATGTACACTATGTACAAGCACTTTAAGCAGCTCCATCCACAACACTGAAAAACCAGGATGCTCAGAAAACTTAGGTTCTGTTGATGATCATGAAACAAATTTGCCACATTCAGATAACATAGAATGCAGCTCAGTGCAGTATGCTGAAGATAGTAGAGACACTCCTGATCGAGACCATGGTTCACTGATCACGGATGATGCTGTATCTAGCACTGGACAACTGGAAGGCACATCAAACTCTGATGCCCTTGATCAGAAGACAGGATCACCTTGCACTGATGATGGTGTTTATAGCTCTGTTCAAAATGTTGAACTTCCTGAAGACTCGGCAGACTCTGACCTGTGTGATCAAGAAACTGATTCATCCCATACTAATAATGAGGCATGTACATGTAGCTCTGTCCAAAACGTGGAACTCCCTGGCGGCATGCAAGTCTCTGAAACTTCTGATGGAGATACTGATTTGTTGTGCAATGATGATAGTTTTCATACTCAGATCACAGACCAACGTGAAGACTCTGTAAACTCTGCCTCTCTTGATAAAGAAAAACATGTTCCAGAAAATGATAATGATGTCTCCAACTCTATTCAGTCCACTGGTCAGTCTTCTGCAGACCTCAGACCCTCAGACCTTGTTGATCATGGCCCAGCATCACCTAGAAGAGGTAACAATCAATGTAGCACTGATCATATCACTGGCCATCCTCTAAACTTGGTAAATTCCAATGGCAATAAAGACTTACCATGCCCCAGCAATGATGTAAGTAGCTTTGTTAAAAAGACTGAATGTTCTGATGATGTCCCAAACTTGGACACTCTTGATATTGACACTGATGTAACATACTCTGCTCATGATATTGCACGCTACTCTCAGAAGACCAAAGATTTTGAAGATTTCTCATTTTCAAATAAGAGATCTTCACTTCAGACCATTAATGACGAACTTGATGGTAGCTTGGATCAGTCTATGTCTTTAGGGCAAGATGAAGTTGAATCTCTTGGGAGTGACATCATATCAGACTCCGAGTCTCTTCATTCTGGGATGAGTAATGAAATAGGGAACCTGGAACCAGCTAGTGCACCTGCAGAAACAGAAGGTCAGGATACAGTTACTGTTCTTCAGGTGAGCCACTGATGAATCTATTCCCAAACTTCATCATAAATATATATGTTTTTGTTTGTTCAATACTTCCGCAACTACCTTTATTATGCTCCATTACTGTAGAGTGCTTAGAGATTCCTGATATAGTATTAAAGTGTTAAGTGCTATATAAGCAAGTATATTTATTATTATCATTATTAAAGTTACATTTAAGCTCCTCATGGATGTAATGACAAAGAGCAAGTTGAAGGAGCTTTGGCTCTTAAGCAAATTATTATTTGACAGAGAATGGGAGGTTTATTATAATCTTTTTTAATCCTGTCCTGAAGTGAGACAATTTAATGTATTCTATTGCATTTTGGTAATGTGTACAATCATTTTTGTATGTTCTCTCACACATTCTGCAGGACTTCAACTATTTTGGTGAACTGATCAAAGATTTTCTAAGCAAGTCAATCTATCCGATACTTTCTGTGTCTTTATTTGATGGTTGGTTGATTGTTGGTCTCTGGGATGGCCCTACGTTTGCTATCTCCTTCACCTTGACATCTGGTGATCAGAAGAAGGTGCTTGGACCGTCAAAAAGGACCGCATTGGATTTCTTGACCAGTGGGTCAATCTTGAAGGTACTTTGTGTTCTCAATTGTGAACATGTGTAATTTTGAAATGTAAAATGTAAGATTGTCATTAACTCCATCGGGTATGTTTGCCAGTCAGTTAACTTTAAGTGTTTTATGTCTATCTTGTGAGGGCAATCTCCTATTCTTGGTAGCCACTGGTTGTACTTGAACATTTTGAGCTAGGATGTAGGACGCTACCAGTGAGAGAGAGATATCTCTGGTTGCCAGAATGTAAGAGGAGGAAGCTATCAGTATAATGGGTTCTCATTTCTGACATATCAAAAAAATAGAAATGTACAATCATGGAACGGGTAAAGAGATATGCAAGTAGTAATAATTTCATGCTTATGTTTCTTAATTGTAGGAAGATCTCTACCTGTTTTCCTTCTGTTGCATTTGAACTTCCTCTTTGATTCCTCATTTTTACTGTAGGTTGTGTTTGGTAAGAAGCTTCTTACAGAGGTCAGTGATACTATGGGAATCAAGATGATCAATGTGTTTGATTTGCAGGTAAGTTTGTAAATAATATAATGTAGTAAGAGTATAAGAGACAGAAAAATCGCATTATCATAAAAGCATAAAAGGTAAGGAATCATTTTTGCAGCAGCAAAAAGGTTATAAAAGCTGAAATGTTTGTGGTAATTTTACTAGCTGATACCACGAGAATATCCACTTCTGTATAATGGTGCTGTACCGAAAACAATTGGAATCCCAAATTTAATCAAGAACTGCAGGTGAACGGAAGCTAAGTAGAAATTTGTATTAAAAATCATCTAGGCTCTTGTGTTGAATAAGCATGATATATTCTGTCTAAATAAGACTAAAATAGCCATGGATCAGTAAATTGCAATCTCAGTATACACATTTTTTCCTTATTTTGCAGGAGGCAGAACGTCTCATAAAAAACAATGCCAAGAAATCCCAGACATTGCCGGAGTCTCTGAATTTTTTTGGCATCGATCCTTGTCCTGTTGTGGAGGTGTGCATAGGAACCATTCAAGCTCCTAGCTCTGGTGAGGTATACAGCAAGGAAGCTATCCTCAAGCTCAAGGAAACAGCAAGATGGACCATGAAGCAAGTCCCATATCTCTATCAAAAGATGTTAGGGTGAGTCCAGATCTGTGGTCTAAGTTTTTGTACATTTTGATGCCATTCAAACAAGTACTCAAAATGATACTAGAACTCATGCAACTGAAGATGGAACTGCCATAAATCAACAACTACATATGTGACCAGCCACCCCCGAACCAACAATAAGTCACCAAGGAATTACTATTCGGTCATCAAAAAGCAAAAATAAGAAAATTAGCTTATAAATCTGAAAGAGTAATTCTTTATACTGTCGAAATGTGAAGTTGTAAATTTGAATAAAATACAAGATAAAAGGTTTTTTTTTGACAGTTGACACCTTTTTTTTTTCCGGACAACTGGGAAGTGTCACCGAGATTGCACATCTCATGATTGATTAAACCCGAGACTTCAAACAATCTTTTACCTTATTCATGAAGCACTCACTGAATTTCTTCTCCATTCAATAAAGTACTCGAGTTGGTTATTATTGATCAATTATTGACAAGTCATATATCATGTTAACCCTTGGGATGGGTTTTTTAAAACTTGATGAAATATCTCAAAATTCATTTTGGCCGATTAATTGTTGGTTTTGGGGTGGCTGTTTATATTTGTTTAGATAAGTACATGAAAATGAATAATTTCCCTTTCCTAACACTAAAGCAGATCACATACATTGTGTCCCTTGAACATGGTCTTACCAGTGCTCAAAGGTGATGTTATTAACCAGCTTGTCAGTCTTCATTGGCTGTTAATTCCATATTGTCACAGAATGATGTTGCCACATCAGATCACCGATGTGAGCCAACTATACTGTAGAGAAGTTGAAGATCTACCTTCAACATCAAGCAAGACAAAAGAACCTCCCTACGGTACTACAATATCTGGGACCAGTAGCCAGAATCCCTCTGCATCTTCAGCATCAGTGAGTGTTTCTCAAGATTATTCCCTTGTGACATCATCTACAACATCGCAGAAGCTTGATCCAGTATCGTCAGCGAAAGAAAAGGCCACTTCTGAGAAGCCTGTGTCGGTTCATAGAGTGTCATCCACTTCTGATGACTTAGTTGAACCTGAAACTGTGAGTCAAGCCCGGCCGACTAATGGCCTAGTTGATATGGAGGTAACTAGAAAAAAAATTATGTTCATGAATAGGACAGTAAAACTTGCATGAGTCAAGTCAGTTTGTCCTGATAAATGGCATTGAATTATGAAAAGAGTGGCTTATTCAAGTTTCACTGTATCATTATACCCCCGCCAAATGAAGTTTGAAGGGGGTATATATGAATCATGGTAGGTCGGTCGGTCGGTTACAAATCTTGCGCATTGAACTACTTCCTCATTTTTTAATCAATTCTCATGAAATACATATTGGTGTTGGGGTGAAGATGTGCAAGACACAATTTTCGCATGTGTCTGATATTGTGTTGCCATGGTAGTAGTATAATTTGGCAAAAATAAGGTAAAGAATTTGCAGCCCAACCTACTTCCTCAGTTTTTTACCATTTTTTTTTTTTTTTTGGCAAACACATTGGTATTAATGTAAAGATGTGCAAAACATATTTTTTGTATGTGATAGAAATCATGTTGCCATGGTGGTAACAACACATTTGGCAAAAATTAAGTAAAAAAGTTGCAGTTTTAATTACTTCATCAATTTTCAACCAATTCTCTTGAAATTTGGCTCACACATTGGTCTTGAGGTAAAATATGTTCAGGACATATTTTTGCATGTGTCAGAAATCATGTTTCCATTGTAACAATATATTATATGTCAAAAATTAGGCAAAAATCTTCCGGTTTGAACTAATTCATCACTTTTAAACAGTTCTCATGATATATTGTTCACACATAGGTATTGGGGTAAAGATGGGCAAAATATAGTATTGTCAATGTGTTGGAAAGTTTTTTCATGGTTATGGCGTGGGTAGGGGTATTAATCACCTTCAGTGATATTTCTAGTTAAAAAAGTTAGTCAGTCATATTTTTTTTCAGATAAAGAGAGGGAAATAGGTCACATGTTCTAGACCACCATCACTTCATTAATATATTTTGCTTTACATTGATTAGATATGAGCTTGCTGAAGGGGAATTCATTTTGATTGATCGAAGCCAAAGCTTTTTTTCACTGAAATGCACTTTAGTTATTCCCTCATTTGTCTCGAGAATGATATCTTGGAAGCTGCATATGATATGAAAAAAAAAACATTAAAGGCCAATGTCTAATGACTCTAAATAACACAGCAGTAAATTCATGAAATCCAGTATCATCCTGTGAAGGTCTCTGCCTTGTAACACTGTTCATTACTTTTCTGTTCCCAGGAAAACCTTCATCCTGATCTACTGACAGGGCCTGGGCCGGATTCCATCCTACCTGCCAAAGACAAGGAATCCAGGCCAATCAGCTCCATTACCACATCTCGTAGATCAGAAAAGAAACACATAACAATGCCGCAAGAAAAAGCCACTGATAAGGTCCCCAAAGGATCGGGAAGTACCACCCCACAGACGGCTAGTGAACAAGAGATGTCTCAGCAGTCGTCACCAATGGCCAATGACAAAGTGATCCACTACGATGATGCAGGAAAACCAACTCTCGTTCCTTTTACAAGCAAGGTAGGTACTGTTTGAAAGACTTATTTAAGGGATCTGAAATGTGGAAAATTACCAAATCATTTGTCCCCAGCAGGCACCATCATTCTTCAGGTATTTATTTGTTGTGTTTTCCTCTTCTGAGAATAGGTAGTCGCCTGGGGCATTATGTTTTCAGGGGACCGTTTCATGGAAGTTGTCATCACCGGCAAGTTGTCTTCCTCCGACAGTTACCATAGCTACAGTCAGAGGCCAGAGCTTCTGAGTCAATCAGAGCCAAGGATTTCACTGAAATTGTCAGTGCTGACAACTTTCATGATACACCCCCGGTTCCTCTGTCTGTCTTGTTATTTTCTAATGCCATAATTAAAAAACAATGTAATAAAATTCTAATTTGGCTCATTTCAATTCAATTCAATTTCAATTCAATTCAATTCAATTCAATTCAATTTCAATTTTATTTCAATCATAAAATCATAAAATATATACAAAGTAACATGCAACAATCGAGATTTAATCTAATGAATGAAATTGGAGACTAATATGAAAGTTTAAAAAACTTGTGAGTCATAGTCCCCCAAAACAGGGAAAAGAAACACATGTTACGATATAATATAAACACACACACACCATCACACACACACACACACCATCACACGCATGATACATAGGTACTTAAAATAGAGTTACAAGGAATAGGAAGAGACGAGCTGTCTCTTCAATAAGACCTTAAAAGATGACAATGTAGTGCATGACATAAAATTATTAGGTAAATTGTTCCAAATACGGGGACCGTTGTGTCTAAGAGAGTTGAGTAAGGACTGAGACGAAACCTTTGGGTAATGGTATTTTATACATGAGCGGGTATTATGGGAATGGATAGATTTATTAAGAGTAAACATTTGACAAATTATTTTAGGTGCAATACTATTATTAACATTAAACATCATTATGGCAATTTGGAATGTATATATATCATAAATCGTAAGTGTTTGTAACCTAAAAAATAAAGGACGAGAGTGAGCTTGAAAATGAGAATTCGTACATATTCTAAGAGCTTTCTTTTGGAGTTTGTATAAAGATTCTAATTTAGTTTTACCCACTGCTGCCCAGGTAATGGTACAATAATATAAGTATGGTAAAATTAAACAGTTATACAACATCAATAATACATTTTGAGGTAGGGATATACGTAATTTACGGAGGATACCAATGTTTTTAGATATTTTGTTTGCAATATATTGACGATGGTCCTGGAAAGATAAAGTATCATCAAGAATTATTCCTAAAAATTTAACTGAAGTACACACATTCAAATTAACATGGTTTATAAGTATTCTAATATCCTTACAATTATATGGGTGGGATTTTCTATTAAAATATAATACACACGTTTTGTCATTGTTTATGATTAATTCATTAGCATCAAACCATTGTATAACATTTTCTAATTCTCTATTTACCTGTAATATTAATCTATTGAAATCTTTATGACATGCAATTAAGTTGGTATCGTCGGCAAACAGTATAAAACGAAAAAAGGATGAAGAAGAGCTCAGATCATTTATATAGATCAAGAAAAGGAGAGGACCCAGTATAGAGCCCTGTGGGACTCCACACTGGATCCTCTTTCTATCGGAAACAAAATTATTATAACATGTGAAATGGAAACGATTACTCAAATAATTCTTAAACCACTGTAGGGCTACACCACGTATACCAAAAAACTGTAATTTACAGAGGAGAATATCATGGTTGATGACATCAAACGCTTTAGATAGATCAAGAAATAAGCCTAATGTATGAACTTTGTTTGTTAATTTATTTTGGGTGTAATCATGAAGGTCAATTAAAGCATGTGCACAGGAGGATTGTTTTCTAAAACCGTACTGAGAGTCATCAAGGAGATTATATTTATTTATATGATTAAAAACCCTATTGTAAATCAATTTTTCTAATATCTTAGAAAAACAAGGGAGCAAAGTTATAGGGCGATAGTTAGAAAATATATGGGGATCCCCTTTCTTAAATATGGGTATAATTTTTCCTACTTTGAAGTTCATAGGAACCTTACCAGATAAAAAGGACAGATTACAAATATGTACAATGGGTTTAACAATAAAATGGATAACATGTTTAATAGTATATTGCGTAAGTCCTTCGAAATCTTGGCTTTTGGAAGAATTTATACATTTAACTATATTTAAAACCTCTGATTCATTGGTTGGGTGAAAAAATATGGAATTATTGCAAGGGACTTTTAAAAAGGAACTAAAATGGCACTTAGGGTTTTTAATATGTTGAGATTTAAGTTTGACAGCAATGCTAGAAAAATATAAATTAAATTCATTTACTATCGATTGAGGATCTGTTAACTTTCTTTCTTCTTTAAAAAAATAACTAGGATATTGACATTTTCTTTTCTTTCCTAATAGATTATTAATAACTTCCCAGGTTTTAGACATCTTGTTTCTATTCTTTTGTAATAAATCACTAAAATAGGTTTTCCTCGCAGACTGTAAAATGGAGTTCAATTTATTTCTATAATGTTTATATTTATTTTCACTGATATTATTTCTTTTTTTGCAAAATATTTTATATAATCTATGCCTTTTATTTATACATTTTAGAAGTGAAGGCGTAACCCAAGGTTTTCGTGGGGTATTCTTTCTCTTTATTTTACGGGGAGCAAAATTATGTTTATACGTAGTTTTAAATAAATTTATAAAGGAGTTATATGCATTATCTACATCACATGCTGAGAATACTTCGTTCCATTCTAAAGTAGCTAAATCTTTCTTAAATGAACTTAAACTTGATGGATCTGTAAGTTTTACATAAAATAAAGACGTTGGTTCTTTGTATAATTTAATAGAAAGGTTGGTTATTTGGAAAATGGGTAAATGATCAGTTATTCCACTATAAAAAACACCAGAATGAATATCTTTGTCGACTACATTTGTGAATATGTTATCAATCAATGTTACAGACCGTTTACAAATTCTTGTTGGTTTGTCAATTAATGGACGAAGAGAATTATTATACATAATGTTTACAAAATCATTAATGTGTTGACAAGTATTATATTTAAGAAGATCTACATTATAATCACCCATTAAAAAAATAGATTTATTTTCTGTGGATATTGTTCCAAGACAACTATTGAAATTTTCATTAAATTCAAGAATGGGTTTATTAGGGTTTCTATATATAATACCAACAATAATATTTTTTGAACTATCCGAAATAATTTCAATAAAAAGAGATTCACAAATGGTTTCTGGTAAAGATATATCCTCCCTTACTTTAACATTAAGTGAATTATTAACCAAAAGTGCAACACCCCCACCTTTCCTACCTTGTCTGTCATGATAAAAAGTATAATTATCTCTATTAAATAATAACGGGATATTTTCATTAATCCAGGTTTCACTAAAACCATATATAGAAAATTTTAACTTAATTTGATTAAGAAATTGATCAATAGCGAAATAATTTTTATTAAGACTTCTGGAATTAAAATGGAGAATACTAAAGTTATGTTTGTCATCAGTGGTAAAATCTGAATTATCATTGAAATCAATAGGGAGCCAGTACTTAACAGGTTTATCAAATGTAAAAAAATTATTATCTGGATCAATATCATCAAGTATTCCACTTTCATCAGAATCAATATATGTCGAGAACATATCAAAATTATCATTATCAACGGTATCATATTGCACTTCAGAAAATATACATTTAAACTCTTCATCATTTACTTCATTGAAAGGAAAAATATATTGGAGAATATCCATACAGTTGTATTTGCATGTTCACATTCACACTTCAATCAACATTCAAAGCATACACAGCAAAAATAAAAATAACAATTAGGAAATCATTTCTGCAGTCATAATATTTTACTTATCTTTTAAAAATAAAAGAAGAACACTTATTACCTGCAAAGTGGCCATTCAGTAATGGGTTTATGTTGAGGTCAGCAGCCTGTTACCTCAAATACATCTTAGGCCCAATATACACGTGTGCAGGTTTTGAAACCACCTCCAATGCCCTGCAATTTGGTGCATAGACACATACACTGGAAGTAGAGTGAAACCGCATCAATCTACTTTATCGATGACTATTTAAGTAACAAGTGTGCCTTTCTTTTCACGCCAGCATTTTCTATTGTTCATGAGCAATAACTATTAGCTATTAACCTATTTCTAGTTCAGTGGTCAAGCCGCCTTTAAGGTGTACTCGGTGCATTCCAGCAGTCAAAAATTATGAGGTGATACACATACGTCGAACCGCTTTGGGCCGGCCTCAGTCCACCTTTCGACGTATGTGTATCTCCGGCCTAAGATAATAGTGCCTCAGATACATCTCTATCAATGGGTATTTTTTATTTTGTGAATAGTTTATTTTTCTTCATCTTTCAAGGTGCATGTGATTCTGGTGTATTTTTTATAATCCATTTACTTACTTCAGCTAGCTAACGAAGCCATCAATCCATGCCAGATCACCCATGAATTAGCTGAAGAGTTTGGTGAGATCGTGAAGCGTGACCAGGAGAAGTTTGTTGAAGCCTTCGGTATCTGCATCAAGTATAGTTTGAAGAAGCTTGCAGAGACAGATGAATCCCTTTCCCTTGACCAACTTACAGAGGTTGTCATGGATTTAGGGAGAAAACCAAGCGCAAGGTATATTGTAAACATGATTTCTTTAATTTTTGTGGAGGGGTCACCTTTCTTTTGTGTGATTTTGGGCCTCAAATTTACAGAGTAAATTGCTTGGTTACAGTTGATATGCAATGACCTGCATTACATACCTTGAAATAAATTGTGTTTATGCCAAACTTAGAGCAGAAATATGTATGGAGCATGATCACATGATTTTTTTACACTTTTGAATATCATTTAGCTCTCGTTTGTGTGTTCTTCCTCATCTAAAAAGGTAATGCAAGTCAAATTTCATACTTACGAGATGAAGAACTCACCGTAGATTTTAGCAGGAATAATGTTTAAATGTCCATATAAAACAAGTGATTGAAAAGGAAAATAAATTCTTTGAGTTTGCTTGCATTGTGAAATTATTTGTGCTCTTATATAATTTATCATCCCACTTTTTGGTAAAGGTGTAAATCTCAACTGCATGCATTCAAGAATCCATCTAGTCTTTACCTTTGCTCTCATTAGAGCAGCATTAGTAATATAAGTAAACAATATTAAATGAAAAAAATACAGTAAATTGATTGAATCATACAAGTACGTAAGCAGTTTAATATTTTTACCCAAAATTGTTTCATTCTTTGGATGGACATTTCTGTATGAAGTAGGGTTTAATTTTCTTGTTCTTGCCTGTTTTCTTTTGAAGGTTTTATTGTGGGCTTTTTACTCTTACTCCTTCTTTATGCAGGTATTACCAACCAGAGCACGCGGGTCAGCTGAAAATAAAGACTCTTACCGACAAACAACCAACAAAGCAAGATGTGAAAGATTTTGTGAAAAAACACTGTTCACCTGTATCAGGTGATCGTAAAACTTCAATCAAAGATACACTCCACAGAGTAGGGTAGGTAGTCATGCACTGCATCACCATCTTAAATTTCATTTATTTTAATTTAATTCTTCAAATACTAATTGGAGTACCAAAGTGTAACATCAATTTTCCATTTTTGCATGTCAACATTTTTGATACCATATGTTGGTAGAACATAATGAAAACCCCCCACAACCCAAATTTGGTGGGAATCGGTCCATGGGGGCCCAAGATATGACCTCCTAAATACATATCTAGCCCCCATTGAAGTCAATGTATTACTGGCCTGGTTCTAAATGTTAGGACACATGCCAATAATACACTAACTTCAGTGGGACTAATTATGTATTCAAGAGGTCGTATCTTGGGGCCCCATGGACCGATTCCCACCAAATTTGAGTAATGGGGGTTTTTCATCATGTTCTACCAAAATATGGTATAAAAAACGCTGACATGCAAAACTTTGGCACTCAATGGCAACATATGCAAATATGCAGTTCAAATTAAATTTGTTGAATTATCCCATTTATGTCACTGTTCCTCATCAGATAGGCTTTTAGTGATTGGTACCGACATCATTACTAGATATTAGGGTGATGGTATTTTGTGATTTGTATTAGGCGCATATGCGCATAGGATTATCCGTACTTCGTGATGATAACATTGAGTAATGTCATAGTTCTGTTAATAGTGCACATTGTTATCTGTGCATGTTGTATGCACTGTACATTGGTTATGTCATAATGGATGAACAGCTGATTGATCATCTGAAAGTATCAATATTTCTGTGGCTTTCTAATGCCTTCATTCTGACTACAAACATAATATATTAGGATATGATAAAGTTGATCAGTGGAATCAAGTGTGTGACCCCCCCCCCCCTTTTTTCTGCAAATCTAAAAGGTATGAATGATAAGACATGTAATTGGAATGTGTAGGAGAGTGATTTTTGCATTCATCCAGATCCAGTGAGGAGAACTTCAAAATCGTATGAAATATGAGCACAGGGATTCGTATGAGTTTTTGAGTATTTGCCACTAAATTGACTTGGTTCAAAGTTTGATGAAAATGACAGACTTTGTGTTAACTTTGGAACAGCCTTGACTCACATAAAACTTACAAGGACATTTCTGTAAAAAAATCAAATTAATTAGATTCTGTTATTCATGGTCTTGTGGAAATAAATAAATGATGAGGTGTCCTGTCTCATTTTCATAAATAAATTAAAATGTCACAAGAAATAAATAAAATATATTATGTTTTTGCTTTGCAGGATTATATGCAATCGTAGGAAAGAACCAATAGGACTTACAGCATTGACAAGGCATGCAGTCCTAGGATGTGTAACCCCTCTCTTTGACCTCATGAACCAGGGACAGTCCGTTCTGATCATAGGGAATCCTGGTGTTGGAAAAAGTACCATATTTAGGGAAGCAGCCAGGGTGATAAATGATGTTGCAATGAGGCGTGTGGTCGTTGTTGACACATACAATGAGGTTACTTTATTTTCATGTTTTTTTTTTCTTTCACCTTTCCTGAGCTTTCATCCCTCTTTAATCACAGAGGCATTTCAAGTTGTTGCTTTATTTAAGTTGATCAAAATGAAAGCTTAATGCACAATTATAAGAAAATAAAGAAGAAAAAAAAATGCTCTCATTGCAAGTCTTGAAATGTAGACATTCATATGTAGAAATGTAGACATTCATATGTATGCCTCATACTTCATGTAGCAATTTATAAGCCAACATTAATTTCTTTATTTCATTTTTTATTATTGTCAATTACAGTAAACAGATGAAATATCGCAAACTTATACAAAATTTTAGTTTGTATTCTTAGTCTTATGCTTAATGTTTTACCTGTTAAATGAGGTAGACTTACAGTGTTTGTCAAAAAGACTGACGAGGTGAGTGACTGACAATTCTTATCCCTACTTCTTTGGTGCAGATTACTGGTGATGGGGATGTGCCACATCCAGCTATAGGTGGGGCTAGGCGTGTTCAGGTAAGTCCGACTGCATTAATTTGGGAGAACAGTCTTGAATAAACTAGATTAGAGGACATTTAATATGCATGTGCTATTTCATCAAAGAATAGTCCTGGGGAGCGTTTTATGAAAGGACTTGTCGGACGCTTTATCCGACAAGTCCAATTTTATCCGACAGTTACCATAGTAACAGTGCCTCTCAGCCAATCAGACTCAAGGAAAGATGTCAGATCTGACAACTTGTCGGATAAAAATGTTGATGAAACGCCCCCCTGGTTTACATGTATGTCAAAATGGTACCTGATTTTTTCTTACTGCTGAATATTTCCTTTATGATCTTAGCAAGATTTTGTTTGTAACGTTTTAAAAACATAACTTAATTCATTAAATGATACAGTTAACGGCAGTTCTTTTGTCAAGTTGTATGTGAACCAACATAAATACCATTTGCTTAATTATCAAAAGTCTTTCAGAATTAATAACAAATGGCAGATAACCTTATTTTGGTAATATTGCATATGCATAGATTCCAGGCCGGGGTTCACAGTCGGACATGATAAAGGAAGTAGTGCGGAACCACAGCCCTCTGACCCTTGTCATTGATGAAGTCGCGACTGAAGCGGATGCTGCAGCGGTCCTTGCCACCAGACAGAGGGGTATCCAAGTGATTGCTGCAGTACCTGGACAGACCCTCCAGGATGTCATCCTCAACCCCAATCTGAAGCACCTCTCTGGAGCAATTCAGAACATGGTCTTTGGCCATCCCGGTCAGCAGGTTGTCGCAGGACGCACTGCGATGCAGAGGACACAGCCAGCAGCCTTTGACATCCTGGTGGAAATGTATGATCGATACCGCTGGATTGTGCATACGGACTTCACTCGAGCCATTGACCTCTGCCTTCAGAGAGTACCAGTTGGTGTCCAGGAGAGAAGAGTGTTCATGAAAAAAATATCAGAAGATACCAAAGGAGTTCCTCAAGTGGTAGTGAAAAACCTTGTGGTTACCTATCCCCTATAGTCAGAGAATTTACTACACTGTTTCATGAACCATTTTTATTACACTATTCTGCTCAGTTTGAGTTGATTGAATAGGAGATAAAGGTTATTTTTCTAGTGGGAAGAAATTAAAATCACATGAATTTTGAAGTAGTAGACAAGCAATGAACTTTTAAATAGACCTTTAGCAAATGTTTAACTTATGTGAAGTTTATGAATGCAGAATTTACTGAATTGAATTCCTTGGTATTCAATCATTCCATTATTATTAGTAGAATTAGTATTAGTATTGGTATTAGATCTAATTCTTTATCTGCAAATTTCCTTCCTGTGCTTTCCAGTCATGTCTTTTATGATAAGATTATCAAGAGGGTACCCAATAGCATAGAATCGTAAGAACAATAACATTGACAATAAGACTATGCAGTGTTTGTGTACATAATTGTGGTTATTTCATCTCATGAACAGTTCACCGAGAAAGGTCCAACAATGAATGTGCAGTGAAGTTGGTTTCACGGTACACCTTTTCTCTTTCGTGGGCAATTGTTGGTCCTGAATAATACCACCAAACTTGACATTTCGACAAGTGTGTTCTTGTCATCTTCATGAGAATGTACACTTTTGGCACTCAATTCATGATTATACAAGAAATCTGCACAGTCCATAGTTTTTATACTCCCACTTTTAACTTCTTTTGTAGATTCAGACTTATAAGCTTTGGTTATTGTGTATGAGGAATCGTGATTGTCCCAATTTTGTTTTCTTCTTATTTTGTGCATATGTGTATTTATATTAATGTGATGGCATGTGTGAGTTGGTAACATATTTGTGGTATGGTTACTGTCAAGATTAGCAGACAAGTTTGTTCAATCATTCCATTGTACATTGAAGTGAGACTGGTCAAATTTTTTGGTGTGGAATTCACTGTCCAAGACTGATTAATAAGTTCTGGATTTTAAAGGTGATACAATTATAGGGTGTCATGGCAGTGCATGGGCACTTATGCATGACTGTAAGCCCAACTTAACTCCTTGTGAAACACACTTGCCAGTATTTTGACAATGTATGTGACATCCTCCATTTCCATCTTATTGTCATATAATAAGAAATATGGATACAAAGCTCTGTGTCATTCTTTTCACTTGTATACTGGGCAACCCTCTGCTGTACAATGGAAGCACATTTCCTGTGAAATTGAAAATAATCTACCTAACATTTATTGCCAAACTTATCTCTTAGTGCTAGGGTGGTTATTCATTCATGAAATATCAACTCAAAGGCCCAAATTCTCAAAAGGGATTTTGAATGCATGATTTATAGCATAAAATTAATAAACAAAAACAGTGGACTAATCAATAAAAACAGGATTCATTGAAACTGTAACCTTAGTAACAACGTCAAATTAGCATGCTGTGATTAAAGCATGTATCATTGTTGGACGCATTCTCAATATATGCACTGAATTAAGCATAATCAATTCAACAAATCTGCATAAACCATGGATTCAAAAGCACTTTTGTATTCTGGCTTTTTTTATGTGCATGTCATTTCAGTTTTGATAATGATCTCAGAATGAGTCATAACATTATCTAATGTAATGACCATCCAAATATTTGTATTTGTGAATAGAAATTATGTGTCAGATGATTCTGGTAGTAAATGCTTTTAATTCTGAGAAATTGACAGAATTCGAGAAAATAACCTCGGTAATTCTGCCAGGTTACTTGTCTTTTTTCAAGCAATAATAGTGCATGTTCTCAGATGTACTTATTGTTAATATCTGTGTTGTCAACCAACAGCGTGCCCATCTTTCAGCTTAGATTTTATAATTTCTCAGAGTGAGTTCTAGATATGTGGTGATATGGCAGCAATAAATTTAATGACTCTGTAATTAATTTCTTGCTTCAAATTCTTGATATTAGTTCAGTTTTGATGTTTCTCGTTGTTCCTGTTGCCATTGTTTGGGTAAATTGCAATTTCGTCTATTGCCAACTCATTCACTCATCACATCTATATATCTATGGTCTATCTTCATTTAGTATAATGCCATTCTGTCCATCAACATTTTGTCTATCAACCATTTAGTCCATTAACCATTTGGTCCAATAATCACTTTGTCTAATCACCAGTTCATCTATGACCATTTCATCTCATAACCAGTTGGTCTAATACCCATTTTCATGTCATTCATTTTGCCAATTAGTCGGATTAGGCCAAATGGTATATGGACTAAATAGCTATTGGACCAAGTGGTTATTAGAAGAGATGGTGAGTGGACGAAATGGCAATTAGACCATATAGATAGTGGACTGATGGTAGACCAAATGATAATAGACGAGTTGGTAATGGACGAATTGGGATTAGAAATTAATTATGTAGGGCACCAGCTTGCACAACTCATATCCATCATACAGTGCCACCTTAAATGTTATGACAAAAAGTGAAGCCAAAGAAGAGGTGATACTGACCCATTTTATTGTAGAATATATCATCTTGTGATAGAAAGTGACAATATGTGTTACCTATGAGTTATCAAGTTTTAATGCTTTGTGTGTTTCTGTATATATACATATTTTGGTTTATACGTGTATGTACTTATCATGTATTTACATCTAAAAATATCTTCCACTGCCAATATTCCAACCATGGAATATTGTAAATTCAGGTATTGATATGATTTGTTATGGGCTAGTGTGTAAAAAAATCAAGTATTTCAAATAATCATGAAAGTTATACTAAATGTAATTGGACATATATTTTTGATAACCACGGTGTGCCTAACTGCATTATGATAATCAGTATTAAATAGAATAACTGAACACAGAGTTCAGCCTTTATATCACTCAGTTATGTTAAGAATTAAACAAATATATGATTGACATTCAGTATGCAGAGATTGATAATACTGTTCAGGTGAATATATGAGTTTATTTTGTGAAGTATGTTTGATGGTTAAATGGGTTTGTCTGGTTATCAGCACTTTTGTAGGACATGTGCATTCTCTCAATATTTGTTTGATATTTTTGTTCATTCATGCTGTGAAGTTTCTTCTTTGGTGTCTGGTTTAAGGTTTAGATTTGTTGTCATTTTTTTTCTTCATTTATTTCATTGATTTATTTAATTATTCATGAAATATAAAAATACAAAAGTCTCATGTGAGTACCTCATACCCCCCTCTAAATATCTAAGAACAAACCTTACATTACACACAAGTGTCACTAGAATAGGATTCTTTGGGATAAAAATAATTTTGGGAAATGTTAGTAATGGTTAATGACGATTTGGGGTTCTTATAATCATGGAAACTAGAGTTAAAAAGAAAATTTGAAATTTTATGGCCAGGTTGGCAAATTACACTCAAACAAATAAACAAAATAAGCAATATTAGAAATATTCACAGTATATTCATTTATGATCTTAATGACTGAAGAATAGTGAAATGTGGAGTAATTGACTCTTTCATGCATTATCATGACATAAAAATGATTTAAGTAAATTTCCCATTGAGATGCATTTGTTTTGATATCTTAGAATAGTGAATGTTCTTTGTTATTCCATAGATTATCATGTAACAAACAGCATATGATTTTATGATTCAATGAATTTTCAGAATGGCTTTGGATGGTTTTCACTTCAACAAGTTACAAAAAGGATATTTTTTATTTTTCATTTAAGTGGCAACTGGTCGTTGGAAACTTGAAACATCAGATATTTCAAAGAATACCATTATGAAGTTGAGGGTTTCATCATAACAGATGTACTGGATATCAAATTATTTTCTGGAATTTCCAAAAGCTCATTCCCCCAGTTTATTGATGAAGCAGCTCATTCACCCACCAGAGATGTGGAAATGGGACCCCACCTATCCAAGAAGAGGGTCCTTTTTAAGGGGTGTGGATATATTGAGGGTTTAATATGCTTTTAGCATTACTTACATGGAAATTGAGTTTTAATATTTTGAATTTATAATGTACATTCATTCTCCATCTATGTTCATCATTATATGTCTAGTTGTATGTAAGTCTTCCATTCTAATTAATGTACACTGTCTTTCGGCAGCTAAGGTGTCAAGTATGAAATGATTGTGATATATTTTGTCAAAGGGTATAGTTTAAGTCTTCTGTAAGGTCATATGTTTAGGCACGTGAAATAAATGAGGTAGGGAAAATATTTGATTGCTCAGAATTTTTCATTGGGTGTTGTGATAGCGTTAAAGTTATTAGCGCATACATGCGTGTCGAGCAGTGTGCTTACACACATTGCTTTGTGTTGCCAATGGAGAGTTTGATTAATTCTGCTATTTAAATAGAAATTGGTCCCGTTTCTTAAAACTTGTTACAAAAAATTTTCATTAACGTTTAAAGCTACAGAAATCTTTCAGTTTGATTGGCTGATATTAAACTTGTTAAAGAAATTGTGCAATTGTTATTATAAAAATTCTTCATGAAACCAGACCCTGATATTTGAAGATTGAAATTGGAAGATATCATAGCAAGACAAAATTTAACAGATTTCCATATATGTCTAATGATTTAGGTTGTGACTTTCATGTTTTCCTCTCATGTCTTCCGCTCCACCAAACAAAATAATATGGTAATGAAAAATATGACAGAGGCCTTATTTTTCCAATTCATATTGTATTGATATTGTTTTCAAAATCATCAAAATGTCAGGAGCCTGACATTTGAAGTGCACTTAATAGCAAAAAACAAATTGAAATAAATATCCATCTAGGGTCTGTTTCATAAAGACTTATGACTATTGTAACTTTCATGGAATCCTTTATTGTGATTGGCCATTGAGCCCTGTTTCCATGGTAGTTGCTTTAATGTCAAAGTTTACACAGTTTTCACTCTTTATGGAATGGGCCCCTGGCCTTTGGTTTTCCTCTTCCGCATTTCTTGACTCTCGTGTTGATGTGAAAAAAAAATGAATTCAATAGTAATGTGCTTGTGATTTCATGCTGGTCAGTCTCATGCTATTCATTCTTATACGTTGCATTCTACATTGTTCAAAGTGGTGATGGGGGGGGGGGGGTGGGTCTTAATCCTTTTTGGACACATACACACAGCACCAAGGTTATGGAATAATTGTTATTATTTTTATCTGCAGTGTAATTTTTTGGTAATAAATAAAACATTTACTTTTACAAGAAATGCATTTTGTTCTGATTTCTGCTTGCATTAACTTATCAGGGGGTATTAGCCGGTTCCAAGACATTTGCTCCGGCGACAATTGCTCCACTGTATGCCTAACACTAATGGAATGACCAAATTAAATCTTAGACCTAACAATATACCCTATCCTAAACCCAACACAAAGCCATATTGCAACCCTAACCCTATATCTCAGACAAAATAAAGCCTGGAGCAATTGTCGCCAGAGCAAATGTTGTATCACCATTTTCTCCACCGGGGGGGGGGGGGGGGGATTATCCATTATTTGTCTGCAGAGGGTATCTGTCCAAGGGAACTTGTCTGAGGTTACCTGTCCAAGGGGTACTTGATCTTGAGAGTACTTGTCCTGGGGCATCCTGGAAGGTAGTTGTTCAAGGGGATGATTAGCTGTATGGGGGGGGGGGGGGTGATAGTGATCCTTGAGGATAATAATTACAAGGGTGTTTGATACTGTCCTCTAGTGGGTATTATATACAGTATGACATTTTTTTTGCAAATGAGATAGTCAATGACATGAAGTTGAATGAATGATTCTTTATTTCGTTTCAATTCCGATATCAAACAACAATAATAACAACAGCAAATTATTGGGATACAAGTAAATAGCAAAGAACAAAGTCAAATGTATCCAGAATCATTATGTCTTCGGCTACTAAATCCTCCCGACTTGACCCCATTCCTACATGGTTTTTTAAAGAAAACATTGTTCATTTATTACCATTGCTCACAAATGTAATCAATCAATCTCTTTCTACAGGTATTTTCCCTGATCAAGCACATTCAGCAATCATCAAACCTTTTTTGAAGAAATCAGGGTTGGATGTAAATGACATCAGTAATTATAGACCGGTCTCAAACTTAACATTTCTAGGTAAACTCATCGAGAAGGCGGCATGTACTCAACTAGCTGATCATATTGAATCTAATAATATTTTTGATCCTCTCCAATCTGCCTATAGGCCAGGTCACAGCACCGAGTCAGCTCTGATCAAAGTAAAAAATGATATCATGTTTTCTCTCGACTCAAATAATGTAGTTTTTATGGTGCTGTTAGATTTATCTGCCGCGTTTGATACAATAGATCATAACATTTTCATATCTCGGTTATTCAATAGAATAGGCGTTAGGTCCAAAGTCTTATCCTGGTTCCAATCATACCTGTCTGGATGGACTTCGCAAGTTGATATTGATGGCACATTGTCAAATCCCATAACTCTAGAATTTGGACTCCCTCAGGGGTCAATAGTCGGACCCATAGGCTACTCAATATATACTCTTCCAGTTGGTGATATCATCCGAAATCACTGTATCAATTATCATTTTTATGCTGACGACATACAATTATACGTTTCTTTTGATCCGAAGACCCCTGGAGCTCTCAATAATGCACTGGTTAAACTCCAGAATTGTATATCAGATATAAGACAGTGGATGATAGTGAATAAGCTAAAATTAAATGAAAAAAAAACTGAATTTTTTGTTGCGGCCTCTACTTATAACTTGCGCAATCTTCCAAATGTTCAACTTGATGTTGATGGTACACTCTTAAGACCATCAGAAAAAATAAGAAACCTTGGTGTCATATTTGATTCCCGCATGTCAATGTCGTACCATATCTCTCATATCTGTAGCACAGTCACTTTTTATTTAAGGGACATTTCTAGAACCAGAAGGTTCATTGACCAGTCTGCCTGTCACAATGCTGTTCGTTCATTGGTTCTGTCTCGTATTGATTATTGCAATGGGCTCCTTTCTACAATTCCCTCTAATCAATTAATTCGTATTCAACGACTACAAAATTGGGCAGCACGATTAATTTTACAGGTTTCCCGAGATCATCCTTCCCAACCACTCTTTAATTCTCTTCACTGGCTTCCTTTTAAACAGAGAATTACGTTCAAATTACTCTTGATTGTCTACAAAACACTGAATAAACAGGCTCCACAGTATTTAAGTAACTGCTTGAATCTGTATACACCAACTAGAGCACTTAGGTCGGCCAGTGATCACCTTCGCCTCACATATTCATTAACTCGTACATTAGCTGGTGACAGAACTTTTACAGTATCGGCTTCAAAATCCTGGAACGACCTGCCACTTATAATTAGACAGTCTCCAACATTAGCAATTTTCAAAAAGTCATTAAAAACTCATCTCTTTCGTACTTTGTAGTTTTTAAAATATTACATTTAATTAATTCATTGTAAGCGCTTTGGGCCTAATGGGAAAAGCGCAGTACAAATAATAAGTAATAATAATAATAATAACAATAGTAAATAATTTCAGGATATTTACAGGATAATATACATAATACATGCATTACTTTTTATGGAACATTAGTAACACCCATGAGAAGAGATGGAAATGAAACGTGGTGACCTACTAAGAAGCTTAGCTTGTGGGCCATAGGCCACCAGAATGTTAAAAACTTACATTAGCAATCATTTTAAAACATCATAGAACAAGCAAACAAAAAATTGGAGTAAATAACCAAAGTACAGATATACATATTTACAAAAGATACACTAAAAAGTAACAAAAAGGTGAAATGCAGAATGCAAGCATACTATTAGACCTAAAGTATAAGAATCTGAAATTCGAAAAGAAGAAAGAAAGAAAAGAGGAAAAATAAAGAAAATAGGCAGAGCTCTATTTTTGCATAGATAATTGTGGGAAGAATACAATTTATAAAGTTAGACGAGATATAACAAGCAGGCATTTGTTTACTGATCTAAGTATTTCTTCAGTAAATCGGTCTTTAACTTGTTTCTAAAAACACTAAGGCTAACTGATTGCTTCAATGAAGAAGGAAGGGAGTTCCATAATTTTGGCCCTGTATAAACAAATGTATTTAGCCGAAAACTAGTTTTGACCAATGGCAAGTGGAGAAAAGAAACTTGTCTTGTATAGTAAGAATGGATTTGGTCATTTCTAACACATAATGAATCAAGGGCAAGTGGAAGTTCTCTTTTATTTAATTGATACATAATGCAACCAAGGTTGAGATAAAATATGTCATGTAAATTAAGGAACTTGTTTTCATAAAACAAAATATTAGCGTGAGATCGTGAACTTACTCCACATACTAGTCTAAGTACCCTTTTCTGGACTTTAAGGACGTTCCACAGTTATGTTTGTGCGCATTATGATCTGCGCATAGTTTACACTGCGCGCTGACGTCACAATGGATGAACAGGTGATTAATTAGCTGCGGGTATGTGCTGATTTTTCTCATCTTCTGCTCTTTAACTGCAGATTCGATGCGTTATTTCATGAAGCTAAAAATTGAATTATTCCATGGACCATTCAAAAAAAGATTCTCTCCAATTTAAAAATACTTTACTCTGCAGTGCTGCCAAGAATCACGAATATTACCCCGAGTTTGAATAAATGGTAGAGTGGTTTTGATTTTTTCTTCACATAGATACAAAGCATTCGGCGCATTTTTGGTGTTTTAAAAAGCACATTTGCTCTAATAAAAATACTGATAGTTTAAAAACAAGCACATGAACCCCTAATTTTTAATGTTTGTTCCTCTTAGGTTTACCTTCCTCTACAACTCTACAAATTTTGGTGAAAATGACATGGATTTTGAATAAAGTGCAGCATTTATTGTACTTTTGTAGTTTGTTACTGAAATTTCACATTTTTTAGATTGGGATTTTGTTATCTTTTACGCCATTTTTAAGAACTGACAGTGCTGTTAAACTTAAAATTGCAAACGAATAGCACTATAAACATATTCTCCATTCTAACGATACAATTATTAACTCTCTTGCGAAATTTGATGACTTTTTCATGTATTTTGACAGAGTAATAGAGGTCTAAACTCATTGTAGTAATCTTGGGCGGTCTAAAAATGTCAAATTCTTTTGAATGCGCAATTCTTAAGAACATCAATTTGGGTGAACTTTGAAGTTCTATAGCAAAAAATCAAGCACATGGACCTATGTTAATTTTTGTATATTTCGAATATTAAGGTTCTAAAGTATCTATGTGCAAAGTGTGGTGAAAATGACATGGATTTCACTTTAACTGTGGAACGTCCTTAAATAACCCATCTAAATGAACTTTAGCAGCGTTACCCCAGGCAAGGATGCAATAATTCAAGTAAGGCAAAATGAGAGTTGTGTACAACATGCATAAAATATTTTTGGGAATATACTCTTCAATGAATTAATGACTCCTGAATTTCTGGAAAGAAGTTTACATAAATAGGATATGTGAACTTTCCAGTTCAGTATCAATGTGTACCCCAAGGAATTTTGTACTCAAGATTTCAGTAATCTGAATATCACTGATTGTAATATTATCTGGCAATGTTGCTAGGGTGTTGCTGAATAACATGTAGTTTGTTTTATCTGAATTGATAGTTTGCAATAAATTGCAGGGGTTCTTTTCAGAAAAAAATATGCTTGAGTCATCTGCAAACAGCATAAATGAAAGGAATTTTGATGACTGAGGGAAATCATTAATATATATGAGAAATAAGATAGGTCCAAGGAGTGAACCTTGTGGCACTCCACATGTAATTGACTGCAAGGGAGACTTAACACCATTTAAAAATACAAACTGTTTTCTATAAGAGAGGTAGCTCTTGAACCACTCCAAAGCCTTACCCCGGAATCCATAGAAAGAGTTCTCGATTGAATCAATGATTACAGTAATAGCAATAATGTATGTACATAGCAGTCAACCTCATTTCATATTATTAAAAGAAAAAAATGACACTGCTATATTTCATTATGAAATACACAGGGGCAGCACCATAGTAGAGGAAATTTCTTTTTCTCAAAGTAATGATAGGGGTGTACAGAGTGCACAATCCAGACCTCTCTTTTAAATTTGTTAATTTTCCTTCCTCTTTTTTTGTGTGCCCCTTCCTATTTGTTCCTCTTTTTACTTCTCCTTCTCACTACTATAACGAAAAGAATGTAGGGGCTATTTCCCCAATCCCGTAGCACTGCATGCCCCCGGAGGGGGGGGGGGGCACTTCCATTGACGAGTGAATACCATGAGATCTCAAAAAGCACCCTAAACACGTATTTACCATATTCTGAAATGCACCCCTTAAATTGGCGTGTGTACCCTACCCTTGATAAGTATTGGAAACAAAACGATACTGCAAGTATTCCCTGAATTGAACCCCTAAACAAGTTCAGCGATATTTCAATTATGTCTCGGTCGTCGGTTTTACCTTTACCTACTACATCATTGGGTTTAATACAGCCCCAATTGCGCCAATCGTAGTGTTGACTCTTGGGCAAAAAATACATCCTTTATAAAACATTTGACTTGATTTTTTATACCCTCGCAAATTTGACCCTAAACACGTAGCTTTCCTATCGAAAATAGATACCCTTTTTTCATTATTTTAGTGCTTTTGACACTCTTATTACGTTACGTACGTAACGTGCCCTATCTTGAAAAAGACATCCTTTTTACGTGCTTTTTTTTGGTCGCGCATGGTATCCACCCGTCAATGTAAGTGCCCCCACCCCCGGGTGCATGCCCCTAAAAATGTAGAATGACATCATCATTATTGACATCATCGGCTTCTAATTTGCATAGTCCCAATGTAGCCATATCGATATTATGTGAAATTACTCAATGCTTCAAAATATTATTACTTTCTCATTTTATGACTGTTTTTGATGAAACTTGCAATGAAATATGCTTGTTTTCTAATCTTCCAATCTTTCATGACAATACTGAGTTTGGATAATGACTGTTTTGTGAGTCATTCAGCTCAAAATAGGAATAAATCTTTTGAGCCGTTGTTTGACAACTAGTCTTGTCATAATGATCATAACCAATCTGCCCTGATTAATTAAACTACTGTACTATCGAAAGAAATACTCTCATAAATGAAACGTAATAAATTATGTCTTACCGAACACTTCCTAGGGGCTTTCATTCACCTATATAGGTATGTTTGTTTTCAACATATAGGTATGTTTGTTTTCAACTTCATGCACTCTATTACCATAAGTTTAATTTACAACCCGCATTCAGTACAAGTATACGGAATGGAAACATTTTTTCAGGAAATCGAGACTTATACAGCTGTAAGCCTGTCGATCCCGCTAAGCAGGAATTCATGTTTCTATAGTATTAATTTTCTTGTGTGTATATTTCGGTAAAACATCCCTTATTTCATAAGGAGTGGGAAGAGCCTAGGATGAATACTAGTAATGCTGTAGTATTGAAAGAAGAAATGATGTATTATGGCAATAATGCATGAATTGTTAAGATAGTAATAGTAGTGTAGTAGTATAGTGGTAGTAGTAGTAGTAGTATTGGCATTATTTTAATTGTCTTTTCTCTATGCATGATAATCGGAAGCAATTTCTGATCATGAAATTGTATTAAACGAGCCTGAGCAGATCGCTAATTGTTTCTCTGATTATTTTGTATCTGTTTTTTTTAATCAATCTGGTATTGTTCCCGACTTGCCTATAGTGTTTGTGATCTTCCTATTGATGCCTTGAATAATCTTGATTTCCCTATTGACGAGATTATGAATCACATTAATAATTTACTTTTGAATAAGGTAAAAAAAAATGTACTTCTGTCGAAACTTTCAAAAATCTTCTAAAAAACTTTTTTTTATTTATCTCTTAGCTCTTTATGCGCCTTGAGCACTCTACAGAGTGGATTTGGCGCTTTATAAGTCACATTATTATAAGTATTAGTATTATTACTATTATTATTATTATTATTATTATTATTATTGATGGGATAACTGCTGTTATCCTTAAGAAAGTGAAAGAGCCAATTTCCATGGTACTTCAACGCCTATTCCAAATTTCACTTTCTAAAGGTGAGCTACCCAGGGCAGACAATGGAAATAATCAATTGTGATTCCTGTGATTTTTGGAATTATCGCCCAGTGGCGCTTACTTCGATTATTTGCAAAATAATGGAAACTTTTGTTGATATAGTGAAGTATATTGACTCATATGGTGTACTTTTGGGAAAATGCAGTTGCCATTTTAATACTTGTGTTCTTATATCAGTGGAAGATATTCTGTATTCTATTGAATAGGAAAATTAAGAAAGTTCCTATTTCTGGAACTTTCTTATCAATTTGTTCCAATAATTTTTTGATGTCTGGCAGGTATGATATAGGCCAACATTATTTGCATGATCTGGTTATGAAAAATTGCTTCGACATGATTCAAATGTCAACTTAATAGAGAAAGTCAACGTATGTAAGTTTACCTCCATAAATGAGTCTGATTTACTGGTGTCTTAATGCCACTGCTGATCGGGAGTAGACTTTTGCGAATAAGCGACCATTTAGATCATGCACCTCACCCCTCAAACGAGGAAATCTTGATTTGAAACTAAAACAATCATTAATATATAACTCAAGTACAGGTCTATACTATATTATTCTGAAATTAGAAAATAAAATCTGCTTTTCAAAATGCGAGAAATGCCTTTCCTCATGACTTGAATACTCATTTTGGTGATTCTCATAAATGGAGACACACTATGTAGGTTTCATATTGAAGAAATTTATCTTTTAGGACAGGTATACTATAAAAATAGATGAATATTTAGGCCTACATGAGAATAAACCCTTGGACTAATACGACTGGGTATGATATTCATACCTGCTTCTACTTTATTTTATTTTTAGTCTTGCGCCAAATCCTTAACGTGAAAACCTCGCGCTGTACCTGATCCTGTATTAAAGTCTCACACAACTTATGAGACCAAATTTGGGGCGACGCGGTTCCGGAGAGCGTAACGTTTTTTAAAAGTGGATATCAGACCCAAGACTGCTGTTTAAAAATGTGATGCATTATAGATCCAATTCAAGTTGCATTTTAGCTTTACCTGTATGACTTAACCTAATAATTTTAATGTTGTTTTATATCGGGATAACCTCGCCAATGATTTCCAAAAGCAATAAAACAAAAAGTCTAAAAACAAAGAAATATCAAAGCCTACATAGGACAAAAAATATGTTAAAATGATTGTTTAAACCCAATTGAAATGTACAGTATTAATATACTCACTTTAATACAAAGAAGAAGTTTCGTATAGAGGCAAGCTAATTTGTACACGTACAATAGCATGCATGAAACGTGTTTAATTTTTTAGGGGGTATTTTTTTATATTTGAATCGGAAAATAAATAATACTACTGGTATCCAAGAACATTTCGATGTATTCAGTCATACTCTCAATAACTTGAAATCGGATTTTTTTTTCGTAGAATAAAATTCTTTAAGTTTTTGTAAACAACCATTGTTTTGAGTGCAAAGTTTGTTGTCAAGATCTGATGAGGATTCAAGCGTTTACTCCTATTGTGTTAAATCATTGAAAATCTGGGACAACTTTTTTAGCACAAGAATTAAGGAGCTGCACTCGCGCATAAATCTCGAAAGAGCGGATTAAGAAAAGTGCTGAAAATGTTTATCTTCTTCTTTTGTTAGAATTACTCAGGGCCTTTTCACACGTGAATCTTGAATCATCGCAAGAATCATCGTTATAATGATGATTGTAATTCGTTTTTAGAATCGTACCTTTCACACGCTCTTTCGAAAACTGCATGTGATCTGAGTGAAACTTAAATGGAAGTCACATCCGAAGGTGAGAATTTGAATTCGTGATTCTGGTTTGGTTTCACACGTGCTAAAAAAAATCGTCATTAGCCTTATTTTTTTTACTGGAATCATCATTTAAATTAACGATTTTTTACCGTGTGAAAGGGCGGATAAAGAAATCCCTGACTTGGAATATAATTGTGTGCAATTACCTCAGTCGGCTAATCAAACATAATCATGTATATAGCATTTTGTTCCTCACTTTGTTGTGGGGCCCTTTTTTCAGCGGTGGCTGTGACATATTATGTATAATAAAGCTGCGTTTTAACCGTGCGCATGTAATCGAGGGGGG
Organism: Lytechinus pictus; assembly: GCF_037042905.1. Lineage (NCBI taxonomy): Eukaryota > Metazoa > Echinodermata > Echinoidea > Temnopleuroida > Toxopneustidae > Lytechinus > Lytechinus pictus. Next base: position 26,207,645 of record NC_087247.1, read on the forward strand.
GGGGGCACTAATATGAGGACGTTTGGGATCAGGGGCCCATCAGGGGGCAACTTGGGCTATATTGTGTGCAAGCTAGCCCTATTCTCTGAAGGCTCGGTAAAGTATTTCGGGAATAAAATTCTGTGGGCAGAGAGCTTGGAGTTGAAAAATGCAAGCGGCTCCCACATTACTTTCATGCTATATCTTATTCAGATCCACGTTCGAAAAAAAGCAATCACACACCCTCGTGTGAAAAATACCCTTCCCTCGACTTTCAAGAGCGAAAGAATAACCTTAAATGAAGGAAAGTTAACTGCAATCAATTCAGTGGATTCAGAAAATGGAAGTTCTAGTATAAAACGTTGGAGTGTAACTGGTTGTACATATATAGATTCAGTTACAATATGAGGGACAGACACGACCCCAAAAGTCACGTTTTGGGCTTGCCTTTCTTCCCCCTTTTCTTATCTTTTCTCCTTGTTTTCACTAGCCACAGCAAAATCGTAGGCGTGAGCCCCTTTATGCGGCGCCGGATTGTAACGTTTGTCATTGTTCACCGCGTCCAGATTTGACGCTTGGTTGTACAATTGCGTATACATGAAACGATTCAATACGAAATCAATGCCATTCACTGAATTTCTTTATAGCTTTCTATTGTACTTCAACTGTGTCTTATTCTAGCAGCTATTCTGAAGAAAAAAACCCATGCAGTCTCAATAACATAACCATTCAAGTTACTCTCCGTCTTCACTTGAAACGATGGTAAGTAAAAATCTAAGTGATTTTATGTTTGGTCTGATTGTGAAGTAAGATTATTATGTATTGTCTTAAACAGTGGCGTAATTACGGGGGGGGGGGCATGGGGGGCACGTGCCCCCCCCCCATCGACTGGGGAAAAAAAACGGGGGGAAAGGAAGAGAAACGTAGTGGGATAGAAGAAATTATTGCCATTATGATATGTTATATTATATTATATTATATATAACATGATACATTACATAAGAAATATTTTTTCATAACTTTATGAAACATAATTTGCTCAGGGACTGAATGTGTTCATCGTTCCTGGTGCTCGCATTGTCCGTTTAACGAGATTATAATCTTGCATTGCTGTACTAAAACATCCCGTTTTCAAGTCAATATACACATAAATATATTTCCACTTTGAGTAATCATTGTTTTATGTAGTGACATATGCTTCTTTTTCATGACTACTTAAAGTGATTGCCCCATTTTAAAGAGTTGATGTCTGAATATAAAATATTTCCAGTCCTTGCTACGTTCGCATTGGTGGATTGGTGAGATAATAATTATGTCTGCCCCTCATGAATTCCTAAAATCGTTCCTTAAAATATCCCTTTTTCTGATCTGAATATAAAAATGCTTCAGCTCGCGCTTCGCACTCGCGTCATTTGGTTAGTGAAATATGTATGGTATTAGTGAATTCCTACAAACAAGCCTTAGAATGCCCATCTTCAGGTATGAATATCCTTTAAATTTCAGCTCGATCGCGCTTCGCGCTCGCACTATTTGATTAGTGAGATGCGTATGATAATCATGATTACAATATGACTTTTAAAAATGCTTCATTATTGTGTTTAGATGTAAGTCTAATAAAATCAGCAAGCGCTTGGCAATCGCATTAGATATAGTGAGATATGTATACACTTAATAGATTCCTAAATAATAGTCCTTAAAATGTCCCTGTTTGGATCAATATATACAAAAATTTCAGCTCGCACTTTAGCAAGACAGGTACGTATCATGATTATAAAAATTTGCTTATAATGTCCCTATTTAGGTCTGAATATCAAACATTCTTAGCTCGCGCTTCCCGCTTGCATTATTTGATCAGTGAGATACATATCCGTTTAGTGACACAGTCCTTTAAATGTCTTTTAGATTAGTATACCTGGCAATTGAGCGCGCTTCGTGTGCCCACTAAGTGACTCAACATTTTTGCTGGTGCCCCCCCCCCAATGCCATGACCCACGGTACGCCACTGGTCTTAAAGCAAGAGTGAGCGGATGTTACCATTGACTGTTTGCTGTCAATAATGGCATAATGAGCCTACATAATTTGGCACCACAATTAATAAAACACAGTACAAATTAGCTTGTAGGGAAACTGAAATATTCTAAAAAGAAAGGTGCTTTTTATCTTTGCTAAAATGATTATTGCACAATGTATGCATGGTATGTATAGAGGCGAATTACTGTATTAAAATTCAAATGGACCTGAACTATCTATTAGACTATATATATATTTAATATATATATATATAGTCTGCTACTTAGGAATACAATAGATCCTACTAAAAATTGGTAATAGAGTACAATTTAATAATATATCAATATTATACAATATACAATTTTCTATTTACATTTTTATGTGAAATATTTAAATATTGAAGCGTCGAATTGGTTGATTGACATTTTACATGTTCACTCTGCCATTACGAATCACTATAGACACAAGACTTTGAATCACACACTATCAAAAAAATTGAACAAATTAATACCTACAAAATTAATAAATGGCTGACAAAGATAGGAAAGAAAATCAATGCTCTACGCTCTTTGTAATACGACACCTGAGACATTATTGATTTTTTTTGCACGCCCTAAAATAACATCCTTTTGGAACGCATTGCGTATGAGAGTGACTGATTTTTATCCTATTCATTTCCCTTCATGCGAAACTATTTTATTTGGATTATTTGAACCATTAAGTTCAGCCATTTCAGCCATGTCAGCATTTGATTTTCTTTTTTTTACTTGGTTAATAATTCATGTTACGTTGGAAATACAAAGAGAATCGATCAGCCTAGTTTGAAACAATTTATTGTTGTTGTTGTTGTTGTTATTATTATCAATTTCAGGATTTTCCATCTGTTGAGAGGGCAGTGAATGTGTACAGAGAATGTGCTAGTGCTCCTACTCTCTCATCTGCTTCCATACAAAAGACTGGAGATTGTTTAGTTAGTGTACATTCAACATGGAGTCAGAGAGATTTGGAAAGAGAAACTACAGTCAAGTTTAGAAAGACACATATTGTGACCATAGACAGCAAAGGACAAGTAGGAAACGTCTTTGATCCAGCGACCAGCACTGAACTTAATTCCGAGTAAGATGAATTCCTAATTTTTACCATCGTAAAGAGAAATCTTAGTCTAAGTGTAATTCAGTCTTAGGAGGTGTTGCAAGAGAATATTTGCAATCAATCGCAAATTTTCTGTTGCAATTTCAAAATCAATATATCCATTTTAGCTGTATCAAATCACTCCTTGTTTCAAGGAGCAGATTAATCAGTCACAAAGTTACAATTAATTGCAAGAAATTTGATATATTTAGGGACCGAAAATAGACTTGCGATTGATCGCAAGTTTCTTGCAACGCCCCATTAATCTAAATTTAGTTATTCCGTTTAACTTTGGATCATTTTCATGAAAAGCTGCTGAATATGTATTTTTTCTCCTTTAAATTCTTTAGGCAACGGGTTCGATCGTCACCATCTGGAAAACTAAAGGCTGTGTTGAGGAAAGTCAAGGATAGGAAAGGAGATGAAATACAATACTTAGAGGTATCATTTTATTTTCCCTCATCACATTTATCATTAAGATCAATTATGAACAAAGTAGAAAATGTGTTTACTACAAGTAGATGCTGAAACAGTGTTCACCAGCAGCATTCGTGCAAATAAAGTCTCCGCTCTGGGAACTCATCATTGTATGAAATAAATCTTTGCTACCATGTTCTTTCTTTGATAATTCACGAGAAGATATATAGAAAACACGAAAAAAAAATAAAAGTCATCTATATCAACATGCTCTCGCCATTCTTGAATACGAAATCTTGATGCCATTTTTAACTTGGGTATTTGCAGGTGTGAAACAATATTCGAAGCATTAATTAACACTGATATGCCTGCTCTTTAAGACCATAATACAATATACTATTCTACTATAGCTAGCAGGCTGTAACCTTTATTCCGAATGAAAATGACTCAGATTTCGAACAAAATTATGCGGATTCGCTATGAGTTGCAACAATAAAGCTGTAATTACACCCCTCTACTTTATCTGTAAAATGTCTCAAAAGCCAAAACTTGATGCCATTTTACATCTTGTGTTTTCAGGTGTGGAACGATATTGGAAAGATTCATAACAACAATTTGACTGCTCTTGGTAAACATGGCAACGTGTATGATGATGGTAGGTCATATGATATAGTAATTCAATGTCCAAAACCAAAGAAACAAACATAACCTTACTGTATATGGAGTGAAGATAAAAATAATATTAACAGCATTGTGATCAATTGATCGTTTAATAATTCAAAAAAAAATCGAGGGGGAGGGGCACATCCGGCCCGTCCCCCCCCCCCCATTGAGAGTCATATCAAATTTATCGTGACGTAAATTGCCATCATTTGGAAGTAAAGACTTATTATCAGTCACGTTATTAGGTAAATTTAAAAATGGTGGAAGGAAAACATGGAGAAAGACAAAAAAAATGGAGCGGTGTCTGTGGTCTTGGAACTATTACTTCACTGAGAAAAGCATTGCACTAGCTTTAATTCGTCTTGCTACCCCCCCCCCAAAAAAAAAAATAATAATGGACCATGGGATCACCTGAGATAATTAAACTGCATCTTACATATTACACTAGGAAAATTGACATTATTCAATAAAAATATTTATATCTAATATGTACCAAAATTTATCTTTCCACAATTTCTTTTTTTTTAAATTTCCATCATGAGATGAATTTGGATGTTTGGAGTGGTCTCGAAGTGAATCTCAGCTATTGTATGTGGCAGAGAAGAAGCAACCAAAATCTGCCTCCTATTTTGACAAGTCCATTGATATGAGCTCGGATGAGTGTTCTGAAGAGGATTCTAAAACCAGGGATACAGCAATAAAGGTGATGATTCGATATTTTTGTCAAATTTAAAATTCAAGGATACATATTATTATTTGATCTCTTATCAGTGGACCTTATTCTCTCAAGATATACTTTTCCAATTAATTCCAAACTCACATAGTATGTTCACAGTTTGGACTATTTTAAGATTTTATTTACAGTATAGTATGCACAGAAACAACAACAACAACAGCCAATCAAAGTCCATGTTTCATGGTATTAAAAATATTTTCAAATATAAATTTATATGGTGAAAGAACCCATGAACCTAATTTTTTTCTACTTCTTCTTCTTTTCTTTCTTTCTTTTATTCTTTCTTTCTTTCTTTCTTTCTTTCTTTAAATAAATAAATAAACAAATTAATAAATAAATAAATCTGCCATCAGTTGATCCAATTTTTTGCTCACAGGCATAATCAAGTTCTATCTACTCTGTCTACTACAGGGAGACCAGTTTCTCTACCGCCAAGATTGGGGTGAGATGTTAGTTGGAAAGCATTCTCCAGTTCCTTGCATCTTGAACCTTCAGACTGGTCAAGTGACCATGCCAGAGGGTCTGCCCAAGGATGTCTCTATCGGTCAAGCAGTCTGGACTCCTGATGATAGCGGGATAGTGTTCGTTGGATGGGAGAACGAGCCCTATAGACTAGGAATGGTCTATTGTGCAAATAGAAGGTATATAGAGCAATCACTCCTATTGGCTATTTAAGACAAGAATTCGTAATTTCAAAATTACTTTCTTCAATTATTCAGTTGCAATATCTATTTAATAAGGGGACATTCACCCTGAGGAAAGTTTGTTGTAGATATCAGAAAATGTATAAATAAATACCGGTGAAGGTGTGAGCAAAGCCCATCAAAGATTAAGATAGTTATTAATGTTTTTTTAGGTATTTGATTTGTGACGTCATACACGAGCAGGTGCCCCATGTGTTATATAATATAAAATGCATAAATTGCAATTTTTTAATGGTTCATGATGATTATACATTTTTTCTTTCAGAAGCGGGTGCAAAAAAAAATGTTGATATACTAAAGGTATAATAAAAACAATTTTCAATTTGTTGAAAAAATGACATCTCATTGGCTTTTTACTTCACAAAATAAATTGTGAAGAAACTGATCACATATGACGTCAAAAAACTCTCATAACTTTTTAAATCTTTGATTTATTTTCCTGAAACCTTAACCAATATTTTTATTTGTATTTTTCTGCTATTTTACAATGAACTTTTCTTTAGGGTGAACTCCCCCTTGAAGTCAGAGAGCAAGAATATTATAAATCAGTTATTGTAAGCATGGACACTAGTGTATTCTCCTGAGATTATCACAGTTTTATAATAGAACTTGGGATTTAATCATTCCGCTGACACTGTATTATGTTTGCGTGTGATGACCATTGGGATATTGAAACATTTCCTGTCAAGAATATTCGATTTATTGATTGATTTTACTCATGGCTAAACAAATCCAACAACTTTGCCATACAAACTATGCTTTGTTTATATTCATCATCACCCGCTATTTTGACCATTATGTAAATTGATGGCCAACTTTGGTTAAAGAAAAACGGCTTTGTAAAATGTAATGACTTTGAACGACTGGTATTTACTAAATTCACTCAACAGGAGTTCCATTTATCATCTGGATCTGTCAAGTAAAATCTGCAGTAAGTATTACATGAACATCATGTTGTTTATAGAAAGTATAGAAGACGGAAGAATCTCTCTCTACGCATGCTCAAATAAAGATAAATAGGGGGGCTGATCTCGCGCAGATCATAAAATAATGGTGAAAATATTTCGCCCTTTTTTACCTTTCGTCTTGTTTTTAAAAGCTTAACATTATTACATAAAAAATAACATATCTGGATTTTTATACGAATTTAAGTCAATGAACTGTCCCTCAAGGCTCTATTTTATTACCAATCGTATTTTTCAGAATGGATACCAACGATATTGCGGCCCTGTCAACCTTTGTTGATTGTCATTGTTTTAATTTGCAGATGCCGTCAGCGCCACAGACGAGTCTGTTAGGTCACCAAGTTTTAGCCCAGATGGTTCTAAACTGATATATCTTCAAAATTCTTGTCATGGACCTCCCATGAAATGTGCCCAATTAAAAGTGGTAAAGCTGTTCATGGACTTACTATTTCAACCCTTTTAACTCGTATAAAAATGTGCATTGGTATTGAATTATCAAACAGGTAAAAGGAATCTTTGACTTCACGGTGAAAAAAAAAGAGTCTACGTAGAATGTAAACCTAGGAGACTTTTCTTGATATCTGTGTCCATTGCCAGGATTTAGAAAGGATCAAAGCAGTAAAATATCCTGTTGTAAAAGAAATAATTTGATAAACAATGCAATTTCTAGTTAAAAAATGTCCGGTCATCCTGATGGTACATCTTCTTGAAAAACTGCTGTAAAGAATTGTGATTGTAAATGGTTATTATCAACGTATTTGAGCCCAAAAATATAGAAATTAAACGAAAATTGAAATACAGAGTCCGCTGGAAAAAAACTTCCTTTCATACATACCTTCTACATTTGACTCACCCTGGGGTCACCAAGGCTGGTAAAATGTACGTCCGAGATCGGCCTTGAACCCATCCTTTATGATACAAAGTTCTGCATGCATTTCTTTTACAGTATATATTTCCTTTTCTGTATTTTTTCCATGCAGTGTGAGTGGGAGAGTAAGGAGACACATGTTGCAGTCGATATAGTCCAATGCCCCACAGGTATTAAAGAAATTGTCAGTTTGAAGAATGTGTTGTTGAGTAAAGATTATAATACATCTCTTTGGTTGTTTTCTTATTCATTATCTCCCATATTCGACTTCGCTATATTCGGTGGCAATAGATCCACAACTCCCCGAAATTAAAACAATATCACGCAATTTGCTTTTGTGACCAAATGAGCATTTTTGCATCACCAAAATTTACAGAAAATTAGGAAATTTCGGAAAATTATCCTCTTTTGGATGCTTGTAAATAGATTGTAAACTTATGATATATATTTTGTGGGTTTTTTTGTCTAAAACAGAAGAAAGTCCCTTTCCTGGTTTATACATTGGTCGTTTTCAGCCGCAATGTTGGTTGGATAATACGACTATTCTTGCCAGTACTCCATGGAGAAGTAGCCGGGTAAGTCCTACATTTTTATATTTCAGTCTCTTTTTCATTCATCACCAAATCGAGTGGGAATGTATTTTAAGATACAAAGGAATATGAAAATGCACTCTTTTCAGACCGCCTTTTTGTCGTATTTTTCTTCCGAATTAGTTATGCTCTGCGACTCTACGACACTCTTAAAAAGTATTGGTCAAAATAACCAATGTGGTGCCTATATCCTACCGACAAAATGGTCAAAATTAACCAATTCTTTAATTACAATCTACCAGATTTTTTGTCGATATGGCCTTGTGAGCATTTTTATTAGAAAGGACGCATGTATGTTCACCAAAAGATCAGTTACTTTGATCAGTCTTTTATAAAAGTGTTTCACATCTACCATAGATATCATTGAGCAAATCCGGAGGGGAAATGGGAATAAATATAGTGCCTAATAAAAAGATGAATGGTCCAAAATAACGTTTTGAGTGGGAAAACCTTAGCTCAGCCGGTAATTTTTTAGAAAGAGAAAGAGGGAATGTAAGGAACAAAAGAAAGAAAGAAAAGAAAAAATAAAGAAAGTAAGAAAAAAAAAGGGGGGAGGAGGAGAAGAAGAAGAACAACAACAAATTTAACCCAAAATCTTGGGGTGGGGAAATTTCAGGAGGACTGACGCCCAGGAGTGCCTTTTCAATCCCTTGCCAAAACGAACTTATCGTCCTTTTTTCACAACTCTCCATTCTTCAATCATGTTATTTTCTTTTGTAGGCAATCATTTCAATAAACATCTGTACAGGGGAAGTTATAAGACTTACTGACTGCTCAGAATATGGGAGTTGGCTTTTCTGTGACATCAAAGAGAGAATGATTCTAGCATACAGATCGTCACCAACTAATTCAGGTCAACTGGTAAGAAAATATTTTTCATATTTCACATTTATAATATATCTTATTTCATTCGCACTTTTAAGGCTTATTTCAAATTTTTGTAAATTTGAATTAAATTATTTTAATTCAGTTTATCTTAGAAATTGTGAAATAATTTAGAAGTAAAGAATGAAGAGCAAATAATTATTCAGATTAAGTATTTCAAGATTTTAAAAGACATCTCCAATGAGAACTTTAAGTGCATGTTAGCATTGTGAAACTTTTCTGGTTGGTTTTGTAAATATCACATTTATTATACAATCTTTCATATTTTGTTTATATCTGAATTTGTTTTATTGAGTGGATCATGAATCTCTGATGTACAATTATCTGTGAAACTTAGAAACAAGAATAAAGCTACTCTGAGTAAACTTAATATCTCTCTCGTATTTTATGAAAATGTATTATAATAGGAATTCAATATTATTTTATAAAACAAATAATTTTGTATCTTCGAACAAATGCAAAAATGACTAATTTCCATTAAACTCATTCAAATTAATGCTAAATCTATCGCTCTGTTGAACATTTTATTTGCGTTTAAATATTTTTTTTTAATTATTTTTCTTATTCCTTTCATAGAAAGATTTTATTCAAAATCAAACACAAAAACCCCCGAATTTATTAATTCCACAGAAATATCAAGAAGCAAACATGCTTACAACAGCTGTACAGGCGTACATTTTTCTAATGATGAAACCAACTTCTGATATATTTTTTACTAAGAACCCGCTCAATTGCATGTTTCGATACATTTTTAAAAGAACTGAAATATGCCTTTTCTTTTACAACGTGTCGAGAATATAAAATATTTAGCGTGTAAAATAAAACGATTTACATTATATTGAGCATCTGGGCAACCAAACAAAAACAAATTCTTATTTAAATTCATGCAATTATTACCAAAAAAAAAGAAATTTGGAAGTTCTGAATATATTGGTGAGATCTTATTGGTATTATTATGTGATAGCAGGTAGAAGAGCATTATTATATTGTTTGTGTGTGTGTGTGTTTTCATTATTAATTCATGTTACATTATTTTTGAAATTATTTTGAAAAAGCAAATAAAAATGTGGTGTTAATCGCTTTATATAGAGGACTACACCAATAATTTTGCTCTGGAGTTGAGTTTACAGTGTTAGTACAACACCTACATGGGCATCATTACAGCGCCTTTGGTTGTTACTTAACAATCTTTGGTGTCAAGTCCAAACTTCTAGGGCGTAATTTAAAGACATCAAGGTGTGTTCCTCTATAGGGACATCAAAGGGTGTCTGTTTTAACACCTTTTACAATCTTAGAAAAAAGGGTGCCGGTATGAACTTTTCTTTGTCCCGTATTTGGAACCTTAAAAGGTTCTCCAAAGAAACATAAAAGTCCTTTATACTGTATAACCATTTTGGGGGCTCTACAAGAAACCGTTTAATGTTCTTTAGATTAACAACATAGCTTTTCAATAACCCTATTAGAATTGGTGAGGTTTCTCACACCATCAGGAGCCCTATAAGATGTATAAAGGGCATACATTCGTAATTCCGAAGCTTCGTTATTCCGAAGGTTCGGATATTCCGAAGGTTCGTTATTCCGAAGGTTCGTATTTCCGAAGGTTCGTAATTCCGAAGGTTCGTTAGTCCGAAAACGAAATGAGGTGCGTAATTCCGAAGGTTCGTTAGTCCGAAAACGACGTGAGGTTCGTAATTCCGAATGTTCGTTAATCCGAAAACGAAATGAGGTTCGTAATTCCGAAGGTTCGTTAGTCCGAAAACGAAATCATTAACGAACCTTATTTCGTTTTCGGACTAACGAACCTTCGGAACAACGAACCTTATTTCGTTTTCGGATGAACGAAACTTCGGAATATCGAACCTCATTTCGTATTCGGATTATCGAACCTTCGGAATAACGAACCTTCGGAATAACGCCACAAATGTTCGGATTAACGAACCCTTTTACGTTTTCGGATTAACGAACATCGAGGTATAGGCAATTCACGTGTTTCGGAAATACGAACCTTCGGAAATACGAACCTTCGGAATTATGAAGTGTAACCGTAACCTTAAAAGTTCCTTATACATGTAGAACCGAAAACGGCTCTAAAAAAAACTGTTAATTCTTTTCCATTTCTTTGAAGAAGGTTCCAAGGACGGGACAAGGTTCTAAAATTTCTAAGAGTGTGCAATGAATAATGATTTTTTTTTAAATTTAATTTTACTTATTTGCATCAGGTAGTTGGTATTATACCTGAGGAGGGTGATATTTCAGACATCAGATGGACCCCATTGAACAAACCTAGTCTGACCTTGCCTGACGTATCATGGTCTGTTATTACTCTCAAACCTGAGCCTCAGCAAGGTTGGTATGATTAAATATAATATGACTGTAATATGCTAATAATTATAAATATTATTGTGATCATAAATTGCGATGATGGTGATGACAATAATATTAGTGGTGACAATTTACCATTATCATTTTATCATTATTATATTATTTTATCAACATTACTATCAATCTTATTTGTTATTGTCATTGATATAACCAATAGTGATACAAATATTTTATTTATCATTATCACCATTATTCTCCTTCTTCCTCTTCTTACTATTATCATTATTATTATCAATATCATTAATTTTGTTGTTGTGCTGCTGCTTTTGCTGTTATCACGTTGAAGTCCGATGGTTGTTATATTTATGGTTTGGAGGCGAACAACAAATACAAATCACAAACTCTATATATTTCTTATTCTTCAAGTTTGTGCATCACTCAGTGATTGCTGGCTATATCCATGATATTAGGTACCAAACTGGTATAAATATCCCTTAATCTATAATGTTTTCGTTTCATTTGATTTATCATTTTTAGGAAGCAATATTGATTTTGAAACCATCATCTTGAAACCAACTAGAGATTCACTCAGACCAGAGAGGAAGCTTCCTCTCTTAGTGATGCCCCATGGTATGAAGTCATAATTTTTATCATCAAATAAAAAAAATAACAAAAGAAGATAAGCCCTATTGTAACCTGGGTCCCGTCTTACATAGAGTTGTGATTGATCCGATCAATCTCATATGGATGACCATCAATGTCATAGTTTTCCCAAAGAAAAAACTGGCAGGGTGTCCGTTTGTAAACAAAGAGGAACATACTGAATTGTCTAGATAATAATAATACTGTAGTTTTTTTTTTACATAATAATATGTTGAACAAACATGCAGTTTATATGTTGACGTTGCTGGCTTTCCATATAGTTGTCACGGTGGTTGATAGGATCAATCATATATCGTTGTAAGAGGGTAATCCAGAACTGCTTTCGGCGGGTTTTAATCTCGGGATCGCGTGTCTCCTCCTCATCCTCTGGCCCAAATTTGGCAATTTCATTGAAAGAGCAAAGCGAGACTAAAGGCGCCACTTTCCCGACTGCGGTTGGGGCTGGCGAAAGCTGGATACGCCCCTGGAAGTACGAAGCCGAACATAGATACGGAACTGATCAGTAGAAAGGTCCCCTTGTTATAACTCAACCCCCTCTCTATAAAAGAAACCCTAGCTAAGGGCCTGAGATCAAATGCCTTGAAGGCTAATAGGAATTTATCCCTCTCAGAACCTTTTTCTATTTGGAGTAACATCTAAAGGGTATTATTGATTCTATTATATAACACTATCGAAACAACCAACAATGGGGCCCGTATGTCTTCGAATTCGTCTCAAAATTGAGTGAAAGAGGTCGAATTACTTCCATTACTTCTCAATAAGTGAATCTAGGTAGAATGATGGACACATCAATCCATTTTTTAAAAACATGACTGTGTAGAAACATCTCGGTTGGAAATCCTGTATTCATTTTCTTTATGTACATTTTCTCTCTTAATCTTCGCAGGGGGTCCTCATTCAATATTCTGTGCAGATTATCTCATGTTTGCTGGAGCGTTCTGTCGACTTGGATTCGTTGTCACTTGTGGTAATTTGTTATAGCGTATTATACAGTTAAATATCTTATTTTGGATTATAAAGAGTTCAGATTAATATTTGCATTTCGATAGTCTGCAAAAAGGAAAAGAGAAAAATAATCTAATCTACTAATGACCATATCCTATATTTTTATATTTCTTTAATCTCATTTTGATCGAATTATCTATTTTAAAATTCTAATTTATGTATCAATATATTCACTTGCTTGTTAATTCGTGCATCTTTCGCTCTGTCTACTTATGGTTCTTTTTGTAAAAAATATGATAAAAAATAATGCTACGATTGTACTCGTAAGAAACTCCCTGAAAATACTCTACATAATACTGATATAAAAGTGGGCTTGATAAAAATCTACACTTTTCAAAATCTGCCATAATTACATATAAATACGAAAAGTGTCTTCTTCAGACATTAAGAGACGTCGTTATGTTCTCGTCTATTCATGCTATAAATATACAAGTGTTATCAACAACTTATAGCGAACACTATAGCACTATTTTGTCAAGAGCGTAAAAATTGCCATAATTGAAAGCAGTTGGGAAAACAAATCAACACTTATAATTGTCTAAATACTTTTAATTAAATCAATTCCTCTATTGTCTTATACATATGTTCAATTAATTATATTAGAATGTTTTTTACAATTGTTTTACAAAACAGTTACAGTTTTAGATCTCCTCCAAAAAGTATTGACATTCAATAATTTCAATGGTTGTATTTGCTAATGCTTAGCGACAAAAATAACATTTACTGGTTGGCAAATAAATGCAATGATGTGACATATGAAGAAACCATTAGAAACATAACTTGTCGAACATATAGCTTGTGGAGAAGTAAGTTCCTATTTTGAAAATCAGCTTAGAAAAAAATAGAACGCGAGTGGTATATTAGCTTCGAAGCAAATTATAACGTGCACTCGTGTCATGAATAACCATTTTAAAAATATATTTTATGTGAATGTATCATGCTCACTTTTTGCTTTATTATTATTATTATTATTACTCTTTTGCAGTCAATTTCCGAGGTTCATTAGGTTTTGGACAAGCTTCCATCTATTCGATTCCTGGCCATTTAGGAACAAATGACGTACAAGATGTTCAGGTACGATAAATTTTGATATTTTTCATTCTGGCGGGTATATGCGACATAGTAGGCCTAAACGATAGTAGGGCCTAATAATGAATGGGATTTTTGTTTTGTAGGACCATACCGTCTGCACTATTTTGACGTTATAATATACTGCAAACCAAAATGTACCTCATTTGGATGACATATTTAATGATGAAGTATTTGCCCCCCAGAGCAAATATTACACTGCTAAAGAATTTATTTCAGCTTTTAATACTAAAAATCGAAACGATAAACCAAATCACTTTAGCTTAATGCACATAAACATTCGAAGCTTACAAAAGAACTTTGAAACTTTCAGTGAATTCTTAAATGTATTGAATAAATTTCCATTCTCTATTATAGGTATGACCGAGACGTGGTTACACTCAACAACCCCTCCCATATTCAAAATTGATAATTATACATTTAACCATATAGATCGTAAACAAGGTAAGGGAGGTGGGGTCGCTTTTTATATTCACAATGATATGCATTATAAAATAAGGGACGATATTCAACTTGACGGGTTAGAAACTTTATTCATAGAAATTATCGATGATAAACATAAAAATAAAATAGTCGGTGTAATATATAGGCCACCAAACAGCGTTGTTGATATATTCCTAGATAGATTAGAATTATGTCTCGAAACTGTATCTCGTGAAAATAAGGACATCTACATCATGGGCGATTTTAATATAGATCTCTCAATACCTTATACTGCCCTCGGCCAACACATGATCACTTTGATGTCATCATTTTCTTTTAAACCTCTCATTGATAAACCTACGAGGATAACAAATGCGACACATACAATTATTGACAATATTTTTACAAATGTATTTAATACCAATAATAATGGAATAATATATTATGATATCTCTGATCATTTACCTATTTTCACGATATGTTCAAGCACCTATCGCTTACATAAACAATGCAACACAGAACACACTACTCGACGAAAAGAGACCAAGCGCAACATAGATTCCCTAAAAACAGACCTGTTTACAGAAACATGGCAAGATGTTTTTCAAGAGCAGGATGTTAACAATTCATATGAAATATTCATAAACAAACTTCTTCATTATTACAACAAAAACGTACCTTTGACAAAAATAACTTCAAACAAAAAGAAGAATAAACAACCATGGATCACTCAAGGAATAATTAAATCTATATTTACTCGTAATAGATTGTATAAGATATCACTTAAATCACCTACAATAGAACATCAAAATAAATACAAAAAATATCGTAATAAATTAACATCTGTAATCCGTTTAGCACGAAAATCTTACTTCTCAGACAAAATTGAAAACAATAAAGACAATAACAAAACTTTATGGCATACAATAAATGACATTCTAGGTAAGAAAAAAGATGATCGAGACAATGATGAATTTTTAGAAAATGGTGACCACATCAGAGACCCCAGTGTTATTGCAAACGCATTCAATTCATTTTTTACTAATGTTGGTCCAAACCTAGCTTCGAAAATTGTTACCAATGACCATGATTTTTCACAATATTTAGATAACCATAACGAACACTCCTTATTTTTCAACCCTACAAATATTCAGGAAATGTTAGAAATTGTTCGATCCTTAAAACCCAGCAAATCATGTGGCCATGATGGGATAAGTGTATATCTACTTAAACAAATAATTTTTTTCCTGGCTTCTCCACTTGTACATATTTTCAATCTGTCTCTCTCTCAAGGTGTTTTTCCTGAATCGCTAAAACTTGCCAAAATTATTCCAATATATAAAAAAGATGACCCATGTCGGATTGTAAACTACCGCCCTATTTCACTGTTACCAAGCATTTCCAAAATACTTGAAAAAATTGTTTACAATCGTTTATACTCATTTTTGGACACTAATAAATTATTAATCCCCAATCAATATGGTTTCAGAAAAAACCATTCAACCGATTATGCAATTTTACAATTATATGATAAAATAACTGATTCACTTTCAAAAAAGGAGCACACTATTGGGGTTTTTATGGATTTATCGAAGGCGTTCGATACAATGGACCATCGCATATTACTGAGTAAACTAAAGACATATGGAATCAGAGGGATCGTACTATCTTGGTTTAAAGATTATTTAGCTAATAGACGCCAATATGTTAATTTTAAATCCAAATCATCTAATATATGCCCCGTAATATGTGGAGTACCACAGGGTTCAATCCTGGGACCTTTATTATTTTTAATATATATGAACGACATTGTGAACACATCACCCTTACTTACATATGTTTTATTTGCAGATGACACCAACATATTTTATTCACACCACAACTTAAACATACTTGTTGCAACTCTCAATCAAGAATTAAAGAAATTATCAATATGGTTTAAATCAAACAAACTTTCACTTAACATAGATAAAACAAATTTCATGTACTTCAAACACATTAATTCTAAACATATATTTCGCGATAATATTTATATCAATGATATACCCATTAATGAAAAACAAGAAACTAAATTTTTAGGTGTAGTGATCGATGCTAACATAACTTGGAGTAGTCACATTCGTAATATAAGCATGATGGCAGGAAGAGGCATAGGCATTTTGTATAAATTAAAATATTATATCTCTCAAAGATCGTTACTTATGCTCTATAACTCATTTATCTTATCGTATATATCTTATTGTAATATTGTATGGGGAAATAGTAACAAAATCAAAATCGATTCAATATTGCGCCTTCAGAAGAAAGCACTTCGCATTTGTCATCACTCCCATTATCTCGCTCATACTGATCCTATATTTCATGATTTTAAAACATTGAAGATCTACGATATTCACACTTATCAAACTGCTATTTTTATGTACAAATTTTCCACCAACACTATACCAACACCCTTTCGAAATATTTTTGTCTATAATAGAGACATCCATTCATACCCTACTCGACATTCATCTGACTTTCATTTAACAAACCCAAAACTAATAATTGCTCACAAAACAATACGGCATCACGGCCCGGATGTTTGGAACAACCTTCCGAATGATATCAAACAAGCTGCATCTCTTATATCATTTAAAGCTTCACTAAAGAGGTACCTTTTATCTAAATACTTATAAATTCTCACCTGCACTCGCACTCACTTGCACACACTTCATCTTGCCCCTCCCCCCCTTTCCTTTTATTATACTTTAAGCAATATAAGTGACATCACTTTTAAATAATAAAGACCCGGTATTTTTATTATGGTTTCCATGTAGCCTCTTTTCCCCTGGCTGCTATTATTTCAAGCTTTCAGCTTACGATAGCTGGCCTCTGCATTTAAATTCATTTGTTATTGTTTACATGAATATTATGTCTATATATCTACTTAACTACTATACAATTGTCACCTTTGTAACTTGATCAGTATGTATGTTTGATTTTATATCATGGTTATAAATTTGTAATTTTGATTTATTAATAAATGCAGAAATACTGCTTTAAAAAAAAGGTTCAAGGTTTTATTCATATCAACATTTCACATTTTCAACAAAATCAACAACTCAGTACAAACAATAATATACAATACAAACAATATTATACAATACAAACAATGATATTAGATAATACAAATTATCATAGATAAGCATAAATAAATATCGTAAAATATGAAATGTATACTTAATATAACAATAGAAAAAAGTACTATAATGTATTCTTGTAATTGGTTGCAATATAATGACAAAGAAAGAAAGAAAATGAGAGGTGTGGATATGAGGAGCCAAAGGTAAAAGCAGAGCTTGCTTATCGCCATGATCACCATCAAAATAACCGTTACTTAAAAATAAAATTCAGACTCAAAGTACGTAAGGCAAATATCCTGACCCCACTGGCGATCCAGGGGGAGGGGCACAGACGGCCCGTGCCCCCCCCCTTGAGAGGCACAATTAAAATTTGTAATGTAAAAAAAGCCGTTAAAACACAATTGCACCCCCTCCCTTCGAAAGTGAAGATTTTTTTTTTCTTTTTTTTTTGCTTGTCAAATTTTTCATCGGGAAATGGCCCCCTTGAAAATCCTGGATCCGCTCCTGCCTAACCCCCAACATAATCTTGCCCCTCCCCCTCCCCCTCCCCCCCCCCGTCAAAGTATCCCGTTGTCCCCTCAATATATCCCGGTGCTTCCCTCAAAAAATATTATCCTGGTGCTCTTCTCAAATTATCTTGGCTCGTCCCCTCAAACATATCCTGGACGCGACTCTAATGATGTTCATTTCAATACAGACATACTTACAACTATGCTGTATCTGAAACAATCATACATAAGATATGGAAGTTTGATTCAAAATTATTATATTTTGTTTGTTTTATCAACAGACCACAGTGAAAACAGTAATAAGGCAAGGTCTTGTTGATTCAGAGAGAATCGCCATTTCGGGTGGCTCGCATGCTGGTTTCATTGCTACACACATGATTGCGCAGTATCCAGTAAGTACATGTATAGATTCGAATTCAAAGTGGAAAATACATTTGTAAGGTTGCCATTGCCGAACTTTGGAGGATTGCATGAAAGAACTTGTCAGAAGTTTTATCCGATAAAAGTATGTTTTATCCGACAGTTATCACTTAGTGCTTCTCAACCAATCATAATCAAGGAAAGTTGTCGGTCCGATCCGACAACTGGGGACGAAAATGTTGATGATAATAGTGATGATGCTGAACATGCTGAAGATGATGATGATGCTGATACTGCTGATGATGCTGTCGCTGCTGCTGCTGCTGATGATGGTGGTGATAATGATTGTGATAGTGCTGCTTCTGATGGTGATTGTGATGACGATCACGGTGACGATGCTGCTGCTGCTTCTGATGTTGATTATATTGATGGTATTGGTGGTGGCTGTGAGGATAATGCTGTGGATTATGAGAGTGGTAATGACGATGTCATTGATGATGATCTTGCTGCTGCTGATGATGATGTTGGTGTTCGTAAGGCTCATGCTTTTGGAATTTCTTTCTGTATATAGTTCAATTATGTGTCAATTAAAAACGTTATTTTTTCTTATGTATTCTACCAAAGGAAATGTACAAAGTTTGTGTCACAAGGAATCCAGTCACTGATATTGCAGGTAAATAATTAGGCCTATAGACTAACAACATTGGTTTAAGAAGAAAAAAAAAGAAATTTGCTTTTGTTTCAGCCTTTGGACTTTTGTGGAGAAACTACATCTCTATGTTAGTCTAAACATGCCACTGGATTTTGTGAACACCCATTTCTGTTCGATAACGATGGTTATTGATCAATTTTAAACAAAGTCTGTAGTAGAATAGGCATATCATTGATCATAAGGTTATATTAAGTTTGATTCCCAGTACTGATAGTGAGAGTTCATTAAATATTTATTCATAAAATGACTAGCAACTTTATACGTTTGACAAATGTGATTCCCGTTTGAGTATGTCAGCTTTTTTATCAGTATTTGTTTGTTTGTTTGAATTTATTTTTATGATTAAAAGCTATAAAAAGGTGCACGATACGAAAAAGATAACCTTTTTTTCATTTAATTCTAAAAGTTTGGAACTTCCTTGCTTGATATTGTTTAAGATGGGTGAATAAGCTGTCTTTATTTAAAAAAAAAAATGGAGGCCTCAGCAATCCAATATCATGTGAACTTGTCGGTCCAACGTTTTTTGTTTCGTTATTCTGTTATAACAATTAAATTGTGTTGTTTGTTTGCCCCCCCCCCTTTTCGTTGCAGCCATGCTTGCGGGTACAGATATGCCACCTTGGTATGCTTATTTTTCTTTTCAATATAATTAGTTTTGATTTAATTTTAGGATAAAGTTGCCCTGGCATGTGTCTCTATCCCGGGTTGGGACACATCACCACGAAGGGCCGTCGCTAAGGGGGAGGGGGGGGGGGGGCTGCGACACCCCTCCCACTAAGCCTTCTAGGATATCATTGGTAAATCTGCGCTCCCGTCGGAAAAATGAAGAAAAGGGGCGAGAGGGTAAAAAAAAGGAAGGGAAAAGTGGGGGGAGAGGGAAAGGAGCAATAAGAAAAAAGAAGAAGAAATGCCCGAAATAGAGGAAAACAAAAGGAAAGAGAAAACAAGACATGCAGAAGGGGGTGAAGTAGGCGAGGTTTTGAGGTAAACCTGTAAATGTGTATCTGAATTATAGATGCGTAGTCTGAGATATCAGTTGGGAAAAATCACAAATTCGTCTGTTGCGCAGGCGCAGGACTGTTGGACTGACGCCTGTCGGAAATATCATTAACTGTCAGGTCACGGATAGGATTGGAAAATATCTTTTTTTTCCTAAAAAAGGGAAGATGTTTTAGTAGAATGTAGGCATGACAGGGGCGACACCAGAGTATTTTGGTAGGGGGACAAGATGGCCTAATCATATAATGGTAACATCTTTTTCCTCAATTGAACAAAATAAATGTACAATACTCAGACCTCTTTGTGATACACTTTTTTTAATACTTTAATCTCTTCTCTCTTTTTTCATCACTTTTGACAAACCAAGGAGGCACCCCTGCCCCTATATCGCCATCCTTGATCAACATCATTTATAGAACCCTCTTGAAAAAAAAATTTGGAAGAAACTTGATTAAAATCATGAGCTGTGGAATTATGTTTCCAATGTGCAATCTCGTTTGCAATCGATATCAACATACTGAAAACATTCTGTTTTCTTTTGTTCATTAGGACAATGACAGAGGTGGGAATTGACTTTGATTTCACCAAACCTCCATCAGCTGAGATGTATGCAAAGATGTTCAACTGTTCTCCGATGGCTCATATTGATAAGGTATGATGTTGGACATGTTGTTGTTTCTTTATTACACTTTATACAGATAATGCATTCATCTTTCTTCCTTTTTAGACAACGACCGAGGTTGGTATTTTTAAATCCTTCACCGCCATTCAGAATTAGATACATCATCAACTGAGGTATGAATTCATTAAGTTATAATTTGTATTTTTCATTTATATTTTTAATCATTGTTTTGGGGGCACATATACAATTAATGCTTTTCAGTGAATCTCCCTATTTTCACAGGCATTTCCATACCTCGAGTCTATTTCATATTTTCTATTACAAATGTGTTTCTATGACACAAAATTACCATTTATGTTATGTACACTTTGATTATTATCAGTTATGCTATGTAATTATTTTGTATCATTTCCTGTGTAGATGAATAAATACAAATTGGAATTTGTAAAAACTCCTAAACTAATACAAAAATCATAGGAGGAGAATTACTGTTGAACAAAGCAGACAAGAATGAAAATAACAATTTTATAGGTTTAGTAGAGGCTAATATTTTCTCGCTATGATATAATTACAGTTTGTAATATTAATGTAGTATCTTAATGAATATTGTATGCCCTGAAATTCAGTTTTTCTTGGCTAATAGACGCTTGTTTATATTACTTTTGCTCTGAATGGAACAATAAAGACAACATTTGAAAAGAGGACAATAATTTGTCTCCATCGTATTGTTTGAAACATTTAGAAGAGTAATGTTATATTCTTGTTCTGGGTCCCGTACGCGATTTATTTTGTCAGTACTTGTGTACCCGACGCGAGAGGGCAGTATACCGTGGAAGTAACATTTTCATGATTATGGGATTCACGATATAATAGGGTTTATATAGTCAGACTGCGCCTCATGAATATTAACTTTCATGGCGACACGAAACGTGAGGATATAGTGTACTGCAATTTCCGACTCAGTAATCAGCTCGAATTAATTGGTGTGGCGCTAAAGCCAATCCTGCAGTCGAGTTCATTGTGACGCAGGTTCGAGTCTGGCCGAGAACAATTTTTCAAAGAAAAGTCAGAGATTTGTAGTCTGATTCAAGGCCTCCAAAATAGCCCTCTCGTGTCGGGTGCCCAAGTACTGACCGGAGGGGGGGGGGTCGTTTCCTGTACGTTGCAGAAAGTGTTGCGCACTCATCGTCATCCTGAGAACGCTATTTTTTCAATTTTTCAGGCTATATATATTTTCTTTTTGTTCATCAGGTGAAAGCTCCAACTCTGATAATGCTCGGATCGGACGACCTTCGTGTTCCACCCCAGCAGGGCATACGCTACCATCAAATGCTCAAAGCACGAGGTGTCAAAACAAAGTTAGTACAGTTCCCAAATTAAGTACGCTACCAATAAGTATTATCTGATAATATCTGTACTATTTGGTAGTAATCTTACTATTTTCAATAGCGTCAAGTAATTTGTGTAAAGACATTGTCCTGCTTATGGGTAAGAAACAGAAGAAAAAAAATCTGCATCCAAAAAAATGTATTTTGATAAGATTTGTGAAGGAGATATTATTTGCTTTTTGATGTGCGATATTTCCATAGGGGCCAAGACCAACTAAAAATGACCTGATATTTTTTCATTATTGAGTAATAGCCCCCCCCCCCACCCAGGGGGGGGGGGGGCTACTTAGTATAAAAATGTATGATACGTATATGTGCCGCGGTCGAGACTCCCATTTTCAGCCTAAATTTCCGTTCCAGAGCATAACCAATTTAGAAAGCCATAGAAATTTATATTTTTCACTGTTCCAGAGACCCCCAAATTTACGATTTGTGGTTCCAGTGCGCTGCCATTTAAGATATAATGAGTTCCGGAGACCCCAATTTTTTATGTGGTCAGTTCCAGAGCTGATTTTTAGCAATCGTTGATCCAAAAGCTGTTCATAAGACCAAAACTTATAGTTCCAGAGCCCCCTATTTTCGACTTTGGTGTGGCACATAAGGAGTCATTTTATAATTCAATTAGCCCCCTCCCCCCCCCCCCCGGAGTAATAGGGATAATGCGATCGCGATAGTCACACAGAACACTCTTTCCACGCTGTTCCTTCTCGTCTCTTCCTAAATAACAAAATTTGATTTTTTTTTTTTTTTTTTTCAAATAGATTATTGATGTGTCATGGAAACAGTCATCCCATTAGCAACGTTGACGCAGAGGCAGATCGTTTCATGAACATGTATACGTGGATAACACAGCACCTCTAACACAATGATCCTCTATTATTGTGACACGGCATAAGCTCCAGGCGACATTTGCTCCTGTCTTCAGCAGAGGACTCGGGTTAGAGTTATAGGATTGTAATAGAGTTTTTTTTCTTCACAAAATATATGTAAAGGGAAGGATTTTGGTTCATTTATTTTCGGAGGATAGGTTTTATGTTCCAAATTGGCTTATAACGTGCAGACTTTCCATCCGAGCAATTGTCGCCGGAGCAAATGTCATGGAACATAATATCGTGTGTCGTTCAGAAGATAAAGTACACTCTGGAATTCACTCCCTTCCTCACGACAGTCTTCTAAAACGCCTTTTAAAACTTATATTTTTCTTTCTTAAATCGTTTATTTTCATTAGTGTAACGATTTTGTAACAATTAACGTTTCTAAATAATTCTAATTAATTCAATATATAGCTAGTTTATTTTGATTTTACATATAATTGAGAAATATTTACAAGTTATTGACACATGTCTCATATGCCTACACTCTAAAAAATATTGGGTAAAAGTGTTCCATGTGGGTAATTATGTATCCAAACAACATTGGGCATTTCTTTTGGGACATTTTTATTTATCCAGTGTGATGAGAATTTTGCCCATTCTAAAGTAATTGGGTAAAATGCTGCCCCAAATTGGTTGGACACATATTATTACACCCTCGTGGTGGTAAAAATTTTACCCAATATTTTTTACAGTGTATAACTTTGATTATTATTTTTTTTATGCTGTATCAGTAATTTCCACCCTTTAGATTATAGTTTGCAAGAATACTTTGTTTTATCATTTTCTTTATCTGTAAAACGCACAGAGATGTTTTATGCGCTTAATACATTAATCTTTATGATTATCAATATAGTATCATGTTGTTGTTGTAATAATGTCTACTTTGATGCGTCAATAAGAACATGCTATTGTCTATATATTATAAAAAACGGGGTTTTTCAGTATGTCTGTATGATATTTACGGTATAATAGTCCACGTAAAGAAACAGGAAATTGTCCATGAAATGAAGTTAAAGATTGATAGGTAAAAAATACCTGATAAGACAAGAACATTGTCAACATGAGTTAAAAGGATATATTCCAAAAGTATACTAGCTCAAGACTGTCTTGTTTTTGGCATTTTCCATATTCTGTTGTTACATTCACATTGTTAACCTGAAGGCAATAAATTATATTCTATCATTCTCTAAATGAATGACAATGGATATGATAAATCAAATTAAATCCTTAAGCTGTGATATTGTTAAGTCTTTGGTTTTTTTTTTATGGGTTCTTATCCGTTTTTTTTTTATAAGTATTGAATCGATGGATAAGTAATTATCAGTGAATAACCTCAGATAATTATTTGCAAAAAAAGTGTCATTTGCATGCCTTACCCCCTACATTCATTTTTATACCAACCAATGTATAGCTTACTATTTGATTTCCAAAATTCTATTTTAAAAGGCAGATTACAACGCATAATTAAAATGAGATTGAAATATTTTAAAAGGAAATAATAAAGAAAGTAGTTAATTGAGTATAAATGCATAAAGAATAACTTTTAATTCGGAAGCACTTATTAATTCTAACCCACCGAAGAGGTAAAAACGTGATGGAAAATGACAAAAGTCTGATGTCGAAGCAATCCCAGTTGGACTGTAAAATTGCCATGGGTTTTAAACAATAAAGAAAGAAAATATGGTATTAAAACCGTGATAGCTTGATTTTGGTTTACATTAAACATAATTAACACTTTTGTTATACTCAACCTCTTTCTTCATTGTTTCATGTTTATACTGATTAGGTTGTTATTCCCTGCCAACCCCCCCCCCCCGTGTGTCGCCAACACGTCGTGTATAGTGACATAACACAATAACACAAATAAACTCTTTCAAACTCATAAACTAAATGTATACAAACATAATTTAAATCTCAATGCGAATTTCATATAAACCAATACAGATATACAGGTACAACAAACAAAATAAAAAGTAAACGAAACTGCCAAAATGAATCATAAGGAAAGTGGAGTGCTTTTTTATGATACGTGAACTCAAATATGATTATAACAGCTTGGTATATTATTTTCTCGGAGATAATAAAACAAAACCCATTCTTATATAAAGTGAGTTTGGTTTGTTTTTATGCAAGGTACTTTTGGGGATCTGATATAATGCAATGAATGGCAGAAGATGAACTTCTGTGATTGAGAGTTTTGATGACAAAATGACGAAGAAATTATCACCATCATGATTCTTTTTATTCTGGTATCAAGTACATATAGGCTGCCAGGCTGGGGTGCTACCACCCCTATCGAGCCAGAATGTCCAGTTTTCAGGTCCGAAAATAAAAATTCTCAGCTCGCGCTTCGCGGCTTCACACTACTTTTAGGCCTACATTAAAGACCCTGACCGGTGTAAAAACAATCATATATCAAAATAAAGGTAATGATTCATACAATACAAATATACCAAAAATATTACATATATCTCCTTCTAATAGTTAAAAATATAGAATAAAAATCAAAGAAACTGCTCCTCCAAAGTACGCTTCGATTGAGCACCCCCACGTCGCCTGGAAATGATGACGTCACGTTGTGTCAGGAGGGTTGTGATTCCATAGGTTTGTGTACAAAAGCATTGGGTATTTTATTCCATTTCCATGTTATGAATCCATTATTTTTTTTCGTTTTCAGATGAAAATGGCACTCAAAATTATTCACTGTTCAAATTTTTGTAAACCTGCAACTATTCACTACCTTTTTTGTGATTTCTTTGTTTGGCTCTTATTGGGCCTAAATTGCTATGTCAGGAAAAGTTGTTATACATAATCTAAATGCAGATAGAATTGAAATCTGCGCCAAATAAGCAGGAAATAAAATATGGCAAAAACTAGTTCAAAACTGTAGATTTCATAAATTCAAGCTTATGGGTAAAAATATATGTGATATCCCTCTGTGATAGAAGTGAAGAGAATGAAATGCGTTATTTGGAAAGCAAAAAAATCACCCACTTTTTCTGTGTACAAACCTATGGAATCACGACGCTTCTTACACAACGTGACGTCACGGTCTCGAGGCAGGTGAAAAGCACAATAAAGCCTATTTTCTAAGCGGGGTTCGAAGCCCGATAATTGGAATATTCTTAAGCAAAATACTCAGCTGGGAAGCGGTGAAAATGCATAAAGCATACCTTGCTGTATTTAGTAGCTTATAAGCTTTCGATTGGTATATAATTTATCAATTTCATTTTCGGGTCCGGTCTGGATCTTTAAACTCTCAGTTGCATGGATATCATATGATATGTAAATGTGTTTTAAACCTTACCTTGCAACTCGATCCGGTCTAACGTACGTATTTTAAATACAATTTTTTTTGCTGAATTTGATTTTTTTTCTCCTTAAAAAAAAATAGTTATGTGTGCTCGAATTGAAAAAAGTTAAGAGACTCTACTTTAACTTGTCTTTCCTGTTATCAAGAACGCTTTGCCCATTTCATTTATTTTAGTGGAGGTGGATCGAACCGAACCCACACCGGTGGACCGGTCATCAGGCGCGCCGCGCCGAGCCCGACGACTAGCTAGCTAGACTCATGACTAGACTGCGCCTGCGCGCGCATCATGAATGAAGCTAAGACACCATGGCCAACCTTCTCTGGAACGTGGGGCTAAAGGCCTTCATTCTGATTCCATTTATCATCTACAGTATTTCCAAGGGATTTGTGCTACTTGGGTTATCTCTTATCTTTCGAGGAAGAAAATGGATGTTCGTGAAAAAAGAGCGAACTGGTCGACCGCCATGTATGGATAATCCGAGTTTTGGAACTCACAAAACTGTCCGAGTCAAGGTACGGTACGGAAGCGAGTAAGGGGTTCCCCCGCTTGCTCGCCGGCGCTAAACCCGGACATATATGCCATGCCCATGTTTAGCGGGGTGGATCAGGCCCTCGCCTCGGGTCAAATTGGTACTTGCTACTTAACTCACTACTTGGTATGCTGTTCCTCCGAAATACTCCAAGGCCAAGTAGAGCTTTAATAAATGGAGGTGTTATTGAGAATTAAAAAAAAATGCATATTACGGCTTGTAGGATGGGGGGTCGGGTGTCCGGACACTTTATATTTTTGAAGCCTTCTTTTTTGTCTTTGGATTACACTAAAAATATGAATTCGATAGTTGTAATCATCTCCCATTTTGTTCTTTATAATATTTCCTTACATTTTGTACTAAAAATTGATGAAACTTCGCTTGTAAATTTTTCCAAATGACTTTCTAAAATTGATCGTCCGGACACACAACATGTCCGGACACACAACAACTGGGTATACAATCCTCCTAATTTTATAAAATTTAAAAAGACTAAACTATTAAAAGAGTGACAACAAATTGAGATAAAATTTGCTAAATCTAAAACTAAAAAAGCCTGTCTAGAGAAAAACAACCGGGTAGAATTCGATCAGAAACTTCATTTTCAAAAAATGATTTTCACCCGTCTCACTCTTTTTGTATACTGGGCTGGCCATATGAACCAATAAATACTTTAGTTTGATATTTTATTGTCATGTGACATGTAGAATTATTGTTTTTCAACATTTTGTGGGTCAATCAAGAACAATGAAGAGGGTCCTTAAAATCTGTAAAAATTGAAATATACTGTAGATCTAGATTTTTTAATTAGATCTAATTCAAACAATGACCCCTCCCCCAAAAGGCCAAAAAAAAGTGACATCATCATCAACTCTTATAGGTCTATACCGGAGGTCTATATCAGTGAGTTGTGTGCTGTTTTTAGAAAAGTAGTGAAATTTAAAAAAATAACTGGTTTATAATTTAACGATTTTGATGAAATTTTCATTTCCTAAACTTGACTTTTAAGGAATTTCTGTATTGTAATTTGTATTGCAGATGTTTTCTTGGATGATCCATGTCGCCCTCGATTAGAATCATGCATACTGTACAAAGGGGCACTGGGCAGGCATCAAGTGCCACGATATACTTGTCAGTGTAGACCTAGACTATGTCTACCAGAGCCAGCTCTAGAGAGCACAATTGGATTTTAAAGGCTGCAAGTGGTTGCGAGTGGGGGGAAAACGGTAAGGGTGGGGGGGGGGGTATAAATTTTTTTTAAATTTAATTGCCCATGGGGGTGGGATGGGAGATGCTAATGCCCCTCTATCCCCCATGCCCCTCATGGTGCTGCCACTTTACTTTAGGAAGTCTAGATGACATTGTTATTCCAGTCCAGATGTAGGCTTTGTGCTTAAAAAGCCCCCCCCCCCCCAAAAAAAAAGGAATCAAAGGGGAATCCAACCGAAATAAAAACTTGTTTTTATAAGAAAAAGAAAAATCAGACAAGTTGATAGGTGAAAGTTTGAACAATATTGGACAAACGACAAGAAAGTTATGAATTTTTAAAAGTTGTAAATATTGGTAATCACTATACCCATGGAGACTTCAAATTGGCTGCATATGGGATGTCATAGTGATGTAAGGTAAGGACTACTCTTCCATGTACTCCAATACATATTATGGCTAAAATGTCATTTTCCCCAAAAGTTTTATTTCAAATTATATTTTTCTTTCATGAGGACATAAAACAATATACTACCTGGGTTATATTTAGATTACTGCCCCAGGGGAATGGGTACTTAGGAGAAAACCACAAATCTCTGATAATAAAGTACATGGCCTATGGAAAAGTTGTCCTTGCCCCTTGTCATAATTTACTTACCTAGTTGCCAATTTGAAATCTACATACTATTAGTGATCTCAATTTTAAAGCAGCTATAACTTTCTTATTGCTTGTCCGATTTCTTTCAAACTTTCACCATTCTGTTTAATTTATTTTTCTCCTTCCCTACACAACATTTTATGGCCAAGGCTGGATTCCCCTTTAATCTTATGAAAATGTTCAAAGACTTGTCCTGAAAGTAACAATACACCCTTGATACAGGAAAACAACGACAGTAAAAGAAAGAAAGAGTAAAGGAAGCTCAAGATGAAAAAATGCCCCCCCCCCCCACTACAAATATCGATGCCTTTTGATATGGTATCTATCGGTTCCAGTAGGTCAATTCCACATGTATGTAATGAACATGAAATGCCTGTGCATGAGTTTATCTTTACTTTAATGAGCACTGTGCAGTCATATTTCCCCTATGGATGCCATAATGCGGGTCGAGAACAGCCGTTTTATTAATTTTTATTTAAAAAAACCGGCTGTTTTCGACTCGTCGTAGGGGAAATTTGACTGCGCTATTACTTTTAAGTCATTGCCAATAAGTAATGTGTGACTGACAGGGGATGCGGAATGGATTGTGAGGAAGTATTAATCATAAAGATGCTTTAATATATCATTGCATTGATTTATTTTTTTAATCAGGGATTAAACCTTCATGTGGTTGTATCTGGTAATCCTCAACATCCCCTGATGCTCTTCCTTCATGGCTTCCCAGAATGCTGGTATTCCTGGAGACATCAAATCAAAGAATTCAACAAAGATTATTAGTAAGTATTTCACACAAGATGTCCAGATCATCCGTTGTGATTCTCATGCCCTCTTGTACATTCTTGCTGGCATACCCCGCGTAGTATTCTGTAGCTCTTTATGCACCACTTAGTAAAATATACATGCCAGAGTCATATTATTTCAGGGACATGCATTTTCAGTAGATTGTTATCCACACTGCTGAGTGAATTTGCGATTTCTCTTCACTGCTTGATCATTTAACATAAATATGCAAAGTTGTAGGAAATGCCCTTTTTTATGACACCTTTATTGTAACACTGCTTTAAAAAATATTCATTAATATGTTGCGTCCTCTCCCCTCTCTCACGTCTTATTTTTCAGTAAACTGAAATTATGAAAAAGATATTCCATTCTAAAAAAACTCACATGTAGGATATGGTTTGTGGGGGGGGGGGGTAAATCAAGTAGAGAGATATTAAGTATCCCTGTTGGTCGGATAATCTTTCCTATTGAAAACCCCCACCAGTCAGCCCAGTTTGACAATGGGGGCCGTCTCCCCATTGGAATCCCACTGACCCAGGTCATTCTCAACATCTGGCTTTTTTTGTGAAGTTATAAGGAAACCTCAACTTCTTAGGGATGTTTTGTTTCTTTTGTTGAAATAAGACATGCCAGGTCATTTTCAACATCGGGCATTAGAGGGAATAAAATGGATCATCTTTATTTTTCAAGAGATGTTTTTTGTCTTTTTGGTTACAATAAGGCAGTTTTTAATTGGAAATAAGAGAAATTGATTGATTTGTGTTTCATTTAATGTATTTTAGAGTGACTTTTATGCATATTAGCCATGCATATACAAACATGTTTCAATATTTTATCCACATTTTAATCTTTTCTCATGCATGTCAGACCACATCTGTTAACCCATTTCCCTGTAAACCCATTTCCCTGTAAAAATCTTATCTGAAATATGTTGATTACAGCGAAAAAGATTTTCAAATAAATGATAAGTATGTATTGCATTGTTGTCAGTTTACTTTATTTGTAAAGTGCTTCTAAAGATTGATTAACGTGATTGGAGAGTCTGGGTATGCAATGACAAGAGCGTGGAGAGAGATTTTGCAATGAAGAAAGAGAGAGATTCTTGTGGATGATTTACTATTTCCTCAATAACATCATTCTGGTCTGTTTGTATTTAATCTTTTTTTCCATTCATTCTTAGGGACTTGTATTATGGTTTATTACATGTATCACCGTTTACCACAAGATCTTTAGTGTCTGCAGAAAAATGCTAATCTGTTATAATATAAAAATAATTTACCCAAAACACAATTAATTTCCGCCCATTGTGAGTAGTTGTATGAATGTTTAATTGACTCTTGTACAATAGTGAAAAAATTGCCAAGATGGCACCCCTACGTACATGCATTTGTGTGATTGTTGTGTTTTAATCTAAAGTTATAAAGATAATCATCATCAAAACACTGCAATATCAAAGCAACATACAGTAAAGAAATATATCGGGCTTTTGAGAAAGTATAGTGGAATCATTTATCCGAGGTTGGTCTGGCAATTACTATTTTTCCCCGAGGGGTGAAGCCCCGAGGGAAATATAGTAGTTTTGCCAGTCCAACTAAGGATTGATAATTCCCACTATGCTTTCGAAGGAAACGCCTGATATATTTGTTTTATATCCTACTTTTAATAATTTAGAACCAAAATGTATGTTCTAGTCCGGTTAGGGCCTACTTGCGTTGAACGACCTACCGCCCAGTGGAACGCAAATTAGTGCCTGCGCCAATGCATCACGGGACTTGCCCGGGAGAGAAAGCTTGCTGACCGATGCGCCCGATAAACTAAATATCCAGTTTTCTGAAATAATGACGTCAGAATATTGGTATAGCGAAAAATATATCGAGGTCTGACGTCACGCAACATCATAGTTGAAATATATTTGGTCACATGATGCTATTTACACCAATCACTATACAGGATTAATATATGTAGGGTATAATACTAAATATTTTGACTCGAGACAGGATACATACATTGTACAACACACTAGACAAGACCTTTTCCACTCTTAGAAGAAGCATCACCCTAATATACAACTGTAATTAGATTCTGAGTTATCAGATATATGTCTATACAAATTAATATTTTTATGTTTGTTTTATTTTGAAGATAAAATTGTATTTTCTTGTTGTTTTTCTTTTGTTTAGCTGTGTGTCCTTTGATATGAGAGGTGTCGGCGAGTCTGATGCTCCATTGGGTGTCAAGAATTATAGCATAGATGAACTTGTCAGTAAGTCTGCTCCTTCTTTCTCTAACTCGTTGGCTGTCCTGGATGATTATGAATTTGAATGTCTAAATCACTAATGCTGTGGAGATCTTCTCATTGGCAATGTGACCGAGATTCATGATGTCACAAAAGTTTGACTCTCCCCTTTGTACACTGAAAATATACCTCAAAACATCTATTTTTGCTCATTCTTATGATATTAATACAATTCTTTGTCCATGATGTGTTTCAGAACCCCTATAACATGTCCTTCCATGGGGAAAAAAGAACACACCTTATCTGTTGATAGACTTGATGGAAATGGCAATTTTAAAGTAAAATATGTAGAATAGTACTTTAGGAGTTGTACCACTGTGACATATCACATATTGACTTCATTGCCAAAGGAAAGATGTCCATGTCATTTGTGATGTCAATATTTGAATGCTCAAACTTTTTTTTTTTTCTGTTTTCACACAAGGTAACTTGTTGCTGGAGTTTTATTTTTCCTTAGATATCAAAGTTGACTGTCACCATATCATAATAGATCTAGATTGTGGAATAATAAAATCTAAACTGAAATGCAATCACACTGAAAATCGCCAACAAAGGCAGGCTTGGAAATAAACCGACTCCTGGCTGTATTCTCATTTTAGCAATTTGGCAATTCCATAGGTTGGTGGACATGAGCTTAAAAATTCAAATTCAATATATAGCCCATCTGATCTGTACATTTTAATTGTGTTTTCCTTACTTATACCTATTGCTGGTTCTTTAATTGATGTTGAGGGCTTGAGGCAAGAAATGGAATGCATTTGTTTTACAATGTACATTTTTTAATTTACACAGCCCAAGCCAGATCTCGTACAGTTTAGCGAATACATTACCAATAGACTGACCAATAAGTAAAAGAGAGGAGAAAACTTATTCAGAATGTTACCTTTAAAAATAAATTGGTGTCTGAAATCCTGCTCATATTATTACAGAAACAGAAACATGAATCTTACACACATTATTGAGTTTTTAGATGACATTTATGTTGTTGACCATACATGGACAAAATGTAGCGTGAGTAACCGTAACGTGAGTAACCACTTTATCCGCACCCCTAGTAAAAACCATGTGTTCTTTATTTTTTGAATTATATACAAAGTTTGTCTCCCTAATATACTTCTTTGAAATGGATATAATCAACTTTCATAAAAGCCTTGTATGAGGACACTTTTCACTTACACATGTATGTCGCGTCATGTACGTCATGTACGGCCGCGTCAGACCAAAAGACGTAAAAAGATGGGAGTTGCTGCTACCCTGTTTGGCGTTCAACGATTAAAGGGATAGAGCTTCGTCGATCTGGCGCTGCACAGCGGCCGCCGGTCCCACGATCAATTGGGCAAAGCAAATTTTCGGAGTATTTCATTTCATGTCTATTTCGAACAATAAATTATGGATTTATCATTTATTATTATCATGTCGACTTTTCATTTTATGCATGTCCAAATCATGTAACATGAGTAACCGACACATTTCAAGGATTTGCCAGGAGCATAATTAAATTTCTCAAGTTTTGTTTTTATACAAAGGATAGTCAGACTGCGTACTTTGTTGTGATAAAGAGATGTTTAGTTCCTATCAATAATAATGGAGTTACAGCTCCAAGTATGAGTCAAGGTGTCTCCAAATGTAACGTGGGTAACCTTGGAATAGCCCAATTGCATGTTTTCTACGAGAATGATTCAGTACATACTTTTGTTTACATAGGATGGTGGTTTCATTGAATTCTGTTGAATTCATTTTGAGATTATTTATTACCACAGCTGGCATATATCTTTGAGTAATGGTTTACTCACATCATTATTTTTGTTGTGTGCAGGTGATGTGAGCGAATTGGTGAAAGTTCTCGGTTACACATCCTGCGTTGTCGTTGGACATGATTGGGGTGGAGCAATCGCTTGGGAGTTTGCTTCCCGCTATCCAGACCTGGTGGAGAAATTGATCAACATGAATATACCCCACCTCGAAAGGTTTAGGGAGGTTATGGAGAGTGGTACATCTCAGCTTTTCATGTCATGGTGAGTTGACCTTTTACCTGTTGTTACATTCCCGCAAGCAGGGTAGCTGTTATGTATTAAAAACTTATCAGCACTGACAAGTTTTAGTTCTCTAACAGTTGCCTTAGTACAGATATGCCACTTTTTAGACTAAAATCTGAATTCAGACCATTTTGGCATATTTTCAGATGGTTTTCAGACTTTTAAAGGTGGCATTCCTTATGCCAACATGGCCAACATGGCGAAAAAACTTACATGGGGGGCTCGGGGAGATTTTGCCCCTGAAAAGGTCACAAGCAAGAGCCCTGGTCAGATTTTGGATGATCAAAGGGGGTTGATATGCTAGACAGTGCAGAACATGCATACAGCACTGCTGCATGCAAACATGGAATGGGCTGAAAAGCACCAATGTTCCATGAGAGATTGTACATTCAAAACCACTGAAGCAAGACCAATGACATTTTTAGAGAAGTTAGAACATGAAATGAGCTTCCCTGTTCGGCACATATAATTGAGAATGATATTCAGTTTTGGAATTAATTCAGCCGTATATCAGGGGCATTTTTGGGGACATGCTGTATTAATAATAAAAACTAATTCAGAGCTAGTATTAGTAATTACCTTTCCTGTTGGTCTGTTACAAAAATGTTAACGTTTTTGTTCAACTTGCTCTCATTTCTTTATTTATGCACAAATTATGTTCATATTTAGGACATATAATCCTTGAGTATTATCACATGTGTGCCTAAGAGGATGATGGGGTCAAAGGTCATCTAGGGATCAAATGATATGAGGTCATGTCCATCCTTATTTTGAAAGTTTTGTTCAACTTCTTTAATTATTTCTTCATCAGTTTTTGGTTTGGGTAATACCATATGTGTGCCCATGAGGATGATGGGGTTAAAGGTCATCTATGGATTAAAATATCAAGTTTTTGTTTAACTTGCTCTCATTTCTTTATTTCTGCATCAATTATGTTCACACTTCGTACATGTTGATGAGGTCAAAAGGTCAAATGATGTGAGCTCATGTCCATCCTATTTCAAGTTTTTGTTCAACTTCTCTCATTTCTTTATTTCTGCATCAATAATGTTTACACTTGGTACAAATTATCTTTTGGAAATACCACATGTTCATGAGAATGATAAATGCAAAGGTCATCTAGGGGTCAAACGATCATATTGCATGTTGATAAAAAAATCGGCGAAACTCATTCGTGAACCACCTTGTTTATTTTACACCTGGGGCCTGTTTCAGACTTGCAACTGTTGTAACTTTGCCATAATGGCAACTACCATGGAAACCTTAATTGTGATTGGCTGCTGAGCCCTGTTACCACAGGTAGTTGCCAATTTTTTTCTTGCCATTATGGCAAAAGTTACAACAGTTGCAAGTCCTTTATGAAACGGGTCCCAGGTTTTGATGAAACTTTCAGCATTATCTTTGTTTGAATTTACTCTAGTTATTCAAATCAAAATTTTTTTGCTGGACTTGCCATTTGATAACTCTCTATATATGAACAAATTTTGTTGAATGTGGAGCTGATGTATTTTTCACAGCCCATATCCATTTTGCAGCAGTGTGTAATGGGCCAAATAACATAAAGTTTGTAAATTGAAGCAAGAATTCAAGAAACCTGGGGAGCGTTTCATCAACACTTTTGTTGAACAAAGTGTCAAGTCTGACAACTTTCCTTGAGAATGATTGGCTGAGAGTCACCTTTACCATGGCAACTGTTGGATAAAACATCTGACAAGTCCTTTCATGAAACGCTCCCCCGATCCTTACTGATCTATCTTTGCTGCAAGAAATGCATGCAATAGTAATCTTGATAGGTCTTTCCATTTTGCGATGATTGCAAATATGTTAAACGACCCAGATGTCTTAAATACATGTAATACCTATCATACCTTCTCATTGCAGTATGATGTGTTCATTTTCATGTCATGTTCAATTTTTTTTCATGCATTTCTGCATTTATGAGTTAATTCTTTATATGTATATTTCACTCCTTCCTTTTCTCTCAAGGTATATTATGTTCTTCCAGTTACCCCGTCTTCCTGAAATTTTGATCTCAATGGGGGACTACGCCATGATCAAAGCGGCTTGTAAGAAAGGTCCCACAACCGATGAAGATATAGAAGCCTTCAAGTACTCTATGAGCAGACCAGGTAAAAATTCATTTATCTTCATTAAACCACTGTCAACCAAATGCATGAATCAGCTGTAGGAAGTACATGAGGGCAACAGGCGATTTTGCCCTCATGACAGTCAAAATTGCCCCTAAATTTAACCCAAAATGCATGCTTTGGGGGATCTCCCACAAAAAATATTCAAGATTATTTAGAAAATCATTATTCTAATTATGGCAGAATACTGATATAATTGCTTGTTACCCCTAAAAAGTAGCCTCTAAAATGGAAGAAATTTCTCCTGAAATACCAATTGCCCCAATATGGACAAAAATATAGCCCCTGAAAATAAGAATTATTTTGTAGCCTGATTTCAATATACTGTATTTTATATTATCTATGTAAGACCATGAATGCATATTTTATTTTGACGTCTATGTTCATTACTCCTGTTTTCCTGTTTATGGTTTCTGGAAAAGAAATTTGACACAAAACCTGAAATCTGATTACATGAGTGTATGGAGCAAGATAATCACACATTTTGATGCCAGTATTCTTACTGTTAGATTAAAATGAGCCAATATTTGTAAGTGTCAAATAGTCTTTTAGGATAAAAAATACTCTTGATGTTCATACAAAAGGATCAAAGTACAAGTCCACAAAGGACAATGAAGTAAATAGAGTCTAGTAAAATCAAACAAGTAAAATATGTCTAGATAATATGCCTCTCCCAACCTTATATATGTAGGTGATTTTAAAGACTCAAAAGGAGGCATTTTATTTTCTGGTCTGTCCCATTTATGTTCTAGAAATAACTCTAAACATAGTAACATAACCTCTTTGTGTGTATTCATTAATGCTTTGAGGCCATTGTTAATGTAGTTGTCAAGTAGGTAAAGCTCAATGACTTCACTCCTTATACAGCTTATTCACTGATATGTTACATGTACATATACCTTGACATGTATCTGGGTAAAAATGAAACATTTTTTATGGTTTTGTGAACATTTTTTTGTGTGCATTGGGTTTCATGTAAATGTGCTTGAATGTAGGTTATGAATGTAGGTTAAATGTATATAAAAATGGGAAATTTGAGGTAATCCGTGCTTGTGAAGGACATGACTTTAAGCTTTTAACCCCCAAGCATGCCTGCAGGCATGCTTCGGAACCAAATACATACATACATACACCTTAAAAAATATGTATGGTTTAGTGATTTTTCCTTTTAGTATTAAAGCTAGCTGCCAATTTTTTTTCATATTTCAAAATTAATTTGGCTGTTAAACACTTAAAAACAATTGGAAGTTGATTTTATCTCTCGCTGTTTGTAAAGGTACTCATGACTTTACAAACAATTGGAATTTGAGATAACTGTAAAAGGTGTGCTTGATTTGACATGTAAGATGAAGTTCAGTAGATCTCCTTTAGTATAGGTATTCACACATTTACAAACAATGAA
This sequence comes from Lytechinus pictus, assembly GCF_037042905.1. Classification (NCBI taxonomy): domain Eukaryota; kingdom Metazoa; phylum Echinodermata; class Echinoidea; order Temnopleuroida; family Toxopneustidae; genus Lytechinus; species Lytechinus pictus. The sequence continues at coordinate 26,245,050 of NC_087247.1, forward strand.
ATTTGATCTTATCCCTGTTTGTAAAAGTATTCATGACTCAACAGGTCATTGGAACAAGATCGAGTTGATCCCTGTGTGTAACGTATGCATTACTTGACATATAATTGGACTTTGAATCACTGCAAAGGCTATTGGAATGCAGGATTTTTGAAGGGGGGTTCAGCTGAATGAAATGTTGACAAGTGACAACCCCCCCCCCCTTCAAAAAAAAAAAAATAGCTTCAACACAAATTGTAGGTCGTTTCATACCAAAAAAAATTTGAAAAAAAAAGTCAACAAAATTTTAGGGGGGGGGGGTTGAACGCCTAAAACCGTTGATCCCTGTTGTGTAAATTATGTACCTGTATGATATTGATAATACGTTTATCCAAAGTAAAGTTTTATAAAAAATCACAATTACACAATGCATTATAACTAATGAGCTGTACATCAAATGAAATAACAGATCCCTGAACATGTATTTTCTTTCACATCTCATGTGGCAAATTTATGAGGATGTGAAAGCAAACATTTTCAATAAAATTCTGAAAAAGAAAAAAGTATGGCAAGTTTCTTCATGTTAAAGAATTTTCAGGTTTATGTGAGACAAGATGATAACAAACTGAATTTCCCAGTGAATAATCAGTCCCTTAATTCAATTGAATAAAGATGAAATGGGCAGAAATCATTGATTTGTTTTAATTTTTTTATTATTAAAGATTCAAGATACAAACTGATCGATTAATCATGCTACCACCCGCCCTAAAAAAGGCAAAAAACATAAACATTCTGTTTCTGCATTTGACATCAATACTTGAAATGTAAAGGCAAAATATATATATACAAACATATGAATGGTATTGGGTAATTGGCTCGGTTTCATGACATTTGCCCCGGTGACTGTTGCGATCAAAATATGCATGTTAAAGCAAAACATAAAAATAAACCAAACATAAAATCTAATCTCCAAAGATGAAATAAGCCCTAATCCTTATCTATACATTATTCTGACCAAAAAAAGAATCCTAACTCTAACCCTATGCCCTCTAAGACATTAAGGACCAGAGCATGATGTCGCACGAGCAAAAGTTGTTTCACCATTGGCTTAACATCCTAGGCCCTTTTCATATTTCCAAAATGCAGACTTTTTATTTTCATATATTCTTTATTTTGCTATTTTCTTTTTCTTAAGGTCGGATAACTTCATTCTTGAACTATTACCGGGCAATGGTCCGGTATCCACCGAAGGACGGGAGAGATAAGATCCAATGTCCTACCCTACTTATCTGGGGAACAGGGGATACAGCCCTCCACACTGATAATTCCTACGGGACAGAGAAGTTCTGCGAAGATCTTACAGTGGAGCGTATAGAAGGAGGCGATCATTTCATCCAACAGGAACGACCTAACGAAGTTAATGAGATCATGAGGAAGTATCTTGCTGACCATTAGATTCCTCAGGTCAAGCCAAGCCTGTCTCTCTCAACTTTTTTGCATTCATTTGTTGTTAGGAAATGCATTGCCTTTCTTTGTTGAGCAATGAAACAATCATACTGAACCTAGACATTGGACAGACGTTGAATTATGTAGAATTGGAATAAGTTCTAGAACAAGATATGTATTTCATCTGATTTTTCTTAGTTTTGCTTTTGATTAGAGCTTCAGGAATCATATTATTGAATTGCACCATACCTTTTCCAAAATGAAATTTACGGATGACATATATCAATTAAAATATAATTAAGAAATAATTGAAGACAATCAACCAATCAAATTAATCAAATGGTCAGTCCACAATCACAGCAACTCAGCATCCCTAACTTTTCGAAAGACACATGCAATCTGCCAGAATAAATAAAGGTACAAGAGAAAAAAAAAGTTCTTATGGTTTAGTGATTATAATATATCATATGAACATATATAATACATAAGAAATTGATCCAATATGGCAATTTCTTTCACATGCATTTGCTAAGAACACCACAAAGAGTTTCTACACCAAACATTTGGACAGTTTGAGCTTTATTTAGCAAGCTAGAGGAAAAAGTATGATTTTGGATACTAAATTATGCATATAATTAGCATAATTAATAGCAATTTGCATGAAATAGATTAGAATTTTGTAGATTATGTCCTATACAATCTGCGTGCCAATTTTCAGCATGATCGTGTGTTCGACGCTCAAGATCTCTAGGGGGGCCTGCGTGCTCCCCCCCCCCCCGCCATATGATCTCCCGGCCATGATAGGGTTAAACATAAATTTATTGTGGCATACAAGTGCGCTAGATTTAAGCAACTCGGCACTAAACCATCAGAATATTTTCTCTCTTTCCCTGGAAAATACAATATCATAATCAAAATACATACCCGAAAAATCAGGAAAAATACACGTTATTAAGCAGCTACTAATTATCTGGCTGTAAAAATAATCACCAAGCATCCGCATACTCAGAGTTTGCCAGCAGTCGGAAAATCAAATTATGTTGGAAGTTGTCCAAAATCCCCATAAGATTAGGGGAGAGGACGACTAATTACTTGAAGCTGCTAGTTTTTTACATCAGCGGTAGCTCTGAAACTGCTGTGTAACTCTGCGTAATAAAGATTATTGTCTAATGAGAAACTCCCCAAAATGGCCAATTCCTATTGGTCAATAACCTAGAATAACATCACTTAACTATGAGAGTGGCGTGATGTAACAATATCTTCTTTAGACGTGTGTCTCAAACTATTTTCTAAAATATAAATTTCACTTAAACAGATTCTTTGCTTAGAAAATAACAGAAGGTAGACATTATTTTGCCTGTAGGTAAATCACTTTGAGTCGTGTTCACATATCAAATGAAATTAAAATTAAGGTTAATTAAGACAACCACATCTTATGGCAGTTTAGTCTTAACTAATCACTAAATATACAAATGATAAATTGCCACTACACATAGAGTGTATATTAAATTTTATTATAACTTATTTCCTAGTTCTAAATGAAAGTGATTTATTTGCTCTTTGTTCATTCACTGTTTGCTGGTAATCATCAAACATGTTTTAATCGGTTCCATGGCATTTACTCCGGTGACAATTTCTCCGCTGCAAATTCCACACATTAATGGAATAATCAACTTCGCCCTGGATTTATCACTATACCCTATCCTAAACCTAACATAACACCCTATTCCAACCCTAAACCTAACCCTGTATCTTAGACGAAATAAAGCCTGGAGCAACTGTCGCTGTAGCAACTGTCGTGTTACCGTTTTGATCATGAAAAGCTAGGCAGTAATTGGGAGCGATGTTCCCCTTGATATTACTGTATTCACTTTTAGTATAGAAAAAATAAATTTGCTACGCAAGAATTTTTCGCTGCCACGTTTCATGACTTTTATATTTGTAGTCCAGCACATCATCTGAAACAGAATTCGCATTGCCGGTATATGGTTATGTTATGCATGAGTGACAATCCCAAACCCCAATGAAACTGAATTTCAAGCTCATATTCACCAGTGTTTGCTTACTTAAAAGCACATCAGTAATCCATCTTTATTTGTCCTCTTTCATCTTTGTGTGTACTTATTTTATTTTGAAGCCCATGAAAATTTACCAATTGATAATGAATTTAATGATAATGTGAATGATACTTGTATATATATTAAATATGCTACTACTTATTGTACATATTGATTATTAGTGCTACCAGTTGTATCCCCTGTCATCCAGATACTCTTCACCAGTCAAATCTTCAGAATTTACGATGGCTTGACGTTGACCAGGCATATAAGAATGTCAAGCGGTCATGTGGGGAGCGTTTCCTATGGTAACTGTCGGATGAACCAGAACTTGATGGATGAAACATTCGATACTGGCCCAATTTCATGCATCGGGGAAGAGTCGGGTAGATAGGTTTTGGGCCAGCCGAATGGGGAAAGGGGAATAGGGCAATTCCATGCTTGAAAAATCAGCCATTTCCACAACACTTTTCAACCTGCTGTCTAAACAAATGAGGAACTTCAATTTGTTTTGTAGTAATAATAAAGTACTATTGGGTAGTCGGATAAAAATATTACAACCAACAAAAATATGTTGTCCATGGGTGAATTAGAGGTGAAAATGTTGTGTGTCGTACAACACACAACATTTTCACATTTAATTCACCTATAATCAAACACTTTTTGTTGTGGGTTTTTCACATGACTTCACCCATAATATCACTGACCAAAAAAAGTTTATTGCTCGAGCATAAATAATAGACAATAATAGACAGTTCTTGTATAGCGCATAACACATTATGAATAACCTCTCTATGCGCTTCCAAAGGTCTTTGATATCATTACCCCGGCTGTAGCTCAAGCAGCCTTCCAGCGCTCAGTGCTTTTCAAGGAATAAATTCCTGCCAGGTACCCATTCACCTCACCTGGGTTGAGTGCAGCACAATGTGGATAAATTTCTTGCTGAAGGAAACTACGCCATGGCTGGGATTTGAACCCACCAGTCTCTGTTTTAAAGCCCAGAGACTAATCCACTGGGCCACAACATGCAGTGGATACAGCTATATAAGAGACTAGAAGTTGCTGAATTGTCCCGTACAACATGTATGGAATCGCCCATTGACTCGTGGATTCCTTTCATTCGGTGTCATTAAACAGGTGAACATTCACAACACATGTCACAATTTCTTTGTCGAACTCTTTTGTAAGGAGTAGCTTTTTTGCCCAAGCGCGTATCGAGTGGTGAACAGGTCTCGTCAAGCTGCCAATAATGTTTATTCTCTTAATTTCTCTAATTTGAACACATGTTGCTGAAATCACAGTTGCGTCCACTTGTATATCTTGTGCACTTATTGAGGAATCACTTTGATGTGTTGGTGTTGCCTTATTCTGTATACTGTATTGTGTGAAATTGAGAATTGTCGATGAGATTGTCTTTTTGAGAAGCAAGTCTTGAAATATATAAACTTCCAAAATAACTATTTGACAGCTCACATCTCATATATGCTAGAGCATATTTTTGCCAGCTCTTCTTTTCTGCATCACCCAAAGTAAGATTTCATTTATTTCATGTCAGCAGTGACTTTTTTATACCCCCGCCAAATAAAGTTTGATGGGTTTGTGTGTAAATGTAGGACCCATTTCTTAATTAATATTGTGGAAATTGTGTTGCCATGATAATTGTATAATGCCAATGAGTTAAAATATTTAAAGCTGAAACTGCTACCTATTTTTCCTTCAATTCATTGTGAGACTTGCCTAATACATTGATCTTGGGGTGAAGATGTGAAAATGCATCCATATCATATATAGGCCTGTAAGAAAAAAGAGAGTTACCATGGATATGGTGTATTATGGCAAGTACAAAAAGAAAAAATAGCCTGAGGGTAACCCCCATTTTTGTCTCGCCTCCGTAGCAGAGCGAGATTATAGGCGCCGCTTTTCTGACGGCGGCGGCGGCTGTGGCGTCAACATTGAAATCTTAACCTATAAAGGTGAAGTTTTTGAAATGACATAACTTAAAAAGTATATGGACGGTATGGACCTAGTTCATGAAACTTGGACATAGGGTAGTCAAGTATTAATGAACATCCTGGCCGAGTTTCAGGTCACATGACCAATGTCAAAGATCATTTAGGGTCAATGAACTTTGGCCATGTTGGGGGGAATTTGTTGAATTTCCATCATATCTTTGAAAGTTTATGGAGCTAGTTCATAAAAATTGAACATAAGAGTAATCAAGTATCACTGAATATCCTGTGCGAGTTTCAGGTCACATAACCAAGGTCAAAGGTCATGTAAGGTCCACGAACTTTGACCATGTTGGGGTAATCAAGTATCATCGCTCATCTTTCACAAGTCCTAGGTCACTTGATCAAGGTCAAATGTCATTCAGGGTCAATGAACGTTGTATTACTATATGAATGGTGTTTTTGCGAATAATTATTTATAGTCGTTTTCAAAGTCAGCACTGCTGCTATATTGAATCGCGTAAAGCAGGCGAGACTGCCAGAGGCCCCCCACTTGTTCATATTTTCCGCCAAAATTATGATAAGTTAAAAGAAATAAGAGGGGGTACAACAAACGTTAGCACACACTTTTCATTATCCTTTGAAAAAATTTCACCCCCCTCCCCATTCGCTTCTGTATTGCAATACATCAGGGGGGGGGGGGTGTCGTTCATCACCGGGAGGGGTCACCTTTAGAGAGAAAAAGAAAGAGAGAGAGAGAGATCTTATAGTTTTCCATTTGAAGCTATGCGTTTTAGAGCTGGTTTCAGCCCAAGTGGCGAAAAGTTAAAATATAAAAGCTTATCTATCAATTCAATTCAAACTTTTTGAACAGCGTAATAACGCTTGATAATAATTTCTACACCAATGGATTTATGTCAGTACCTTGTGAATTTTCATTTCTTATTCGAGATTCAGAATAATCATGTGTCATCAAATACATGCAGTATATTTGTTGGACACATTTAATAACATGGTAATGGTTGATTTATTTAGGTAATCAAAGATGGTAATGTTTGATAGTTTACATGCATTTACACAAGATGCGGATGTGTGAGACAATATACCAAAGAATATTTGAAATCGATGAGAATTATCCTGTCATGCCTAATCTGTTTGTTAGTGATTTATTTCTTTATTTTTTACTTGAAACGTAATTGCTGATATGTCATAGCTGTAATGTTACTTGTGACATTAAGCTGAAATCATAATTCATTCTCTCCAACTGTTGTGTTTACCGTTCTGTTTCTGTATTGTAAATCAAAATTTGCAATTAATGTACAATATTCGGCAATGTATCAAAAGTGAATGAGAAAAGTACCACAAAGTATTTTGCTACATTTGTTGAATAAAAAATGTCATGGATGTGAAAAAATTATTGCATATTTTTAACTTATTAATTTCCATCGTTAATGGCATTAATATCACAGCTTATTTCCTAATATTAACATGCATTGCACACATTGTTAAGATGAGGAAAACGAAAGGTACTAATTTATATATTTTAAAAGTGTATTATGAATACATCTGCTCTAATGAAATAATAAATATTCCCTGAAATGAATAAGTTGTGATAAATTGACTATATCTGTTTTGATGTGGAAGAGGTTCATCGTGGTGAAGGATTGAGTAGAAGAAATAACCAGTTGTCTCACGATGTATCAAATATCTGATTTTTTTTTTATTTGGACAAGAGTCGCTTATGTGATTATATATTCATATTATTATATTTTTTGGTTCGCCTGTTTGCAACCATTCTTCCCCATATTTGAAAAGAGGATAGTCCTGTCTTTGTATGTACGAGCATGTTCCTACCACCTCTGTCGGATAGAGGTGGTATTGGTCCATGGTGTGAGGCAATTAAGTAATTCACCTCATCAACTTTTATAGGGGGATCATTGACATCCATTATTTAATTCCAGGCACATCTCAGAAAAAAAAAATCTTTGAAGTTTATTTCATTCTGCAAGTACACTTATATGACACAGTTTAAACAAAATATTGCATCTTCCAATATGCCCATGATCATGTAAGACCGTAAACAAATGAAATCTTTTAGGTTTTACCTAACAAAACATATCATACGCTTGATCACATATTAAAAAATTATCCAATTTCAGATTGTATTTTTGTAATTACATTATACAATTTTTGCATGTTTTTAATGGCCAAATGAATAATAATAATAATAGGCCTACTTTCGTGAAACTTTTTTATAATTCTCAATGAAAATTGTAAGTTTTTAAAAGAGGGTACAAATGAATAAAAAATTTAATTTCAGTGATACACCCCCCCAAAAAAAGAAACCCAAACAACTGAATGCTTGCATACATGACAATTGACCACTTTGCACTTTACAAAAATATCAAATGTACAAAAATCCAACTGATTTCAACGATTAGTGCATAATCTGTGAAAAAAAAAACATTTAAAGTTTGGTTATAATTTCGAGGAGTGCGAGGGCGGGTTTGAGCCGTTGATGCAGTCATCGTATTGGAATCAGTATAAAGCGTTTTGAAGTCAAAACAGTTGCACATGCACAAACTATTTTGTCATACCGACCTTAATCGTTTTTAAAGGGATATTCCAGGCTGAAAATAATATAATTTGAACAGAGAAAGAAAAATCAGACAAATAAAACGTTGAAAATGTTATAAATGTCGGACAAGGAATAACAAAGTTATATTTTTAAGATTTGCATTATTATGGTGAATTAGTTCTATGCATCTTCTCGTGAATATTCAATGAGCAAACTGTTGACGTCATATGCCCATATGCACTTGTTCTTTTGTATTTTATTACATTAAATTATGTTTATTCAAAAGTTTTTTTTTTACTCAAGAACTAAAAAAACTTGCATTAACAACTGGTTTATGTATTGGATATTCATTGCTGCAAATCATTTTATCATAAGGGAGACATAATTATAACACGTGTGAAAAAATTGATAATTATTATTTCATGTAATAACATAAGAAAAAGGAAAGTGGGGAAGTGAAATCATAAGTCCATGATTCATGACGATGTGCAAATAACTTTTTCACAAATATTACTAAAGTTCAAAATTCAATAACTTCGTTATTTGTTATATATTGATTAAAGTTTAAGTATTTTGCTGGGGGAATATTACTTATTTGTTAGATATGATTATTCTCAGCCCGGAATACCCCCATCAAGCTGAATATTTATAATTGATATAGTTATATAAGCACATTTTGGCGTATATTGGGGGCATGGCCTCAAAAGTTTCTCGACCAAGAAAGAAAGGGAAAAAAAATAAGCAACATACCACACTCCTCAGGAATTTAAAACCTAGCGTCCCCCAATATAAATAAGTATCATGATGTATGTAGGCCTAGCTTGCTACTTTTTACTGCACGTATTCATGTTTGTGAATAATAACAAAAAAACAAATCACGTTAAAGCGTTATCTGTTCCATTAAGCATTTATTAAGCACTACACCATCGTACCATAACTATGGTGTGTGGATGATTTAAGATTTTCTGACAAAAAGCTATGTTTATCCATGTTTTCTTGCTCTGGACTTTCCATGACAACGCCAAGGCATTTAGTTCACCCCTTCCCGAAAAAGAGAGATTGATATAAATGTAGCCCAATCGTATTTCCAATATTTGAATGGAATAAGCTCGATTTGGATGAGCACAGCTTCCACTGTCATTTCATTTAAGAGGATGTTTAAACAAACTTTTAATTTATAACTTATATAGCTAAACATACTGTTGTGCATACTCAGTATTAGTATTAGCATGATTGTGCACATAATTGGGACTGAACTATTCATTATGTCATTATAAGCTGAATTAGTTTACAGACATAAAAATAGAAGTACAAAAATAAATGTTTTTACCTAACCTAAAATAAAATTTATGTTGCCCTCATCCAACGGACCGTAAAATTCGAAAAAGCAGGGTCGCTGTTTTTTCTTTTAAGCAGACCCAAAATATACAAATGAAAAGATTTTGTGAGAAAATATTAGATTGTGCAAATAGTTTATATAAGTTTGTATTCAATGGCTAAAAAAAGCAATGAAATATGCGTTTTAACTGACAAAAGAAATCATCCCATGCGTGATTTTCTTTGTGCAGCGAAGATTATATTTAAAATGATAATAATCGACCGACCGACCCAACTTTCTGATTTGGGGGTTAAATTTGTACTCCGGGCTAAAAATATGTTATATCTAAATAAATATAGTAAAATTCACACAGTAAAATGCTGAAAATTTCATCAAAATCTGATAGCAAATGGTGAAATTATTAAAAACTTTAGCTAAATCATTGTGAAAACAGTTATAGGCTTGTCATGAATTATTGGGCTGATGATGTCACATCCTCACTTTCCCTTATCCTATGTTAACATGAAATCATAATTGTTTCATTTTTTTCGTATATGTGTGAATGATATGTCTCCCTTAAAATGAAATAAGTTGCAGCAAAAATATATCCAATGCACTAAATCATGATCAGTTGTCAATCCATTTTTTTAGTTTGATGAAAAAATATAATTAAACATAATTTCATACAATAAAATGCAAAAGAACGAGTGGGGATCATCAGTAATACTCGTTGAATATTCATGAACTGTTTCACTGGAATCATGCAAATATTTAATATGCCATAACTTTGTTATTCTTTGTCCGATTTTGATCAAATTTTCAGTATTTTGATCATGTTGATTGTCTGTTTTTCTCTATTTGTTCAAACCGTGTTATTTTCAGCGTGGAGTATCCCTTTAAGGGGCAGGATAAGAATTTTTTAGGCCTTACCACAAGCACGTTTGAACTTTCTCTTTTCCCAAATTATTCTTTCGAAGATACACCACCTCGTCAAAGTAACGATTGTCATTATTTGTTTTTTTCCACTCTCCTTTGAGATTCTTGTAGATTAAAATAGCCAGAATGGATGCATCAAACCGGTGCTTGGGCAACCGGGCACCAACCGGCGAGATACAGTGATATTCTAAAGCACATTTCAGCATCGGTTGGACGATAGCTTGTTGGATGTATGAACTGTTAACGTAGAGTTGACGATTTGCCGCAGCGTGTGGCGCCATGCCATCTGAATTATAGTACTCGGTTCTATTAACCCCAAGGTTATCGTAGAGTTGGGGATGGGTGTAGAAGTACTGATGTTTAATCTCTTCTGTTTTCTTGGGATCAAACGCGTGAAAGTGAGTCATGTATCCATGGTGATTCAGTGAGATTGGTAGAAGTTTCCGCAAGGAGCCTTTGAGCCGGATGGATGAATCTCCCCAGAAAATGGCGCCAAACTCTCGAAGAGTTATCTTTAAAAAATGACGAAAGATATTAAAATGTTTATCAAATTAAAACATTTTAGAAATCTGGATTTGAATAATCATATTTTAGCAATTCATTTAACCATTGAAAAAAATCTTATTTTAGCCTATGCGTATTTGGTACGATTTGGTTCTTAACTTATTAACATATATTTCCCTGCTGTTCTGTTCCATCGAATTTTGCCGGGGTACACCAAGGGTCAATTCTCGGACCCCATTATGCTTCTCAAATGCTTCTCAAATTGCCGTAATGCATTGCTATAGATAAGCAGGGTGCAAAAATTGTCTCTCTTTTGTTGAGCAGTTCATCTTTCAATCATAATTCATTCGTTTTTGTAATTTCATAGGACATTTTAGACATAGTAACTTACGTCAATGATAATTGGTTTCCATGCGTACGTATGTAGATTCCTGACATGTTTAGGATACGACCTGAAAGGAAATGTTCGCACCTGAACATCACAAAGATTTTTGACCTGTAGATATAGTGTGGGATATAAGAAATTTTCATGAAATAGAGCTATAATAAGGTGAAGTGTGTAGTGGTTTCACGGTACATCACCTATTATTTCGTAGGCGCATGTTGGTCCTTCAAAGGACACCCAAACTCGACCTTTCGACAAGTGTGTTCTCGACATCCTAAGGAGAATGAGCAAAAATTCTTTGAGACCACTACACTTTTCTTCTTCGCCATGGAAACCATAAGGTGTATTCTTATGGATTTTCGTTTTTTTTAAGAATGTTCACTTTGTGTCTTGAATGAAAGAAGTATATCATTGCAAATGAAATAGAACTAAAATTGAATAGGCGTTTATACTACCAAAAGAATGGGAAACTCGCATAATATTATGTAACAAACACAACAGCAACCGGGAGTTTTACAGGGAAATATTTTTTCCTGACGATCCGTTTCGAAATGCTTAATCCCCCTATTCCTCGAAGATTTGTTAACAGAAAACTTAATCATGAATCATTGATTGGCTAAACTGCCCGATACTGGATAGAACCATCTTCCCTTTTTATTATTAATAATACGAGAATTTCCATTATGAATGATTTGGGTTATTTGCAATAATCATAATAATGGAAAGGCTCTTACCGTCTCCAGAGATGTCGTATTAAGTCCCAAGTTATAGAGGATGATTTCTTGACCTGGCATGAACCTTTGAATACTAGCAATCCATGGTTTAACCTCTTCAAAATGGTTCTGAGATACGGCCGTCACAACTTTAAATCTCTCATACAACTCTTTCATAGAAGGTATCCCTTTTTCTATATCAAATTCTCCATTCTGTGTGATTAGAACAAAAAATCAATAAAAGAAGGTCTTTACAATTAAAGCTCGATTTTTGAAGAAAAATAAACTAAAATGCAATTCATTTTCATTTGTTTTTAAGTGTCAAGATGACCTGGCTGAGACCTTATTCGGTAGCCCAGTTTAACTGAAGCCCTAACTCCGTATATGGGAAGCTGAAAGTATCCAAAATTATTTGCATTGCTTTTTTGATATGTTCAATGTTTGAGGAAACTGTTATAGTTATTATTCTCAGATAATTAGTATGACAAATAGGTCGTTGTAAAGAAATTACAATCGGTTGTAAATTAGTGTTAGGCACTAAAATCAATCACGAGTATTTTTAGCTAATTGCTAATTTGCAAGTGATTGCTTGTCTGCTCATTGCATTGATATAATAAAAATAGATTGATTTGCTTTAGTTAAATTTGATTTGTATCGTATGTGAATTCGCAGCTGATGCGATTGATTACAAAAATTTTATCTTGCATCACCCCCTAAGTATTAACAGTAATTAAGCAATTTTTTTTTACTCTACCGTAATTTGCGAACCCTGGTTATAATCAAACCCAATTTTTATTCAAAATGATAGTGAGAAAAATTGCACTTGCCTGAAATTCACCACTAGCAGGGAATCGACTGGTATCGCACTCCCCCTGAGCTGGACAAGGAACATATTCCTTTCTACTGTAAACCGCTATTTTCTCAGCTTTCTCAACAAACTTTCTGTCTAAATAAATATATATATATCAAAGGGTTAGTCCAGGCTGAAAAAGTATGTCTTGATCAGATAGACATTTGATACCAGAAAGCTACAAAGATTGTATCCTTAAATTTTCAGCCTAGGATAGCTTTTACCTCGAAAAAAAAAAGAAGAAAGAAAAAGAAACACGCAGGTATTTTATTTGATCTGGCTTACTTTTGAATACTGTACATTATTTCAAAAGTGGGGCGAAAGGTCCATAGATCATTTATCAACTTCTGGTTTTATTCGGTGGGTAAAAATCGACCAGTCATTATGGATAATTTGACGAAAACTATGAAGTTCAAAAATACCATATTGTAATTTAAAAAAAACATACATCTTTTGTAAATTGTTTCGGAGGAGGTGATTGTGTTCTAGCCCCCATCTCCCCACACCTCTCCCCTTGAACCCCAGATATGCCAGGGGAATATGCCCGTCTCAGCTTTTTTTTCTTACGTCCAGACTTGAGTTGATAACTTGGTATTGAGTTGAGATAGGTAATACTCATCGAGATACTGGCTACCGTGACGAGCCATGCAGAGACAAGACGACATCCATACGGCAAGAATCTGAATAATATTTAAAGAAAACGTGAACAATCCAACATTATATAAAATGCTCTTGCACTTCTGAATTCAATTGTTGTAGGCCGCTGAATCAATAAACTTGTAAAATAATCATAATTATGTCAAGCCTCTCAAAGAAAAAAAAATCAATTCGCGCTTGCATTATTTGTTAAGTTAGAAACGCTCTCCGTTCATGATTACACAAAGTCAGTGCTATAATGTTGCGTTATCAGGTCAGCATAATGCCTATTCAGCTCGCGCTTCGCGCTTCGCGCTCGCTTTATTCGTTATTTGTTTATCAGTCGCGTTGCGCCCCCTATTGGATAATGCTGGTAAATCCCGATATCTGGGTCGCTTCGCCCTCACTAAGAGGTTAAGGTTTTTTTTCTTCAAAATCTTACCCCTCATCCCCCGCAAAACGATTGTTACTGGCCTATTTGGGAAAAAATAATACTGATTAAAATACGAATAACCATGGCAACATATGCCTGTTTGGTCGTATAACCAGGGGCGTCGCTAGGGCTTTTCCAGTGGGGGGGGGGGGGGGTGGAGGCCCAGATTACCGACAAATATCGGTACCGATTACCGACATCGGGCGACCATGCGTCATGATAGAGTTACTCATTCTCCTTCATCCCATTTTCTTTCGTCATACCCAGGGGCAATATCGGCTTTCCTCAATGGGGGGGGGGGGGGGAATATTTTCATCCAATTCCCTTCATGGTCGCCCTAATCTGATATTTTTTCATTTTGTTCTTTTATTCTTTGAAACAAGATAAGGTATTTCATGTGGCCTGAATATAAATTACCATGCGAGCGCGAAGCTTTTGGATATTTTATATATTTAGACCCGAAAATTAATTTTTTTGAGCAGCCTTTGTAATTATGAACTAGATGCGTATCTAACTAAACGTTCAGTTTATGCAAGAGCGAGCTGAAACTTTAAATTAACTGTTCTGAAAACGAGATGTTGATGACTATATGCAGTGACTCGTGAATAGAATACATCAAGTAGTGCGAGCGCCAATCGCGAGCCGAAAAAAACAAGACCCGAAAACTGGACTGGTTATTGGACGTTTTTAATAAAAGAACACATTTAACAAGCGCATAGCACGAGCTATTTTTTTCATCAGATTTAGAACTTAAAAACAGGACATTCAAAAAGCTATGTAACCATGAAGAGGATGGGCATAGAACTAAGCAACTGTTGCAAGCGCGGAGCGCGATCTGATTTTTTTTATTTTACTACCTGAAAATTGGACATTCCAAAAGTTTTTGCAATCATGAACACGATTGGTGTCTAATAAAACAGGTAATAAGAGCGCGAATTTTTGAGATTTTGACCTTAAACCGGGACATTCTAATCACTGTCGGGAGATCGAGATGGGCAAGTTGACAAATTTTGACATTTAAGAAAAAATTGTACACGTTTTTATCGATAGAACAAACTCAGATTCGGCATCTATTAGTAAACAAGCTGTGTGTTTTAATAAATATAATGCGAGCGCAAAGCGCGAACTGAAAACCTTTTTATATGTAGACCTATTAAAGGGATGGTCCGGGCTGAAAATATTTATATCTTAATACAAAGAGTAGAATTCACTGAACAAAATGCCGAAAATTCATCAAAATCGGATAACAAATAATAAAGCTATTGAAGTTTAAAGTTTAGCAATATTTTGTGAAAACAGTTGTCATGAATTTTCATTAGGTTGGTTGATGATGTCACATCCCCACTATCCGTTTTCTTATGTTATTACATAAAATCATAATTTTTTCATTGTTTCATACTTGTGTGAATAATATGTCTCCCTTATATTGAAGTAAGTTGCAGCAATAAATATCTAATGCACTCAATCAGTTGTCAATCCAATTTTTCTAGTTCTTAGAGGAAAAAATTTGAATAAACCTAATTTCATATAATAAAATACAAAAGAAAAAGTGGGGATGTGACATCATCAGCCCACCTAATGAATATTCATGACCACTGTTTTCACAAAATATTGCTAAACTTTAAAATTCAATAACTTTGTTTTTTGATATCCGTTTTTGATGAAATTCTCGGCATTTTGCTAAATAACTTCTACTTTATTTATTAAGCTATAAATACTTTCAGCCCAGACCATCCCTTTAAACCGGGACATTCTAATCACTGTCGGTACAGGGAGCTCCCCTAGTTCGCATTGCGAAAACAAAATCACAATTTAACGATAACTGTATGCAAGTTGAATTCTATTGACATAGAGAATGAACTAAAAGACAGAGCAAGAATAATTTTTGGAGCAGTTACAACAGCCCTGAGAGACCCGAAAGTTTGTCACTTTCCGACAGACGTCATGACGCGTCAGTCCAACAGCCATGCGCTTGCGTCATAGACAATTTTTAATTTTTCTAACACCTCAGACTCCGCATCTTTAAATCTAATCAAAACCTCATCTAACGCGTCCCCTTCTCTCTGATTTTCTCCTTCCCTTTTCCCCCTTTAATTTACAGTTTGTTTTCATCTTTTTTCTTTCTTTCTTTCTTTCTCTCTCTTTCTTTCTTTCTTTCTTTATTTCTCTCTCTCTCTATCTCTCTCTCTTAATTTTTCTTTCTTTCTTTCTTTCTTCCTTCCTTCCTTTTTTTCTTTCTTTGTTTCTTTCTTTCTCTTATTTATTTTTTCTCTATTCCCGACGGCAGCGCAGATTTACCTACGATATCCAGAGTCTAGGGGGGAGTGTCCCATCCCCACCCCTTAGCGACGGCCCTGCGCATAACCTTTTCAAATCATCATGCTTAGACATTTTTTTTCTTTAAAGTCATATTATTACATTATGCCTCATATTTACCCAGTATTTTGGGGCAAATGTTTTTTCCCGAGAGTAACTTCGATCTCGAGATCTCGGAATCCATTTAAAACTTTAATCTAGATCGACCCATGGCCATGAAACTGCACGCACATGCACGCCCAATGCCCATTTTAATCTCCGTAAGAAATTAATATAAACATCGTTTTCTTTCTTGACACCTTAATTTAGTTACTTAAACAACTATTTATAATATTAAACACAAGTATTGTACTGTCAAAAATACAATATTAAATGTGTATACTTTAATGAAATCCCCGGGAATGAAATATAGCCTACATGTACTTACGACTTTGAGATCATCCCTTTCGATGTCCTGGCCTCTGGCAAGAAGCTTACTTTAGATCTTCCACGAAGCACAGTTTAGTGCGTTGAAGTATATTAATATTTACAAAGTTTAAGCAGTGATTTTGTTTTTCACGTGAATACACTGATGTTCATTTTCGATTCAGGGGCACCTGTAATAAAATTCCAATTTGGATATTCCAATCCCTATTCCAGTTCAAATTTCGTCATCGATGCCAATGGCTCATACACAATGCGTCATGATGTGTCCTTTCGTGGGTCTATAATTATCTTCGAGTTTTTAATTACCAATTAGCCTTGTAGCTCAGCACAGACTTTACGAAGGTATTCTTGAAGAAGGTTTAAATCAACAAACACGGGCTAGGGTGCTTTGTACAGAGGCACATTAAACGGATAAGTACAGCCGCTACCGTTTGTTACAAAGAGCGGAAGGTGCATTGGATATATTAATTGATCTTATATCTCAAGTTAAGCTGAAAATACAACATAATGCAGGAAGGGTCCAATAGCTGACTCATTTAAATGTAAAAGATGACGGTTCCAACTCTGGTGTTTGCGTGAACGTGTGTTCCGGTTTTATGTTCCATTTAAGCGTATCTTGCCAAAACAGTTGAAGTTATTGATATATTATATATGTATTTTTTTTTTTGGAGGGGAGTGTTTGTTTTTTCCTTATGATAAAGTTGTACGATTACCTGTAAATATTGTAATTGTTTTATTCTATAGTTTTCTGTTTGTTTTCTGGGTTTTTTTGGTTGACCTAATTACGCATAGTTAGCAAAGGAATTGTTATTTGTGATCACGTAAGTGTATGAATTTTAATCGGTTTTACGGAAATTATCGTCAACAAACATGTTAAAATTAAGGCATCCGTATTGTGACAATTTTGTACATGCCGTATAAAATATTATGTAAGGTCCATGATTGGTTGATACTTTATGTACCCAACGAAATATCAGGCGTCAATCGTGAGATGAACTACATTTGGCTGGTAAAAGATTGTCCCTTGTAAAAACCAACGTTTCTGCATTCTTAAAATTCATGCATGCTTGGTTACCATAAGGTGTTACTATTTTTTTTTTGCAGGACGTAATATTGAATCCAAAAAGTAAAGGGTATTTTACATGGAAAATTTGAAAGCGAGCGAAAATCGACATTAATTATCAAATCATTCGATAGATTCATTATTGATTTTATCCCAGTCATGTTTTATACTCTCCCAACGCTTTTCCATCCAACTCTATCTCCTCTTCTCTCCTCTGTCTCTGCATCTTCCTTCTGATCCTCTTTCTCCTATCTTCTTCTTCTTCTTCTTCTCCTTCTTCTTCTTTTTCTTCTTCTTCAATCGTACGATTGCCATTAAAGTTAAATATTCAGTTCGCTTTTATTCTAATAATGATGGTAGCAACCGTAAGCATAGTCACAGATTTAAACACAAGTATTCGTACGATGATTTTGAATTTCATTCAGTAACTCGTTCCATGTCACAATATTCGCATCAAATCTACGTTTTGTAATCGGGTCGCAGAACAAATCTTAAGGCTGTGAGGTTTTCTTTCCAAATACAAAATACGCGTTTCTGATATTGGCAAGCTCTTCCTCTTCTTTATAGCAACTACCATGGTAACCTTGATTTTGATTGGCTGCTGAGCCCTGATGCCATGGTATTTGCCATAATGGCAAAGTTACAAGAGTTGTAACTCTTTATGAAACGGGCCCCAAAAGATTCATTCCTAATATGTTAACCCGTTCTCATCTGAGGGAGCGGGGGGGGGGGGCAGGGACAAACTGACCCCTCAACGGAATTTTGATAACTTTATTTTGGCTTGTCGGAAAATTTTGGAACGATTGGCTATGGAATTGGAAGTGACCTTTGATCCCTCTTTTGGTTGTTTTTAATTAGTTGTCATAAAGTGTCGCCCATCCCGACGAGATTTTCCAGGTACGCGACTGCATTTACTTACTTGTAAAGGTTGGGGCCAAACAATGACTAGTATAGGGTGTAATGGGTTTCTGAAAGAAACGTGCATGCGGTATTGAATTCAATGAATCATCCCTTTCTGATGGAATTAAACAGTGGGAGTTTGGAGTCCCAAACGTAAAAGTATAATCATATCTGACTAATACACGTCTGCTGACAAAACACACACTCGACTACCGAATAATGAGCTCCATGCTCAAAATGTCACGGGTTGATTAATTATCAAAGTCCACTTCCGTAGAAGAGGACTAAGACACACGAGGGATTCAAGAACACAGATGAACAGCTGTGAGGTCTTTGTCGACAATATTTATTGGGGAACCGGAACAGCAGTTTTGTCCTTAAGTTTCGGAGCTGACGAAAAATTGCAAAATAGGACGATACTGCTGTTTTGATTCACCAATTTTCGACAAAGACTTCTTGGTTGCTCTTTGTCACTAACAGGATTTGTCAATATATTTTCTATGTTCTTGAATGCGTTGTGCGTCGTGGAGCGAATATTCCCTATTGAGAAACGGGACTGTTCATAATTGGGCCATACTATAGCCCCTATAGTCCCTATTAGCCCCTAATATTCCACTTTCACAAATAAGTCTTCAGCAAACAATTTGTATTAAAATAAGACATGGATGTAGTCACTGAGAATGATTAAGGAGGTCACAATTAAAAGGTCATGCACATACTGACATAAACAGAGACACCTAGGGGTGGGGGCATGCATGCTGTCACTCCTAATCAATTAAATAGCTAAAGAATAGAACACGGTAGATAAAAGAAACAAAGTGGCGAAAAAAAATGAATTCACACTACGTCAGTATCCCTTCCCCCCTCCCCCCCCCCCGTGGAATGATTTTATTTCAATTAAAAAGGATCTAAAGTAAGGAGGGCACAATACAGAGGTCATGCACACACTGTCATAACGAGAGACACAGGGGGCGTGCATGCTGCCGCCCCTAATGATCGACAATGTATGTAAAGAATAAAAGTAAAAGTCGGTAGAAAGATAGTAGCGGGACAGAAAAAAGCCTATCTACTCTATATCAGCGATCCTGCCCCCAAAGCAATGGAAATTAAAGATATAAGTAAATAACAAATAAAACATGTTTTTCGTTGTCACAATTTTGATGCTTTGGTAAACGGTCAATACTAGCTTTGAGGGAGAATTACTACCCTGGGTATATTTGTGTTACCCCGAGTCGAAGACGAGGGCCAAACGACTTTACGTACGGGCGCGGCACCATAATGGCCTAATTACTGCATTCAAACCAACGAAACCGATTCCAAACCGAATGATGATAATTATGTCA
This sequence comes from Lytechinus pictus, assembly GCF_037042905.1. Taxonomy (NCBI): domain Eukaryota; kingdom Metazoa; phylum Echinodermata; class Echinoidea; order Temnopleuroida; family Toxopneustidae; genus Lytechinus; species Lytechinus pictus. The sequence goes on from NC_087247.1 coordinate 26,264,879, forward strand.
TTGGAAATAACGTAACAGATTTGATCGGTCTGGAGTCGGCTTAGCCGGTATGACTGTGCAAAACCATAACAACGAGGAGTTGAAAACGCCGGGAGAAATGGGAGCAGGCAACTCGGCACCGTTTGAGTTGGCGCCCGTATACGTTTGTTTGGTTTTTCTTTTAATTCCGGTGCCCGTAGGAACTTTTCGGTACAGACTGGGTTTCGGCCGAAAATGACCAACATTTATTTCTTACTCCCCGCTCGGGCGCCGTACTAGGTTTCCGGTAAGGTATCAGACAGGTAATTGAAATGTTCTTCAAACTGAAACGTGCACAATCGTGTTTATTTATTCAACATGAATTATTTCTTCATATAAATTCGTACTGTTAACATTATATTAGTTCAAGTGAAATATGTAACAAACTGATTTGACAAATAATGCTACAAGATACGGACCTATATGCTCTTTTCTTAATAATGGAGACTGGCTAAAATAAAGGCGCCAAAGATGAGAAGGTATAGAATCATTATTATGTAGTTTGTTATATAATATATTTAGCACTCCATAATTTCACTGATAATAAAAAACTTTTTTTTTACTCGCTTGAGTATAAATTGGTGTGCCCTACTATAAGACATGTAAATTGTATGTTGCTAATGTTCAAATAATTATGTATAAAACTATAATATTACAAAGTTTTTATTTGAACTAACATGTATATGAGATAACATCTTCAGCGGCAAACGTCTTTTTAAATAGATATTCATAATAATGCACACATTAAACATATAGATGCTGATATTGTGATTTAGTCACAGGAGAAGGGGTGAAAAGAGAAAGAAAGAGAGGGGAAGGAAAAAGAGTAAAAAGAAAGAAGATTATCAATTGGAGATATCTGGGAGGTGTTATTCCATAATATCTTGCCCGTTTTTTCTTCCACTATTTTGAATCATGAATTTGAAACACTATTTCTGAAGCCTAGGTTCAGTTTATATCCTATCATCGAATTGTTACTACGAGTTGTTTTATTTAAGACTTCATCGATTTTTAATGGTGATTTTTTTTTTCATCAAGGGGAACGTTTCATGAAAGAACTTGTCGGACATTTTTATGAACGTCTCAGCCAATCAAAATCGAGAAGTTGTCAGATGACAATTTGTCAAATGAAAAATGTTGATGAAACGCAAGGTGACCTTAAGTGGAGAGGGGCGGGACAGAAGGCGGCGATCCTCTCTGACTTTTCGAGTGGTAAAAACAAGTGAAGAAAAGAAAAGGAAAACAAATTATGTATTGAAAAATAAGTTGTACTGGTGCATGTGTGTTTCATAAAGCTGTTTGTAACGTTCCATCGACTTTACGTTCGACTGGTGACCCTTTCTTATGAACTTAATCAGCACCAATTAAAATTTGTTGTGTATCATTTAACACAAGAAAGGCTCATCAGTCGATCGTAAAGTCGCTCGTAACTTATGAACAGCTTTGTGAAACACATCGGCCTACCTGGTTCGTGCAACGAGGGTCGGAGCCACAAGGGGGCAGGGGCGTTACCGCTATGATGATTTTCAAGCAGTGAAAAGTGGGAGAAGAGTGGAGAAGACAGAAATAATAAGGAAAAAGAGTGTAAAAAAATATGTCCTGGGGCCCATTTCATAAAGGACTTGCAACTGTTGTAACTTTGTCATTATGACAACTACCATGGAAACCTTGATTATGACTGGCTGCTGTGGCCTGTTGCCATGGTAGTTGCCCTTATGGCAAAGTTACAACAGTTCCAAGTCCTTTATGAAACGGGCCCCTGGTCTCTGGTCTTCTATAATATCCTTAAAATTCAAATAAGACAGTTACATTAAATTCATAGGCCGTCTTGACCCCCCCCCCCTTCAACATATCCTGACATCGCCCCTGCGTGTAACTGACATAATCCATATATTTTCTTTTTGGGTAATTATCAATTTTGGCCGGTATTCATAAAGGAGGTTTAGTAAGCCCGGGCTAAATTTGAATTTAAACCATGGTTAAATTAGCCCGGGCTAAATTTTAGACCATGGTCTCAGAGCGATTCACCAACGATGGTCTAACTAAACCATGGTTTAAATTTTAAAACATGGTTTAACTAAACTTCCTTTGTGAATTATGATACCGGCCTTTATGTCTCTTTGCCTCCAATCAAATTACCCTCACCCCACCCCGACCATTCGTCATCAAATTATGTACGAGAGAAATCGTTTGAAAAATGTGCGTTGTATATGATTTTTTTTAAATTTATATTAGCAAACGATGGCGAGAGACGATTTTGTAACACAGATTAGATTTGAAAACAAAAACAAAGACTACAAAACAATCGGAAGTCATCAATTTCTAGTGTTGAAAAACAAAAGTCACGATCGGAAGTCATTGATTTGCACATGTCCGGGCTTTTTCGTGTCCTTTAGTACTCCTCTGAATATCGATCGTCCGGTCGAAAATGGCGTTGTCGTTATTTTGTGGAGTCCATTCCTTTTTCATGTTTTTGTATACCAGGATGGCGAGTAAAGACGCGTCGTAACGGTGTTCTCCTATCTTCGAGCCTTCAGGAGCAATGCAATGAAGTTTTAACGAACATCTCAACATCGGCTGAACAACGGCGCGCTGTATCACCGAGCCGTTGATGTAAAGCTGCCGATTTGCCGCTGGGTAAGCAGCCTCGTTTCTGGATGCATAGTATTTCCTTCTGTCAACATCCAAGCTGGCGTACATATCGGGATGTGTGAAATAGTATTGATGTCTTACTTTAGTGTTGGTTTTCGGATCGAAGCTATGCCAGTGACTCATGTATCCATGGTGACGTGTGGATGCGGGTATTAAATCCTTCAAAGAGGTTTTAAAACGAATAGACGCATCGCCCCAGAAGATGGCACCGAATTCTCTCAATGTAATCTGTGTATGAAATATGTTTTTTGAAATGTTTTTATTAAGATTTATCAGTGTGAACAGAACATAGATATGGGGTGAAATTATAATTTACGATGCCATATAAAGCTTGCGGTGTCACCATCAATGTTTTCATCATTGTCAGTTTTGTTATATCATAGTATTCCTCGTCGTCGTCGTCATCATCATCATCATCATCATCATCATCATCATAATCATCATCATCGTCATCACTTTCATCCTACATCGTCATCATAATTATCGTCGTCGTCGTCATCGTCATTATCACCATTATCCATGTCGTCGTCATCATCATCACCACCACCACCACCATCATCATCATCATCACCACCACCACCATCATCATCATCATCATCATCATTGTCATCATCATCATCATCACCACCACCACCACTTTCAGGCGCGGATTCAGAGTCCAACTTTTACGTGGTTCGAATTTGTCCAAAAAGCTTGACAAACAAAGAAAAAAGTCATAGGTAATTTTTACGAATCGCGAAATGAAGGCATTTTAATTAAGGAGTGTACCATTATATTTCATCTTTCGCCACACCTCGGATTCCGCGCCTGGCTCTCATCATCATTATCATTATAATTATCAGTAACCAATTTTTCGAGTAATCAATTAGCATCACCACTGCTGAAATCATTATCATTATCATCATCATCATCATCATCACCACTATTATCAATACCATCATCATCGTCATCATCATCATCATCATTATCATCATCATCATCAACATCATCACCACCAGCACCATCATTACCATCATCATCATCATCTTCATTATCTTCATCATCACCACCACCACTATCATCATCATTATCATCACCATCGTCAAAATCGTCAACACCATCACGACCATCATTTTGTTAATTAACTTTAATAAAACATACCCCCCAAAAAGCATAACCACCACAACCACCGCACAATCATCATCATTATCATCGTCACCTATCAATATTAAGGTCAGAGAAATCTATATACTTACATCTATTATGATAGGTTTCCAAGCGTAATTGTGTAGGTTCTTAACGTGATCTGGATATGACTGCCAAGGAAATGATCGAAGTTCTACGTTGCACAACTTTTTAACCTGACAAGTTCAACAATTAAGAGATTAAAGAAAGTGAGACAATATAATAATAAAAGGAAGAACCTTGGGCTCCATTGCATGCATGGCTACGTGGCTCATCAGCCGGTCAGAATCAATGATTTCAAGGAAGTTGGTAAAACCTCAGTCACATTTGATCTACGGCGGCCGTAAGGCGTCGACACAGCCGGTTTAACATTTTTTTTTGTACCAGCTTCATGAAAATGAATAAAACGGCCGTTTCGACTCGCCGTATAGAGCACTACGCAGACTCTTTCTGGAACATAGGGAATCTATTGTCAAAAGCCCTTCATGACAAAGCAGCCTATGTCGAAAATGAGTGAATCAAAACAGCAGCAGTGTCGTCCTGGACTCTGGACAAACGACATATTTGCAATTTTTCGTCACCTCCGAATCTTCATTCATCAATGAATTAATTTGTTTTTATTTATTCATATGTATTTATTCATTCATTCTTGTTTGGTTGTTTGTTTATTTATTTATTTAGTTTATTTATTCATTTATTTATTAATTCATTAATGCATTATTGGATTCATTCATTTATAAATGGGGGGATGTCTAAAAAATGCAGAGCTGTGAATGGCCCGTATTGTACAAGAATATATCCTACCTTAGGTATAACTGATTCTTTTATTCCGAGATCGTAGATGATTATCTTTTTATCAGGCATGTATTTTTGAGCACTGGCGATGAAGGATAATGCCTCGAGATAATGGTTTTGGGAGAAGGCAGAAACGATTGCTATCCTCTGATATAATTCGTCGATAGAGGGCGTGTGTTCTTCCAAATCAATAGGTAAATTAAGCTGGATATATGATAAGAGAGAAAATAATACGAGATTTAAAAAAAAATGGTATATTAAGTTTTAGTAATTTAGTTATGACAAGTTTAATTTACAAATGCACTGTAAATGAAATGAAAACATGTTTGTATATAGAACGCATTCTACACTACACAATAGTATACTTTTTTTTGGGGGGGGGGGGAGGGGTGTATGTGAGGACATGACAAAATTTTGTGATTTGTACTTTAGGTTTTACCCAATAGTTGTACTTAGGTTGAAGGTGGAAACGTGAATCATCTTGCTAAAAGATGTCATTTCGGCCATTGTGATATAAAAGGGAAATGACTTTGAATTTGGTTTCAAAATTATTATTACTATTTGGAAATAAAGTTTATCTATCAATATATCCTGATAATAAGGAAAAAGAACCCATGCACAAAAAACTGAAACTCTCAACTCTCGATATGATTTTCCTAATTACCGTGAAGTTCACCGCACCAGCATTATTCAAATCTCTCCGTGCATCGTTGGTTTCGTTACCATGGAGACGATCGTCTGTTTCAAGCTCGATACCGGGTGTCCGCAGACCCGTTTGCATGATAGTAGTATGTATAGTAGATTTCTGGTGTTCCGTCGATTTTATTCCGATGGCGTGTGAAGTACGAACTATTGTTACTGTAGATGAATAGAGAATTGCTAATGATGTTATAGATGATGATTATACTACAACAACTTTTCTTTTTACTACCAGTTTTACTACTACTACTACTACTATTACTACTACTACTACTACTACTACCACCACCACCACCACCACTTCTACTATGTATTACAACAACAACAACTATACGACGATGACTACTACTACTACTACTTCTACTTCTACTACTACTTCTACTACTACTACTACTACTACTACTACTACTACTACTACTACTACTACTACTACTACTACTACTACTACTATTACTACTACTATTTCTTCTTCTTCTTCATCTATTTCTTTTTCTTCTTCTTTTTCTTCTTCTTCTTTGTCTACTACGTCTATTATTACCACTTATAATTCTTCTTCTGCTACTAAATACTACTATTTTTTCATCGAATTTGTATTTGAACATGATTTTTTTCTTGTGCATGGTGACAAGGTTTGACATCCTTCCATTCATGACTTGTCTTACACACAAAAATCAATTATACTTACCATTTATTTCATAATCTCTTAAGATGAATACGAATAGAGGGATGGTCAAAATAATCATTAAGATTAAAACCCGGTAGAAGTCTTGAAACAGCTTCATTGTGTGGGGATGATCTGAAAAATAGGACGAAAATATTCTCAGAGAATATATCCCATATGACACAACATGATGGATATCACAATCTTGTATTCTCCTCCAGTGTTGATTACATAGGTTATTCTAAAAAAAATCACTTATTAGCATTAATCTTCTCGATCGACTTAATCTTATACGTCTCACCAGTTGAGAATAAAAACATGGAAGATGCTTGAAAATAAATTTTTTACACTCCCAATTAAAAAAAATGTTCTGGAATATCATTATACACCTTAACTGGAACCCGTGCGCAAGACATAGGCACCTAATTATTACACGATGTATTTTTTTTTTACAGATTTGTCAATAATGGCCAACTTGACTGAACCATAAAATGATAAAACAAGGGCAATTCCACATGTTCAGGGAAGATTAAAACGTTGTTCGCATGACAGTGAGGAGTAAATCAAAATATTTCATTTCATAATTATAATGAAATACAAAAGAAATAGTGAGTGGATAATATCATCAGTCCCATCATCGCTGGATTGATTGCATTGGTTACAATGTACAATTTATCGTGAAAATAAAATGTACGATTAATCGCTAATCTCTGACCCCCCAAAAAAAATCGTTTTACCATTAAGCAACGAATTAATATCTACCACGTTATTCAAGGGACTCTTCAATTCAAATATTTTCATTTAGATTGTGATTTATTCATATTATGTATCCTTATTCCTGCAATAATAATTTGACACTCAACTTATCGATACTATATTGTACGATAAATTATGTAATAAACATGATGTTCATGTAGATATGTTTATGTATTCACCGCTGCATACGGCACCTTGACTTTGGTTTATACTTCCACGTAGATTTAGATATTGAATATAAGTAAAACAAACATTAGATAACACGGGTAATGAAAAAAATACTTACACATTCATGTGCTATACTGGATCAAGACTTATAAGTCCACGGCAAACCCGACGTACTTCTTCCAAAGATATGAATGAACAACATGGCCAACACTCGTGTCAAAATTTGCGAGAAAAAACTGAAAATAAATGAGTTGCTTACTGTGAACATGCAAGAGCTTGTATGTTTACAATAATCCTTGAAGTAGGAAACTTATAAGCCTGGATCCATATCCCGTACACAGAGTTTGTAGTTTCGGACCTTGTGTTGATCGATCAATGACAAGCTCGGGGAAGGAGCCAATCGATATTTTTCTCGATATTCTTTCTTTCTTTGCCCTTTGCACGATGAACGGTCCCTTGCTCCGTTCAGATCATACGCTGGGTCTAATCCACTAATCATGGTAATGATACATTTATGCATATAAGGGCCTCTACTCACTATATCACAGTGGAGGCACCAGGACATTTTGATGGGGGGGGGGGACAAGACGTCTTTGTAATGACTGAACCTGCATCTGGTCTGTATTTTAAATACTGCTTACCTCAGTCTGATTTTTCTTATTAATGCATGTATATACGCTTGTACAATATTTAGTACCTAACTATTATTTTTTTAATACATTTTTCGAGGGAGATCCTTTGCTTTTAGTGACCCCCCCCCCATTTCATTGTGCTCTTTTTTAAATTATTTTTCTTTAAAATGCCGATCCATTAATTTGTATCTGATTTATATTACTTTGTATTATGTTTGAATGGATGTAAAAAAATTGAAATGGCCACTATTCAGAATTGCTTTTCATAGGCCTGTATTCTGAGCTGTGTTTTAATTTAAACTCTGGTCTAAAGTTGTGATGGAAAGCCAACAGTTACACAAATCTCTCACGTACAGTAAAAGTTCCATTTATCAGCTCATGTCACACTCAAATCATTCACAACTGTCAGGAAATAGTAAGAAAACTGAAATAATATTCATTATCCCTGTATCAAAATACACGCCGCAGAACCCACAAATTTTACTACTTTTAGAATTCTCCCACTAAAAGATGTTCTTAATGGTTTTTTTAAAGAAAATCTATCGTGTTTTCGTAAAATGAATGGAAGACTGCCACCGTAGGTACGGACTATACAGTGCGTTCCACGAAAAACGAAATCGAGATTTAGCGATGATTTATCATAACTTAATCATAAATAAAATAGACAAATGACCTACCAATGTAAAGCTTAGAATCTCCTCTTTCATCTGAAATTACTTAAATTATTCCTCATTCACACATGAGTGAGCAAAAATAATTTGAAGAAAGTATACCAAAAACTCATTTGGCTGGGGTATCTGAATTTTAAAAAAGAAAATCACATGCCTAAAAAGTTCAACATCTGCTCTTTTATTTGATACCTTAATCACAGAAAATGGTGAAGAAGTAAAAAAGTTATGTTCCCTCGAAACAATGCTTGTATAGCATAACACCATTCACTGGGAGGGATTTTAACACACCCCTCCTCCAGAGGACAGTTAGGACAGTACGTTATGAATATTCATTTCAAAATGATGACCAGCAATTACCGGATGAAAATGCTGCCTGTACAAAAGTCTTTAGGGAAAGTGGGGTCGGGAGGGGGTGGGTCAGAAAAAGTGAGATCTGCATGTTATCAGGACGCACCGGACATTTTGTGGAGACCGTCTCACTCAAAAGAGTGAAATAATAAGGTCTATTTGTTGTGTCGCCATATTGTGTCATTTTGGCGGAAAGCCATGGATGATATACTAGGCGTACAAAAATGGTTTCTATAGTCATCAGTAGTACTAGTCAATAATAGACATTTTTATGCATGGTTTCAGGTATGATCCAAAAATTCAACAAAGGAATCTTATGAATCATCATTTTAAACCTGTATACCGTTCCCTTTTAATAATCAAATTCAAATATCACTAATGCCGAAGTTGATCAAGACTAAAACATGAGTCAACTTTGTATGAATTCATCAAGCCAAGTAGGGTGGGTGATTAGGACTGCAGAATCGGTGGGGGCAGTCACAATGTCACAGAGAGAGTGCATGGTCCTGAAGAAAGATCGATTGGTGAACTTTCAGAGTTCAGAGCGCTGGCCCGAGAATAAACATCCGTCACTCAGCTCCACATGAATAGTCGTGGGTTCGAATCCTGGCCGAGTCATACCGAAGACTTTAAAAAATGGACCTTCTGCCTTCTTTGTCAGGCGCTCGGCGTATGAGAATGGAGAAGGGTAATAATAACATATTATGTTGTGCAGGGCCCCTGGAAGAACGGCTTACAGCTGAGAGTGGCTAACCTTGGGTAAATATTAAGAGTTCTATTATTGTTATTATTATTATTATTTAATAGTTGACCCATCGGGAAGTTGATGACATGAGATATACAGATTTAGAATAATTAGTCCACTCACAAGTCCTTAATTCTAACCATACTTCCTCCTAAGTCAATGGGTGATCAAACCAAGGTTGGACGATGATCTGACAAGTCTGAAGACTGCAGAAACAGGTTTGGCCATGATGGTTATTTCTTAAGGACAAACTCTTCATCATTTTAAACGAATATGCGATGCCACTGTTTTTCACTCTCTTGTAGAAGGAATGAGTTAATTACATTCTTGAACATGATACGAATCCCCCTATTATTTTCATAATAAGATATTCCCCGGGAAATAATATGTTTATATTATGCGGGTACAATTGAAAAATACAGTTGTTAATTTAACACCAGCTCGGTAACTAGGAAAACACTCGAGGTGTTGAAACACTTCGGCTTTAGGATAACACCAGACATGCCAGATAGGCATTAAATAACACTAATCAGTGTTAAACCAATATCGGATTGATTTTTATCTGGTGTTGTTTCAACACTTCCTTGTTGTTTTCCGATATACCAGGCTGGTGTTAAATCATCACCGGTATTTTACAGTGAAAGACTAGTTGAATTGATGATCGTGGTAAAAGTAATATGGACGCACTTTACTCATTAACCATGTTAACCGTCTTATAAATAACCCGGTTACAATGGTCCAAATTGGATTGCTCTATGAATGATAGTAATAATAATACTTGCTTTTATATATAGCGTTTTGAAATATCGCGATGACGTCTCAAAGCGCTTTACATACGCCGGTCATCGGGTCCTGGCTTGTCTGCATACACGGTATGCACATTCTCCACTCCCCGGGAAGCCTTCAAACAAGAGTTTACAAACTAAATTTCTAGATATAGAACATAGGTTTCCGCATCCTACCGGTTACACTTTTTAAAACCTGGATGGAGAGTGGCAAAGTGAGGGTTGACGCATTGCAAAATTAGGGACGCTAGGCCGTGGGGGAATTCGAACACACAATTACCCTCTGCTAACAAGACGAGAGCCAGAACCGCTTCGCCACGAAGAAAAGTCAGATAAATGATTATTCTATGAAATCAAAATTGTTTCATTGACCCTGTTGACTCGAGCGTCTGTTATATTGCTGCACATATTGATAATTCCTGGTAATGACGTATAGGTAGATCATGTTGAAGATGATGACACCGGCCAGGAGCAAAAAGTAATATTCCAGATGACCTTTGTTGATATCGTTAGGAATCCATTCATCCCCTGCGTAGAAAAAATGAAGAAGTTTGTTTAAAAAACACACACACGGAGTTATCATATTTGAATGATTGTTTACTTTTATTTCTGCGTTTAAATAAACAATGTATGATAATATGATCAAATATACAATATACACAAATAATCCAAAATATATAGTATAGGGCCATGTTATATAAAAAATACAAAAAGACGTGAAGTATGAACTTCCTGTTAAGAAATGTGTGGTGCCATGAGCCTAATTACATCAGGAGGGCTAAAGATATTCGTTCGACCCAATCCATTCGAATTTTTTTAATTTGATATTGCTGATTGACAAAAGTGTATGAATATGATTCAAAATCTAACACTGATTCTAGAAATGGTAACTACTGAACTTCCTTTGCCCAAATTGGGAAGATATATCAATGATTTGGAACTATTTTTTGACTGGCGGAAGAATTGGGGCTATTTTACTGTTTCAGTTGATGAATTTGATCCCATCATAGTTATCTTCATAAATGGCGATTTATTTTTAAAATGAGCTGGCTACGATACCCTTCTCTGGTCAGATATGGAATGTCAGATATATATCCTATCCAAAGGTAGTAAACATTCGACCCTCTAATTTCACATTTATTTTTTATGATTTTTTTTTAAGTGCCATTTTAACACACAAGTCTATGGGGAATGTTTTACGCGCGTGAGACCGTGTAATGACTAAAGTTAAGATTGAAATTGATGGCGCCCTTTAAAAAAAAGGTCAAAGAAAGATTCGACAAACACTTGTATTTTTATTGGAATTGTTAAAAAATGTTTAATAAAGGATGCGGTAGGCCTATGATTAATCCCAAAATTATTATGGTAGCATTGAGATGAATATCTAATGTCGGTAGTAGCAGCGGATCCTGAATTTCATTAAAAAAAACACCTTTGGTCCATCCAGGTAGGTCCGTACCCCCCCCTCAAAAACAGTAGTAGACTTTGCACACAGAGGTTTATAATGTACCTGCTGAAGCTGCGTTGACAATGATAACGAGTAAAGATCCTACATAGCTGCCGATTCCATTGTAAAAGAGGTATATTCCCGTGATGAATGCTTGCAGAGATTTTGGAGACTGGGAAAAGGCAAATTCTAGACCTGAAAATGAAAAGGAATGAAGAGAAAGTTTACAAAGGTTAAACCCAATATGACGTGAGAATGGAAGAACCCAACAGTAATGCAAACTTTCACAATTTTATCTTAAAAGTTGAAAAGACATGCACAAATTTTCATTAACATTGCTTCATGCTTGGCCTTACAATGGATTATTTCTTATGACGAAGGGGGGGGGGGCAAAAATATGTAGAATGTTTATTTTCATTACAAATAGTTGATGCTAGTATGTAGTCATACGCAAGTGAAAGCTTATCCCCCAAACAGCAATAAAATTTCATGACAGTGAAAAAAAGAACGTTTTCTCTTGTCATCACTCCAAGCAGACACGGCCATGAGAAGCGGGGGTGCAGCGGCGGGGGATGAAGGCGAGCACCCCTCTAGAAATTAGGTTGATATGTTATAATGTACAGATATGACCTTTATTTCGGGGCTAAAACCCCCTTTATTATTCTCACATTTTATTTCTACCAAATTCAACGTCATTTGGGAGTGAACAAAACTTCCCCTCTTTTTTTTTTGGCTTGCCGGTCATCAAGGAACCAGCACCCCCTCTTAAAAAAAAATCGTTCCCAGGACCGTACAAACAGAATGATGCACCCTTTCAGCGACTCTTTCAACGAATTACCATCTTTTGAAATCGATTACCTGTGATGAGAACGAAGACGTCCGCGATACCGATGAATATATACTCAGGGATTTGAACAAGGATAGATAGAGATGAAGCGTGAAAAATGACTCCCGATATTTCCTGGTCAAAACCGCCTCCATTCCTGATTTTGTATTTACGAATGACCTCCACCAGGGCTGCATAAAGGACGGATAAAAGCCCAGATACCAGACCGAATGCTATGATATAGGAAGAAAGATAGAAGAAACACCAAACAAACTTGTGAAAGTCTGCGTTAAGCTTAGAAAGTCTATTAATCTGGAAATTATTCACTTTCAAAATTTGGATAACTTGTCACAGATATAACTAAAATTGTGATATTTTCCTTGTTGGTAGGTCTATAGAATCATTTCCGAGCATGGAATATTATCAGGGTATGGTAAACGTGTAAAGTTTCCAATGAGCGATCACTAAATCAAGGACCGAGGGACGAATTGGAAAGGGGGTTGGCTGAAGATGCATAAGATCAAAATTTATATCGTTCAATTTTACGCGAATGATGTAAAAATAGTTTTCTTAATAGTTAAAACTTTGTAAAAGTTCACAATAAACATTAGAAGCGTATAATTTTAATCCGGCTTCCCATTGAGTTACATCATGTCTAAGCTAAACAAGGCTACAGAGAACAGACGGGCCTCTTGATTTATTTTGCCATACCCATTCGTTTGACCAGTGTGACTCTTACTCCTCGAGATTCGAGGAAAGGGTAGACGAAGCGGTCGACAAGCGGCACGGTGAGGATGACGAAGAGGGGTACAAAGAGGGCCAGAAAGGCAACTGGTATACCATCTAGGTCCATCCTTTCTCCCTGAAGCAGATAGGTAGAAGAGTACTGTGGTGCAATAGGAGATAAAAAGCGCGGGAAATATTATGATTCCTCATTATAGCAAGCTGGAGTACAATTTTGCCAAGTATTGGGTAATATTAATTCTTGAAGTTGTACATTTTTAAATTTGTATTTCGACTCATATTTTATGAACTAGTGCCAAATGATATATAAAAGTACATACATTTAGTTTGTAATGTTTAATGGGCTGTATGTCGACTCATTATGCATTATATGTTATTCTAATCGCAATATTTGAAATTTTATTGAAAAGTTAGTAAAGTTTTACCAAGTTAATAAGCCTGCATTTTCTGGGCTTTTTTTAATTCCATATAAAAACATATTTCAATTTATATGACAGAACAGAGTTTGGGAAAACACAACGAAAGGTAAAGAGGGTGGTAACATATTATGATTTTAAAAAAATTATCTGCGCATATTTTTAGGATTGATCATGCATGTGCAGATGGATGTTTATTAGAATGTTCTATCCTCTGACGTCTGTCGTATTCTCGAAAGCGTCATGATGTATATTTCAAAACAGGTAAAACGTATAAAATATCTAAAAATTACAATTGTGGGTAGAAATTTAATTGCTTCTCTTTATTGACCCATAGTTAGAATGCATTATGTCTATCTTTTTATCTTTCTTCGTGTTTTCTGTTTTAAAAAGTACAGCTTGGCTTCCCAAATGAAGCCAAATTTGCTTCCTTTGTACATGTTGCAAGGTAGTCCCGTAGAATATTATAAACATAATATAAATATTATAAACATAATATATGAATAATACAATAAAACAATGATGAATAATAAATATAGACAGTGATTTGCATAGAAGATATCATCTATATACTGTAACTATGAATATGGCAAGGAAAAATATTCACCTGGAATCGAATAGTATTATAGAGAATGGCAACTGATAAAACAAGAAGGGTATTGAGCAGCCATTTTAATTCTTCCACAGATTCTGTTGAATAAGGCCCGCCATTTTCAATCTTAAGATCTTCCAGAAATCCATGTTGAATCGTTTCGATTCGATCAATATCGTTATCAGACGATCTGGACAACGATCCCCCGGTAGTATCCATTCGACGAAGCTGGGTTTGATTTTCATTCACCTCGGTTAAGAGTGGAGTGGTTTCAGTGACAGGTTGGCCACTGTAACAACATTCTGAGGAACATAAGCAACTGCAACATATTGTAGAACATTTACCGTGTCTCTCTGAGTACATTGCTGTTGCACTCTTTAGCATTCGAACGACTTGGAACAATGCCTGGTTCCCTAAGGATATCGAAAATGAGTGAGAGAAAGAGAGAGAAGAGGGGAGAGGGGGAGGGGTAGAATAATAACAAAGAAGAACAATAATAAAACAAGAACACGAAAAGATATGGAGGGGAGAAGAAGAAGGAGGTGGAGGGAGAAGAAGAGAAAAGAAGAAGAAGAAGTGCGAACAAAATAGTGTTCAGTAAATACATAAACAATTACTGTCATATCCTATGCATTACCCTCACTTTCACTCATGAATATTAATGGAAATTGTTAAATTCATGTCAATATCATCATTATGTCATTCATATCATTATATGTTCACGAGTACTGCAATTTGCCTTGTGTCATCATTATTATAACCATTGACTTAGAGTCCTGTTGACATGTCAGAAACTAGAGACCACATTCAGGGGCAAACTGAATACTTTGTGTATATGTTTTTGAGAAACATAATGTTTTGTTATTCTTTGTTAAAGTTCGAACCTGTAAATGTAATGTTTTTTTTTCTACGTTCTATCTCTGATTTCGTCTGAAGTGTCTTAAACGTCTAGACTGAAAATTTACTTTATAAATATCATGTTATTGTTTTTATCATTATCATTATTCTTATTATATAATTATTATTAGATATTATTATCATCATTATCATTATTATTATTATCATCATCATCATCATGAACACCATGTTCGCAAGTACTGCCACAATTTTAGAGGCTTTTAGAATTGCGTTGGTATACCAGGCTTACCCTTCGGTGGTCTCATTTTATACATATCTCGACCCGTAGCGAAGACCAAAATGCCGACGATGTTGAAACAGAGAACAACAAGGAAACCCCAGAAAAAAGAGACCTCTTCCTCGACGTATGAAAGCACTGAGTAGGTGAAGAGTGGAGCGATCTCGGAAATGAAATACACCCTATTCTCGACATGAAAGCAAAATGTGAAAGAACAAATGACGCAGATAATGGAGATATCTGATTCATTTTCAAAATTCAAATTATTTCGAACAGAGAAGATATTTGATACAAAATAATTACATATTCTGCAAAAATACACTCAATAGTATAAATGCGAGAAAAATCATGTTTTATAATAGAAATGTATAAGTATCCGTGAAAATGGCCGGTTCACTAAAAAGCAATGATATAAAGGAAACACTTTTTTTTTCTGAAAATGGAAATCTAACGTGAAATATGTAAAAATGGAGTAATTTCATGATGTGATGAGTCATATTCTTTTATTGAAAAATAAAGTTATATAAGGACATAACGGGAAATTGAGTAATCTGATATAAGAAAAGGAGTTAACACCATTAGACAAAAAGAAAAAGGTAAGGTACGCCAAAAACGACGGCTATTAGATTATTATTCTACCATCCATACAATATCTTACAAAACTGTACTAGTATGCTCTCCGTATTCATTAATTCTTTGAAAAACAAATATTTGTCGTTAAGCAAATTGCGGCTCCTTCTTTATGTAATTGATGTAATACTTTTTTATTAATAAATCATTTTATTCGAAAACTTATCGTACAACCATCACACCCCCTCTTCACGAATGAGCACCAATATTTGCATATAATTATTATTATTTTTTTATTTGTATGGTAATTATTATTTTTTGTATGCTTTATAATAGGTTCCACATATTTTACGTCATTCTAAAACAGTGAATGTAATTATTGTCATCTATGTTCTTCTTTGCTTAAGATGTCTGTATGTTTTTGTGCAATGTGAAATAATTAATTAAATCAAATCAAATCAAATAAATTCAATTATGCAATTGTCATTTTGAGCATTTTTCAATAGAAATAGAATGAAAATAATCTACAAGTTAACATAAACATATAGGCCTTATGTTAATAATATGATCAGGGGCGGATCCAGGATTTTCCCAAGGGGGGGGGGCACATTTTCCCTATGAAATTTGACAAGACCCCCCCCCCCCCCAACAAAAAAAAAGGTCCTCACTTGTATATGACCGACATATTCCTATTAATAGTATTTGCTGTGACTCTCAAAGGGGGTGGGGCACACTTGTGTATGAAGGACATAAATATTTTCATCAAAAATATTGGCTATGACTTTCAAGGGGGGCTCGGATCGGATGTGCCCCCAGGATATGCCACTGAATATGAAAATACCCACCAATGGTAAGTGACCTGTATCGCTCTATTTCCATATTCTTCCACTTGTACACAGGCGAAGGGTCCACAGCATGCCTTGATGGGGGCGGTTCCAATATTCACAATAGTCAGAGTTATGAGGAAGAATACCCTCTTGCTCCCCAGGTCGAACCCATAAGCTGCACCATACACGAAGGGCCACTTGTACGCTATCAGAGGCAGCATAGTAGTACCTGTAACAGTATTGTAGATGATAAGTCATAGCAAAACAAATCTGTATTGATGGTCGTAGGCCTATAGATGGCATGCATCGGTCACTTCACTCCGGTTGTAAAATCAAGTTTTGTCAGTTATATGAGTGCTATTCATAACAGCACATTTGGTAGTTACTTTTACACCCTGGTGTCACTGTTCATTCTCTGGTGTGCAATTTTAACATCATATTCATGTTGACAAACACAAGTGCAGACGCAAAGAACTTCAAAGATCTACTGGAGCCGGCGGGTTTGAGTCAGCGTATATCCCAACCTACCTTAAAGGACACACTCTTGATTTGGTTATCAAGAGGGATACTGATCACTCAATTAGGGTCATTGTGGTTTCTCAGACGTTGCCATCAGATCATTCAGCAATCATCTTTTCACTCCCCTCCGTGAGACCACCGGTGACATCTAAAGTCATTCACACTCGTGAACTTGACATTTATCAATTCAAGTTAGATATCAGCCAGTACTTCGAAGCAGTTACAAAATTAGAGGAAATGGAACTTGACCGTATGGTAGATTTTTTTCAATAACTCTCTTGCTTCTTATCTAGATCGTCAAGTATGACACCTCGCTGGAAACAGTCTAGCGAGTGGCCAGACTGTCTTTAGGCAGTTGCAATTGAGAGTGCGTCCCTATATGCTCCTTGGTACGACGCCATACGGAAGGCTAAACAAGACCTTCGTGCAAGGGAAAGGAGATGCTTGGAGAAATACCAAGCGTTCATCTACAACAGTAGAAATGTGATGACCTGAAGAAAGCATCGAGGGAATACTACCAACTTGTCAATAACTTTAAGCGTCATCATCTTCAAGAACTTCTGTCCACTAGCAACAACAAACAACTATTCAATGTGATTGACAAGATGACAGCTGAAAGCCTTATAAATCATTGCCATCACATCAGTCAAGTGCTGAGATCGCTCAGAAGTTCTCAAAAAAAATTTACAGTGAAATTCAACAGCTGAGGGCTTCATTTTCTTCCTCTTCGATTGTTGTGGAGGCGGAAACGTGTGATCATTGTCTTGAGAGGTTTGCGCCAGTTTCCCAAGCAGATGCACCAAAGATTATCAGGTCACATAAAATAAAATGTGATCTAGATCCTCTTCCAGCGCTAATTCTTAGCCAGTGTGTAGAGCTCCTGGTACCGGCCATCACGGATATTACCAACGATTCACAATGTGGAGTCTTCCCTTTGGCGCTCAAATCTGCTTTGGTCATTCCCAGCCTAAAGAGACCGTTTCTGGATGCAGAAAGTTTAAGGAACTACAGACCAATTTCAAATTTACTTTTTTGGGGCAAGGTAATGGAACGAGTTAGATTTACTGAATAGCTTCCTGCAAACTCCCTTCTCGCATCCCGACAGTCTGCGTATCGAAATGATCATAGTGTTAAAAACTGCGCTTCATGTTCAAGATCATATTCTATAAGCTTTGGATACCGGAGATGATGCCCTCCTCATACTTTTGGACCTCACATCAGCCTTCGACCCCCTTCGACACAGTTGATTACGATGTTCTTCTTTCCATGCTGAAAACACGATTCGGCATCTCTGGAACTGTAGCAAAGTGGGTTGACTCTTACATCACTGGACGATATCAACAGGTGATCATTGATGGCTCACGATCTCATCTTACATTACTGAAATGGGGGGTACCACAAGGTTCGGTTATCGGGCCTGTACTCTTTAAATGTTACACGACACCGTTAGAAGATCTTGTTCATTCCTATGGTTTCCTTCTATGATTTATGCTGATGACACTAATATCTCATTCATGTCTGGTCAGCCACAGGCTCTCCGAATGTTGCAGAAACTGGAAGATTGTATTGATGCCATTCGTTCCTGGATGACTGAGACCTTAATGATAAAAGATGGAAGTCCTGCAACTGTCCTCTCATCGAAGATGTACCCCTGAATTACCTTCAATTCAAATTGCAAATGTTCATACACATCCCTCAAAACGGTGGCTAACTTAGGTGTTTTATTTGATAAAAAACCTTTAAATGCGTCCCCATGTCAACAGTATTAGTCGTAAAGCATCCTTCGCCCTAAAAAAAAACCCTGTGAAATTCGTACATATTTGTCTAAGTCATCTTCTGAAATCCTCATTCATTCATTTATTAGTTCACTTTTTGACAGTTGCAATAGCCTGCTCCATGGAATTCAAGAAAAGGATATTTCAAAGCTGCAGAGAATTAAAAACTCGGCAGCTCGTCTAGTTTCCCTCACCAAAACACATGACCATATAACACCTACTCTTGAACAATTGCACTGACTCACCATCAAAGTTCGTATACAATTCAAAATTCTTCTCCTAACATTCAAATCTCTTCAGGGACATGCTCCAAAAATATCTCTCTGAATTAATCCAGGCATACACTCCCTGTAGGTCCCTTCGTTCTGCCATGGACCTATAGGTCTATAATTCTGCAAATCAAAATTTCTTTACTGTCAAAAAAGCAAAAACTAAATTCTGTGGTGATAGGTCCTTTTCAAGCTTTGACCCTTGTCCTTGGAATACTCTTCCAGCTTCCCTTCAATCTATCCCCAATATAACATTGTTAAAATTCCGTTTAAAGACTTATTTCGTGAAAAAAGCATACTCAACATAGCTCCATTTACAGTGTCCACAATATTTTAAATTTTTGGTTACATAATTTCTAATTCACTTTTGTTTGTGTATGTCATATTTTCTACATTGTAAAGTGCTTTGATATGGATCTCATGAACATCGCTTAATAATACTAAGTTCTTCTTATTATTATTATCATCATCATTATCAACGTGACATTCTCCGCACCTTCAGTAGTTCCCCATCCCTTGTTTCTATAATTTTGTTGGCAAGCAAAAGGGCATTTGATTGCCTATGATGTTCCTAACCCCCCCCCCCCCTCTCAAAAACAAATCTTGGGGGCGTGTTCCCCCAATTAACGCCCATGGTCATCATCATTATAATACCTATCTGTGTACTCACCTATTAAGCAGATGAGTGAGCCCAGGTAGATAGCGTTATAGTTTCCAAGCCAAGAATCGGAGAGCCATCCTCCGAAAATGGTGAAGACGTAATTCGTCCCGGTGAAAACAAGACTATAGACCGCAGCGTCGGCGCTCGAGTAACCCAGATCGTTCGTGCAAAATAAAACCAGATTCGTCACGATGCCATAGTAAATGATTTTCTCGGTGAAATACACGAAAGCAATGCATAAGACCAATATGATTTCCTTGGAGGTGGGTTTGCCAACGGGCGCGTCTTGCTCCGGCATGCTGTTTGGTCTCGGAGAGGCCTCAAGACTGGATAAATTTCCATTTTTCGACATGTTACTGCACCGTACAGCAGAAGTAAGTGATCCTACTTTGATGACATTCCGATACTACCATCATTTAATGGCATGTCAGGGTCACTTTACCATCGTACTACTTTAGTGATAAAACTTTGTAAAATATCCCGGTAGTTCGTTTAATAGAATTGTAGGCTATATACTGGATAGATCTGTCCGATCTATTCGAATCTTGAAGACTGAAAAATGACTGATGCAGTAAACTTTATCAAACCAAACGGCAACGCTGAAATTACATTGAAGTCTGATATCAAATAACAAAATTATTGACTGTTAAGTTTAGCAATTTTTTTTAACACCACTGTTTTTACAGTGCACGATATGGTCAAAGGTAATGTTGTGTCGATGGACATAGTATTTTATTTTCATATTATGAGTGTTTTCTTTTGTGAATAATTATTCAATGGCTGTTTTCAAAGTCAGCACTGTTGCTATATTGGATCGCGTAATGCAGGCGTGACAGCCAGAGGCGTTCCACTTGTTTATTTAATATTTTATTCTTGGTGGCCAAAGTTTCGACAGGTATAATTTTATACAATAAGATTCAGAAGTACATGTGAGGATATGACGTCATTAGCTTGCTCATTATTGAATATTCATTAAGACATACATCTAACAGTTTCACTGAAATAATGCAAAAATTTAAAATGTCATATAACTTTTTTGTCCCTTGTAAGATTTAAATGAGTTTTTCCGTATTTCGTTTGTCTGATTTTTCCTTAACAGTCTGTTCAAATCATACTATTTCCAGCCTTGAGGACACTGTTAGAAAATTTATCCTTAAAAAAAAAGAAGTTCCTGCAGCAGAGTCTCGAGAACACCTGTAAACACTAAATTGCGTAATCTTACATTATGTCATGTAAAAGTACAGGAAATTGGTATTTGGTGTATGGAACCTTACAAATTTCCTTAAATGAAACACCCTTTTCCCCTTTTTAAACAGACCTGTTCTGTTAAATTGCAGAAAATTCCTGTTTTATGAATTTACAGAATGATTCTGTTATTGCTTTCTGCAAAATCTTCTTTTTTCTGTAAAATCAGGTTTTTTTAAATAGTGTACCCATTGAAATGAGAGTGAAACCGGACCTTGAACCACAAGTTCCAGAGTTCAATTCTCACAGAAATCCTTTAACAAGGCGTTTATCTTTATTTTGCCACTCTCCATCTAGGTTTCGTAAGTGGGTATACCGGCGGGCGGTACAGGAAAGAATTCTTTGAATGCGCCAGGTATACCTAAAGCTGGGGTTAAAGTATGAAGCGCTGTTAGCGCTATTCATGTATAAACGTTCCATTTTATCATCGTTATCAATAAATATCATTAGCTAATAAAATATTATTCATGGACTGTAAATGTTAGCTTTCATGGGATTTTGAAAGGGCGTTAATCCATAAACAGCTGATATCGATCGTCGAAAGCAGAATCAATGGCCGATATTTTTTGTAATGAATCTACACCCCACATATCTCAAGATACTCTCGGATATTGCGCCAGCCGACATTCAAAGTCAAGAATGGATGTGTACATGTCAGATACATATATATATATTAAGAAAACTGGCAATGAATTAAAGCCAGTTTAGGCCGATATTTTGCCGGTGATATGTCTAATATTGTATGAATGTTCTGTAAAGTTTGTATCCCATTGTGTCTTGTATTGGATTTGAGTCGTGACACTCATGCAGTCGACTGCAGTGCGGTTTCAGTAATTTCATATAAGAGCAGTCCAAACCACAAAATTAAAACGGAAATGAAAAATGGAAACAGAGCAATCATGGATGAGGTCACATAGTCATATATTCATTAATAGTTGTATGCATAAACTACCAGACAGAAAGTGTCGAATATTTATATATATAAAGGCATACAAAATAAAAGGGGCAGCGCCACTACAGAGATATACCATCTATAGCACAGAAAAGGTGAAGTCACCGGCATATGTGACGTATCTCTTCTCCTTCCTTCCTTGATCAATCCATTTTGGGTGTCTTTTTGTCTCTCTATCTTTATAAGTCTATATATTTTTGGTTTGTTTTGATTTAAATAATAAAAAAAAATCATAGAAAAATGTCGCCCTCCTGTGTCCCTGTCATGCATGTAGCACTGCCCATACTCCTTGAAATAAAAAAAAATGGCCGATATACGCATCTTTTTTGAAACGCCAAAATACTAGTCTAAGTAAGAAAGTCAACATTTATTCAGCACATTATAGTTTATACAGAATTATCACGCTCATTTTTTTAAATTGAATTAATTGAAGCTAATTTATATCAACTTGTATAGTGCATGCATGTCCGTAACTATAATCAGGCCTACTATAAGCCGTTATGCTCTAAATGTAGCAAAATATCCTATACTTTGCTGTGTTCAACAGAAAGAGCGTTATACTTTGTATTGCAGATGATACATGTCTAATCTTGATCCTGTACATCAAATTATAGTTTCATCAGATGTGACAATCATGCATTAGAACTTATAATCCCACCACGGTCTGGCGTCCTTTGGCAAGGCGTTAATCCACAGTTTGCCACTCTCGACCCAGGTGCTAAATGGGTACCCGGTAGGATGTGAAAGTCATTGTAGCTTGTCCAGTACTGTGTGCGCCACACCGGCGACTGACTGGAATACTCCCCAGGGAGTGGATGATGTGCACAAATTGTGTGCGGGAATGACTGATTGAATCCGATGACCGGGGTAATAGTATATCTGTAAAGCGCTTAGACACGTCGTTCCGATGTAACGAAGCGCTATATAAAAAGCGGATTACTATTACTATAAAAAAAAAAAGACGGACGCAAACTGAAATAAGGATAGCCCATATAGTCCACTAGTAAAGAGATCAGATTTTCACATGTGAATTTATCTGCTAGCCGCAACAGGTCCATGCCAAAAGATCTCCATTTGTATAATCTGAAAGTGGGAGAGCAGAGAAAGAGAGAGTAATGGAGAAAGAAAAAGAGAGAAAACAGGGAAGAAAGAAAGACAGAGAGGGAGAGAGATTTACAGAACGTGAGATAAATAGAGAGTAAAAAATAACGATTCAGTTTATCAATTATAATTACCAACGTGGTGATCATCATAATTTTCATCATGAGAAATCTGCTATAATACTATTAATATATATTAGTCTTAAATTCTGTATCTTATATAACCCTGAATCCAGCGTTGATAACCAGAGGTCATTACTTAGAAACAGTGAATTTGAAAAAAAAAATGGTGTTAAATCTTTTCTACTAATCAAGTGTATTCAAATGATTTTAAAATTATTTCGATTGACACATAATATAAATTGATTGGAGTAAGGTTTCATGGTTATCAAAATTTGTAAGTGGCACTGCATGCTTATTGAGGTACCAACATCTTCGAATCGTCAAAATTAGTGAATTCCTTCTGTATTTAAATCGTCAAATGAAACAGTTCAGGGGGCGGGGCATTCAACTGTTACCAACTACCATCCCACCGTCACTCGGGAAACATGTTCGTATACACACGTGCGACCGGGAAAAATCCAATAAAAGCTTTTTAGTATTTTTTCTAGTTTTGATGCATACACGTATGTTTCGTTTAGGGTGTCGAAAACGACGAAATTGGAAACTTTAGGCAACCTGAGGAGGGTGATATCTATTTAGTGTTTATTAATTTGCGTTTAGCGTATCCCTTTCCTTATATATCGATATGGATTTTCATGCGACCAAAACTTTTTTGATAAGAGGCATTTTTTTTAATCTCCAGGGTAATGTACACTGGAACGGGAAGTACGTGATAAAGATGTTATTTTTACGAATGAAACAACAGCAGCAAAAAAAGAAAGAAAGAAATTCGTCAAACGTTTAAGGTAGCTACTGTTTCGAAAACCCGTGCAACGTACTACCCAGCAAAAATATTTGAGTTTCCCCCCACCCCTCCTGCACTCTAGAAAATAAGTGCTCCATGAGGGTTATTATGTGTCCAACCAATTTTGGGCATTTCTTTTGGGCATTTTTATTTATCCAGTGTGATGAAAGTTTTGTCCATTCTAACGTAATTTGCTGCTTATTTTTTAACCTTACTGGACAATATGCTTCCCGCACTGGGTATAATACTGCCCCCAAATTGGTTGGACACATAATTACCCTCATGGTGGTAAAAATTTTACCAAATTTTTTTATAGTGTGGAAACATTTAAATAGTTTAAAGAAGAATAACATACCCAGCGATGTAACAAGGTCGTGTACTGTCAACCCGCCATTGCTGATGGCGGTCATCAAGCGTTCGGTTGAGATAACAGACCAATCAGTAATCAATGACGAGACACTGTCGAGCTTTCCTCGAAGATAGGTCTTCGAGTCACGTCCGATGGCGTAAAGGGTTTCGTCGACGCTGTGGTACGCAACGACATCGCCGATGAACAACGGTAGAGCTAAACGTGACAAAAAAAATCAGATATTAACACACATTTATATCACAGCTGCTCGCATGTGACATCATAAAATGTTATCGGGTCAGGTCCATTGGCGTAAAGGGTTTCGTCGTCGCTTTGGTACGCAACGACATCGCCGATGTTCAACGGTAGAGCTTTACGTGGCATAAATCGGAAATTAACACAGACATATTTATATCATGTGGGGAGCTTCTCGCATATACTGACCTCAAAATTGAGGGTGTAAAATAAAAATACATAACTTGAATTCTTGGACGAATTCTCACCAAACCTACCCCAATATGCTAAGATTACAATTAAATTAACGACAGGATGACTTCCAATAATCTTCACAAAATTGAAAAAAAAAAAAAACTATGTTATGTTCTGCAAACTTAGGCTTTAGACAAGGAAAACGAAATTAAAATCTGTATAGCTATTGCTAATCATTTGAATAAAAGTTTTATATCAAAATACACACTCACACTTTTTTCAACTCACATCCACACCCACACACAAATATTATATACATATATATATATATATATATATATATATATTGCGATAAATACTTGATTGTTTCATGAACCTTACCTTTCCATACGCTTGGCAACGGGAGGAAGAACACACAGGTGGGATTAGATAAGCTATAAGATGAGAAGGAAAAATACAAAGTATTAGCACTATTGTTCTGTTAAATTTCTTGTTATATAAACTGAATAACCACATTAATAATTTTTCCCATTTGGACCCCCTCCCCGGCCCCGACTTTCCACTTCAAACGTTTTTCCCCTCTCTTTCTTTCTTTCTTCTTTCTGTCTGTCTGTCTTTCTTTCTTTATTTCTTTCTTTCTTTCTTTCCTTTCTTTCTTTCTTTCCTTCTTTCTCATCATCATTTTTAGTATTAAAGGTCAAGTCCACCCCAGAAAATTGTTGATTACAATTGATAGAGAAAAATCAAACGAACATAACACTTAAAATTTCATCAAAATCGGATGTAAAATAAGAAAGTTATGACATTTTTAAGTTTTGCTTATTTTTCACAAAACAGTTATATGCACAACTCATTGATGTGCAAATGAGAGAGTCGATGATGTCACTCACTCACTATTTCTTTTGTTTTTTATTGTTTGAATTATACAATATTTCAATTTTTACAGATTTGACAATTGGGACCAACTTGATTTCACCACAAACTGTTAAAATAATGGTAATTGCACATGTTCAGGAGGAATAAAATTTTGTTTCACATGAAGATGAGGAGAAAATTATAATTTTTCATATTTCATATAATGAAATACAAAAGAAATAGTGAGTGGGTGACGTCATCTGTCTGCTCATTTGCATACCGACCAGGATGTGCATATAACTGTTTTGTGAAATTAAGCAAAAGTTTAAAATGTCATAACTTTTTTATTTTACAACCGATTTTGATGAAATTTTCAGTTTTGTGTTTGTTGGATTTTTCTCCTTTTATTCAAACCAAGTTTTTATTGGGGTGGACTTGTCCTTTAAAATAGTATAAGCAATGGAGTAACCAAAGCGCAGTAGAGTATATGTATATATTGGCTGCACTATATAGATTTATCATATTATTATTATTCTTTCTTTCTCTTTCTTTTTCATAGACCGTATACTGAAAAACAGGCAGTGTAAATAAATGCCAAAACAAGTAAAGAAAACTAGCTATGACCTTTTATGTTCTATACTACTATTATCCAATACACTACGGATCAATATGATTTCACATTCATCATCGATGCAAAGATGTAAAGATGTTTGTAAACGGAAGTTTAAGCCTACCTTTTATCAACGTTGTTACAGGCTATGAGAAGACCAGTATCATCTGATAATATGCTCCGATCGTAGTATTCTAATCAAATTTTAACCATTCATGAAAATGGGTATTATTTAAACCACGAACCAAACTTAAACAAAAGAAATAAATAAATACAAAAGATATGGCACGCCAGAAAAAGAGCTTGTTTTTTATTAGTTCTTAATTATTGACTCTTCATGACCATTATCATTTTCGAATTTTTCAATTGAGGTGTTATCCAACACTTTTCAATACTATGATATTTGCATTTCCGAAGGTTCGAACTAAATCTGTCACCCCCCCCAAAAAAAAAAGTAGATATGTTGCATAAGAAAGTTACAAAATTTGTCCATTTTCTTCTTTCACACAACAGGGACCTTCATTGATTTATTCCAACACGGAAAGACCTATTCAGCAAAGCTGTTTTTCGGTAAGTACAGTCTGTATCATTGAAGTAAATGTAGAATTAGTACTAAATCATCGATGTTCATTGATATTGTAAGTCTATTTTTATCTATGTGATTTGCTTTGGGCTAACCTCGATTGGTATTTCGCTAGTTTGTTACCTCCAAATGCCAAATAATAGATATGTTACAATGGTAACAAACTAATGCATGTCAATAAGATTTGGGTAATAAATTATAAAATGATTAATTAAATTCTATATTGCGTTTTACCGGGAAGTAATGAACGAAAATTTTGAGTGGCAAAACACGGCATATGAAGGAAAATTTCTGCTTTACGCGCGAAAGCGAAGCTAGAGAGCAAACTATTTTACTTAAAAAAAAAATGAAATTCTAACACCAATCCAGCCGCCCCCTTTGTACAACAGTACCTTTTAAAGGGGAACCCAGCCTTGGCAATAAAATGTTGTGTTGGGAAGGAGAAAAATAAATTAAACAAATTGGTGAAAGTTTGAAAGAAATCGGACAAGCAATAAGAAAGTTATAGCTGCTTAAAAATTGAGATCACTAGTACTATGTAGATTTCAAATTGGCAACTGGGTAAGTAAATTATGACAAGGGGCAATGACAACTTTCCCATAGGCCATGTACTTTATTATCAGGGATTTGTGGTTTTCTCCTAAGTACCCATTCCCCTGGGGCAGTAATCTAAATATAACCCAGGTAGTATATTGTTATAAGTCCTCATGAAAGAAAAATATAATTTAAAATAAAACTTTTTGGAAAAATGATATTTTAGCCATAATATGTATTGGAGTACATGGAAGAGTAGTCCTTGCCTTACATCACTATGACATCCCATATGCGGCCAATTTGAAGTCTCCATGGGTATAGTGATTACCAATATTTAGAACTTTAAAAAATTCATAACTTTCTTGTTGTTTGTCCAATATTGTTCAAACTTTCACCTATCAACTTGTCTGATGTTTCTTTTCCTTATGAAAATAAGATTTTATTTGGGTTGGATTCCCCTTTAAATATTGAATAATTTTGTATACCTTCCAAGGGGCATTGTGAAGCATCATGAGCGCAGACGTGACTTCCCGGTGCATTGCAAATAAAACTTCCCGCCCTACAACACGAACAGTAATTAGCATCCGCCGAATGGTAGTTAAAGGACAAGTCCACCCCAACAAAAACTTGATTTAAATAAAAAGATAAAAATTCAACAAGCAAAACACTGAAAATTTCATCAAAATCGGATGTAAAATAAGAAAGTTATGACATTTTAAAGTTTCGCTTCATTTCACAAAACAGTTATATGCACATCTCGGTTAGTATGCAAATGAGGGAACTGATGACATCACTCACTCACTATTTCTTTTGTATTTTATTATATGAAATATGAAATATTTTGATTTTCTCGTCATTGTCATGTGAAATGAAGTTTCATTCCTCCCTGAACACATGGAATTCCATTATTTTAACATTTTGTGCTTCAGGCAAGGAGGTCCTAATCACCAAATTCGTAAAAATTGAAATATTGTATAATTCAAACAATAAAAAACAAAAAAAATAGTGAGTGAGTGTCATCATCGACTCTCTCATTTGGATGTAACTGGCTCGTTCATATAACTATTTTGTTAAAAATAAGCGAAACTTTGAAATGTCATAACTTTCTTATTTTACATCCGATTTTGATGAAATTTTCAGCATTGTGCTTGTTGAATTTTTCTCTTTTTATTCAAATCAACATTTTTCTGAGGTGGACTTGACCTTTAATACAAGGACACGTCCAGCTCTCCGTCAAAGCTTGACCAGCCCTAGGAACGCCGTGGAATTGATCCTTTCTTTCGACCGGCGGGTCTGCGTGAAAACAAAAGAACAAACTTAAGATACTCTTATTACTTGATAAATTGGATATTTTCATCGATTTTTCTATTTTCATTTTGTTACAAATTTACCAACATTCATTTTATTACATCCTTCAATTTTGGATAATTTCGTCTTCATGTTCCCAAAGTACTATACACAAAACACAGTATACATAATTATATACATCGCTAGGCCTATATATTTTATAAACTTAGTCAAAAGACAATTAGCAGTGTTGAAATAATAAGTGTTGGATAATGGATATAATATATATTGTTTGATCCAGAATCATCGTTGACTTTAAATTGACTAAGTATTCACAGTATAGATGATGCCCACCTAAAAATCACCTTAACACCTAAACAATATCACCCGGAAATCCCCACGGCAATCAAAATATTATTGTCAACTTTTTTTAGTAGATGACTTTAAAAAATTGTAAGATAATGTGAGCAATCGAAAATGATCATTCTCCTATTGTGTCCTTTGACGGGCATTTATATTCTTATTTTGTCACTCTCCCTTCAAAGGGGTACATGATGGGAATGAATTCCTTGATTTGAGCTCGCGATGAGGGTTCGATAAGATAGTCGTTATAAAGTCAGGGTAAACATTGTATTAAGCGCTTAATGTTGCATAATACTACCAGTAAGGAGTTTACGATTGCACGACACACGACCCATTCAAGAACACAGTAAATTTATCGAAAATGTCCGTCATATGACAATGAACAGCTGGGAGGTCTGTGTCGAAAATTGATGAATCAAAATTTCCTGGAATCTGGAAAAACGATATATTTTTTAATCTTTTCGTCAGTTCGGAAACTTAGGACAAAACCGCTGTTTCGGTTCACCAATTTTCGACAAAGACCTCCCAACTGTTCATTATCATTATCATTTCACGGGTATTGTAAATACATTTAATGTGGTCTTGATTCCGTCCTCATTGCAGTTGTAAAAGTTCCTTTTATCATTACCAAGAATGATCAGCGTTTCCACTACACCTAAACCAAAGTTTTCAGTCTTTTCCATGCAATCAGAAAAAACATCTATAATAATGGTAATCACCAATTGGGGTTTCGCAAATGAAATATCTCAGATCCGTGCAACAGGTTGATTCTATTCCTCCACTCTCAGTCCCATCTATCCGATACCCTGCGACCACCAAGGTTTTACATTCAGTAGTAACATCTGGTTGCCCTGGTAACCAATTTAGGTGCTGTAAGTTTGAGAAAAAAAAAGGGAAAAGTATGTGTAAATTAAGGAACCGGTACTTTTTTAAAAGGAAAAGATGAAAGGCAAGTGAATGATACGTCAATGCATAATATTCTGGTAAACCAGGGTAATGAATGGCCCGATGAAAAGGGCTAGTTCAAATCAAATCATTCATTATAATAATAATAATAATATAGGGTATTTATATTGCGCACATATCCACCTTGTTAGGTGCTCAAGGCGCGTTACTATATTACCCGGCTAAGCTAGGTAATTATCCACTTTAAATGATGTTAGTAATAAAAATAATAATAATAATAAAGTCATATTTATCGCAATACAATACACAGAGAAAAACTCCAAAAGAAGAGGGATTTTTTTTCTTAAAAATATAAGATTAATGAATTAACGCTCTATTCAATTACCGTGGAGTTTTCATGTATCCAAAATCGAAATGGACTGAAATCCTTTGGCGATATATCGATTAAGAACCGTTCTTCGAATATGGTATCGATGGCTGCAAGACTTCCGCCCTCCTCCTCACATAACTGCGTGGCAACAGTGGCATCAACAAGGACCGATGCGTTGGCATGGTAACAGGAAGACTCGAAAGACTGCCAGGGATGATTACAATGAGCTGTAAAGATTTACGAGTTATGAAGATAGGTTTATCCTTCAGATTAAATCCTTTAGTTTTGAATTAAAAAATACGATTAAGATTTTTTTTTTCAGAAAAGAATAAACTTCCCATCATCATTATTATAATGCCGATGGTTTGGTAAAAATTGTTTGCTATCGGTGTTCTGAAATTCGCAGTAATTTCAGTACGATTTTGAAAAAAAAATATCTTACGAAGAAACGTGTTTCTTCAGTGTAAGTGATACATTTTTCTAAAAGTATGTACCTACTCTATCATATAAATAATCTATACTCTTGTCGAAATGATATTTATAATATTCACTATATGACATTTGATAGCTACAAGAATTACCGTTTCACGTTTGATATGTGCAAAATACTGCAGAATACAAAAATGTGATCTCCTCTCTAAGAGACTGGTTAATTAATGATAATGCAATAGTTAACCATTGATGAACTCAACCTACCCGGTTTATCTGCGTATTGAAACTGTACATCTACCATAGGTGTTTGAGTAATAATCGTTGACCCTGTGTCATTCAGGTAGATTGCCTGAGTAAGAATCACCATCTGGGATACTCCTGCTTTCATTTTGGCATGATTCACGGTTAGATTGACCAATAATTGAACGCGTGAGAGGATTTCTACAGCTCCAATCTGCGAGGATTTATAATATTTTGTTTTCATCATCATCGTCATCATCAAGTTTTAGTTCAGGTTTCAAGTTTCCAAATTTCAATTTATTTATTACCATTGTCAAGTAATGGACATAACAATTATATGAATAAACAAAAATCAGAATAAACGTCAAAAGAAATGCTTTAGTTTATAAATATTATCGTAGGAAAATTATCAGTAAATGAATACATCGTGCTTTTAAAATGCATATTGATAATTAAACAAATTACTTACTATAACTAGCATATGAAAATGAAGGACTTATTAAAAGGCAGAGCTTGTATTGGTAAGCCCCTCTCGACATGATACGTAATCTTAATCATAGGTAATTAAAAATGGGTTATATATGGTAAATGTGATCAAAGAAGAGCAAATTAAGTTTTGATTACAAGAAGAAAAAAGAACAATGACTCCACAATCATCATCGTCACCATCATAATTGTATCCCTATCATAACAAAATTGTCCTTTTTACTATCATTGGCATTATCATTGACATCATTATCATCATCATAATCACCATCATCATTACCATCATCATCATCATCATCATCACCATCATCATCATCATAAATACCATCATCATCGCCATCATCATTACCATTAACCTTCATTGGTATTATCAACGCCAGCAACGGAAACGTTTACATTAGCGATACATCAACATTATAATCGTATAATGAACAAGTAGAAGTATTGATGATGATGGAGGGTGCAGGTAGAGCTAGTAGCGGAAGAGGGGGTAGGCATAGGCGGCGGAAACGGGGGGGGGGGACGGGGGACCTGTTCTCCCTAAATTTGAGGTGGGGGATGGTCCCCCCCCCCCAATATTTTTTGTTGATAACCTTTTTTTTTTTTGCTTGTCACTGTTTTTTACCTGTGTCCATCCCAAAATTTCATGTGGACCCCCTAAATTTCACCCCTACCCCCACTGGTAGGGGTGAGATAGGAAGAGGTGAATATTGA
Source organism: Lytechinus pictus (assembly GCF_037042905.1). Taxonomy (NCBI): domain Eukaryota; kingdom Metazoa; phylum Echinodermata; class Echinoidea; order Temnopleuroida; family Toxopneustidae; genus Lytechinus; species Lytechinus pictus. Next base: position 26,297,116 of record NC_087247.1, read on the forward strand.
GAGCGAGAGAATGTGTGTTAAAAAGAGACACAGAGACATTATTACGCAGATATTACTATCTTCGGTAGATGTGTACTTAGTATATTCGGCCTTCTTGCCCACAAAAATATAAATGTTTTGACTGATTTATCTTTTAACCATTATGTTTATATAATTTTATTGATTTTCATCTGATACAAATATTCAGGGACATATTTTATTCCCATTCTACGATAACGCGTGTGCTGTGACACACAAAAACGACTTCCCGCCAACCGCCGTGCATGAGATATCGAAATAACGCAATAACGCTATAATTTGGTCTGAGACGGCCCGGGTAGTGTATTACTGCGGGTTAGAGCAGCTCTAAAACAATCCTCATTTTATTCAGCATATTCTGTTGATATCTTGGTTGCTTTGAACTTTGACCTTTAAGCACCTATGTTTTCATGAAAGGCATAATTTGATATTTCAAAGCAAGGGAGGAATACAATTTTAAGAGTGGTAGACAGACTAGTGACAAGGATGAAGCCAGAGGTGGATTCATGGCAAGGCGTTTATCGACATTCATCACTCCCCACCCAGGTGTAGTGAGTGGGTACTACACGGTAGGAAGGAATTCCTTGAATGCTCGAGCGTCTGATCAGGGTAGCCATGTTAAGGCCGGGTAAAAGTACAGCGTGTAGAAATTAAGCGCTAGATTAACGTTGCATGTTATTATTTTGTATTGTTATTTAGGATTTAAAAAAATAAAAGGGAGCAAAGAAAGTGTGTACATTTCGAATCTTCTGACAAGGAATACATTAATGGTTCTCGGTTGTAACTTGACTCAATCACCTCGCAAATATCTGACAAGAAAAAAAAATGTCTTCACTTCAAAAAGAGCGAGGCGTAATGCTTAACACCCCCCGCTATGTACCCCTTCCCGATCCGTGCTTGCAGTAATCAACAATCATAGCTCACCTTGAATATGACGAAAGAGTCATTGATGATCGGAGGGTCTGTTAACAAACTGAGATCTGAGACACCTTGGTAGGTTGCATGTGGGGACAGCATCAGGTGGAGTTCTACCTGCCTGCCCGAAGAGCGTGATGACGAGCTATGTTCGAGCTCAATTTGCAGCGTTGCTTCATACCTATGGAGGGTGCATCATCATGATCATACATTAATAGAATTTTAAAGAAAGAGGGGGAGAGAGCGGGGAAAATCGAGGAGAGGAGAGGCAGAAAGACAACCATCCGAAGAGACAGAGAGATAGAATACGAAGATAGATGCGAGGTTCTTTATCATTCAAAATTAGAGGGACCTACAATTATATACACAAACACCTTTGGGTCACCAGAGACATGTTTTGAAGAATTATTAAGTGTGTTGTAGCTACATTTATTTCTGAAGCTTGAAGAGAACAAAAAGCCTCAAGTTCAACTGAATCACAACCTGAGATTTCATAGAATACTAGTATTAGGGGTGCTGTTCACAAAATACTTTTGAATAACATAGGTACCAAAAGTAATTGCGTCTTGCAATCGAATGCTGGTCGGATATCAGCAACAGTAAATATTAATTGAAATTTATCCATCAGTTTAAAATCTGCAATTATGCTTCACGCAGATACTATAGTCACATTCCCAGTCGAAAATATATCTCTTGGCCTACCCATTGTACAGGTTGTGCGTGAGCATCCTTGGATTCACTTCCATGACTGCCGAACGTTGGCCTCCAGCGTCGCTGATATTAAAAGTAACCACGGAGGTCCAGATATGAGACCGGACCGTTGTCATGGATACCCCAAGCTGAGCTGTTTCTCCATCGATGACATCGTCGTCGCCGAATCGTACCTTGGCTAGTAGCACGAGATCATCGGACCCTGTGCGATCGCCATCTATGCTCACACCGTCATCGTAGAACCCGAGACTGAGTCCCTTCGGGTATAGCTCCTGTTTCTTTTGGCGGCACTTCTGACCAGTCAGCATTGCTCCACAGACGATACGCGAGGAGGAATTAGTGATCGATGCGTCAACGATCCCGATGATATCGATACTTTCATTGGATGGCTCCATGTCGATATTTAGATAAAATTCACTTTGTTGAGAAACCATGGCCGTGAGTTGAATTGGGATCTCTTCTCCGATGTCGACGGAATTAGGATTGTTTCCATCATACATGTTCCCGGCAACATCGGTTAGATTTATTTTGGGCCCCATCACAAAAAGAGAGTTGCTGTACAAAATTTCTGACTGGTGCATCGAAGATGAGTTCTGGAATGAAGTTTGAAGATCACATGCTATTACCGCCGCCGGTGGGACTAAGTCTGTAATGAATACAAAATAATACATGATGACGGATACTGTCAGTTGTGATGACGTACAAGTACGAGGTGCGTCAATTTTTATAAACCTTTCCTACATCTACATGTTAGTCAATGTTTCTGCCGAAGAGCATGTCTACCATCGTCCTTAATGACAGGAGCAGATAACTCTACATCTGTGATTGAACGAGGATTAGACCATGTGGGATGAGTCCAACCAGAAAGTACGCTCTAAAGGATTATTGAAGTAACCATTGGATATGTGCCCAGGCAACCGAAAAAATGGTCAAAGTCAATTGGTTTAGCAGTGACCATTTTGGTCGGTCGAACACATAACTGACCAATCGATAGGTTATATTGACCAATACTTTTTAAGAGTGGAGACAAAATATGAAGTGTAGACCAAGGGGAAATTCACGTAAAATAACCGTGAAACATACATAATTTTCCAAGATGGCATCTGCAATTATGGACAGCAGTATGCGACAGAACAGCGTACTTACTAGTCTGCAAGCACATAGACTCATATTTGTCATGTTAACCAATGACATATCTATAGAGTGAAGACTAGAAACCAAAGGTCGAGCCGGTCACAGTACATTGTTAATCTAGTCTCACTACTTCAGATTCTGCATTATGCACTATGCGAATTGAAAACCAAAGGCCTGTGCCTGTGCCTACTTACCGGGGATATACCACTGTGTCGTCCATGAAAAGCTCAAAACGTCGCCAAGCGATAGTGACGTCGACGCAAAGGTTGCACTGATGTTATCATCATCGACCTGATAGATGGTTAGCTGTAGCCAATGCAGGAGAGAGATACAAATAGTAAGTTAAAACAGAGATAGACTGAAATAATAGATAGATAGATAGATAGAAAGAGATAAATAATATAGATAGATCGGTAGAGTAGAGAGGGGCAATGGTGAATGCAGTGCTATGCGGGCGGGGGTAGAAAATTTATTATCTCCTTTGTGTATTGATAACCCCCCTTTTATGACTCTCTTTTTCTTGCCTGTCTAGTTTACTAGAGTGACGTCATCGGTTCCATCCTCTTTATACAGGCAGACTTGTACTACCAATAATGTGCATATTGCAGTTTTATTTAGAAAATAAGAGAAAATTGAAATTCAATAACTTTCTTGTCTTGCATCTAATTTTGATGAAATTTCGAGTTCTCCGTTATTGATTTCTCTCTATTTCTGCAATCGAGCCTATATATTGACATCAGAAATAAGTTCAAATCATTTGTGTGTACAGCAAAGCCGTCATCATATTTTCACGGGGGGGGGGGGGGGTGTCGGGGGATGTACCTTGGCTTGCCCCAACGGCAACCCTTCATCCTAATTAACCGTATACACGAACATTATGGTCACTGTCATTTTTTTTTAAATAAAGCTGGAATACATAAATAGCTAAATAGAAATAATTCATCGAAACACATAATATACACAATTAATCACCCTATATTTTTTAACTGTATTCAATGAAAAGGTAGGGAAATATCCTCAAGAAAAATTGAACGAATAGGATTGGATATTCACGTTTCTTCAACTCTAGCACTCATTCTTTCAGACAGGCAGATATTGTGATAAACATGTAACAAAATATAATGATTCCTATATTTACTTACCTCCGTTGTCGATGAGAAATTTGCCAGAACATCCATTGTCGAATTCACCTATCGAAATGTAACAAATAAGAAAAATATATTACATGAACATGTATTATTATTATTACGTCATTTCCCATTCTCAATAATCGAGAATGTCTTTAACTACGATGGCGTGTACTTTAATTGATCTAAAATCCAACGATTATACCTTGTACTGTAACATTGTACAGGCGACATCATGATCTTCTTTTATGGGGTGGTACAAGACAAAAAGTCACTCTCATTTAAAAAACATGCGTACAGATATACGACCCAGTCCTTTTTTATCTGACTTTTTTTCGTCACCCCCTCCCCCCTCCCCGACTTTCCAACAGGGACATGTGAACGATTTTTGAAGATGGGTGCTGGTTTTGATTTTAATAAATGACAAGTCCACCAATACGTTTTCGTTACAAAAAAAAAATAAAGGTGATTGCAGCCAAAATACAGTTGAGCTTACCAACCTGATTTCCAGGGGGTGCTGCCGATGGTGTATAATATTACGCAGCACCCCACCCCCTCCAGCACCCCTGCTTAGTTCACAGTGTCATGCTTTCTAATCCACTGGTTTCGGAGCGATGGTGTTTCGTCCTTTCAGAGTGTACAAGTGTTGTTACAGATTCACTTCGTCTACTAACTGTCTAATCTAATCATGCCAACTGCTATGTAGCCCATTAACCATTTTGTCTCACTTTCAGTTAGGCTATGCCCATTTCGTCTAATATCCACTTGGTCTAACGCCACATGGTATAATATAAGAATGAATTGTTTATGAATTAAGTTTTCATTTGACAAAGTCTAAAATAATCCATAGACGAGGTAGAACATAATTTGAGAAGTAGACAAGTTAAGTGAAAATAAATACCTTTGCATTTGAGCAAGCCAGATTAAGGTTGATATCGGTTAGTTCATCTGAGGCGGTTATAGAAGCAAACACACCTACCAGGATGCCATTTCCTCCTACGATGGTCGTATCCATCCGGGGGTTCAGATGAACAGACCCATTTAAAGCGCTAGCTGAAACTGAAAAGATTGGAAACCAGTTCGATTGACCCGTTATTCCCAGCGATTATAGTTATAGGAAAATATAATTGTTGGACAAACTTTAAACCTATAACAAAGATTTTTAGAAATGGAAAAAAAATGAAAGAAAGAGTAGTGTAAAAGGAGGGATTAGGGTTGTATAGATATATAATAATTTTTCAAAAAATAAGGTCATAGTCGTGCCCCCGGCCCCTCTCAATCTAAATATGCTAGCGCCTCCCCTGCAATGTAGGCCTACATAGATAAGCAATGAAATTTACACTTTAAAGAATATAAAACATACAGAAAGTATAAACAGTAGCCTATTCTGTTATAATAGCCATAAGACTTGTATAATCTACCAAATATGAAACAAGTAGCTGAAATAATCGAAGAAGAAATCTTTTGTTCTAATGAAAACGATATAGCAGCTTGTGACTCCATGATAATACATCTGGCCGAGAGTATGTGCGAAGCCAGGTCTATTTTGAGCTGTAAGATAGAGAAAAGAACGTAATTATTAAGCAGTTACCTTTAAGAGATGTAAATCCTGTAACCAAAATGAAAAACAACGGAACACTCGCCGACCTGCCCATCTTTACCCCACCTTATACGTTTATTTTTTAATCACATCTACCGTATATGAAAACAAATCTCTATACATTTTCATATAGAAACCGTGAAAGGAAGTCAATAATATAAGTAGGGCACTTTAATATTTTAGGTCAAACTTAATTATAGAGCTTTTTATAACGCTGTATGGAATGATCTTCGAGGGGGCACTCGTTATTGATTTATTTATGAACTGCGCACTTACAACGCGTACAAGGGGAAATTGGAATATTTTATTGCAGGATTTATTTTGTTTTTTAGGTCACACCAACAAACGTAGAGGGCAGCAACACACAAGCGTGTTGCTCTAAGGAAGGTCAACTCCGCTCGAATTTTGTGACCACTTTAAAAAATAAGGTGGGGTTTAGGGAAATTTGTCGAGTTGATTTTTTTTCTTTTGTTAATTTCAAATATTTTTTAATGAACAATTATTAGATCGGTTATTCTGGGTATAAATATAAAAAATATTACTTTTATTTTTAAAGGAAATATTTAGCTTAAATAATCATGATTCTGACATTTTTCCTCATTTTGGAATATTAAGCCTGTGACGAGGATACCTCATATCTCTTATTTTCTTCTGCTGAATTTCGCTGCACCACTAATAAATGCATAGACAACCACCGTAATAATCGAGGTCATTTTTCTAGCCTGGGTGCGCCGAGTCTGGGCCGGTCGCGCAGCTAGCTAGTGACGTTGATGATGCGCTGGGGCTTCAGGCGACTCGTCATAGATCTAGCAACTTAGACAATGACGTCTAATTTGCCTGGCCTGATTTGAAGTGTAATGGCTTCAGGGCTGATGTTTATCAACGATGATTGTTCAAGGTTAGATTTCAAATTTTAAATGTCATTTGACTTTTAAGTCTATAAATCTGAAATAAAGGCGCTGTATCCCCGAAATCCGGGTCTAAATTTCAACTCTGAGTCCGAGACCATGGCATGGACGGCGAAAAAACAACCCATGCATCGGATGCAATGCATTGGCTGCGCGCTGCGCTGCAGCTGCACTGTGATGATGGGTTCAGCGAAGAGCTCAGAGAAAATAAGGTGGTTATATTCAATCCCGAAATGCTTTGCGAGTGGTCACAAAATCGTCTCGACGCAAATCACCTAATACAGCCGTCTGGTGAAATCGCTGATAACAACAATTACCGATTTGGTAATGATTTTAGTTTCCTGAAACTTATATTTGTAAAGTTTTAAATATCATAGTATGTTTTTATATGTATGTATATTCCTCAACATATTTTTAAAGTTATCTTTGATATTGTTGTAGTCATATTCTTTCATATTCGTTTTTTGATCGCTACTAATTTGTTGTTGTATTGGATCGGCATTTGATTTCGTTGGCATGAACAATAAAATACGCGCGCAGCTCAGCTGCATGCGCGTATCGAGTTGACCTTCCTTATAGCAACACGCTTGTGTGTTGCTGCCCTCTACGTTCGTTGGGTCACACTGTCACATAATATGTGATCATTGACTCCATCCTCCTCAGTTGTTATATTATTACAACTGGGGAGGATGGAGTCGATGATGCACGTGTTGGCATGATGATAATGTTGATGATTATATTGATGATGATGATGATGACGATGATGACGACGACGATAATGATGATGATGACGGTGATGATGATATTTTGATCATGATGCATGATGACAATAATGATAATAATAATGACAATGATATAGGCATATTTACCGAGGGAAGCCACTTCAGTTCTGAAAACTGTTCTCCCAGCGGGCCCTGCTATTATTATTACCCCCGCTTTAGCGGGGCTGCCTATAGATCGACGCTCAACCATTCAAGGAATTTCTTCCTATACCGGGAATGATTATTGACGATGATAATGATGATGATGATGGTGATGATGATGACGATGGTGACATTGGTTATATGATATTGAAGGTGATAATAGTGATGACAATGATTACAGTATTGAGGACGAAGGTATGATAATGACATTGATGATGATGATAATATCTATTTTTATGTTTTCGTTCGTGGTGGTGAGCCTGATGCTACATTGCTTATGATGATGACGAGATGATGATGAGATGGTGATGATGATGCCGGGTGATGATGATGATGATGGACATGTTGGGATTGATGATGACGATTATGGTGGTGTTGGTCAAAGGCGGCGGAACCGGGGGGGGGGGGGGGGCTAGGGAGCTTCAGCCCCCCAACTTTTTTTGGATAAACTGTACGAAAACGTAAAAATGGCATTCGGGTTGTGATTTGTTTGCATGGTCAGCCCCCCCCCCCCCCGGGACCTGGCCACGGAGGATTAATTATTCTATTGTTACTGGGGATGCTGAGTATTGTCACAGCTAGCACCCCTAGTAACAATAGATATAATCCTCCATGGCTATGTCCATGCCCCCTCCCCACACTTTCAAAACTGTTCCGCGGCTCCTGGTGGTGGGGTTGGTGGTGGTGGTGGTGGGGGTGGTGGTGGTGATGGATGTGCATGTTGATGGTGTTGATGTTGAATGTAGTGGTGGTGAGGACCTAACCTGACTGATCATGAAAATGTGATATTGATGAAAATTTTATTACAGGCCTAATGATAATGATGATGCTGCTGCCAGCTAGTCTGCTGTGCAAACCCTTACTCGAGTTTATATGGGTGTGAATTGCAGCCTACTCAAGCCTTGTGTACTGCGTGTACTGTAGGCCCTCTCAGCAAGTTTTGTATGCGCTAGTCTTTGCGTGGAGACACACTTATTGATCAAAGTTTCAATCAGGGTCTGTCTGCAGGCTAGCTGCTGATGATGGTGGTGGTGTTGGTGGTAGGGGGGGGGGGTACGTGAGATGCATGATCTTTAATTGTGGTGGTGGCAGCTCAACGTGGTATAGATCTAGGGTGGTACGTGGCCTGGTGGTTGTTGCAATAATGATTTTGATGATGATGATGAGGATGAGGAGGAGGATCGGAGGATGATGATGATGACGACGATGATGATAATGGTGATGCTGATGATGATAATGGTGATGATGATGATGATGATGCTGCTGCTGCTGCTGCTGATGATGATGAGAGCGGACTCCTCTCTTCCACAACGTACCCCTAGTTTGGCCCCGCCCCATCGGCCAGGCATGGCAGCATACGGCGCCCGCCCGCGACGCGATCGCGCGCCACATCGAAATGCCAAAGTCGAAATACGTGCACGTACAGACGTCCTGAGATGAGTTAAGACGACAGCTGTGATACTACATAAACAATTGTGTAAAGGTTTTTGGTTAAATAACACTCTTTGTTTGGAGATAAGGATAAGGTATGGATGAAGAGGCCAGTGGCAAACCCGTTCTTCTGGAAACATCTGGTATGTGGTGAACTTTAACTATTTTCATGTCATCAATTTAATTGTTAAAAAATCACAAGGCCCCACATATTGTCTTTCATGTGATGTTATACATGTATATGCGTCCTTATACTAGTGAAATAAGAGCAATTCGTTTCTTAAGAGGCCTACTTATCCTGCAGAGATTTACCTACTCAATTATTAAATAGCTATGGAAAGCATACAAGTGCCAACAAGATAAAAAGTGAAATTTATCTATAAATTTACATATGAATCCTACATGTAATTATATTTCATGCTTAAAGGCACTCTAGGCGACACCCCAATACTTACCCGTGCTAATAAACTGGGACTCCACTCACGCGCATTTGGGCAGCCCTAGCTTAGAACTAAGCTTTGTTTTACTAAAAAATAAATCTTGTAATGATTCAATAAATTTTACTTAATAAATTAGTACTGTTAAATCGGTACTCACCGGTTCTTTTCTTGAATTTTCTGGCAATTTCCCACGCTTCTGGCTTCAATTCTGCGGCTGTTCCTGTCGCGGTAGACAGCTACATATGCAACTTTATTTATAAATAGAGCGCCCCTTACGATAGTTGTTAAGAACGCGGCCAAATTGTTAGGTTTTTTGCACTGTGTCCAAGGCGTTTTTATTTTGTTTGATTTTTTATTTTTAATAAATATTTTGTTAAATAGCGATTTTTACGTCAAATATTAAATTCATATCACAAAATATTTTTAATTGTAGAAATATATATAATATCATGCAATTATTCATTCTATATATATTTTATAATAAAATTTATAATTGTTGCGGTCTTTAAAAAAGGATAGTCGATTGATCAGGTGATGACCACACGTATCACGTGATCTGAAAATCAGCTTCATACCGCTTTGATCGCACTCGACGGTGACCGGACTGACTGCCAAAAAAAGATCGAAAAATGACTCAAATGTAAGTTTCCCTTTATTTTATTAAATTCAAATTAGGAATAGGAATATATTTAATGGGCAATCTTTTAATAAATGATAAACAAACGAGGACAAAACTCATATTTTGGGAGTAATATCATACTTGGGTGCAGGAAACAGTACGTTTAGAAGTTCTAACCTGTTTTTAACGCATTGTCGCCTATGAGGTCCATACATGTTAATGTTTGGACCTCATTGGTACTAGGAGTGCTTAAAGGTCAAGTCCATCCCAGAAAAAAGTTGATTTGAATAAATAGAGAAAATCAGACAAGCATAATGCTGAAAATTTCATCAAAATCGGATGTAAAATAAAGTTATGACATTTTAAAGTTTCACTTATTTTTCACAAAATGTTAGATGAACAAGTCAGTTACATGCAAATGAGTGAGTCGATGATGTCACTCACTATTTCTTTTGTTTTTTTATTGTTTGAATTATACAATATTTCATTTTTTACAGATTTGACAATAAGGACAAACTTGACTGAACCATATAATGTTAAACAATGGTAATTCCACATGTTCAGGGAAAAATAAAACTTTGTTTCACAGGACAATGGGGAGAAAATTAGAATATTTCGTATTTCATTTAATAAAATAGAAAAGAAATAGTGAGTGAGTGATGTCATCAGTTCCCTCATTTGCATACCAACCGAAATGTGCATATAACTGTTTTGTTAAATGAAGCGCAACTTTAAAATGTCATAACTTTCTTATTTTACATCCAATTTTGATGAAATTTTCAGCATTATGCTTGTTGGATTTTTCTCTTTTTATTCAAATCAAGTTTTTGTTGGGGTGGACTTGTCCTTTAAATACTTAATTTTATTTCCGTTCAAACGTCATAAATTATAGAAATTAACGTTGATATTAATACACATCAATGGATAACAATAAATCAGTGATAGCAAGAAGGAATAAATATTCCAAATAGAAATAGCAGTATAAATTAGAGCATGTGGAAAAGGAAATGAAAATGATATTTGATGAAACCGGTTGTTTGATGACAGTATGAGAAGAATAATTAATTTCATTTATTTATTTCAAATTCTCATTAAAAACATACAATTTAAATTGAAAGAAGAATACATGAACGGTATAAAAAATATACAAAATGTAAAAACAAGCAAAAATGAGAATATGGGGGAGCCAGCATAGGCTGAAGGCCTTTCAAAGACTGGACTTCCGAAACCACAACTAATAGAAGAGAGTGATGGTACTGCGTACATTTAAAGATGTGGGTGGTTGATAAGGTAATTTCCTCATATTTTTCCAGATATAGGCGTCAATATGGTATTTTATAACTCTTTTTAAAGAGATGATTTGCTGATCAATCAATAATTTTGATCAACGAATATATTACTTTTATACATGAGTATTCATTCATTTCTTTATTCGTTTATTTACTTATTTTTATCGATAAAGTTTTCAATAATATATAAATATATATATATATATATATATATTAAAGAATTGAACAACACCACGTGCATAATCTCAAAAATCAAAGAAGAATCAAAGAAAAAATACAAAAGAAGAGGATAAAGAAAAGAAAATAGAGACAATAAAAGAAAAGAAGAAAAAATGACAAAGAAGAAAAAAAAAAGGAAAAGACATTAAAGAAAAGAGCAAAAGAGAAGAATGAAAAGGAAATGAAAACCGACCAAAAATTAAAAGAAAATTAGAAAAAAAAGAAAAAAGGGAATAAATAAAGAACAAAAAGAAAAAATAAGGAAAAAAGAACAAGAAAATGAAATTTAACAGGAAAAAAGCCTAGCACTATTTGTCCACTATTCCCTTTTATGATAAGAACCTCTTGAAATCACATCGAACAAATGATCTGGATGTCCCTGATGCTACAAAATCAAAGACAAAGTCAAACTCAAAATGCAAATGGAACAAACTCGGAATCAACAATTGAAATAAGTGCTGTTACTGCATAATTTTGCATTTTGTCTTGTTTGTTTATTTAAATACTGAGCCTTCGAAACCCTTTTAAAAGATGTTCCAAGAACAGGCCTTAAATTTTGTCATTTTTAGGGCAAGGCCAGTTTGGCCTTGTAATACTTCATATTTTGGAGGGCACCAAGGCCACTTCAGAGGGCACCAAGGCCAAAATCTTTTTCCAAGAAGGGCATCGAAGGCCAATTTTTTCGGTATTTTTTTTTGGATGTCAAATGTACTTACTCTTGTACAGGGTGCTACATAACTTTTTTGAAGCATTTGCCCAGTTGGGCAAGTGACTTTCAAAATAGTTAGAAAATACTTGCCCGAATATGTATTTAACTTGCCCCCCAAAAATCTTTCAAAACAAGATTTTACCGCTTCAAAAGAAAGTAGTGCTGTTTTATATGTACCATTACCCTTTTCCTCTCTTTTTAATATAAACTTATGTACTTTTGTAAAAAAAAAAAATTCAAAGTGATTTTATCTTGCCTGCCATGACAGAAATTAGTGTGTTGATATGCCATATGAATGTTTTCCTCTCATTTATTTTCATGTACTTTTGTGAGCATGGCACAAAATAAAAAAAGGAATCACTGAAAATAATTATAAAGAAAGAAAGAAAGAAAGGAGGAAGGGAGGGAGGAAAGAAAGAAAAACACAAGAAAGAAAAAAAATAGAAAGAAAAGGAAAGGGGCAATTCCACAGGTTGATGGACATGAGCTTAAAAATTCAAATTCAATATTTTCTTGAATTTTTTAATACTTTAAGTCCTTCATGCTTGATAGTTTCAGGAACAAGAAATAAAAAGTTTATTTTCATATGTATACTTTGGAAAAAAATGGTCAAAAGATGTGTCTTCCATTCTGTACCAAAATACAAGAAAAATAGTGAAAAATGAAATATGCCTTATTACCATTTTGTTATTGCAACAACATACCACTTTATATATTTCTGAAGTTTAGAAGAGTCAAATTACCTAAAATACACAACAGCTTTTCAAGTAAATTTGTAGTACTCATTCAAAAATGAATATTGCAACTTGCTCAGGTGATGTAACGTGAGTAACCGAAAAAACTGACTTTGTTTTCTGAGAGAAAAATTCTTCACAGTTAATTGGTGGGATTTTAAATTCTCTTCCTTCAAACAATCTTTGACACAGTGATGACTAACAAAATCATTAAAAAGTACAATTTTTTATAAAAATGATGAAGAAAAACTGTAACGTGAGTAACTTTGTAACGTGAGTAACCATCATGTAATGTGAGTAACCAGTAAAAATTATGCAGTTAGGTAACATTTTCTGTGGGATGTCAAGTTTTAAGTCTCATGGTGAGTTGTGAAGTTATTTTTGATTAATTAAAAGCAAAATGAGGGTACACCTCTTTGATGTGACTCTTTGTTCATCAAAATATCAGTGGTCATACAATCACACACAAAATTGAATATTAGTAGAAGTATTCACAATGCGAGAGTGCATTAGTAAGACTTGGTTTCAATTAACCAAACTTTAAAGAGTGTTCAAACAACACATTGAATGTCCTTACCTGTAACCCTATCTAGGCTGGGGTATTTTGGGAGTTAATATGGCCCAAGGGGGGGGGGGGGGGGCCTGAGATCTCGGCCTTTGGCCGCCCGATCACGCCGAAAATTTGCACGCAGGTTGTCTTGGACATAATCTACAATACTATCAGTAATTTATTTCATGCAAATTGGTATTAAGCAATTATGCTAATTTATGCATAATTAGTAAGCAAAATCATACTTTTCCCTCTTACTCCCTAATAAAGCTCCAATTGTTCCAATTTTTTGTATAAAATCTCTTTTTGATGTTCCTAGCAATGAATTTTACACACATTATTGAATTTTTAATGACATTTGTGTTGTTAACCATACATGGACAAAATGTAATGTGAGTAACCGTAACGTGAGTAACCATATTATCTGCACCCCAAGTAAAAACCATGTGTTCTTTATTTTTTTAATTATGTACAAAGTTTGTCTCCCTAATATACTTCTTTGAAATGGATATAATCAACTTTCATAAAAGCCTTGTATGAGGAGACTTTTCACTTATGTCGACTTTCCATTTTATGCATGTCCAAATCATGTAACGTGAGTAACCAACACATTCCAAAGATTTGCCAGGAGCATAATAAAATTTCCCAAGTTTTGTTTTTATACAAAGGATAGTCAGACTGTGTACTTTGTTGTGATAAAGAGATGATTAGTTCCTATCAATAATAATGGAGTTACAGCTCCAAGTATGAGTCAAGGTGTCTCCAAATGTAACGTGAGTAACCGTGGAATAGCCCAAAGGAAGGGAGTGTGAACGAATAGGTGAAAGAAAGAATGAAGGAGAGAAAGAGCTAGCTAGCTAGCCTGCCACCCTCAGCATCTTACAAAGCTACTTTCCCACACTCCCCATTTCTTGGTTAGTGATGACAACATGCTTGTGTACTCAACACTAAAACACTAAACCTCTACAGTCCTCAAAAGCTGTGTTGTGAAAATGTCCTTTGACAACTGATCACACCAAATAAAGATCTCTATTTGGAAAAACCTGAGTACTCAAAGTGCTCACAGACTTTTTACAGAGTAGAGCTTTCAATAGAACATAATCTATAATTTATTATAAATTGAAAGAAAATCTGTTTTCCTTTATTTACAGGAAATGTAGTTGATGCTGAAGAGGTCAATGGTAGTCAAGAAGTGACCGTTAAAAATGGTACAGCAGCTACTCCAGCACAAAGTAAGGTTACCAAGGATGAAGGCTACAATGCTGACAACCTAGATGCCAGTGATGGAGAGGGTGGGGCCCATGAAGGAAGCTACCAGGTGAATAGTGATAAAGAAAGCCAAGGGGACAGCATCAGTGATACCGGTAGCTACTCCCCAAACACTGCCGATGTCGAGGATGACGATCCGTCGCTCGAGCAAGGTACCTATCGCAAGATCAACAGTGTGGACGGGACAGCGGGCACTCCTGGTGCTGGCGGGGACCAAAGAGACAATCACAATGACCTCCTTGACCAGCTGCTGAACCAGGACCAGTGCGATGACAGCGAGAGCGAACTCGGAAGCTATCACATTAACACGGACAAGGAGGATGATGATGAGGGAAGGTACAAGGATAAAGAAGGACTATCAGAAGGAGAGTATGACCTGAGCAGCAACCAGGAGTCAGATGTTGAGGAAACTATGGATGAGGTGGAGTTGCTGAGGATGAGGGCATTGTGCAGACAGGAACATACGCCTGATGAACTTCCAGAGACTGTTACAAAGATGACGACTGAACACGGAGCTCAAATATACATTGTTGGGACTGCTCATTTCAGTGAAAATAGCCAAAATGATGTTGCCAAGGTAGGTTGTATCAGGGTTTGTACAGTCTTTGAAATAATTTCCATGCCACAGCTAGCAACTGGATGTAATATAATAACAAAATTAATAATAATAATGATACTTGCTTTAAAGCGCTTAACACTTATTAGAAGTCTCTAAGCGTGCTACAGTAATGCAACATAATTACCCTGGCTTTAGCATAGGAGCTGTTACAACGTATGTGCACTACGTTTCAAGGAATAATTTCCTACCAGGTACCCATTCACCTCACCTGGGTTGAGTACAGCACAATGTGGGTAAATTTCTTGCTGAAGGAAAATACGCCATGGCTTGGAATCGAACCCATGTCCCTCAGATTGAAAGACGAGGGTCATCACCACTAGACCACGATGCCCCCACAATATTTTTTGCTTGGAAAAAACCCAGCATCAGGCTAGAATGCCATGCTTGTTTGGTCAATTTCTCAAATATTCCACCAGAATCATTTGGCATACTGTACATGTATATAGTTTATTCATCAAACATTTTGGGTGTCAGTTTATTGGATTCAGTTCAAACTGCTTTCCAGATGGTTATGACAAGTATTAAACCACAAGTAGTTAGGGTAACCCATCTGTGTAGTTCAAATACAGGTAACCTGTAATATCCTAAAATATGGAGAAGGCATTTTTGTTCACTTTGAGAAGTTTAGTAATTGTAACAGCTTGTTATGTATGGATTTTAGAGGAGAACGATGCTTTGTGAACAATAGCTTGTGTGAAAACTCAAGAAAAGAAAACTCAAAGAAAAATGAAAGAAGCAATTTAATGAAATTTTGAGTAAAATTTTACGAATAGTAAGAAAGTTATGAGCACTTGAATGTTGAAATCAGTACTGACGATGACATTCTTTAATTGGTAATATGATGATGTCACACTTATAATATGATGATGTCACACTGAATGATGATCCTAAGCACTGTTTGAAGACATTGAAATTTGTGAGATATTTCCTATTTTTGAGCAAGCGCCATGAGCGCCCAGCTGAGGCGGATACCGGCGCTATACAAGAACCCATCATCATCATCATTATAACTCCAAATTAGTTTATTACACTGTTCAGTTTTTATTGTCTCTTCTATTGAAGTCTATCCATAAATCAGGTGTTCTTTTTTTTTTTTTATGGGAGGACATGTAATAGAGGTTCCATGAAATATATCATGGACAAAGAGTTTGTACTATCATTAAAATGAGCAAAAACAGATGTTGAGGGGTATGTTTTACAGTGTATAAAGGGGAGAGTTGTAATTGTGTGAGGTCCTCATTTATTTATTTATTTATTTGGTATTATTTATACAGGGTAACCCCATCAGTAGTCAAATACTGTTGTACTTGGGGCCCCTGTATAACATGAAACAAAACAAAATACAAGCATATACAATACAAATGGAAAATACAAATCCTGAACATAAACACAAGGAAATTTCAAATAACAGAAAATTGTGTGTGAAATTGAGAACAAAAATTTAACTCATTGGGTTTTAGATATGTACACTTTGGTCAAATTACCTGTATTTCTGCCCATGCTTAGATTATTCAACCATTGTGCCGTATACTATAGAGAAAAGAAAAGAAAACCCCAGAGAAATACTGGAAAATATCAGTCTTGCAGGTTTAGTTTAAAGCCCAGTGCACACTACATGATTTGTTGTGATCCAATTATAATTGATTTGATATGAACATTCTAACTTGTTAATCTTAACGATCAGAGTGCTGAATTACTAAATTTGAAATTCCAGTCTATTTTGACTTTCGAGTATGGCTTTAGGAATGAAAGCAAATGCAAATCTAAATGTAATGATGTTATTGTTGGTTGCAAATTGAAGCCAATTTGAACTTAACACCAATCAAAAGGAGAATACTGATTTTAGTATTCCTAGCAGTATGCCAAACTTTAAATGAAATAGTTTTACTTCTTTAGAATTTTAAAATTTAATGCAAAATACAATTTGTTTAAAAATTACGTCATAGTTGGATCTATGTTTGGTTAGGTGTTTAGACCTACATGAATTTTAGATTAAACAAAGAATTACATTTGCTTTCATATGCATGTGTTCAAATTAAATAACCATACATCCTGAAATTATGCTTTTTTTATTTTGCCATTATTTCAGACAATTCAGGCTGTTCAGCCTGATATTGTATTATTAGAACTCTGCCGGGGACGGCTCTCCATTTTGGAACTTGATGAAGAAACGCTACTAGAAGAGGCTAAAAATTTCAACCTTACTAAGTTAAGACAGTCGATCAAGCAGGTAAGTTTAGTTTGTGTATTTATCTGAAGTAAAGTTTGTTTCATTGGGAACTCAAAAGATGTGTGAAGAATGATATTTGGTTTTGGTTGGATTTCAGTCTTCTGGGTGCATTGCAAAAAAATATAAAGCACAGGAGCAGCATAGAAAATACATGAGGTCAACAGGCGATTTCGCCTTCATGACAGCCCAAATCGTCCCTAAAATCTCCCCAAACTGAATTCCTTGGGGTGACCATTCTTTCTAGAGTTGCCCCAAGACCTGTTCCAACAATATTCAAGATTATTTAGAAAATCAATAATCTAACCATGGCAGAAGAATAATATTTGCTTTTACTGCACAATTACTTTTAACCCTAAAACTTAGCCCTTCAGATAAAAGAAAAAGCCCCCAAAATTCAGCAATTGCCCCGATGTGGATAAAAAAAAATAGCCCCAAAAAATAAGAATTATTTCCCACCCTGTTATGGAGCTTACCATGGAACCTACTATAGACCTAACAGTGTTCAACAGCCAATCAAAATCAAGGATTTCATGGATGTTACCATTGGATGGCAAAGTTACAATAATAATTACATAATATTGACTGGCCTGAGGGGAACATCAAATATGTTGCCCGCAATAGAATCATATTGACCCGAGTCTTTAGACGAGGGCATTATGGTTCTTTTAAGGGCAATATATTTTATGTTTCCCGAAAGAAAAGCCAGTCAATATTTTTGTTTATTATCTAAATCAGACATGTAGAGCAAAAATCGTGAAAATTTAGATATTTTGCAGTTTAAAAGAATGAGAATCTATTTTGTCATGTTGAGCAGACTGGGCCTCTGAACTTAACCATTTTGACGTAATTGAAATGAAGCGTCTTTGACCTGGGGACGCAGTTTAGTGTTGTTTCAACTTGAAACATTATGACGTATAGCACTGCGTTTCAATAGGACGCGTATACGAACGCGTAGAATACGCGGATGTTAGCTTTGCCTTTTTGCCAACTACATTTCCACGCATTTTCTCATTGACTTTCCTGAGCGGGCAATAAAATAGGTCCGTGGATAAACATTTGGAAACTTATTGACCGACCATTTGATCACAGTCATAAGCAGGCAATATTGTAAATAAAATTGCCCTGCTTAGATGTCTGATACAGTTAATAATAACTTTCATGCAACATGGCCCAGAACCAAATGTATCATGATTGTCAAAATGGAAGGGATGGATCAAATTGGAATTGTATTACAATCTTTAAAGTACACCACAATTTCATTTTCCACTTAAAAACATTTCATGTTCATTGATTCCCATACAATTCATAGTTATATTCCAAAATCAGATCAATTAGATTTGTGTATCAAGCTTTCTAGCTGCGTGGACGTATATGGGGATAACCTTGATATGGTAATCATAGTACCAGCATTTTGTATTAAGAAGATGAATAAAATGAATAAACATGTTCATGTGTTCACATACATGCACACAAAATACATCATTTCAAGCAGAAAATAATATTTTAAATGAAAAAAAATCACACCAGCAAATTGACCCTATATTATATGTTTAGGAGGGGAGGGGGGGGGGGCATTTTATTGTGATGTTATGTATGCAGTACAGTACATGTTGAAGAATTTCTCTATTTCAAACTTTAAAATTTTGTGTCCTTATTTAATGGGCAAGTCTACCCGTTATTTTTTTTAAATAAAAAATTAAAAAAAATCAAACAAGAATGAGCTGAAGATTTTATCAAGATCGGATGTGAAATAAGAAGTTATGTCATTTAAAATTTTTTACTTAGTACATGTACCACAAAAAAAGTTACGCACATCCTGGTTGGTATGGAAATGATGGAACTGATGACGACAACCACTCACTATTTCCTTTTTTATTTGTATTTTATTATATGAAATAGGGAATATTGTAATATTCTCCTCATCTGCAACTATTGAAGTATTGAAATTCTCATAATAAAAAATGGTTAGTGAATGAGTGACATCATTGACTCTCTCATTGGCATATCGCTGTGTTGTGCATATCATGTTTTGTGAAGAACTAGCCAACTTTTGAAAAAATAATAACTTAATAGTACGGAAGAATAATAACTTCTTTATTAATTTCATACAATTTTTTATGAAATTTTCATTGCTGTGCTTTACAAATTTTCTTCTTTTTTTTTAGTCGAATCAACTTACAGTTGGGGTGGACTTGACTTTGAGGTGGTTAGATATTTAATTAATTTATTTTTTTGTATTTTTTATAGAGTGGTGTAGTTGGTGGTATCATGCAAGCTCTGCTCCTCAATCTCTCAGCACATCTCACTAAAGAACTTGGTATGGCACCAGGAGGAGAGTTCAGGAGAGCCGTCAGGGAGGTAAATATCCATCAACATATTGATTGCATGGGTTCTATTTATGATATATCATTGAAGTTGAATTATTGATTTTTTGAATGGGCAAATTATATTTAAGAAACCAATATTGATTATTTTCATTATATTTGAAATTTGATTAGACTGATGTTTGTTATATTTTTTAGAATGAAATTTGTCATGTTTTTTATTACAAATACCTAGTAGTTCAGAGTTTAGTGTATAGAGTTTTTAAAACTATTCTTCTTACGTGGGAAATTTTAATTGCTTCGGTGCCAAAAAATTTGCAAGACCTTGGGGGTGTTTTACAAAGATTTAAGTATGACTTAGGTCGCACTTAAATGCCAACGCGTACATGATATGCAACGCGCAATCTTATTGATCAGTACGCAGTAGTGAGTGTCCTCTTGGCATGAACTGACCATTGCTGTCATGCCTTTTATACCGCATGCAACTAGACATTTAAGTGCGACTCTAAGTCATACTTAAATCTTTGTGAAACACCCCCCTTGTCATGCCTTATATACCAGCTCTTAGCCTGAGACCATCACACTAGCTTGTTCTAAGACCCCCGAAACATGAGTAGCCTATGGTGAGAAAGCTTTCTCTGCCATAGCACATTCTCTTTGGAACAATCTACCATCAAATTTAAGAAATATGTCATCATTACTGACATTCAAATCCAAACTGAAGTCTTATCTTTTCTAACTATCAGTTTTGGCACTAAAACACTCATCCAAACTCTGTAATGCCTTCTATTTTTCTTGTACATCTTGGAATGGAATATTTCTAGATAGACGGAACTATAGAAATGCGTAATGTTATTGTTGTTGGTGGTATTGTTGCTTTTGTTGTTGTTAGTATTCATGCATTTTTGTATCACTGTTTCAGGCTCAGACGATACCAGGCTGCAAGGTCCATCTTGGAGATCGTCCCATTCAGATCACCCTAAAGAGAGCGATGGCATCATTATCACCGTGGCAGAAACTCAGATTAGCATGGTATCTCATCACCAGTAAAGAACCAATTACGTAAGAACTTGATGGCCCGAATTCACAAAGGCGGTTTTTAAAACCATAGGTTGAACCCATGGTTTATGCAACAGGCAACAGGCGTCAATTTGGCACACTGACAAAAGCGCGCATCAGCATTGGACATTATTTTAATATACACTGTAAATAAGCGTAATTTATACAGGAAATCTGCATAAACCATGGGTTCAACCGATGGTTTTAAAAACCACCTTTGTGAATTTGGGCCGATGTGTTTTTGTTACTTCTTCTCTTTTTTATTGGTAATCAGATTTGCAAACTGGCTACTTACATCATCATATGTACATGCAGTGTAATAGCTACACTCAGCAGTGGTCAGGGCCAACCGGCACAGACAATTTCTGACAACCACTCTTGATGACATTTACACTGCCACTTAATTCAAATGAAAAGGGTTTCAAACACAAGTCCTTGTAAATAAGTCCTTGTGTTAATTTCTTGTCTTATTTGCTTAATTTACAATAAGCATAATTTCATAAATATGGGTTTATTTTCAAAGATTTGCCAATATCAGATAGTTATTACATGATGTTCATTCACTTTTCACTAGCTCACTAACCAAAGCCATCCACCCACCTTGTGACTTGTTTTATTTCAGGTTCAAATCAGCTGTAAGTATACATGTACTAACATAACAATCTTTGATGATTGCCAGCCTGTATTTTTTGAGTAAATACCAAATTTGTTTCAGATCGTACCCAATTTTATAGTTGCTTTAACTTCGAATGTTAGGACTAGATATTCAATTTGTTCTTTTTCTAATAAGGAATGCAGGATAGGTATATTTTTCAAAATAAGAATTCGTGCCATGATTTAGAACTTTAAACAGTATCAAGATGGTCAATATTCACATAAAATTCTGCTACGTTTTATTTTTTAAATTGTGTTGCAGTCCAATCGTTACGGTGTAAGGTCTGCGATGGCCTTCAGTAAACTTTGTATTACTGTGAAATGATGACCACAACTAAGAAGTCTCTGTCTAGACCTCTGTGCACAGACATTGTATAACAAGGTTAACATCAACATGAAGTAGTGTGTGTGCAGTGCTTTGTAACCAAATGGATAAGGTGCCACATGTATATCAAATGACTATTGGATTGGATTGAAGCCTCATATTTAGCCTTGATTTTAATTCAAGATAAGACCAGTAAAGTTTGGCCAGTATATCCTGATTTGCAGTGGTGTATATGAGATTGAGTAGGTTTTATACAAGGTGAAATGTGTTTTTTAATAGTTGTTAATACAACATTTTTCCCGAGACATTCGCTCCGGTCTTGATATCTCAGAGGGCATAGGGTTAGAGTTAGGATTGTAAAAGAGTTTTTATTTCAGGATAATGTAAAGATAAGGATAAGAGTTTATTTAGTTTTGGAGGTTAGGTTTTATGTTTGGCTTAGCATGCAGATTTTTCATCGGAGCAATTGTCGCCGGAGCAAATGTCAGGGAACCGTTTAAGTTACATGTAGTTGTTGATATTATCTCTTCACAGTGTCATTCCTTTACCAGCTTCACTCACACTTGTACAATTCAAATGAAAAACTGTCATGATTTTCTTTCCTTTGTATCGTTACACCAGTGAAAATTACTGTAATTTCTAGTATTACTACATGTATATATTTAAATGTACAAATATGTTGCATTATTCAACCAAATTAAATAGTTTGTGTATTTCATTTTCTGAGGAATTTGTTTTTTAATTAATCATGTCACATTCCCTCTTGACACGCGCACTCACACACTCATTCCCTCATGCATGAACCCATGAACAAAGGTATGAACAACTGGCTATTGTTGAATTCTGCAACATTAGATTCCAACTGACTGCCCCAGTAGTGTCATATGAAACTCATTACATTACTTCCACACCGTACTGTCCCAATTGTGTAATACGAAACTATTTATATTCCGTCACAACAGGAAAGAGGAGGTGGAAAAGTTCAAGCAGAAGGACCTACTTGAGGAAATGCTCGGGGAGATGACTGGGGATTTCCCTGCCCTGAGTAGAGTGTTTGTCTCAGAGAGAGATACCTATCTATCCCAGTCGCTCAAGGCTTGCTCTCAGCCTCAACCTCCTAGTGATGATGGTAAGGGCAGACCTAATGCACAATCTCATACGCCAATCTTCATGCAAAGTAGGGATTCCTACTTGTTGGTCATAGCAACACCATTTTTGCTCTTGAAATTTTTTTTTGCGGGCATAGGAAGACAGCTTTATGGCCCTAAGAACCTCTTTTCAGCCTTGTAGAAAACATTTTCATTTTTCAAAAGGGTCAATTCTTGATGATTTTCTGACTGTTTACCATTATTTGTATAGTGAGACACATGAGCATATAAATTAGAGGATTTCTAATTTGTCTAACTTTGAATACACAGATATGAAATCATGCTCTCTTCATTTGATTGATTGTGTTTGCAACATATTATTTCTTTCAAAGCATTTTAGACAATATAAACCCTAACTGAAGTATAATCTCATCGTGGTACAGTCCAAAGATCTATTAATCCATATGCGTATTTCTGTTTTCTATTTTAGGGTTTGTGTATCCAGCCCCTATAGTTGTTGGTGTTGTTGGCATGGGCCATGTAAAAGGAATGGTTGATATGTGGGACAAACCTGTAACAAAGGAGCAGCTCTTAGAAATCACAAGGTAAAATACGACATGCACTACAGTATTATTATAATTCACATGTACCCTATTTGTCATGTTTGTCTAATGTTTCTTCATGACATAGTACAAAATTAAATCAGTGATATGTATTTCATTTGGGGCGAAGGTGTTTGTGTATTAAGTTATTCAGTCAGATATTATTATTTATGCCTGGGAACCAAGGAAGTTTTAAAATGCCATTCCGCTTGACAAGATATTCTGCATTTCATGTCAAATTAATAATTAGTCTAATGAATAAAATACATGTCGAGACAGCAACATAGAATTGAATATCTTACACACTCAAATTAACAAATATATATATATTGCCATGGTAACATATTTTTCTTACCAAGTTGACCAAGGTATCAACTTTAAAATTGGAAGGTGCATGCATACTAGAGTGATAATGATCAGAGATGATAGAGATCAGAGGTCACTGAGGTCATACATTTTGAAATATATAATATTCGTGATAAATCAAGAACTGTTTAAATGTTTGACTTCAGACTTGGTTTATGCATTCAAGCATATTTAAGGTCAATTATTATTAGTGTAGGGGAATGGCTTGTTCATGTTATAATTTAATCTCTTGATCAACAATGTGATTAGATTGATTTGATGGTTTCACAATATTAGAATAAAATATGCAATGTAGTTCAGATCTGGCAATTGCGGAGGCATAAATATCGACTGTGTGCAGTCAAGAATCCAGCATTCTATTGGGTTTGATCCTCTTTATAAATAAAAAGTCTCAAAATTCATTTTGGCTGATGTATTTGGGGGTTTTGAAACTCACTGACTGGTCCAAATACAAAACAGCTATAATATACAGGAAAGTGGTATACATAAATGTCAAATGCCAAAAATCATATGGGAATACATATATATCCCAAAGAGCTGCAATCTGTTTTCAATATGTTTAGTAATTAATTATTTTTTTCTCTCTCGCTGCATCATTTTTTTTCCATGACAGTATTCCAAGTCCATCTCTGGCTGGGCGTCTATTGAAATGGAGCTTCCGGATATCAATGGTCACTCTCCTGGCCTGGGGATGCTACCGGTTTACCAAGTGGACAAATTTATCACTATGGTAACGCAGACTTGACCTCGCCCTTCTTCCTCATCAAATCCAGCTTCATCCTGAAATGCAATAATTGTGGTTATCGGATTTAACCCTTTCTTCAGGGGAAACAAATAATGACGTTTCGATTATTTCATTCAAATGTGGGACAATAAATATTTTAATCTGCTTTTTTGTGAGTTTTAACTATAGTTTTATGAGATTTTGATTAGAGTTTTAACCCGAGTTTGAACTCGAGTTTTATTACCTGAGTGGAGGTAGGATGACCATTTCTTTTTAATATGCAGTCAAACCTTCTTTAGTGACCACCTGCATTGAAACATCACCCATCTATGAAAACCAAAATTTGGTTTCCATTAAAAAAGAGTATTCCCCATTGAAACATGTATTTAAAAATTTTGGCCATATAGAGCACCTTGATAGATGGTCTTTACAGACAGGTTTCACTGTACTTGCAATATTACTGCACATGGTCGACAGGGTCCTGTTCATAACACTTTACTCTCATTATAATCCCTTATAAAGCTGCCATATTGTTATGATGTGAAGTAGGCCTATTTTAACTTGTCTGTATGGACATATTAGCCCAGGGGGTGTTTCACCAATTCTAAGCCTGACTGTAAGTCACATGTTAATTCCCATTTGGGTGTGGTATATACATTGTAATGCATTACAGCAATTAAATGAGTGTTTGGTACTATTAAATAGCCTTAAAAACGGACATACTGAAGCTTTTCAACATGCACTCATTAGACTAAAATTGCGTGGATGACCAGAGCCAACTGCACAGAAACGTTGTTAGCCTTAACAGTAAGCCCCATCACATCATTCGGATAGTTAAGTCAAAACATTTATTCAAATGTGTAAGTAATGCATTATTGTTACATTAGGCATCACTGTCACATTACCGATTGTAACAGGGTCTCTGTTGGCGTACTGTTAGCGCTAAAAACATTTCTGTGCGGTCAGTACAGAACGCTAGTGCGAAACAATATATAATAGAACCGAAACAGACTATGGACGCTAAACAACGAGCTGTGATTGGCTGTCCAGTTAAACAATTTAAGCTTAGTAACAGCTGTAAATTGAAGCAAAGCAAGGGTTCTTATGAACTCTTTCTGGCGGCACAGAATGGGGTCAGTTAGCTGAATATATGCTGCCTCTAGCATGCACAGGCGAGAGAAACTCCTTGCTTGGCTGAGTACCTTAACCCAATGTGAACATTATTGTTCCGTACGTGCTTTTTCATTCTTGCAATTTTACTCCAATGAGTGCATGTCAAAAAGCTTCAGTATGTCCGTTATTAAGGCTATTTATTATTACAGCATTTGTTAGATAAGTACCTCCCTAGCAATCTAAGTTGGGTATGATCGAGTTAATGAGTCCATTTTGAAATGTTTCCATAAATATGTTTATGATACAGAGTCAGCGTGAATTCCATGTATCATTTTTGAAGAGGGAAATAGATGTACATGTAGAAGGAATATAAAAGTACAGTAATAAATACGTAAAATGATCAAAGAGACTTAGTTCTTATATTTATGAAGTGAAATTCAGGTTCTTATATTACCACATCTACTTGATGTTTTAGTTTATATTTATCAGCTTTTAATCTTATTTTATGATGATTTCTTCCATTTGATTTTCTCCCTAATTATTGTTTGTCTGAAATATATATCTGTATGGTAATTAACCACTAACCAAGTTTATATGGCTGTGATGTTCCTCCTTTTTGTGAATATGATTTATATATGACTATTACTTTTGATATTTACTCAATTTATCTTTCTTTCGAACCTCCAAATTATCATTAAGATTGTACATGTAGGTATGTGTCCTTTCAAATCGTGCAATTAGTTTTTATTTACTTCTTTCTAAATGTACCCCTTATTTAATTTGTTATTCACTCCTATATATAAATTTGATATGTTTCCCCTAAGCTTCTTTCCTTTTCAAATGAATTAAAAATATTCCTTCTTTGATTGACGAGCATTTATTTTACATCTAAGGATGGAGGGGGAGGCATGATTGTGCCCCTAAAAATTTAACTTGAAATTAAACATGAATTTCTATTTATTCCACGCAAAAAAAACCCAGACGATGTTCCATATATTCTTATGAGTAAGTGTGCCAAAAATATGATAAAAATTTGAGAGTAATACATGATTTTTCTGGGGAAAAACCTTGGTGAGTCATTTTCACAATGAACGAATGAATGGTGCCCCATGTCTGCACACCGATTCACTTTACACACGATTCAGGGATTTTGATGAGAAAGGCTGCATTTTGAGGCTGTTACATGAAATGCTAGGAATTCAATATTTTTCCACTATTTTGAGTCAGATTTTGTAAAGAATATCTGTTTATGTACTGAAATTTGTGGTCATTGCGTGTCTTCTTTTACTGGAATCATGCAGATACACGTATGCGCAGACAAGGGGCATTGCGGAGACTTGGTACACCTTACTGTACTTGGGTGCATTTCATGAACATTTTTGTAAGTGGTATTTCACTTGCAGATGTTATAAACTATTGTAAATCTTTGCATCTTGTTGGCT
The DNA here is from genome assembly GCF_037042905.1 of Lytechinus pictus. Lineage (NCBI taxonomy): Eukaryota > Metazoa > Echinodermata > Echinoidea > Temnopleuroida > Toxopneustidae > Lytechinus > Lytechinus pictus. Next base: position 26,324,258 of record NC_087247.1, read on the forward strand.
TAGATAAAATTAAAGAGTGAAAATCACTGAAAAAGCTATCCATGAAACACTCCCCTGGTGTTCATGGTGAATAGACATTTTTTTGTCATTTTAAGTACAATGTGCCTCAACAAAAGTAATGTCCACAGCTTTGCTGCATGCTGGGATTCACAGTAGCTTTTCTGAATCTCTTGAATCACTGATTTCATGACATACTCCCCTGGGGTGGTGTCTTGATAAGAAAATATCTTGAAGAATGCATGGACGATGTATTGTTTTAGGTATAATGTGCCTCAACAAAAGTTGTGTGTAATGACACCGTTGATATCAAACATGAAATGGGCCCCTATCTTAGAATAAGAGTGCATAGTTGTGATATTGTTTTAGGTACAATATGCCTCAGCAAGAGTTGTGTCCACTGCTTAGCTTCGCTTCATGCTGTCTTTCACCCGGCTTTCCTGAATCTCCTAATGGTTATTCTAAATGGATACTTGAGAATTAGAATGGGAAAGAAGCCAAGTAGGATTCCTGCTGACAACTATGGCTATACATGGCTTGGATGTTGTTCAGGTACTTTTAAAGGATAAGCTGCACGAGTTTGATATCAGCTGGTGATTGGTTTAAATCTCAGTTGCAGCTGTTTTAGTGTACAGTCATTTTGTAATTAAGAGTTCTGCCTAATGCCACCATTGAGATAAAACATGTAGAAGGATCATGTGTATTCGTGGTGCACCCACCTTGAAGTCATTGCTTGCCATCTGGGATATAGCTATTGGGTACATTAAAGTTAGCGTGATGTGCCAATCCTGGTATTTTGCTAACGATACAGATACATTTCCTGCTGAAGGCTGGGACTGCTCGCTGCACCTTCTTGAATAGAAATAGTTATTATTATAACTTTACCTTCCAATTTTAACGATTGTGGTAACAGTGCTCGACTGCCTCGATGGCCAATTAAATAAGGAATTCTAAAGAAGCTGGCAAAATTCCTGATGGCCTTTTTATGCAACATGACCTGCCTATGTTTGAGGTATTAGTTTTCTGCCGGTCTGATCACAGTGTCCAGTGTGAATAAGATTTTAACCTGCACAAGCTGACAAATTTCCCTGTCGTGGCTTTCTGTGTCATTGATAATTCACCATATTGGATACTTTACTTCCTCCTCCAGTTTAAACCGGGGTATATTTGACAGGGCATATTGCCTCTATTTTTATTTTCAATATTTAATTCTCTGTCCTATTCCAATGAAGGGTAGCTTATATAATTATGCGTATTGAGTAGACCATGTGCATGTTTTGTATTACTGAATTGTAAAATAAGAGTACAATTCTGGTTTGTTTATTTATGTTTGAACAACTAGACTGTCACTTTGACTGTCCTCTTTGTACAGCAATCTACAGTGTATATGAACTAATCAACATGATCAAAATATGATACCACAATAATCTGATTTCATTATATTTGTAGGGAATTCAATCCCTCCATTCGAAAGAATAAGATGTTTATGATGTTGGAGGTCAAGTTTTTAATATATTTTAGACCCTGGTGAGTTTCATCATGTTGATTAAAATGTCTCATGCACAAAATCATAGATATAATCAGTTCATATCCATATGACCTTTATCAAAATATATTAGAGTTTGTGATTTTTATCTTGGATTCTTGTATGTGAGAGACCTATTAAAGAAACTTGTAAAATAACCTAGAATGAGAAAATGAATCCCCATACTATTATATTTCAAATGTAAATCCTACACGTTCATCACCCCAATCGTGGGATACTACTTCAAAATTGATCTTTGCAGTGTGCATTATGCATTTCCACTCCCTGGGGAACAATACTAAGTACTCGCCTGACAGAAAATAGCACTGGTACACCAAAACACTAAAGCCTATCGGGCCAGGGGCTGTTTCATAAAGCTGTTTGTAAGTGTGCATGACTTTGACAACAGTTATTTTGATCTCTGCCAAATTAGATTCTCAGTCAGTTGTTTAGATCAGATAAATTTGAATATGATGAAATAAGTTTAATGCTGAAAATTTCATCAAAATAGGATGTTAAACAAGAATGTTATGACATTTTGAAGAAACGCTTAATTTCACAAAACAGTTACTTGCACATCACTAGCGTACCTACGGGGGGGGGGGGGGGGGGCAGGGGGGTCACTCTGCCCCCCCTGACGAGTCACAACCCATGCAAGAAAGTATCTTTGCCCCCCCCTGACGGGCTTGAAAAACCTTTTTTGCCCCCCCCCCCCCTGACGAGCTTGAAGACTTTTTTTTTTTTTTTTTTTTTTTTTTTTTTTTGCTTGTCAATTTTTTTCTGGTACAAAATCCTTTATTTGTGATCGAAGACCTTTTTTTTTTTTTTTTTTTCTTTGCTTGTCATTTTTTTTCTGGTACGAAATCCTTTATTTGTGATCGAAGACCTTTTTTTTTTTTTTTTTTTTTTGCTTGTCAAATTTTTGGGCGGACGGTTTTGCCCCCCTGTGGAAAATCCTAGGTACGCCACTGGTGCACATCCTTGTTCGTGTGCAAATGAGGAATTGATCCCACCCACTTTCTATTTCTGTTGTATTTTATTAAAGGAAATATTTAGATTTTCTCCTCATAAATATAGTTTTAAACAGTTTGATTTCTTCCTCGATATGTGGAATTGCCATTGTTGTAATCTACCTGGACTCAATGGAACGTTTCATTGTCAAATACACAATTAAACATTGTATAATCCAAATAAAATACAAAAGAAAATGAATAAGTGACATTTACTCTCTTATTTGCATACTTGTATAACTATTTTTTTATATCTGATTTTGATGAAATTTCTTTTATTCTTTGATTTGTTTTTTTAATTTTCACATAAAGCACCTTTTATTATTATTTTTTTTTTTGGGGGGGGCAGACTTGGCCTTTATAAAGCTCCTATCTACCTAAATATTTGTGGGCAAGCTTTGGTCCATTTCTGTGAACCTTGAGAGAGCCCTCCGATTCATTGATGTATGAATCCTGTTTGATTCTAATCATTGAACCTGCCCCTAAGTAGTTTTGGATTGGATGAAGCCCTCATTATTTACTTTGAAATCCACTTTTTGTTGAGAAAGGTGAAAGAGTCCATTGAAACACAGAAGTTATTATAACACAACAATGGGTGTGGATTGTACTTGATGAACAACTAGTGTTATTTGTGATGTTGTAGTTCAATGTTACTTCAGGTTATGTCAAAGTTGTCTGTTGGGGAACCTGCATGTTTTGAGTTGTCTACTTAACTTCTGACACCTTAAAATTACAGACACATGAATCAATTTAAGTGTAGATACAAAGAAAATATATAATATTTATATAATTAAATCCAGATAATGAATATAATGCTGGGTTTCAGCCTTTGACATTTGAGACAAGATGTATGGGAGACACATTTTTAAATGAAGTAATAAGTTCGATTTGAATTCAAATGTTGCCTTTACATCCTTGATCCTGTTCTCAGTATGAAATTTGAATGAAATAAATCTTTATTCAGCCATGAATGTATTATAATTGAGTATTAATTTGTTGTCGTTGATACCCCTACTTCGTAGGCCTACTCTCTGCCTTTCTCTCTGTTTGGTCTCCTCTCTTTCCCTTCTAATTCTATCCAAGATCAAATGCTGTTTCTGATATGTTCCACTTCTTTTTCTTGTCTTAAGTTTCATCTGTAATACTTCTTTTTCCAGCAAATGTTACTGCGGGTTAAAGAAAAAGAGTCATATAAAAGTATAAAGTCATTAAAGACAGATGGTTGAAGTGTATAACAGAGACAATGCGATGTATTTAGCAAAGAGGCCATCGTCTTGACGGTTTGGGTAATTATTCTAGCCTTGAAAGGAGAAAGTCCATTCATATAAATGAAATATTGCAATTTAACAATATGAATTAAATGGGATAACATTAAATAAAATACTGTATTATTTCAACTAAACACGATGTTATAAATACAATCTTGGAGGGAGGGGCTCCCACCCGGCCCTCCATATTTTTGGAGATTGCATCCCGGTCGCTGGGAATTTCGGATTCTCGCTGCATGACTTGTCTTCCCTGAAATCTTGTACACATCTGACATTTTTATAAACCACATTTGTCCATATCATACATATACCTAGGAAGTATTATATGCAAATTAGTATGCACATGTCTTTAAAGTTTCTTTGAATCTTAAATGCTCAGGAATTAGTGTTGCACTTGGTTTATGCTTCTATATTGTTTTGAGAGGAATGGACAAAATTTAGATTTTTTTTTACAAAAACACAAAATATGAAAACAAAAGCAATACAAAACATAAGAACTGAAATACTAATATATTTGCATTCGTAGCTTATGCAAATTTGTCACACTACTAACAATATATAACTTGATGTATTTCTCATTTTGGAAATGCTTTTTTTTGTTTTCACTGTTTTCATGTATTTTCTACATGTCTATGGGTTGAAATTCAGCTACAAAAGGATCACAAAATTGCATTACGTGCATTATGAAAACCAAGGAGCTTCCAAAGCTCCTTGTGAAAACATACTAGCTTTTTATTTAAAAAAAATGCATACATATAACATGAAGATTCAGCACTTGAAGATCTATCATCATGCATATTTTCAAGCTCTTCAGATCTTGTGTCTCTAGCTGAGATCATTTGTAATAGGTCCATGCTGAGATCAATAAGGGGGACCTCACCCCCCCCCCCCCCCGGAATTTCAGGGAGCAAAATAGCCCCGGGAAATGGTGCGGGGCGGCTGAGTTTGGTCATATTATATTTGAAAGAGGCTATGCTCGAATAGCCAGTAAAAGTGAATAATTTATATTTCCATGTTGTTGTTTTTATCGAAATTTGTAAACAATTGAATTCGGGGCCCCTATTATGCCCCCCCCCCCCGGAAAAAACAATGTCAGGAAGGGGAATTCCCTTTGTTAATGCGCATGTGCAAAAATAGCATTGACATCATGCATCGGACGCTTCGAACTCGTGCCTGGGATCGATCTAATTGAGGCAGATTTAGGGGCTTGGGGTTGGACATAAAACAATTTCTAGGTGAGCTGCGTATTGGTGTTTAGTATTATAAGCATTTGATTTGTATTTTATTTTGGAGGAGTGTGTTTATAGTTCCGTCTTGGTGCATTGGGGGATAGGGGGATATAGATACTGAAACAAGATTACAATACAAGTGAGAGAGTAACAACATGCTTGCGCTTGCAACTTGCAAGACCTCCGCCCCTTTGGCCGGGGAGCCGGGAGCAGAGCCATCGGCAACACAAGAGACCAGGGGCCCGTTTCTCAACACCTGGACAAGTTAGTCATATCTTTATCCACCAACCAAGGAGTTAGTTCCAATCTTACTAAACCCGTTTCACGAAATGCTTCCTAACTAGATTCCCTTGATATCGATAATATCGGTATAGAAAGAGCAGACGAGAAACTACTGTAGGCAGTAGCCTGTTAGTCACAATAACCAATATAGCATAATTTTTTAAAAAGCAAAAATATGATAAAACTGCAATTATTGTTATGAATTTAGAAATACATCTAATCAAATTAATAGCAGAGGCAAAATATGTACCATGCATACTTAAACCATGAAGACTGGGGCATTCAATTGCTGAGAAAATGAAATTATGAATACTGGTAATTCATTTCATGACAAAAAATCACATGTGGACATTGAGATGGGTATACCCCTGGGATAGTAAATTTTAATAGTTTACGGAAGTAAACCACAATGGTTTCTTGGTAAAAAAATGTTAATTATACATTTATTTATGGTTCCAAACATCATCATTGATAGTTTAACTTTAACATATTAAATCTGTTAAAAATCTTTAGATACGGAAACACACGATATTTGAAAAATTCTTTGCATAAATTATAGAAATATAATTTATCAAAATGTTGATAAGGGTCTGAAAAAAACGAATACGAGTACAGTTATGGATGACCTGACATGTAGAATCTTTATCGATTCAATTATTTTAAAATTTCAAAATGAATGGTTTTGTTGCGTTTTTCCAACAGTTTTTATAGTTTCTGTTCATTACAATTATTATTGAATGATCTATCACACCTGTTTTGCAATGTAATTTCAACTTCTATGATTGATTACGTAAGATTATAATTTTCAAATTTCGAGGCACTTTTGCATGCCGTCTACCCACGTGATGCCACTACGTCATTAAGAAAGAAGTTATGACAGGTTCGGAGGCGTCATAAATATTTAGTCAGGTTGTTGTCCCCGATCTTGGCAAAGAGGGCTTCATGAAATGGTTAGCGGATAAGTAGTTCTCTATATCCGATTTAGTCAAGAAGTTAGACTTATGACGGTGTTGAGAATCGGGCCCCAGTTGCAGTCCATGTCTGCAACTGCTAACAAGTTAGGTTGAATTAATTAGTGCCAGTTGCTGAATCAATCATTCAATTATTTTGATTGAATTTGATTTTGAATCCTGGACTGACCTGGCAGAAAAGTACCAGTAATTTTATATTAGTTATTAAATTAGTATTAACGTTAGAACTAAAATTTAAAAAATAATGCAAGGCAAGGTACACCTAACCGTCATTACTGATTTCAGTGCACCTGTCTATTATTTGGATACTCGACTGATGAAGCTAATGTAAAATTATTTTATGGGTCATGAAAAAAAATATTCCCCGTGTAATATCTTGAAGCAGCACTTAACGTACACTGGAAGAATCTTCTTACTAGCAAATGACCAGACGTAATATAAAAATTAAGTTAAGATTATTGTTCAATTTTATTTTAAACTCATGCATTCAGATTCCAGACATGGATACTGGTGAAAGTATAGACAAGTGGCAGAAAAGATGGGATGATGGACACATCGGATTTCACAAAGGAAAAGTTCATGAGTGAGTATTTCAATACATTTCAATATATAGAAATTATAATATTAGTATTTATTATTTCACAATGATTGCTGAGAGAATAAATAAGCATGTGTGGTGTTATGGCATCCATTTGCTGATTGAAAGCTAAAATAAAAGATATTTATAACAAGGTCTGACATGATCTATAGTCTAGTTAAAACAAAGACACTAACATTCTGCACTTGATTAAAATCTTTTTTATTGGATGAATGATGGGAGTGTAAATCATTTTGATAAATCTGAATCAAGTGATTAATCACATTTCTAAATACATTCTAGTCAGTAAGTTGTTCATAGTTTTAAATCCTGCTTTATCCCTGCCTAACAGGGTTGCCAGATTTAAATCGTACAAGTTTGTGGCAATTGAACCTCTTCTCCCCCCCCCCCCCCCCCGTCTCCCATTTTGCATAGTATGATTTAATGCATTGTCCTCCCTCAACCCTACCCTGCTACTCTCTTTCTCCACCTGCTTCTTCATTGTCTCCTTTGGCCTATTGGCAGTCTCCTCATCAAACCACCTACCTAAAATTCAAAAGCCCTTCTTAATGCCTGCCCATCATCCCTCCACAACTGATGGGTGTTTATAAAACTGTTCATTAGTTAAGAGCAACTTTAAGAACGACTGATGAACCTGTCTTAAACTTAATAATCACCAATGAACATTAGATGGTGAATATTTACCACAAGAAATGATCACTGGTCATTCTTAAAGTCACTGCTAACTTACAAACATCTTTATGAAACGGCCCCTGGGCATTGTGACATGTGCCTGTAATCCATGAGTGGAGGTTATGAATTGGTGTAGGTGTTTGAGGTTTCAGCCCTGGTGGATGTTTCATAAAGCTGTTTGTAAGTTATGAATGACTGATGATCCTTTCCTAGGTGTTAAATGAACATCAATGAAAATTTGGTGTATATCATTTACAAGACGGGATCACCAGTCGTTCGCTTGCAACTTACAAACATCTTTATGAAACACCCACCTGAGCCCCCATCTTACAAAGAGTTGCAATTGATGTGATCTACCACAACTATGGAAAGCCAGCAGATCAATCGTAACTCTTTGTAAGATGGGCCCCAGGTCAGGTCCCAGCATGGTGATGTTTAATATCAGTCCCAGACGTGATGATATCTGATATATACGCCTGTAAAAACTAAATTTACACACACACATACACACCCTCTTCAGCTCGTGTCCATACCAACATAATCCAGTTTGCCTTCTCCAACTGGTCCACTGCTTCCAGGGATGTACGTAGTCGAGGCCATATTTTGCCGGCATTGGCCTCGGGCAGAGTCATGCATACGAACTAAGTCTATGAGAGAAGGTTTTCTAATGGGGCATCATGTCTCGGAAGTACCGGCCTCGACTTCTCCCAAACACAACATCTGTATCTTCTTTGTATCAACTTCATATCACGGATCATTCTCATAAAAAAGTATGGAGATTGTTAGACTTATCATATTTTTATTACTGAATCTATTTTAATCCACCTTATTTGGTAGGATTCCAAACAAAACAAAGTGGATATGTACGTGTGAAATTGAGTTTCATACAATGTAATTGGTTCTTCTGTTCTATTTCAATTTTCCTAAATGCAGAATGCTGTCTTCATTTGTAGACCAGCTGACGTATGGCAAGGATAAGCGCAGGATTTTCATTCCACTTTGTGGCAAGACAATTGACATCGTATGGTAAGAAAAATAGATAGAGCACTTGTGAAGCTCTGCCCATAAATTGACCTGTCAAATTTTCTCTTGGTCAATCTGATACTTGGATAAGTATTATCAGGCTTTAAAGTCTTCCCTGGGTCCCGTAACACAAAGGTTATCTATTAGTAGTACGGCTCACTTTCTTGATTATTTCTACATTGTAGTCTATGCAATCAATCGTTCAGAATGTTCTACAATGATTGCTACTAAAGCTTTGTGTTACAGGCCATAGATTTTATTTACTCTGATGCGCCTTTTGTTCTGTGTCTGATTGAACTACCATCTTGGTTCTCGAATTTCAACTGTATTCCTGGACATCCTTTAGTTTAATGTTTTATATGAGAATTCATTGCTGTCTGTTGTAGAATCTTGTTCTGATTACATTGCCAATTGAAAGCCCCTTGTGGTATCACTATCAATCAGGGATTATTGGTTGTTGGTGTTGGTTATTCTAAGTGTTTGGCTCCATGGCATAGCAGGCAGTGATCTCTAAGAAAGCATCAAAATATAAATCAATTAGATATTCCTTCATACCTCACCTCGCCTCACCTGGCTGAGTTCACAGTTGGACTTGGATGTAGCCCTCTGCATGATCCTTTCATGACTTTTTTCATACATATATAGGCTATAATGCAGTTAAATTTCAGATCTTCTTGTGTAAAATTACACATATAATCTAAAGTACAATTTCAAGTTTTCTTGAATTATCAAATCATGTTGAAATAGCATTGGCAGGTATCTACATTATACATTTGCACAACATCACTTTACAAAGCTCTTATATATATAAACTTATGGAACATTTTTAATCACACATCACCATGAAGAAGTGGCATGGTGTTGTCACATGCTATCTCAACAGCAATTAGCTCATTGCCAACTGAATCTTATATGATATGCATTATACAGTGTGTCCCACAAAAAACAAAACTTGGATTTCCTGTATTTTTTTCAAAATATCCAAAGGATTTATGTTATTTCATTTAAGCCATCATAAAATTCCACTTTTCCTCTTCATTTTGATAGCAAATATGATAGTTTACGCATAGATGAGCAAGAAGAGTTTGAAAATTTAGTGCCAAAACCAAGTTGCACAGAAATATGGGTCGAGATTTGTACATGATGCTTTGACCTTGCGTTAGAAAAGAATGGCTCATTAGCATATATTTTGTTTTCTGTGTTAAGTTTCTTGCCATAATCTCTAAATGAGAGTGGATTCAGATTCAGCATTTCTGGTATGCCTCATAATTTATTGTTTTTTACTTCGCAATGTGTGAACAATTAAGTAAGTATTTGGTCTTCAATCAAAGAAGAGGTTCCATTCTTATGAATATTGTTAATTTTACGATCAATATTCAGTTATTGAGATATCTTACCCTAATGACACTCAGGTTTCCTTTTTTGTTGGACACACTGTATGTAAACAAGCCAGTTCCAAAAGTAAACGAGTTGATCATCTTCTACGTCCTCATTATAATCCAAACATTTATTTCTTGCATGGTTTGAATTTTTTGTTAGGTTGTGGGAGCGAGGTCATGAGGTTGTTGGAGTTGAAGCCATTGAAGATGCTGTGATAGTCTTCTTCAAGGAGCAGAGTATGAAATACACAGTGATGGAAGTATCAGGGATACAGGGCGCTAAACTCTATCAGGTAGGCCTATAAGCTCCTCTTTTTCATGATTAGGTAATTGTTATCCATGGATGATTAGAGATTGCAATGCAAAAATGATGAATGTTCACACAGAAAAGGAATGGAATTCATATCATGAACTAAATTCTTTTTTTAAAAATATATATTTAGTCATTTTGATCAAATAATTGTCACTAGATTCATTCACTTCTCCAGTCACCCAAGGATGGAGCAATTGCCCATGTGCAAAACTTTAACTAAGTACAATTACTCTTTCATAGGCAGAGACCGAAAGCTTCATGCATCCTTCTCTTCTTCCACTTTCTTTCTTGCTAACTAGATCTCCACAGCAGAAAACTAACAACCTAACACCGCAAATTGAAAATATATATTTTAAGCTGACAAAAAAAAGTTTTTACTAAGAATCAGTTCATTAGATGAAGCTAACAATGGAACTCTAACAAATAATGTGTCATTAGAGCTGGATCTATAGATGATGCATCTAACCGATGTTTGTATGTTTGAATTTTCCCATGTAGAGTGAGGACAGCAGGATAAAGATATACTGTTGTAATCTCTTTGAATTAAACAGGTGAGTTCTACCAATTCACCAAATTTGTTTATATTGTAAGTGACATTATTATAAATTTTCCATCATTGGTGTTTTATGTGATTATGAGGAAATCCAGCCCTAGATGTTCTTAAGGAAGAATTGTGATGCCATATAGGGATATATATCTTGCCCCTGAATAAGATTTATATTATTTTTTGTTTGCTGGGTTTGGACAGTTGCCCCACCCCTTCTTGAAAAAAAATTACTGGTAGATTGTTTTATTATGTAATAATGGTTCAAAATGTATTTGAAATGAAATTTTTTTATGCTTCCACTCTTGTGTGATAGTCTACTGATTTGAAAGACCTCTACTGATACTGAAGTATCAAGGCCTGAATTTTATCTTGAAATGTTGTTGATGATGTCGCTTCTCCACACCCAGGCATGCGTTAAGATGGGTCCAAAATCCTGAAGATCCTTTCTTTATAAGATTAATGGATTACAGCCAGAACATCTCCCAGCAGTGACAAGGATTTTATTTCAATTTTTGCCAATCACAAAATGGTGTTTTGAACTCATTGTGCCAATGAAGTCCAGAAATTGGCAATCATAGAATTTTAGCATATTATCTTAACCCCTTTCCCCTTTTCCCCTCTTTCTCCTCCCACACTGATGGTAACAAATTTACCATATCGACTCAGTTAAATTTGTCTTATGCACTTCTCCATTCCCCCTCCTCCCTTTTCATCCCCTCTCTCTCTTAAAATTTTGCATCAACTTGAACATCCTCAGGAGATGTATAAACGTGTTTATGTATTAATGCCTTGTAAATTTCTTCTTTATTTCAGTACTATTATTGGTAAATTTCATGCTATTTGGGATAGAGGATCTCTTGTCGCCATTGGGCCTTGTGATAGAGTGAAGTAAGTACTTGATTTCTATACTTGTTTTCATCCAAAAAGCAGAGTGATATAATTAATAGTAATAACATTTATAAAGCGCTTTACATGTACATTTTGATACCCCAAATTGCGATATTATTCAGCATTTTTACAGCACTCATACTGAATACAACATGTTAACCTCAGAATTATATAATTATACAAATTCTGTCTCAGAGTTCTATAATATCTTTTCTCCATGGTGTGTACTTAACAGTGAAAATGTAAAAATGTGTGTTTAGGCAAATTCTAATCTTGTATTCACCACAATCAAAATAATCCAGAATCCATATTGAGACAAATTTTGGAAAGAAAAATATTGAACAAATCCAAATCGAATAGAATCAGAATTTCAGCAATTGATTGCAGCACCTCTGATTGGCTATCCTCTGCCGTGTAGTTATTGATATTTGGGTCCCGTAACACAAAAGTTTGCAATATTAATCGTACGCTTGATTTTCACAAATAACCATACATTGTAGTCAATGTAATCAATCTTAAAACATGTCCGACGATGATTTCTAAGCTTTGTGTTATGGGCCCCCGGAGTGGTTAGCCCACAAAGCATGGCACTTGATGAACCAACAAATGTATGTCTGTTTTGGGAAGGCAGTCATTCAATTCTGAAATGTGTGAGGGTATCAACTCCTATTATGTATGCTGTAACGATAAACTCATCATTTTAATAGTTTTGAAAGTGCTGATGTATTCTTGTCCCTTTTTCATTTTCAGGTATGCTGCATTGATGTCTTCATTAATTGAGGAAGGAGGAAGGATCCTTCTAGAGTCGTATCTCTATGACAAGGAACAATTCAAGTGGAAAAGTGAGCTTTTAGTAGCCATCAGATCATTGTCATGTGTTAAAAGAGTTAACACTGTTTGGAATTCATTAGATTTTATAATAAATTTCATTTTTTTTGTTACGGTTTGTTGTGAATATGAAGATTATAGCCATGCACTTTTGATAATAGATTTCTTACAGTAATCCACATCTGGAGTTAAAATTTGATTAGTGTAAAAAGTAGTATTCAGTTGCTGATAGGAAACTGATTGAATGCATCAATTGTTCAAATTTTACTCCCAGGCCTGATCATCAGTTATCATTGTTTAGTTTATTCAGTTGTGAATCAGTGAAAAAGCTTCTTTCTCAACAAAGCTATAAAAATTGAAATGTTTGTTAAAATGTATTGAACTACAAAAGAAATAGTGAACATGGAAGTGCTGTATCTTTATCACCGGAGTTGTAATTTTTCTTTAATTATTTATTTCAGATCACTCGCCATTCACACTCAATGAGGATGATATAAAAGCATTGTATGGTAAGTTGTTATTTCCTTTGTTAACTTTGACCTGTGCCAGATCAAAATTAAGATGCAGTGAAATGAGTCACTTGTAAAATGAAGTGTATATCATCAGTCATGTACTTGGTGTTTTTACCCAGGTGAGGTCAATAAATACAAGATTGATTCCTTGAATTTGTGTGTGTGTGTCATTTGTAGTGTTTCTAAATCTAGTATGATAAGAGGAAGTGAGAGAAACATTGCTTTACAAGTGATTATTGTTATTAGTATTTGTATTTTTGCTACCATTTGAAGAAATACGTTATTATTGTAAGTGTTGCTTATTATTATTGTTTACTATCATTATTATTGTTGATATTATCTTTTATTATCATCATTATTATCCCCCCGCCAAATGCAGTCTAAATGACTATTGTAGGTTGGTGGGTGTGTCTGCCATTCAGTCGTTAGGTTGGTCCAATGCAAATCTTGCAGACCAATTTTTTTCCTTGAATTTCATTGAATGCTCCTAATACTTGAAACTTGCATTGGTCTTTAAGTGAATGCTTACAAGACACATTTCATGGATGTGTCAGAAAGTATGTTGTCATGTTAACAGCATATTATGGCAGTACATGTATATCAGGGAGAAATCTTGCAGAGCTAATAACTTCCTTAGTTTTCACCCATTGCTAATTTAGTCTAGGAAAACACATTAGTCTTGGAGTGAAAATGTGCAAGACTCATTTTCTGAATGTGTCAGAAACTATGTTGCCGTGTTAATGGCATATGATGGCAGTACATGTATATCCGGAATAAATTTTTCAGAGCTTACAATTTCCTTGTTTTTCACCCATTGCTAATTTAATTTAGCCTGAGAAAACATGTTTGTCTAGGAGTGAAAATGTGCAAGACAGATTTTATGAATGGATTGAAAACTACATTACTATATGGTAATAGCATATCATGGCAGAAAATAAGGAGAAATCTTGCAGAGCAAACTACTTCCTCAGTTTTCACCCAATGTCATTTAGACTTGGCACAAATATTGGTATGGAAGTAGTGAAACATTCTTAGACTCTCATGATAGGACTCGAGTATTAATTACCTTTATTGATAGTTCTAGATATTATTCTTACTCATTTGAATGTAATGTTATAGTAATTTCTATTGCAATTATTAAACCTTTCCAAATTGATTGTTTCTCTTTCTAAATTCTTGTTATTTTACAGAGCCAAAAGCCCAGGTGCAGCTGCTGAATAAGCGCGATGTTCTCTACGATGTATTTAGACAAGCTGGATTAGAATACATGTTTGCTATCACCTTACTGCTAACCTTCAACTGTTCGAAGTGATGATTTAGGTATTGGTAGAAGCGAAGACGATACAGGCCAAATTGAATACGACAATATCCTTCTAGTGATGATTAAGGTGCCAAAAATTGGTAGTTTACCATTTGATCAAATTGATCTGAATGAATATGTGTAAACATAATCAGGAATTCAATCAAGTTTCATGTTAACATATGTTAAAAGAGTGTTGAAAACTCATACTGTTAATGTTTCCATGAGAACTAGTTTGTTGCATTGCCAAGTATCTTCTCTATTCATTGATGGATCTTGATGACTACACTAAAAAGAGTCATGCAAAAGTATACAAAAACATTTAGGCATGAGCGTGATAGTGCAAGAGTTTGCCTGAGGTGAAAGAAGGATGCTCTTTTCAACAGGGTTATGCCTTGTTGAATGATAATAATGAGGTGGAATAAAGTTTCTGTATTGAGGTCCACGTGCAACATATTGGATTCAGGCCAGCAGGTTACATTTTTCTAATACTGATTTTGTTTGTTTCATCTTTATTAATCAAAATAATTTTCACATTCAACCCAGGTCCATGACACATCACAATGACAATATACATGTACCATTGGCAAATACACTTACATTTTTAAAGAAATGAAAAATTGAAAGGTTCAAATTAATTAAAAAACATGGCGAAGCATCTGGAATCAGTTATCTTGCAGGTGATGCTCAACATCATAAAAATGATATAGATAGAGTTGCCCTTTTCAAAATGAAATTTTCCGATCAAAGTATATCAAACGTTGATGCTATAAGGAAAAGTACAAGAATGCAATATCTTTTGTAGTGTTTGAAATGTTTTTTAGATTGTCCTCTGATGATATGAGTTTGGTTATTCTTTTACGATTGGTGGCTTTCAGAAGGGCGATCATCTTTCCATCGCTAGTCCAGGCTTGCTCAACATAATTTTATTCGTATTTTTTTCGAAACAATTCAAGCTTTCTTGGGATTGGGTCTTCTGTGATACTGATAACTGTGTTTTAAGGCTTTCCTTTTGGTGATCACAAATTGACGAACTCTGGAACTGGTGAATTTGTCAAGTATCGGACATTGATAAACTTTCATGGTCATGTTTCCCCCTGACGTATGTGTTTGATTTGGCTTTTCAGGTTATTCACATGGACCAACTCGTAACATGGCTTTCAGTGCTGCTCTATTCTCTTCTGAGATGTGGCCTTGTGTATATTTGTATCCAGGTTGTCTAAAGTTGTTTACTAAGGGTGTGTACTTCTTTGGCTTGTAACGGTGACTGACAGTAATCAAACATTAAAAATGTTTGTAGTTATATTTATTTGTTATTACAAGGTGCATATAGTATACATATACAGATATATCAAGCTTTGAGAAAGTAAAGTGGGAATTATTAATCCTCAGTTGGTCTGGCAATTACTATTTTTTCCCAAGGGGCGATTCCAGGGGGGGGGGGGGGCGATAGTAATATTAGCAGTCCAACCGAGGATTAATAATTACCACTATACTTTCCAAGGGAACACCTGATATATTTGTATACTATATGCACCTTGTAAATAACATATAAATATAATTACAAATACTTATAAGGATTTTAATAATCTTACTCAGGAGATTTGTTTCATGATGAGTTGAAGTGTGATTTGGATTGAAATGATAATGTCTTGGGTCTTATTTCTTCTTTATACTAAGACCTCAGCGTAACTATTTTCAAATTTTGACCTGCTGTTGCTTATCTTTATATCTTCTTAAAGTTTCACTCAAGATATAAATGTGCAGGCTAATGTTAGCTATATCGGATCTTAACTCATCTTGTTATGCTTATTCACAATCTAATTATCCTGTATGAATTTGTTGAATAAAACGTATCAAAACTCTTGATGATCAAAAGACTGCCGTAACAGAATCCTATTTTCTGCATGATGAATTATAGACTATAGACCCAATTCTACATTGACTTTTCAGTTAGAAGTTTGATGCAAGCGCTGCCCTTGCATTTCTTGACTGATAGTTTATCTAGAATAATCATGAATATTAGAGGGATATGAACATGAATAGTATTTCCTTAATCTTGGCCATGTCTTCTCAAGAATGGATGATGATAGTACATGCTGTATCTTCCTTCCGCAGTTAGATCTTCCCATTGTATGTCCAAAGGTACTTGAAGCCTGTCTTCTTCCTTGCCACATTTACTTCTCCCAACAGAGCTTGAGTTGCAGGCTCAAGATTTTTGTTTATAAATATCTTCTCAACATGTGCTCCTTAAAACCCAATATACTTCATTGAAACGCTCCTCTTCTTTCGCCTCCTTTCATGTACAGTATTCCTATATTGACAATTCTTGCATCTGACGATGATGGGCCTCGCACTTTGTCAGTCTTTGGGCATCCAATGTGATTAGCGATATCAATTTCCCTTACCGTAATGGTCTGGTCCATCTTCTCTGCCACCTTCAGCTTATTACTGCCGGTTTGTCATTCACCTGCTCATTAATCCCTGTTGTCTCAAGATTCACTCGACAATGGTACTGGTTTAAGTCCAAGACTTCACTGCTCAGGTCATGAACTCTCTTCACCATTTTTTTGTTGTTTGCTTTCAGCTCCTTATTCTCATTTTGAAGTTTCTCTGCCATAACCTTAAGTTCATCATATTTGTCACTGAGGAATGACAGTGACTTAAGAATCCCTGCCTGGCTTTCATGGACATCCTGGAGAGCTAGACTCCAAGAGCAGCAGCTTTCCGGTAAGTATTGATGACAGCCTTGATAGTCGTCCTTCAACAACTCTCTTCTCTTGGCTTGAATCGTCTACAGTATTTGCCACTGTTTATCAAGGGTATCAAATCTATACTTATGTTAAAACCTATTGTGAAATAGCCAAAGGCACCATTAAGCTTGAGAGATAAATGTAATGTGTAGAGGAAGTTGGGGTAAGTTGTGACACTTTTTGCATTTTGCATGCTAGAATTGATATGACTAATAATATTGTAAAAATAAGTACCTTGCCTTTAAATCGAAATATTTTACACCCATACAACTTTCTACCCCCACACTGAAAGTCATAGTTACCTTTGAAGAAAACGATGTCATATGGCTCAACTTGCCCCATCTGTGGGGTAAGTTGTGCCACATTCTGGGGTAAGTTGAGCCACAAAAACTATGTACAAAATGTATGCGGGAAGAACCTGCATGTCAATTTGTTTTAAAAGTCTTCACTTGCTAATTCTATATAAATACTAACATCCTCTAAAAGTAAAAGAACTGTCGTGTGAATTTGTTCCTTTCTGCCTGCATATATGGCTTTTTAAGGTTTTTTTTTTTTCATTATACATTACTATAAGAATTACCATGGCTCAACTTGCCCCATGTTGGCTGGCTCAAATTATCCCAGTCCGAAGTTCATGCAATATTTTCACATCCACACATTTCTTAAACATCCATCATGTAAAAGACTATGACAAGAATGAGAATCCATACCTGGACTAACAATATTGTTCTTATTTCTTTATTGTATTTAAAGATGTGTGTGGGTGAAAAGCACTGATCTATTTCAAACCCTTTTTTTACTTTTTGGCTGAACTTTGTATTTTCCCCCCTAAAAAAGTAATTTTGTTTCAAAGTTGAAAACAATGTGGTGGGGTTAAGGGTTATGTAATGGGTCATCAATACATGCCACCACCATAATGTCTGACGCATTCATTATTGGCCTGGGGGTGGTGGCTCAACTTGCCCCTATGCTCAACTTACCCTCCTTTCCCTACTGCTTATTGCCTCTGTAATACACTTTCCATCCCATTGAGGGACAGTTCTTCAAGTAATTGTTGAATTTGTATTTTTGGTAGAGCAGCATCAGAATATGCCCAGTATGCACAGAATCACCATTGAAGAAATTGAAAGCATTTTGTTCCCTCTAGGAAATTAATTTTATTTGTTCATTTTTATCAACTTTTTTTTCAGTGTATGCACCCATTTCAAATAAAACAAACAGATCATATACCAAACTTGGATTAAGAGTTGATACATTTGATGTATCCCTATATTTACATCAATATTAATCAGTACTAGTATAATTTTTTTTTTAACTTTCAAAAATGTGTATTCATTTATTTTGGAGGCTTGATTATGAAAAAGTTGAAGGATGTTGTGCTTTATAAAATCTTTACAATATATCCTGTGTCCATTTCGTAAAGACATGATAATTGTAACATTGCTGTTATAGTAACTACAATGGAATCTTGATTCTGATAGGCTACTCAGTTATGTTACCATGGTAGTTACAATAACCAATTTTTTTTTAATGATACTTGCTCCTGATCATTAATTCTTGCCATGATTCACATCTGATATGCACAGATGTGGTGTATTGTCATCATAAATTACTTGCCTTTAAATTTTTTTAGTATGTATGGAAAAATGATTTTCATATACTGTCAGAGTGAATATCTATTATATTTTGTATTCAGTTTTGATTATAGATTACCAAGACATTTTGTCTTTGTGCCATTGAAGTGCTTGAAATAAACTACTAAAATTAGTTGTGTCATTGTGTTAAAACTGCTTATTTTCAAATGCATGTGTGTGTAAAACACCATTATTGAAATTTATTGTTCATGCTGTAAAATTATAGAAGACATATGAAATAAAACAATTACATAGTAATTTACAAACATACTTAACAAAGGAAGTAAAAGTTGTCCAGGTCCTGGCACATTACTGCCGAGGCAGGACATACAGTATCAATCAATACAAGATAGAATAGAGAACAGAATAACATATCATAGCAAAGAACTTGAATGCGATTACATTCTATACTATAGTTAAATAAATAAATCATGTAAACAAGTAACAATATAAACAAGCGAATTACTCTTTTTTTATACAAAATAGTTATTAATTTTATTGGTATTATTCATGGTCTTTATCATCGTCGTCATTATTGTTTATTTGCATCACTGCTATTATTAATATTTCTTCTACATTTTGTCTCAATTTCCAGGTAATCTATGTTGTCTTATATCCACTTGGTCTAATACCACTTGGTCGACATCATAAGATGAACTGTGTATGAGTCAAATCTTCAATTTGAATAAGTGCAAAATAATTGCATATTGTAGAGTAAGTGGACATAAGACCGAATGAGATTTAAACTGAGTGGATATTAGACCAAGTGCAGTGTAGACCAAATGACAATTAGACCAAACTGACAGTATACCAAATGGGTTTAGCCCACGTGGTGTATTAGACTATCTGAGCATTAGACCAACTAGTACTTATAGACCAAGTATTAAACACTTAATAGTATACACAAGACATGGAACAAGCTGGTGAAAAACAATGGATACTTTTAGCCAGGCCCATCAAATATTGTCATAAACTGGTACTGTATTCATAATAAATGAATAAAATCTCTTATAATTATATTTGAAAAAAAATTCTTGTCTTGTGCAGTGTCTTTTTTGTCTCATGGGCAAAGCATGAATGGATGAAATATAATGTGTGTTAAATGAATACAGAATGTATGTGCTTGTGGTGGATTTCTTTTATATGTCATGTATATTTTGATCCTTGAATAAATTTGTGTACATCTTCGACTTTTCCCATGCAAACTTCCCACATATTGTAGTACCCCTCAAGTTTATGGACTCATTACGCCTCTGTCATTTGCCCAGCATATTATAATGCAACAAGTAAAGGTATACACTCGGTGACGGATACAGAGTAACCATAATGGGGAGGCAAAAAGGGCCCACGGTTTCTTCAAAAGTTTCTTTCAAGCCCCACCCCCCCAAAAAAAAAGTAAATCACATTTTCAACTTCCCTGTCATTTTTTTTCATTCTCATTATTTTTAAAGAAAAAAAAGATCTTGTTTAAAATAGTCAATATTACTCCTAATCACACCCTCTCTCTTGATGCGGGGGGGGGGGGGGGGTATATTTGTATAATTCTGTTGTTTGTTTTTTCTCCTTCAAAAATTGTCATATTTTTCCTTCCAGTTGGATCCCCTGGACCCGCCACTGCATACACTATTTTACCCCAAAATGGGGGGGGGGGGGGGGTGGGGGAAAGAACAATCTTTGCAATAATCGGATAATTTTCAGATCTTTAAAAATTCAAAGCATTTTCAGTGTTCCGTATATTTTTAAAGTGGAAGCATTTCTCACCATATTTATCTGTAGAGAAGCAAGTATATAATTGAATTTAAAGATAGTGTTCATATGATTGACCTTGGGGCTGATTCCAATTTTACATCATCAAAAAATTCATATGTATCTACTCTTGAAGATCATTAGAATATACCATTAGTTTCTTCCTTCTTTTTATTCACATAGGCCCAGAACATCTTGTTTATAATTATGCATTTATAAACAAGCCCATATTCGAATCCCCCTTTTTTAGAGAACAAACTCAGATTCCGTGAGTTTCTATGTAATTTCCCTGATAGCATCTTGATAGTTGCTATGTCAGTTATCCTCAGGTGACTCGGGTGACAACAAGGGGGATTAGTCCAGACTGATTGATAATTTCCATACTTCTTGACAATCCGTAATCGACCCCATTTAACATATATATGCCCGTAATCATCAGCTAGATAGGAGTTCATCAAAGTAAACCCAGTTATTCATCTCATCATCGGAGCGTCCACTTAATTCTCCGGGGAACACACGGCATCCCATCAAGGTGCTAAGGTCATACATTTACTTATTATTGATATGGCGTCACCAATTATTATCCGAGCAGGGAATTTCTTCATTAGGTCGTAGTCGGTTCTGCCGTTTAGATTGTATGAACGATGTAACAAACTACTTTATACATAAGTCGAATTATGAATATAATCAGAATGCTAAACAGGGGCGGCGCCAGGGTAGTTTTTCTTCAAATTATTAAAGAGTTGCATAACCAACTTGTAATGATGACGTGATTGACGAAAAAGTCGGCATGTGGATTCTATTCATGGATTTTATTCTGTGCATGAACGGCAAATCTTTATCTTGGAGTTGAAAAAAAATGTGAAGAACAATTTTGAACGCGAATTCCCCCTTTTTTTAAATTTTGTTTTATGTATGTTACTACCCATGCAATACATTAATGGATGTGAAGTGTGGAATGTATAGGAAGTCTAATTGACGACGGGTTGATGCTGAACAAAAAAATCAACCTAATAGCTTGAGCGGGAGGCCCATCTTGTCCACCATCCAGTTTCCTCTCTGTGTTGTCGATTATAATCATGATAATTTTTACTGTTACACCATGAAACTTGCTCCAAACCGACCAAAGGTATGTCATTGATAATAACGTGAGTTTTAATCGGTTCGTGGAGTCGGATCCGTTGATGTGACTGTGACATTTGGGTCATTATGATTAATGGTTTTGCTTCTATACTTCGCATCACTTTTTGGCCCCCTTTCGGGTCGGGTCAGAACTAAGTACCTATTCATTATTATCATCATTATTAGTAGTAGTATTGATGATAGTAGTAGTAGTATGGTAGTGGATCGTATTATCGAACACTTTTCATGAATTCAATCATATCAAACACATCATTCTCATAAAATTCACCAAATTTTCACCATAAATTCACAATTACCTACAAAATATAAATATGTAAAAAATTTGCCGAAATCTTTTTCTTTTTTACGATATTAGCTTCCAATCGGACCCCTCTTCGCATGTGAAATATTTTGGTCACTTGAAAAAGGTATCGTATTACCGAACGTGTGTTTTCTATGGGAAAATTTGATAAAACAATAAAATCACTGATGAGCTACTTTGACAATTTTTTAATTATTTCTAGAATATTAAGACTTTGAAAATGTATTTTTGACAATTTTTCATCATCTTTCTTTTCAAGTTCCCTTTAGAGAATGTTGCAAAGTTTCGAGCGTATGAGACTATTTTCTGACGCATACGATGCGCCCCTTCGGTAATACAATCACTCACTATAGTAGTAGTAGTAGTATCAGCATCATCATTTTCATCATCATTATTATTATTATAATGATTATTATTATTATTATCATTATTATTAATATTATTATTATTATTATTATTATTATTGTCATTATTATTATCATTATTTTGTTTTATGTGTATGATTGGCATAACGGTAGAATGATAATGAGGCGACAACGCATGAGATTGAATCTACTCTGGCATCATTCTTACTGAAATAAACTTCAATATTTATGAATTGGTAATTCAATTGACAAGAGAAGCAAAACAATAGTGAATAATGTATGCAACATGTAGGCGCAAAATGGGGCAGGGGCGAGTACCGCCCCCCCCCCATTATTTTTAGAGTTGGAGGAAAAAACATAAATGGGTAGACAAAATGAATTAAGAGTAAAAGAGAGATGTCGGAATCTTTGTAACTTTATATTACCCCTTCAAAACCGTATCACCTTAGGCCGTGTTAGCCCCCCGCCCCATCAAAATAGGCTGTTGCCTCCCCTGAACGCAAATGTATTTTATATTTGATTATAATTATCATAGTTATAGCAGGGACGTGGAACCAGGGGGCATGATGTCCTACCCTTGTTCCAAAACCGTGTACAAAAACATGAAAAATGATCTTCTGATTGTGATTTTTTTTTGCATGGTCACTTGTCAGCTCGTTCTGCGGCCCGTGTCATGACATACATTTACAGTTTTTTTTATTCCGTGTATATAATCAGTGTATATCGTAATTTCATTTTAAGTATCTTTGATCTATACTGCACCTTTCTAAGTTTTAACTTATAATGCGAACAGTACGAGTAATAAATAGATCTTCAACATATATTTCATTGAATTCGATTAAAATTAAACTAGTCTCCACCTTACATTACAAAAGACGACATCCCAGGTTTATTAACTTTTTTAAATGTCACTGATGAATTGTAAATTATTAATGAATTTATCTAAATTAAATGTGATGAAAATGCTTACAATAAATTATGATTACGAGAAGAGATTGAACAAAAACTATGATATATTATAACGTGCACCGTAATGATGAACCAATTACTGCACTTTTTACATATCCCAGACGGGGTGGGGCGTCGTATCCCACTCTGAATGATGTCATAATCGTTGACGAGGATGCACGCATCCAGTCGACGAACACGTCTCTGATAATTCCCGCGCTTTCAGGTTTGGGGGATGGTAATGGATCGAAAGCTCCTACCCGATGAACATTAGGCGGGATGGATAGCAGCCAATTGGGAGGAATAGTTTTGCTCATTTGTGCATTGACTGAATGGTATTCTTCTTTTCACCAAGAATATCGCCAAGAATTCGTGCATTGGATAATGAATTGAATTATTCATTGAATGAGAGTTCGAGAATATTCCCTGGAATTTCATGCTCGGGACATCCTATATTAGTTAAAATACGTGAGGTCATCGAGGACGGCATTAAGATGGATGTTTATCTCCTTAAAGCCAATTTTTGTTAAACTTATTTGGACCTATACTGTTGGATGAATCTCCAGAAGAGAGAAGTGACTGACTGACTGGCTGACTCACATCTGTGAATCATTTTTATCAAGTCCATAGGTCAAACATATTTGGAATACGTCCTGAACAAATATATTTTCGAAACTCTTTATGAAGTGATGATGATTTTCCCCGGAGGATTTTGAAAGTTTCAGATAGTCATGAGCAACTTGCCATCATCACGCTCCCGGTTCCCGTTTTTCCAACGGCTGAACATCCGACTCCACTCCAGCATTGCGAACGCCTTCCACGGGTCCCGAGCCGATTCGGTGGCATGGCGCCGCCAGAACTTCGGCCACCAGACCAACCCAATGTACAACCATATCTATCTTGGTGGGATTGGGACCCTACTGGACCATTATGAACAAAGGGAGAGCGAAGAAGCATTCCAGAAGCTGCTGGTTAGACGGTTCGAGAGGATGCTGTATAACAGGGGTGCCGGTAAGGTGCTCTCCAAGCAGGAGTACGCAAGGTTCTGGAAGACACTGAGGAATGCCGATTCCGTAAGTTCCCAGAAGACCCTGTCTCCATTCATGTTCTTTTTGAAATCTTCAATCACTTTCGTACCTTTCAAATAGGGACTTCACAGTAATGTTTTATAGGGGTACAAGATGGTAATAATAATAATAATAATGCAGTTCTTCTATAGCGCATTTCAGACCTGACAGGACTCTCAATGCACTTTACAGAAATAAAAATAATACAACATAAGGAATTACTTAGAATAACACTTAAACAACATCAACATTAATCAGTTACATATGGCATATAAGTATTGTAAAAGGTCTATTTGAATGCTTCATTAAAGAGAAATGTTTTAAGTTTGGATTTGAAAAGTCCAGGATTATTTTGTGATCGGAGAGTATACTGGGGAGGGAATTCCAAAGGGTATGATATTGACGTCATTTTTTTCATGGACGTTTATTTGAACGACACAGACCTCTTCTTTTTTATATAATCCTTTTGTTGTTTTTTTAAATACTTTTCTCCCTCACCCTCCCGTTCTCTTCGTTTATTTTCACTTCTTGAAAAAATAGGGGTGATTGGTGCCCCCTCCCCCGTGACGCCGCCCTGTTTTCAAACTGAGAAATGGTTTCTTTCGAACCCTATGCGCTGGAAATCCTACTATACACTGTTAAAAAAACCTGACTTTACAGGGAAAAAAGAAGATTTTGCAGAAAGCAATAACAGAATCATTCTGTAAATTCACAAAACAGGAATTTTTCTTCAATTTTACATAACAGGTCTGTTTAAAAAGGGGAAAAGGGTGTTTTCTTTAAGGAAATTTGTAATTTAGGTTCCATACACCAATTACCAATTTCCTGTAAGATTACGCAATCTGGTAAGATTACAGGTGTTCTCGAGACTCTGCTGCCGGAACTTCTTTTATTTTAAGGATAATTTTTTTTTAACAGTGTAGCTTGGAACTAATTGTGTCATGTTTATTGGTGCAATTGCACCCATAGAAGGCAATGCACTTTAAGGGAGTAGATGCATTGTGGGTGCAAAGAAGTTCAAAAGGGTGCCTTTTCCTCCTCTTTCCATGAAGATGCTAGATTTTAAGTTGTGGGTGCACAACCACCCCACCACTTTCATATTTACACTCTAGTAGTAGGCTAAATTAGGAAATTGATAAAACCAGAGTTTTGTTTACAAGGTTAAGACACACAATAACTTCCTGTCTTTATATTTTTAGCTTTTTCCGAAATTTTTTTTTTTGGATTTCTCAACATTACTAATACCACATCAGATTTTATTCTACCGAGGACTGCAATATTGATCAGTACGTCATTTTAAAAACAAAAATGGGAGTTGGA
The DNA here is from genome assembly GCF_037042905.1 of Lytechinus pictus. NCBI lineage: Eukaryota > Metazoa > Echinodermata > Echinoidea > Temnopleuroida > Toxopneustidae > Lytechinus > Lytechinus pictus. The sequence goes on from NC_087247.1 coordinate 26,349,877, forward strand.
TCTTTATATCAATCTCTTTTATTTTACCTAAAGGTCGGTAAACACACTGAATAGGTTTACTCTGAATAAATGCCAATCTATGTAATAAGAAGGCATAGGGACTAGCCAACCGATTTTATAGTTTTTTGTGATTATATTTCCAGGCTTTCATTTCATAAACTAATTCATCTATAGCTGGTCATTATTTTACTGCTCTCAAGAGACCAAACCTAATTATGTTGGGTCAAGTTGCGACACCAGGCATCCTTTAATAACTATAACGTCTTTTTCTTCTAAGCCTTGGAAACTGCGAAAATATTATCTCAATGTGATTCAGCGCCTTGAGCACATAATTAACGTGGATTTGGCGCTTAAGATATACTCTATATTATTATTATTATTATTATACAATTTAAAAAGAAATCAACACTTGGTTTTAACTTATAAATATCATGAGCTGTTCCCGATGTCTTTTTGCCCGTAGTTTGACGTACTTCTTATCTATCATGTACTAATATAATAAACCCCCTCTCCAAATGATTTAGAGTGTAATTTTATTTCATTAATGTATGGTTTGATATTTCATTTCTAATTTACTGTTTATTATGTTGAATTTATATTGAATTGTCGGGCGCCTTGAGCATTCCTTGGAGTGGATATATGCGCATTAGAAATTTTGTTATTATTATTATTACTTAGTTTACCTTTTTCTATTTGTTTTGATTTTAGTGAAGCTCTAGTTTGTTCTAGTTTTGATGAGATTTTTTACCTGGCATTGCATGTGGTATATAAATGTTTGTATATATATTTAGCCATATAATGAAGACATCCAATATTACATTTGTATGCAATACATTGTAAGTATCAGCGTTTTGTGTCAAGAGATGAAAAATGTTTTCCTACCCACTATAGAGGCATGTTACACAGACCTGCTTAAGCATCTCTTATTTTAATGTATACTTTTGTTTGAGGTGAATGAAATTATTTTGATATAAACTGTACTGAATTGTAAAAAGCTTTCACCCTTTGTAATGCATTAAGCCTGCATGGTTAAAACCACTTGTAGCGTTCCTTAGCCAGTTCTATCCTCGCGAGTATTGTGTCATAATGGTGCTAGCATGAACCCATCTTGCCTGTCAATTAGGACCACTTTTCTATCCCCTTTAAATGGTCAGCTCTGAGTGCTATGTCCAATTAAGGACTTAAACAGCGCTGTTATCCTTAAAAGAGGATGTACCGGTGTTGCGCTCTTACACAAATGAGTGCGTTTTCTACTTATCTTGATTACCTGCAGTATACAATGATAAACCTCAGACAGGGTTAAAACAAACAGATCCTCTTTGTAGTAATAACTAGTGAGCAATTAATGCACTATCCTCTGTATGAAGGTGATGTCACGGTCGTTATTATATTAATGAGGAAGGAAATAGTGCGTGAGAAGCGAGAGGGAGGTAATGACAAGGTCAGAGGTACGCAATTTGCATGTACAGTACACGAATTATGTATTGTACGAAGTATCTTTGTTTTTATGTTTTTAATTCCTTATTGCATGATTCGTTGATTTCCTTTCATAATTTTTCAAAGATCAGCATTTCAAATATCAATTCAATTAAAATTCATTTTAGTGTATAAAGTGTGAAAATTTACTTAATTTATTTAATTTCCTCACAATAAGTTGTAGAAAAGTCATTTTAGTTTTACAACGGGATGATGGGCTTGCAAAATGTGTCGTCATTTAAGAAAATTCATGTTTGCAAACAGTAACTCAAAACTACGAGTTTTCGGTACCATTGTAGGTACCTTCGGGCTACAATTTTTATTCCTGTTCCTCACGGCCATCGTACAACTTAATGTATTGTGGCATCGTAGAAGGCCATAAAAAGCAATGCTATACAGATATCTTACGATTCCCCTTAGTTGATCGGAGGATGTCCCTACGACATACCGTACCCTTGTGCTGATAGTACGATGCCCTTACATTGAACCATGGGTTGATCGCACGATACCCTCAACGATGATTTTATGAGCTTTGATCCTACGATTTTGGAAAATAGAATTGTAACCTTGTAAAATCGAAGACTCCACGTGAAAATCGTACGATCGTCGTATGCCAACCTAAGGTTCTTCCACGCTTTCATTTGGGGTATTGATAATGTTGATAGATGGTGATCATTCGTCATTTGGACTACCCCGAAAGGTTGAAAATCTTGGGACCCCCTACTCTCTCATACAGAAGGCAAAGAGCAGAATTAAACCAAATCACAATCAAAAGAAGTATTGATTGAATACATCTTAACAGCCTATTCCATCTTGATGACAATGAAAGGACCAGAGACCTTAGCATGCTTACTATGACATTTAAAAAGTACAGATGTAGATTACATACGGCAGTATGCTTTTACAGCTAGAAGTATCAATAACTGGAATGCTCTGCCAGAGGAAGCAGTTTCTGTAACTTGTGTAAATGCGTTTGAATATGCAATTGAGAGGCACTGGACATTCCATCAATTAAAATATTTACCATACCAGAGACAATCCAATGTGACGAGGGGTAAATAAGTTTCCAACTTTGTGTCTCCATCCAAGTAAATCCAAGTGAGTAAATGTATTCTGAAATTAGTAAGAATGAATTTACATCACAGTCGTTCTTAGAACATAGATTAAATAAGACATTCCAGCTTTGGATGCAAGTCTAGGTAAAGCAGCAACCTCACCCATTTATGAAACATTCACATCATAAACGACTGCATTTATAGAAAATTATTCGATACAAAATGAGACAATAAACCACGTTTTCCTGATTTCAGTGATCATGTTCACTCTTTTCCCTCCTACAAGTATCCACTCCAGGGTGAATGTATGGCCCAATGGGAAGGTAATCGATGTCATTCTCTCCTCTCCCTCTCTCTTAACTACAATGGGGGAATCTAGGTACCTAAATGTAAATACTTGTCATACAAACGAAATCGACTTCTAACCGACTCCCAAACTGTAACGTTGTATCCAATGACATCCGATCGGTCGATTTGGAACCGTTTTCGACAGTGTGACCGAAACCTAACTAACTGCACATTCTCGTAAAACTAATATATCCGAGAGCAATTGATGCCATTCGTCTAATGCCCGAAGGCTTGCAACTACATGTACATATTATATACTGCAAATAAAGAGTCCTCTTGTATAATTTTGAACGTATTGAGTAAGAGATTTGCATTCCATTGAAAATTCGTTTCATATCTAGGTTAGATCGACGTTCGAAAATCGTGGCAAATAAAGAGTCCTCTTGCATAATTTTGTAAGTATTGAGTGAGAGATTTACATTCCATTGCAAAATTCGTTTCATATCTAGGTTAGATCGACGTTAGAAAATGAGAGAAACTGCTTGGACACGAGCCAATTCATTTGGGATTTTTTCCTTCAATGAATTACTTTCTATTTGGCCCCCGTTTATTCAATCTTGTTTCTCCAACGATTACTTTGCTGAATACAAATTGATATTGTGGATTGAGAAGCTCGTTTACCATTTCTTTCTGTCGCAGGATGTCTCATGCCTTCACCCTTAACCCGTCATTTTGTGGTGATCATTCTGACATGGACTCGATTAGTCTCTTATTTCAATCTTTCTTTAATTTAGTCCTTCGTCATATTCTCTCCTTTTCATCTGATTTTTTCCCCTCACTTTCATGTCTTTAAATACCTCCTTATCTAGAACCTGGGGTTGGGCATGAGAGGAGAATATGAATGGGAAAAAATGAAAATTTATCTCTCACATTTTGATCGTTACGATTTCGTTTTACATTTTTAATAACATTTTGAAATTTCGTGTCTCTTTCCGAGCTTCTTTATTATTATTTTTTCTTCTTTCCTTATTTCCCTCTTTCTTTCTTTCTTTCTTTATTTCTTTCTTCCTTCCTTCCATTCTTTTCTTTCTTTTTTTCTTTACTTTCTTTCTTTCTTTCTTACTTTCTCTTTTTTTTCTGTCTTTCATTTTTTGTGTCGTTCTTTCTTTTCTTCTTTTCTTTCTTTATTTCTTTCTTTCATTTTTTTTTCTTCATGTTCTTTCTTTCTTTCTTACCTTCTCTTTTTTTTCTGTCTTTAATTTTTTGTTTCGTTCTTTCTTTCTTTCTTTCTTTTCTTTCTTTATTTCTTTCTTTCTTTTTCTTCATGTTCTTTCTTTCTTACTTTCTCTTTTTGTCTGTCTTTAATTTTTTGTTTCGTTCTTTCTTTCTTTCTGCCTGCCTGCCTGTCTTAATTTCTTTCTGTCTGTCTTTTTTTCCTTTTCATTTCTTTTCCCCTCTTGTCTCTTTATACATGTTGAGTTTTCTTTATTTCTAATATTGCCCCCCCTCTTTGTTCACCACTCTCCTTTATTGCTGATCTTAGTCTCATTATCCATTGGTCTAAACGCTGGATGTAATGTTCAAATTACTTTTTTGCAATTATAATGTTCATTCTAGAAAACGAAATAGACACGGATAGAGAGCTCTGTAAACACTATTAAGTCAAGTGAACCGAATATAGGATTACATTTCAAACTACAGACGTGCCACATCGAACATGTCGAAACTTCAATCAATCTGCATGGGGACATGATGGGGTCAGAGAGTTTTGCAGTTTGCTAAATTCGAAGAATGCTGTCACTAAATATATGTACGCAATGTATATAGTTGGCCGATGGTCATTTTCATTATACCTTACCTTATTATTTTATACCAACAATAGAATTAGATATAGGATTGTATCGCGGTAGAAGGGAGGAGAATGCTTTTTTTTTAATATTTAAAATGTATACATGTACATGTAAGCCTACAATGATAAATGCATTACTGGTTACGGTCCTACCATGATTCGTAGCCAGAGCAAGCTAGAAACTGCTGAACAAACACGATCAAATAGCCTGCTTCCGCAAAGGATGTAAATTACATAAATTTGATCTATGTATTTGCTGGTTTTGTAGTGTTTGAATAATGGATAACAACATCAACATGGTGCCAATATGTAATTTACATGAAGTTTGAATGAGCGGTTGGCCCTATGGGTCGGTCAATTGCTGCCATCTAAACCTCTCAGATCTGAGCGAGGCGCCGCGTTTAAGGAGAACCACTTCTTAATAAGATGTTCTTGTAAGCAATCGTTCATGGCCCTGTGAAGCGGGGGGGGGGGGGGGGGGGGGGGGCTGCGTGTATTATCTTACATGGGCAGCACCTGCATGTATTCTGAAAGATGTGTAAAAATTGAAAAATGTTACCAAAATGAAGTTCATTTTGTAGTAAAACTTATTTTTTTCTTTTCAAGTTTACATCAGGACACCTACTTTAAAAATCGTTCCCAGGGCCTTGCAATCGTTTTTTCTAGCTGTTCTAATTCGGGCAGGGCAATAATTGATGCCATTGACTTTAGGACGCAAAGCCAAGCCAGAAGTAAATATAAACCCATAATATACAGACCATCCGAAACTCCATACATTTCTAACAGTAAGTTCCAGATTTCAACATTTCAATCGACAATAACACTTTGATTTGCCTGCATGTAATTTTGAGGGTTTTGAAGATTTAGATTATTATGGTGCAAAGTGTTTGAAGTAGGGGAGCGATTATTCATGATGACTGAATTCATTTTCAACGAATATCTTTATTCTGTCGGAGGTTTGGTTGGAAATTTTATTTTGATTTGTCGTCTTCTAAGAATAAGAGGATGGCAACCGGGCCACTGGGGCTATGGAACGATTTTCACAGGCGGTGAGGGGATGGGACTGAACCATTATCACGGTTTGATAGCCAAGCATTCTCACGTTTCTGTACAAACTTTTGATGCAGCGCAGGAGGGGGGGGGGGGGGGATGTTTCCAATGGCCCCCTGCTATATATTTAATTAGATTCTTAGCCCATTGCTTCTCAGACAATCAGGATTTTACTGAAAATGTTCAGAACTGACGATTCAGTCGGGGCGGTATACTCGCATGTAATGCTATAGCTGATTTTCCAGCAAATTCACATATTCGTCATTCAGAGTCACAATTAGATCATATTGCCAGACCCCCCCCCCCCCTTCGATGAATATTAGCAAAAGTCGAATAACTTGAGCTGCCGGCAATCTTTGCAGGCACCGTTTAAGAAAGATTCTCGGATAATGTAAACCATTTTAACATGACTGTCACAGAGCATTTAAGAGCTGGTCTTCACAGCCTAATTTCTCGTCAGCAGCTTGTATGTGTCCCCTCGACACGACTAAAAATATGAGGAACTTAATGGTAAGAAGAGAATGTGAATATCTCAAAATCTATTCTCAATGAAAATCTATATCTCACAATCTATTCAAAGCTAGAGAATAAAGTATTTTTGACACGTGCTTGGGATTAACACACGTGACCATCTTAATGACCACTTCTATTGTTTTGAGAATACTATCTATCTCAGTCATGATATAGAGGCTGACATATAAACACTTTAAATTAGTTGTGAAATTAGTCAGGTTGGTTTTAGCTTGGCCATAGATATTTAGATAGGAATACTGTACCCTCTATTCTGTTCAACCAGCATATACAATAGAAATCAACGAAACGTCAAACAAACATATTGACTTAACAATACTGCCTTAAATGAAGATGTCAAGTTATTATTGTTATCAAACTCAAACGATTTAAACTGTTAACAAGTGGAATGCCTCTGGCCGTCTCACCTGCATCACGCGATTCAATATAGCAGCAGTGCTGATTTTGAAAACTACTATAACTCGCACAAGATGTTCAGTGATACTTGGTTACTCTTATTTCCACGTTTTATGAACTAGACCAATACACTTATAGAGATATGATGGCAATTCAACAAATACCCCCAACGTGGCCAAAGTTCTTTGACCTTAACATGACCTTTGACCTTGATCATGTGACCTGAAACTTGCACAGGATGTTCAGTGATACTTGATTACTATTACGTCCAAGTTTTATGAACTAGACCAACACACTTTCAAATTTATGGCTGTAATTCAACAAATACCCCAATTTGGCCAAAGTTCATTGACCCTAAATGACCTTTGACCTTGATCATGTGACCTGAAACTTGCACAGGATGTTCAGTAATACTTGATTACTATTATGTTCAAGTTTCATGAATCAGATCCATAAACTTTCAAAGTTATGATGGTAATTCAACAGATACCCCCAATTCGGCCAAAGTTCATTGACCCTAAATGACCTTTGACCTTGGTCATGTGATGTGAAACTCAAGCAGGATGTTCATTGATACTTGATTAACCTTATGTATAAGTTTCATGAACTAGGTCCATATATTTTCTAAGTTATGATGACATTTCAAAAACTTAACCTTAGGTTAAGATTTTGATGTTGATTCCCCCAACATGGTCTAAGTTCATTGACCCTAAATGACCTTTGACCTTGGTCATGTGACATGAAACTCAGGCAGGATGTTCAGTAATACTTGATTAACCTTATGGCCAAGTTTCATGAACTAGGTCCATATACTTTCTAAGTTATGCTGTCATTTCAAAAACTTAACCTCAGGTTAAGATTTGGTGTTGACGCCGCCGCCGCCGTCGCCGTCGGAAAAGCGGCGCCTATAGTCTCACTCTGCTATGCAGGTGAGACAAAAAGTGACATATTTCTATAAAAAGTTGAGGGTGTGTTAATGTACTGAATACTCTTCGCATTTTTCGTTTTTTGTTACTCGTTTCATGTATTTCTTTTGTAATGACAACTTTTACTAAACTATGATTATCAACGAATCTGAAATACCTTGCAGTGTAGTAGAATTGGTCGAAAATAACGAATGTCTTTGTGAAGGTGTGTTTGACCGACAAAAATTGTCAAAATTAACCAATTTATTAGTTACTATTATTATTCACCATTTATGAACCAGAATTAGTGATAATATTACCATCTTTCTCGGTCTATCTGACTCATATTTACCGATATTTACTTTGACCAATCATTTTTTAAGAGTGTATGGGGAGGGAACACACCCATTTTGTGTTTCATTATTTTGAAATTGGGGGGGGGGGGCGGTCTGCCCCAACCCCTGACTTCATGTATACACTTTTCTCACGTACACAATAGATAATCTCTATCATTCCTTACACAAACTGACAGGCGACTAATTCGTAAGTACCTGGGTGTCGTTCGTGAGCACTTATCTCGTGTATCGCCTTAAAGCCAACGCCGAGTGTATATATGTAAACCAGTTACAAATAATGATGTCAGCAGCTCGTGTGGTCAATCTGGTATCAAATGATAGGTTCCGGCGAGAAAAAAATAGTGTGTTTGTGATAGATTATTCTCTTTGTTGCTTTGTCGTATGGGAGTAGCAAACGGTCAACAAAACTGGTCAATATTATTTAAACAAGTTAATTTCTTTTATTTCATTGGATTATCAGAATATGCCTAAACTATAGTACGTAGATGTCTTCTAATTCTCTACTAAAACACTGTTTCATTTTTCTTTAATGCATTTTGCACTATTCTATAACTGAATTGGAGCATATCACATTGTTACAATTTTAACAACCAAGTGGCGAACGTTCCGAGAATGATTCTGCTAAACTTGCCGAAAGATCTCTCCCCTTGCTTTGACTATTCTCTCCCCCCTCCCATCTCCTTTTCTTTTCTTATACTCGCCCGCACTCTCCAATATTGACTCTATTTTCTGTCTTTCTTTCTATATACAGACCTTGGATCCCCTTCCCCCGAATTATTTACATAATCATGATAGAAGAAAGTTGTTCTAAGACTAAACCTTAGGGAACACACACTATGCTAAAGGTCTGTATCTACTCAATAATGCCACATTAAAAAAAACGACCTGAGATACTGTACATTAATGCAACATAACAATATCAATATTGTTTCAATTGAATTATCTACACGTATTTTTCTTTAAAAACCTCCACAAGCCGTAACCCCAACATACTCTTACATCATTATTTATATTTATATTTTATATTGATTTATTACTTCAAAGTATGGCATAGACTGGTTTGCTAGTCTTCTGGTATCTGGTGTTAACTTTTCAAAGGGAATTGCTGTTTTTGGCGGCAGAAACCTGTCAGATGCGACTGCTGCTTCGTAGAAGGCACTGGTCTTGATGTATTCATCGTTCGCTGTCTTCCAGTTGTTGATGATATCTTTAGAGGCATCCCACTGAAGAAGGGAATCACTGTACGGAAGACGGGTCAGGTGACAGAACTTCTTCAGCACCTCAGTGGGGTTGGCCAACAGATCGTCAGTGTTGATGACGATCGGATCAGGATCCAAATTATCACGGACGTAGTGAAACATTTCTACTATATCCGTGAAGAATCGGCTCGGGTTTATGACAGGGTTGTCGTATTCAATGTCGAACTCGTCATCGTCTTCGGAATCGCATGTTCTGATACCGACCCTCGTCAGTTGTTGGTAGGCACATTTCCTGTAGGATGTGAACACTGCTACAGGATTCCGAATGAGAAATACATGCTTGAAGCCAGGTAATAGGTATTTCCGTGAACGCTTGTCGGGAAAGGATGCATCCTTCCTTTGCAAAGATGTACCTGCTACTAGATGCTTGAAGTTCTTTCTGCAGGTTACCATATCTATAACAAAGTTATTGAAATCGCGAAGAAATTTGGTAAATTTATTTTAGTGTTAAGCCTTATGCCATACAAGTATGTTGATATATTTTGAAACTCTTATAATCACTGGACGTTATATCTTCCACATTTCACCCACTTCCTTCATTTTCTTCTGCTTTGGTCCACTTTTTCCCTGTTCTCTTTTAATGTCACGAATATTTGTCTAGCCTTTTACATAAAAATGATAATCGAAAGAGATGTTCTGTGATAAATGAGTTCTCGGGTTTCCATAAGGTAATTGGGCCGTTGTACAAAATGTTCATGCCCTTTGGCATTTATAACGAGGGCGCACCGCGAGCTGATGTTTTTTTAATTCAGCACTCCTTAAAATCATAAACATTGTGCGTATCTCTCTGAAAGAAAGTAATAAAAGATGTAATATCGAGGAGAATGATTTGTGCATATTGACTTTAAAACAGGATATTTCAAGTTCCATGCTATCCTCTGGAACAGATTGTTATCTCACTCAATTGGCAATGATGTGAGCGCGAACGCGAGCAAAATTTTTTATTTTTATATAATAACCTGAATATTTTTCTATTTTCCAATCATTCCCCTCTCCTTATTTTATTCACTTTTCTTCTTATTCTTATCTCTCTTCTTATTTTTATCCTCCTCTTCCTTTTTTATTTGCATTTTTTTTGGGCCCAAGTGGGGGGGGGGGGGGGTGACCCCGGGGACCCCATTTCATCTGCCACTGCATGCGTAAACGAAGTTTTTCTTAAAGAAAAAATCTGACACAACAGTACCTGATTTTAATTAATAGAAAAACAAAATCAAAGAAGATTAAAGCTGAAAGTGTTATTTAAAAATGTGAAATAAGAAAATTGTGACATATTTCAATTTCGCTTATTTTCATGATATGCAAATTAAGTGGATGAGCCCTTGAATAAAAGGTTTCGTAAGGCTGCTTTGATTGAGAGTTGCAAATGCAGTAACATGCCAATCACCTTGATTTTTGTGTCTATTTCCTTTTGACAAAATTAGAGAGATCTCTCTCTCTAATTTGTCAACAAAGACAACAAAATAATAAACTCATAGAACTTGATTGATGCACGAAAAGTTTTTGTCAGTTTTGAAGATGTAAGATTTAGAACTACCTTATCAACTTACACGACTCTTTCTGGGACAAGTCTCGTCCCTATGAAACGCTCAAAGAGCTTAGTAGCTTCCAGTACCTGTTCCCCATTACCATCGAATTCCATGGGCATTTCGTGGCCAGTCTGTTGCTCGTACTCATTCCTTACAAAGCTGGCGCCAGTGAAAAGTTCAAACCAAACTTCCATTCCATCTACGCTACTCAGGCACTTGATGAAAGCCGTAGATATGGTTCTTGGGACGGCCCAAGCCAATATTCTAACCGGGGAGCTGTCATGAACTGCCATGATTTAAAAAAAAAATCTCATTCGCCCCTAATTGTATCAAAGGAGAGACACTCGAAACTGGTAGTAAGTTCAAAGCTATTTTAAATCTTGAATATATGAAAGGATAAAATAGTCCATCCTTCAATTAAGCTGAATCACCTTTCTCACCCCTGTTTGCTCTTAATTATAGTACACATATTTTTTACCAGAGAAATATTGAAATGTTAACAATACAATAAATGAACCGATTCAACGAACAACAGCCAGAACCGGACCGTAAAGGTCGCTTCTGATATTCTCCAAAAACACCATCAAAATATGGGTTTCCAAGAGAATGCTCTTTGGAATATCTAACAAAACATAATACTTATTCCAATACGTAGGCCTATAATTTTAAGATTAATCTTTCACCAGCGGTACAATAGCCATTTCGAAAAGTAAATACACGAAAGCCGGAAGCATGAATTTAGAGGTTTCAGAATAGCCCCCATAGAAAAAAAAGTGCCAAATATTTTCCATAAACTCTTTCTTAAAAGATGACCACCGTTAAGTTTTAATTACAATATCATTTTATGCACTATAAGACATGCTCGTATAGACATGCAGTAAATATATCGTATATTTCAGTGACTTGTCCCTCGTTAATGCGGTCATCTACACAAACTATAAATTCAGGCTTGATTTTGTAATTCAATTTTGATGATTACACTGAAGATGAAACGAGATAATAATCACCTACCGTCACCCTCTCATCGAACACCAAACTCTCAAAGGGGGAAGTCTCTTTAATTATTCACATGAAATTGTCTTGTAACGAGATGTATCTTTGTGATGTAATGTCGGGCATTTTGGGAGCTGGACTCTTCTCGTAATATATAGGCAGAATTAGACCGTAATATACATTAAATATATATGTATACATATATATATATATATATATATATATATATATATAAATACATATATATATACTGTATGTATATAAATTATCATTGGTTATTGCAAAATAAATGATGTAATATCAGGAATATAATAACTCGAATTCATTCACAAGCTAAGTCGGTCTGGTTTACGGCTGGTATTGTTGTTATCTATCTTTTTTTTTTGGGGGGGGGGGGAGGGGGGTGAGGGCATTTTGCAACTTCACTTAAGAGCTACATGTATATACCCATTAATATTGTTGAGTTGCGTGGACGAGTACATTAAGTTTCCATTTGTTGTTGGGTATTCCCCATTCTATATTCACGTTATTTCCAGATGTTTTTATCGTGCTCATCTATTTACATCTTTGTACTCTGCCTTTGCTTGCTTTTCTTTGTTTCTATTGAATTCACCTTTCTCCCCTCCCCATCCCCCTCTCTCTCTCTCATGTCTCTTGCAATGTTCTTTTGAATTTTCATGATTGTGTAAATATTAAATATGATTCTTTTGATTTTTTTCAATAAAACATAATTTTTTTTTAAAAACACAATTTGGATCAGTTTGTGATAACATCGTATAGTTTACTTCTTAGTCAGATAGAACAATTCCATGGGGAGCTGTTGGTCCATTATATATGCATGGATTCTGATGCTCGCGATATCCTGAGGTTATTCGGAGTGGAACTAATACAATATCGAGTGACAATTTGTTTTCCTTCCTCAAGTTCTCAACCTGTACTCTATGAAATTTAATTGAAAAATGTAGCATTTTAAGTAGGTTTGATTCAGCGCCATTCTTTATTTTGAAATATATAAAGTGAGCCGAAATATTTGTTATAGATCTTTGGATATTTTGGACGTATATGGTTAAAAAGGCTCGATGCTCTGTGATTCTTCCACAAAACTTAGATTAAAAGACTTTTCCACTTTCGTTGTACTTTATACATGTTATAAAATGCATTTTTAAAAGTATAATATAAGACTATAACCTGATGGCTATTATAAAAGTGTGATAGGCCTACACGAGAGATGAAAGTCAAATACATTCCTTCCTTATCAATTGGCAGAAGTATAAGTATTTTACTAGCTAATATCAATCCCTTAATCTTTTTCATATAAAGGCGATTTAGCGTTTAACCTTTCGTGTACGAATCTCTGATGACTACACCAATATATTGTAAATATCCAATATAAGATGGAATGGTTGGACCTAATAGTTGAGTGAAAAGTCTCTGGCCTGATTTGAACCAGTTTCTAAAGAAACTGTTTATTCTCAGCAAGTAATTCTTTTTTATTCTTCTTTCCTTTTTTTTGCTCGGGCATCTTTGTCGAAACTGTAGACTGACACGACCTCATTTCGTTGAACAAGCATTGATACAGTCATGTATAACTAGTGTAATTTTACACTCCGATGGCATTTTAGTTATGGACTATGAACACAGATCGGCAATTGAGTAATTGCCGTCGTCAGATGCGTCAATTCTACGGTCCCATATGAATTAAACTTTTTTACATCGAGGTGAAAATTAAGTTGTCTATAATTAATTTGAAAAGAGAACACAGTACAATGATAATATTCTACTTTGCTAATTTGGTCCAAACCGTTTCTTGCAGATCAGCATAATAGAATTTATAAAGATACACTAAATAAGTCCAGGCGTAGTGTAGTTAGCGACCAATCGAATTCAGAATTTAGTTATAATCCTAAAAAATATTCAATCTTGCGGAATTAGAATGTAAATTCTTTGAGATTTAAGAATGAACCTTTAAGATTAAAGCTAAATCCGGAATTCGATTGATCCCTAACTACAATCCACCTGGACTTATTTTAAATTCTTGCAATTTAGAGTGTAGAATGTATGAATCTTTATTGAGAACCCCTCGAAGAGGACGCATAGCTGTCGGTATTCGACTGCAGCTGCGTGCTGAAGTATTGATTTTTCATATATCAGTCGGTTTAAAGACATAAGACCAGTCAATTAAAAAAGAACACCAACAATAAAATGATATGTTCTGCTGAAGACCAGCACAATTTTGTTAACGTAATCGACATGGAACATCCTTCATATGTCATGTAATTGACATGAGTTTGGTGAAAACCAGCATAATTTTTTGAGCGAGTGTTACTGGAAGTTGGTAACTTTTCAGTGTAATAATGTTAATTGTACCATTGTCAAAATTTACGTTTCCCTTTGTGGTCAAATGCTGTATTAAACATCTTTCAAATTGTACTTTGTTCATTTGTTAATCCAAATTGCGATATAGATGTACACAATTTTAACATGAAAATATTTTATCCTATTAGAAATTAGATAATTTTATTTCCCAATTCAATTTTGTACAGTTTCCATTGCCACCTGAATATAGTGCAAATGTCAATTGTTTTATAAACCACATGAACAAAAATGCTCATTAAATTATACCTTTGCGTTTTTTCTCCCTTTTGCTGGGCGTTGCTTGTTTTGTCTTATCATATCACTTTCAAAGTCGATCTAAAAAAAGATTCGATGTCACTTAATATCTGGATTTCTTCTGTTTGTAGGATATGCTTGGATGTCGTCATGATAATACGCCTTAAGGCCCCCTTACACCTAACCGAATTGCCTGAAATATGCCTTGCGATGGCTGGCGAAAGGCATTTTTAAAAAATCGTTTCCAATGGTATCTGAGAGCAAAAGATATTTACCCTTCGTGTTTGGGTTCGTACATCTTCTAAACTAACAGCTGCGATTATTCACATTCGTGCGGAAATTTTGAACATGCTTAAAATTTATCGACGAATTGAAAAATCGTTGGTCATCTGTTTGAATTCGCATCTCTTATTTAGTCTGCGGTAATCGTTCGTTTATAGTTCGTGTGTTTTTTGTCGCGCATAGTCCCTCTTCGCGCTATTGCCAAAGTGGACCGATCTCGAAAGAACCTGTAACGAAGCAACACGATGACACAACGAACAAGATTGCCCGATCTATTCCCTCGTCTTCGTTTCTAACCGCACGCCATATCAAACAATTGCTCACTTTTCGTTCGTCTTATCGGGTTATATCAACCCTTCGCTCGCCTTCGGCCGCAATTTTCTCAAAGATATCGATATCCTTCGCATGTCATATTTATCCTTCGCTTACCGTTCGTTGATCAAATTTGACAATAGTTACTGATCGCATGATTTGACTGAAATTTTATTTGAATTCGTTGAATTCGCGTGCATTTCGTTCATTTTTCCCATTCGTCACCCTTCGTCCACCTACATTCGGTAAGGTGTGAGGGGGCTTTTAAGCTCATATCCTTAAAAATCCCCTCACACCTGACCGTCAAATCATGCGATCAGTAACTATTGTCAAATTTTATCAACGAACGGTAAGCTAAGGATAAATATGACATGGGAAGGATATCGATTTTTCGGTTCAACTCTTTGAGTAAATTGCAGCCGAAGGCGAGCGAAGGGTTGATATAACCCAATAAGACAAACGAAGAGTGAGCAATGGTTTGATATGGCGTGCGATTAGAAACGAAGACGAGGGAATAGATCGGGCGTTCTTGTACGTTTGTGTCATCGTGTTGCTTCGTTAACATGGTTAAGGGTTCTTTCGAGATCGGTCCACTTTGGCAAAAGCGCGATGAGGGACTATGCATGACAATAACACACGAATGATAAACATGATAAACGAACGATTACCGCAGACTAAAATAATAAGAGATGCGAATTCAAACAGATGACCAACGATTTTTCAATTCGTCTGGAAATGTTAAACATGTTCAAAATTTCCGCACGAATTTGAATAATCGAAGCTGTTAGTTCAGAAGGTGTACGAACCCAAACACGAAGGGTAAATATGATTTACTACCAGTTACCATTGAAAACGATTTTGTAAAAAATGCCTTTCGCCAGCTATCGCAAGGCATATTTCAGGCAATTCGGTTAGGTGTGAGGGGCCTTAAACCCACTGTTTATCGATCTTAATTTAATATATACAATATCCCTCCTATCCTCCCTTATATTATATTTCTTTTCCATTATATGCTCTAATTATGTCATTCTCACACTTACACTCTTTTTGTTTTTATGACGTTCCTTTCTCCATTCTTTTTCTTTAATTTTGTACCATGCTAAGTTTACTTCGTGCCACGCTATATATACATGACACAAGACGTTATCCCCCATCCCCCTCCCTCTATATCACACACAAACACACATACGCTCTCACTCACCCACTCACTATCTCTCTCTCTCTCTCTCTCTCTCATCCTCCCCCCCATTCTATCCCGTTCCCCTGAATCAAAATAATCATAATATAAAATCACTTTTCAATCATTTTTTCTTCACAAATATTCTTGTTTAAATAAACCCCCCAAAATAGAAATATTTGATGAATGGAATGGTTTATAGATGAATAAAGAAATTAGAAATCAGTGAATGAATGGATCTGTAAATAACATGGACAGATAATGAAATAAAATAATAAGCAATTTAATGAATCTGAAAATCATATGTAACAAACTAATAAGCAAAAAAAGATTACTTGACAAGGAAATTACGTTAACAGATTAGAATATACCCCTTTATTCCCTGGGTTATATTTTCTTCACTTTCTGCAACCTATGAAAACATTCATCATGAAATTCGAGAATACACAATTGTATGGGGAATATTGCCAACAAAATTCATCTGAGTACTAAATTGGAATTATTGATGCGCCGAGCATACAGGGGCAGACGTGTGCAGTGTACTAAAATTGCTTTACTTTGGAAAAATGTATTGATTAACGTCTGGCCAAGAATAGTCTCGTGTTTTCTTTTTTTCTAGACAAGCTTAATCAGGACTTATTACCAACATTGTGATTTTGTTACGATTATTTGTTGAAAATAATACCAGTGAATTTCGCTCATAAATTCAATCGATCCTGTAATTAAACATTCGTTATAGGCTATGGATTTGATAAAGTGTAGTGGTCTGGTACGGCATCACCTCTCTGAAAAAGTCGATCATGGGTTTGATCCCAGTCTCGTCGTTATAATTATGTAACATAATATTTTCCACGTTTGCCTATTTAACGTTTTGGGGTTTTCCCCCCTCTTTTTTACTGAAACAGTTTTCTAAGATGTAAACTAGAAAGATAAATTGACTTATGTTTAATTTTTCTCTCCCTTTCTAACATGTCTTACAACCGCAATGACGTCAAGTAAAATTACTTTGCACCACAACTGATTAAAAACCATTTTGTGTCACCAAAATGAATAATTTTCGTCTCCGAGCTTTTCAAAGTCGTTTCATTCATTTATTATCAATACGTCGGTAGATTTTTTTCAGAAAAGATTTTAATTAAATTCATGTTCTCACCATTCCGTTTCAAGATTTATGAATCATGAATGTCGTCAGCAATATAGCACGATGAGGAAAAAATGTTTAGACTAACCCAGCGCCAGAGAATAACATTCTTCTGCATATATTTTCTTTGCATGTCAGGCGTTGTCTGTTAACGTGTGTGCGGTGTAGGGCCGGGATAGGGATGCTTCAAGTTTTTCAATTAAATCATGACCAAAAGATATGTTTATGATTAAAAAGTATATGTTATGCAACATTCACATCGCGCTAAATATGTTATAAACTGCTGATTACGATGCCATCCTTGTTATTATCATGAATATTTTTTTACATTATTGTTGTAACTGTTGTTATCCTTGTTATCACTCTTATTATTGTTATTATTCTTGTATTCATCATCACCCTGCAAAAACTCCCATGTTGATTTACCACCAGCCCAGAATCTATATATATGTCCACACCAGAGAAGTACTAAAACAACACCAGTTTGGAATAAAACCGATGCTATTTTAATACTAATTGGTGTTGTATAAACACATGTCTGGTGTTAGACCAAAACCAAACTGGTGTCGTAAAACACTTCTCTGGTGTGGACATATAGATTCCGGTCTGGTGGTAAATCAATTTCGGAGTTTTGGCAGTGCACCACCAATATCATCATTCATGTCATTATCAATATCTGAAATATGTGATCTTGTCTGCCGACCTGGCCTTCCGTGATATATCAAGTACAATTATGAAATTATTCATCTCAAACGTCTGTTACCTCAGCTTCCTCGCGACGAGCTCCTCTTTTGTGGTACCTGGGACCCATTGCATAAAACTTTTGCCATTAAAAAAAGCCTTGGCAAATAAACCAGAACTCTGGCAAACGAAATTATGCCATTGAAAATTACACATTACAAAACTCTGGCAAAAAATTTGCCAGTAGAAATGTTTAAACTTTTGTAGCATAAACAATAGGAATTTCTCTCAAAGCACACACTAGTGGCTGCGTTATACAGATCGATATTATTATTATTATTATTATTATTATCATTATTAAAGTAGTAGTAGTAGTAGTAGTAGTATTGCTATTATTACCATGTTTCCTTCAATCTCACATTCTGCTTCAATGTTTCATCCCGTGAAGGTCGACTCGGGCCGGATGCGCGACAAGGACCTCGTCCGCGAAGTGGACCGGTGGTTCGCATCCGAGTTCCAAGACTGCATATACGAGGAGCACGAGGTTTGTTGGGATGTCAGGCAACGGGGTGAGGTCGGGGAAACCATCCTCCATCTCTGTTACCTCAACAACACCGAGGTCCACCAGGCCATTGCCGAACACCTTCTTGCGCTCTATCCCAAGCTTGCACTGGACATCTACGAAGGGTTCGAGTATTATGGTATCTAGATGAATTCTTCTTTTAGGTACCTTGTCCGAAGTGAGAGCCATAATGTCTTTCCCGCGGGGATCCCGAAAGAGGCTTTTCCTTACCAATTCTGACATTTCCTTATAGACAAAATAATGGAAGATGCAGGAAAGCCATCATGGAAAGGCGCATTGTTCCTTTACAGTGGGATTTCTATTATAGAATATGACACAGGCTTTTGACAAGTCTTTAGAGTCATTCTAAAAGAAAATTATATATATTCATTGTCTCAACCATAATCATAATCTCGCTATTATTAAAGCGCTCAAGACATACATTTCACTATCTAAGCGCTCAAAGATTTATCATTACCTCGGTCATCGGAGTATTTCAATCAGTCACAAATAACTTTTAGCAGTTTAGGCACTTTAGGCCTTTTGCTCCGCACCATCGCGGTTTCTATTACATTGTATTATGGAGGGGGCGGTACTTGGTGAATGAGTAATGTAGAACCCATCGAGAGTCATGATTTTTTCATTATCATGATTATCTGCAAATTATATATGAAAACCGAATGACGCCCAATCTTGTTGCTCTCTGATGAAATATGTTCATGTGGGAGTTGTCAGTGAATTCGAGACATCATAATTTCATTTACAGATGTTGAAGGGCACATCCAGGCTCCTAAACTCCATTTGAATATGTTCGATCTCTTTCATTATGACATTTAAGACATATTCATTGGGCAAGAACCTTGTTCATGACGCTTTCTTTTCTAGCAAATGCTGTAATTTCAGATCGCAATCTTTCAGTAGCTAAAAACGGTAGCTCTAAATCTATCTTTTAAAATACTTCCGTAAAGAAGATACAAAATACTCATTATTGAAAAAGTAATGTATAATAGAATAGATGTTTTAAAGAATAAGGTGTTCGCTCATGAGATTATTAAGCCTGGGAGATTTATGTAGGGTTTTTCATAGACATCTTTCTTGAGTTCGTAAAACAGTTCATCTCTATTTAAAACATTTTCAAATGGTGTCATACCTCATCAAGAATCGGTGAACTGTCACATTCTCTCACTATCTCACCGAAGGTGAATCATGTCTTCATATTGCGATTGTCAACCATGATCTCGATTCGGTAAAGACATTGTGTAAATGCGGAGCAAAGCTCGACCAGAGGGCTACAGGAAGATTCTTCCGACCTTCAAAGAATCTGACGGATGGTAGGTATGTTTTTTTAACCTTCATTGATGATAAACTTGCGGAATAGTCCTTGATTTATATATTCTTTAAACTATAAAGACAATACAATTTTAATGCATTATCAAAGATCGAATCAATTGCATGAATATTTGAGTTAACTTAATTTCTATACAATGAAGTGAGAGATTTTATATTTTGATGAAATTAAATATTGATTTGCATGCGCATTATTGTGATGATGCGAAATATAACAGTAGCTTGTCTTCACCAAACATGGTCAATGATGAATTGACTTGATGTCGTAATTTACGAAGGTGGCTGGAAGTAATATCTTAAGAGATTGTTAAAGAGTGTCATCATTGAAATGGACAAGATGCTGGGAGTTCCAATTCTTGAGGCTGCTGGATAAAACTTCCTCCCATCGATTTTGTATGATTGACTTGATCGGAATTTGCCAAGGCCAATGCGGGCAAATCTATCCCTGATCATCAAATTGAGGACTACTACTTCATTCATAATAATAGTCTGAGGAATAGGTGTCAACAATCCCAGAACTTCTATGACCATGAACTTTTTTTTATCTTCCCTCTCAGGCGTGACCGACAAGGATGAAGAGATGGACTGTCGGGGGCAGGCATACTTCGGGGAGTTCCCTCTAGCCTTTGCCGCCAGCCTAGGAGACAAGGCCATCTATGACTTCCTGATCGAGGAGAGCGTCCGGGTCGATCGAAGGGGTGAGATGGTCATCAAGGGTAGAGTGAACCCCGATGATCAAGATTCTTATGGCAACACTGTTCTGCACATGGTGGTCATCAACAATCAAAAGGTATACTCATCTTCTTTTTCTATTAGGCATCACTATAATTGCGGGAACACGGCATCAGTTAAGGTCAGATGGGTTTTAGAATGTAAACATTCGAAGCCTTTTCTGATTATGGACTGATTGATAATTAGGATGGAATGCATAATCGTTCATCGACTTAACATTATCACATCAACGCTTCATGTTAGTGTACTATACAAAATCTATTGTGCTTGAATTTTCTTCATGGGTCTAATGATAGTATCTTGTGCTCTTTTAAAATCTAGTGATCTTTTTCCATTTGTAACTTTTCTTTTAAAAACAGTAAGATATTCAACCAGCAGCCAAGAATGATTTAGATATCAGGCAAAGGAGTACTGTTGTACTTGTCGTTGCATAATATCATAATTGTGTTCGTGATGCGTCCGCAGCGGTTGGTTCACACTTTGCTGAGAACAGATGCATCAAAATCAAAGCAATTTCATGATTCTTTCATCACCTTTTCTGCAGGAGATGCTGATACATGTTGTACGTCATAGCATCATGCCAGCAAGTATCGTCCTCAGGAACAACAACGGTCTGACCCCTCTGGAACTCTCCTTCCGGCTAGGTCGATGTGCCCTATTCGACACCCTCCTGGATCTAGGTAGCCAGAAACAGTGGACGTACGGTCCTCTGTCCTACGTAGCCTATCCTCTACCGGGTCTTGACTCCATTGGTCCCAATGGAAGACTTGGTGAGTGTCAATTACCAAAGGACCTGTTTCTTGTAGTCAGTGGCGTACCTGGGATTTTTCACAGGGGGGCAAAACCAGAAAAAAAATTGACAAGCAAAAAAAAAAAAAAAAAAAAAAAAAAAAAGGCCTTCAATCACAAATGAAGGATTTCGTACCAGAAAATTTGACAAGCAAAAAAAAAAGGTCTTCAATCACAAATGAAGGATTTCGTACCAGAAAAAAATTTGACAAGCAAAAAAAAAAAAAAAAGGGTCTTCAAGTTCGTCAGGGGGGGCAATAAAGGTCTTCAAGCTCGTCAGGGGGGCAGGGATACGTCCTTTGCATGGGGTTGTGGCTCGTCAGGGGGGGGGGGGGCAGACTGCCCCCTCTGCCCCCCCGTAGGTACGCTAGTGCTTGTAGTGTGTTCTGGAACCTTGCGTTGGTCAGGTGTCCATTCCGAAAATAGTGCTTGTGGTAGAACTAATATAATATTTCAAAATGTTTTACACTTTTGAATATTTGAGTTTTGATAACCCAAAGCAGCTTCAGTTGTGATTCAAATATGGTAGCTCTAGTTTATTTAATTGATTAATATTTAGCTACTACCATCGCTAATCATAGTTACGCCTCAGAGTAGATCATTTCTAAACCAAACCAAACTATTGTGGAACCGAACTCCACCATCTCTACGCCAGTCATCACAAAGCATGCATTAAAAACATCCATAAAAAGCTTCCTATTTACATTTGTAAACTTACGATTCTATCGTCTCCAACTTTCTGTTTGACGTAAGCTTTGGAAATACATCACAAATTAAAATCTTGACTGAAAACAATTATGAAGATGATTTTAAAATCCGATTAGTTATGAGCGTAATTAGCAAGCGAGTAATTGACTATGGATACACCGTTTTAACTAATTAGTTTTAGTTGCACAGCTAAGAGTGCTGTTGACATCAATTCATTATTCTAAGTATTGAAAACCTTATGATTCAACACAAGGTCCCCAGACTATTACAAAATAGTTTGTTCGGTTGGGTAAGCTCCCATCCACCTGAAACGGGCCACATCAGCATCCGGCGAGAACACCCAATTAATCTAATTGTTTTGGAGACGGGGAAATGGTGAAACGGAAATTAAGGATGTCCTCCTCGTATCACGCGGCGATGTTCATTTTAAAGACAACAGTTATGAGCGCAACATTGACAGATTATTCTTCATAATCGTTACACCGGTATTAATCATGATACGGTTCGTGCATAGTCCTATCTTAATGGGGGCAGCACATAATGGTTGTCATAATTCATTTGATTAAAACAAAATGCTATCCTACGTATTCCTGAACTTTTTCCCCGTATGCCTTTGGTATATGATCATTATAGTGTACCCGATCATACGATTCGAGGGGAGTTATCGTACGGTCAGTGCAGGGACATCGTACGATCTCTGTACAACCTCTAAACATGCTAAATATGTTTGTTTCTTTGTTTGTTGTTGTTTGTTTGTTTGGTGTCTTTTTTTTTTTGGGGGGGGGGCTCTCTACGATGCCCGATACAAGAAATTGTACGATCGCTGTACATAATGCACGATGATCGTATTCGTATCTAATATAAATGAGACATAACTAAAATAAATAGGGTCAGGGCCCCGTTGCATAAGATTTGCTATCATAGTAACCAATTGTAACTACCATGGTAACAATGATCAACAGCCAATCAGAATCAAGGATTTCGGGGAAGTTACCATTGCATGGCAGACTTACTATAACTTAGTTTTATGACACGGGGCCCCCGGAGCATAACACAGGCATAAATCTTTTTTTTAATCAATCAATGACGGCTGTACATGTTACATTTGACTTTTGACCTCTTGCCCCCCTAAAAATTATATGTGTATACATAATTATATTTCAATCATTAATAGATGAAAATTCAGCCTTGATGACGATAGTCCGCTGTGGGCAGGCACAGCATTTGAAGATGTTGGAGGTCCAAATCATCCATTTTCTACTCCAAGAGAAGTGGCAACGCTATGCCCGAGTAAGTAGATGGGCCACATGTTGTTTCTGGAAATTGTTTTGTGGGTTCTTTTAAACCAGGTAAAGTAGGTCCAAATCGTCCATTTTCAACTAGTAGGCCCGAAACTTGAAGCTCTGGTTTGGTTCAATAGTGAAATCTTTATAATCTACGGTCCTTTCATATCTGTAAAAAGTATCACTTTTCATTGACCGGCTCTTTGATACGAAAAAAAAATAAATTATATATACACGTATCTATTCCTGCCGTATAACATTTGAAACCGTATTTTACTATTGCATGAACAGTCAGTAATTATCGTTCATGAGCGTTTACCGGAGGAGGGGGCAATTTCAGAATACAAAGAAAATTAAGGTCAAACAACAAATCTCTCCTTGTAGTTCCCAAAATTAACACTCAATTCTACGGCGCTCGTTCATTCAAAATGTCCTCTGCTGAACTTTGGAATAAATTACCTGATATTGTTAAACAAGCTAATACTGTAGAATCCTTTAAGTCCCTTTTGAAGACATTCCTTTTTGTAAAATAAGATATACATGTACCTATTAATTGATATTATATATTTGCTCCTCTGTGAACAGGCTTTTCTTTCTTCTCCATTCTTTCTATTCTTCTTTCTAAAGCGCATAGAGACATGATTTTATCGTCGTTATATGCGCTATATAAGCAATGTTTTATTATTATTATTATTATTACAATCTTCTTAATACAGCTTTCTACAATCCTTTAATTTGTAAAAAATATCTAACGAATGTCTTTAATTAGAAAGATCATTGCAGAGAGAAGGTACTTTAAAATATTATTACGGCAGGTATATATACGTGGTTCCATGACATTTGTTCCGGCGACAATTTATCCGCTGTGAATTCCACACACTAATGGAATCGCCAAATTCAACCCTGGGTTTTAATAGAACCCTATTTCAACCCTAACCCTATATCTGAGACAAAATAAAGCCTGGAGAAATTGCCGCCGGAGCAAATGTCGTACCGTAAAATACATCTTTGTATAGGCATGTTATACCTTCAGCTGGCAATATTAGCTACATTTTCGTGATACGGCATATCAGATTTTGACGAGGCAAGCAATTACATGATGCCACCAAACTACATCAAAATAAACCGTGACAATTTTATTTAGCTAACCATCTGAATTACTCTGTCTCCATAGCAACGCCTGATCATGAAGTTCGCCATCACCGTTATCCAGTTATTAGCGATGTGTATAGTTTCCTTCGCGCGGAAGAGGATAACACCGGGCGACGAAGACAGGGCGACAGAGAAGAAGTTCTTCAGTGGTCAACACTTCGAAAAAATAACACTCACTCCTTTGGTCATCGTAAGCAAAAAATGCATTATCATCTGAATCTATGATATTTGATCCAGCGAACTTTTTCAGATTACTTTGTATGTATGTGATAAGTGTTGTCGATTCTTTATTTTTAGTTCTTTTCATTTCATAATTTTTTGAACGGCGGGCCTTTTTTTTCATAATGCCTAATGTAAGGAAATATCCTTTGATCAACTTGCATATATACTAAATGCCAAAGCAGACAATTATGATTTCTCTTTCTCTTGTATCCTTCCTCTGTTAAGGTCGGAGATCGCTGATATCAGTAGAAATTACTGTAGACACTTCATATCACTAAATCACGTCAGCGTAGTTGG
The DNA here is from genome assembly GCF_037042905.1 of Lytechinus pictus. Lineage (NCBI taxonomy): Eukaryota > Metazoa > Echinodermata > Echinoidea > Temnopleuroida > Toxopneustidae > Lytechinus > Lytechinus pictus. The sequence continues at coordinate 26,374,856 of NC_087247.1, forward strand.
AATATCATGGTAATGCCAATATGGAAAATTAAAACCAAAATTTAGTTCCCAATCTTGCACTATATATTTGATTCATTCATCCATCACACAGTTCATTGATATTAAAATACGAAACAAGTATATGGAAGGAATACCGTATATCTTACATCTAACATCAGGTCTCTTTATTGATATCATTCTCATATCTTTTTTAATCTAGGCAAGATATATAGCGGAGGCTGTGGTAATCTTCATTTGTATATTGAGAATGGGAGAATCAGCTATCGAAGTAAATTCAAGAAAGTCTTTTAGGAGTTACGCTAAGACACTGGTAAGCATTTCATTTAGATCACCTCATGGTTTTTATTTTGAGAATATTTGTTATTTCAACTAAAAAAGTTTTAAAAATTAGCAATTCATTAAGAGAACAGTATTTTCAATGGATACTGCACTAGTTAGCTTATATGCCCAATAATCAAATATTTCATAATGATAGCGCTCAAGTGTGTATACTCGTGTAATTGATGGAGATCTTCTCTTTCCAACATGGGACAATTTCCCTCGCTCGTTATATTGGTCGTTCCGTATTGCTGCCATGTTCCACAATCAATCTTATGTGAATTGCATACATCCTTCGTTTAAAAACTAAGTTTTGGTTTTGATATTGACTCGCTCAACGTTCCAACCCTTTCAAAACTTCACCATGTTCCCAAGTTGCACCTAATGTCGCCTGTTGGGCCTGCACGGGATGACCAAGAATTAAATACAGATTATACTCTTTGTAGTTCGATAAATATCCACTCCTTATGTCTGCCTAGCAATTCCATTGTACACTCTCATGTGTATCTTACAAGATAACTTATGTATTGACGTCATCAAACGGCCATCTTAGAAGCTGACGACATTGCCTTTCGGTTACACGGGCCTAATTACAACTGACAGGCCGAAGATTTTCATTCGAGCCAACACGTTCTCAATTTTTAAATTTAGATATTGCTGATTGACAAAAATAAATTAATATGATTGACAATCTAACACTCATTATAGGGAGGGTATCTATACTGAACTTCCTTTTTTCCAAATTAAGAGATATATCACCACTTTGGAACTGTTCTTTTACTGCGGAAGAATTAGGGCTATTTTACTGTCTCAGGTGATGAATTTCATCCTGTCAGGTGTTGTCTTCATAAATGTCGATTTATTTTTAAAATGAGCCGGTCGAGGTACCCTTTTCTGGTCAGATATGGAATGTCAGACATATATCCGATCCGCTGGTAAACCTTCAACCCTCAAATTTCGTCCTTATTTTTTATGAATTTTTTTTCTATGGAAAATGTTTAGGGCCATGATACCTTGCACGCGTTGGTGATCTGCAGCTGGCGCATCTCTGACGTGAGAACTCCGTTTACGGACATTATCATTTTCGTTGTCAAATTCTTTCAGAGAGGGCGCTTTGGGATCATGATGTCATATGCATGAGGTATATTTGCTCTTTTGTTGGATTTTTTTTTCTTCATTTAAACGTTGAATAAGACTGAACTTTGAATGTTTTTTCTCCTAGATTGAGTTACCTGAGAAGGGGTTCATGATCATAGCAACCATTCTCTTCCTCTTCTGCATCCCGCTAAGGTTCCTGGGTTACAAGTGGGAGGAAGACGCCCTCATCATCATAGCAAGTCCGCTCTCATGGATGTATCTCCTATACTTCTACAGGTCTGTGGTGTTTAAATAATAATTCTTATTTACTCATACAAGCACTTGAACTATTAGCTGATTTTCAAGCGAGCCCTCCCTACATAACATAAAATCTTATTATTACACTTTTCCATTCTCAAAAGTCGAGGGCCTGACAAGCAAGCATATGTCACAGTTCAAAATGCTCACATGCTTTTAAAATTAGAACTTAGTGCTAGTTTGGTAACACTGCATAATGATATGCAGTGATGGCTTCAATGAAGTAAGTGTTGTGCATCGCAAAAGTGTTGAAAAAAATGTTTCTAAGAGAAAAGTAATAACTAAAATAAATGTAGACATGAACTGCTTGTATCACTGGCATGTTCACATCGTGCGAATGACATCTTGCTTGTAATTAATTTCAAAAGTATATATGTAAAGTTGTATACTTCAAAGTAAATAAACGATAAGGTGGCGTTCGAATTAACACAACGCTGTACGTTGACAAGCGATAGTGAAAAAAGAAACGACATTCCCCAATGATATGTATATCGTGAAATAGAGTAAATACTGATCCCGTGATTACAACAATTTTATTATCATTCATATACTATAGTAACTTTGCTTTTTTTTTTCTTTTCTAGAGCTAATCAAAGCCTTGGTCCATTGGTTGTGATGTTCGGACGAATGTGTATAGGAGACATCGCCAAGTTTTCCATTCTCTACTCCACTTTCGTCGTGATGTTTGCTGCTGGTAATTTGTTCAACTTTTTCCCCACTTTTGGGGGGCAAAAATATCGAAACATTGAAAATAAATCTACAGACAATTTATCAAGAGAGAATTTTGAGAATTTCTTTTGTGTCACTTCCAATACAAATATTCTTACCTAATACTTGGATGAGCATCATTGTATGTTACTTTGTACAATAATATCAGGAAGTCTTCAACGTCTACGGTGGCAAATATGTTAAAAATGCAAGTCAAATCACAACGGACAGCTGAGAGGATTTTGTCGAAAGTTGGTGGACCTGGGCAGAAAATCGTCCTAAAGATTCGGACCGGACGAAACATATATGTCGTTGTCAGGGGAACCAGGACAACACTGCTGTTTGATATTCGACAAATAGGGCTTTGTTATGAAGGGCTTTTGACAATAGATTATCTATGTTCCAGAAAGCGTCTGCGTAGTGGTTGCGAAAACTCCCTATTAAGGCCTACGTGACATACCTTTGTTCTAAAAACCATTATATTGGAGAAAAAAAAGTTCAAATAAAGTCTGGACCTAGTCCTCAATATTCGTTAACTTGTTAGTCCCTTAATTCAAACTTGGTGTTCATTTATTAAAGGTCAAGTCCACCCCATAAAAATGTTGATTTTAAATTTAAATCAAACTAGCACAATGCTGAAAATTTCATCAAAATCGGATGTAAAATAAGAAAGTTGTGACGTTTTAAAGTTTCGTTTATTTTTCTCAAAACAGTTATATGCACAACTCAGTGACATGCAAATGAGAGAGTCGATGATTTCCATCACTCACTATTTCTTTTGTTTTTTTATTGCTTGAATTATACAATATTTCCATTTTTACCAATTTGACATTAAGGACAAACTTAACTGAACCATAAAATGTTATAACCATGGTACTACCACATGTTCAGGGAGGAATAAAACTTTGTTTCATGGGACAATTAGGAGAAAATTAGAATATTTCATATTTCATACAATAAAATACAAAAGAAATAGTGAGTGAATGATGTCATCTGTTCCCTCATTTGCATACCGACCAGGATGTGTGAAATTAAGCGAAATTTTGAAATGTCATAACTTTCTTATTTTACTTCCGATTTTGATGAAATTTGCAGTCTTAAGCTTGTTGGATTTTTCTCTTTTTATTCAAATCAACTTTTTTGTTGGGGTGGACTTGTCTTTTAAGTATGTTAGGGTCAGAAAGGTTTTCACGTATTCTCCAAGACAATTTTGGTTCAAGGTTTATACTTCCCATGTCATAAATATGCATCAAATAAAAATGCGCATGCAACAGGCCCCATACGGGATAAACATTGTATAATGCAACGACATTTTTTTCAGTAAAAAATGTTTACACAAATAATGCAGGAATTGAGCGTTAAATAGTTAATAACAAATGTTTAAGTGAAGATGTATATACAAATAGTGCGGGAATTCGGAAGGCATCAAATAATAAACGATGAATATTTAAGGAAAAATGTTTATACAAATAATGCTGAAATCGGGCATAAAAGCACGAAATAGTCGAATCGGAGCTTTATAATCATGATTATGATTTTCTCAATCTTGCTGACAGTATTCAACATTGCCGTGGACAGCGACAGTGAATTCAAAGACTTTGAGGATTGGTTTGAGTCAATAGCTACAACATTCTGTATGACCTTTGGTAGATATGGGGTAAGTTGAAGATGGCTCAAAGTCTTGAATCTTCAATCATTATTTAAATTTTCACACATAGCAGTGGCGTAACTACCGGAGGGGGGGCACGTGCCCCCCCCCCCAATCGGCTGGCAAAAAAAAAATAGGGAAAAGGAGAAAAAGAGGGGAAAAGGAAGAGAAACGTGGTGGGAAATAAGAAATTATTGTTTATTATAATATATTATAATTATGCTATGTTATATTACGTAAAAAAAACATTTTTATATAACTTTATGAATCATAATTTGCTCAGGGCCCCTGTCTTCACTGTTCCTGGTGTTCGCATTGTCTGTTTAACCATGAACCTGTATAATCGTATTGTACTAAAACCTCCCATTTTCAAGTGAATATACATCAATAATATTTCCTCACACTTCGAGTTATTATTGTTTTATGTAGTGACATATGGTAAATAAAGTGATTGCCCCATTTTAAGGTCTAATATAAAACATTTCCTGTCCGTGCTGTACTTCGCATTGGTGGATTGGTGAGATATGTCTGCTCTTCATGAATTCCTAAAATCAGTCATTAAAATGTCCCTTTTTCTGATCTGAATATCAAAAGTTTTCAGCTCGCGCTTAGCGTTCGCATTATTTGATCAGTGAGATACATATCTGGCACTGTCCTTAAATTGTCTCTTTCAGGTCAGTATACCTGGCAACTGAGAAGCGCGCTCAGTGAGCGACTGCCACTGAAATATAGTATTTTCAAAAGGAAAATGTATGTTTTGATAGTCCATCTGGGTGATTCATAAAGCTGTCCGTTACTTACGAATGACTTTTTGTGCAACTTGTGACCCTTTCTTGTCCTAAAAGTGATAAATCTATCGCTATATCATATCATTGATTTAGTACCTAAAACATGAACAGCTTTATGAAACTCCCACCATATCACATGAAAATACGACACTGGGTTCACCTGGATGCGGTATGGGTAATATTTGGTTAACTTGGGGCTTGGCCCAATGCCTGGCAGCTCATCCAGATGCATTCAATGTATACATAATTTCGTGTAGCTGCAACAGTTATTATATGTCTCTGTAATTGAAGAATTTGTTTAATTGATTGGTTTGATATTTTCTTTCTGCCGAATAAAATAATAATAGTGACTGTATGTTCGCTCTTAACATGGCGGAGACTTGTTACTTCTATCGTGTCTATGGATGGATTGTATGATGTGGTGCACTGGTGCTATGATTGTATGATGTGGTGCTATGATCATGAGTAATGATCCCGGGAGGGGGTGGGGGAAACACACCCACCCCCAAAAAACTTGAAAGTTTGTAAATCAACTTATGCGAGAGGGTCTTGCACCCCTCGCCATGCACCTCACCCCAAAACGTCACCACCCCCCCCCCCCCAAAAAAAAAAAAAAAAAAAAAAAAAAAAAACTTAAGAAGTGAATGGTTTGACCAAACATGTCCAAACAATTTTAGGTGAAATATTCAACTTGTGGGCATTATGGGAAAGACAAGACAATAGAATGAATATTAGCTATCCTTTTTGAGAGCTGCCAACAACCTAAGGTGACAAGACCATACAAAAGTCAAGAATCAACATTCCTTGGACAAATTCACTCAAATTTTTTAACAAAAATAATGATAATTTCGTCTTACATTTGCAAAAAAAAATATTATTTTGAAAGTGAGAACCCTTTGGTTCTTGTAGTTATCCAGAAAAAATAGCTCCTGAGAAGTTGGAAGCTATATTGCGACATCAGTAATGTCATAATGTGACATGTGTGGTGACGAGATGAAAGATTTATGTAGCGATTGTATCATCTTGGCGATAAAAGTATTCTCATCCCATTTTTCTAAAATTTTCCCAATATTTTTTTAACATTCTGATTTCAGGTGGTCACTACCAAAGACCATGCGAAGCACCCGGGTATATCTATAATTCTGATGGTTCTCTTTGCAATCCTTATTCCGATCCTCCTGCTCAACATGCTGATAGCCATGATGGCCAAGACCTACACTGAGATCATGGCAAGAGCCGTGATGGAATGGAAGAGGCAGGTGGGTTCTTCAGTTGTTCGGTCAAGGTGGTAAAATCTTTCTGGAAAGACGGGGTGATCCACAGCAGTCTGCTACAGTAAATCATCCCTGAATATTGAATACGACGCATCCTTCAACTAGAATTATTGTTTTAGATTGTAACAATTAAGCTGTGCATATACAGTAGTTACAGATTTATCACCTTCAGTAATATTGTAACCAATACGAATGTCATAATGTGCAAAATACTTTGGAGGTAAATGTTCGACTCTTAAATAAAACATCGTGTACATGTGATATTTATAAACGGAAAAGGTAAATTTTTTCCTACCTATTTAAGAGGGGTGGGATATCGGTGAATATTTAATTTCTTACCCTTTTCCAAATAAAAGTTTTTGATGAAAAATATACTGAAAGCATTAGCAACATTCATAACAATCCAAGGAAATTAGTAGGCCTAGACAAAAATTTGCAAATGCTATTTCAAGTAAGTTACTTCTGCACAGAATCCCAGTTCTGCAATCCCGTTTTCTTGTTTTACTGAATCCTATAGTGGGCGATGATCGTTCTTCAAGCTGAACGTACAGTAGACCCTCAGCAGCTTGTCCGTTACCAGAAAGCATATTCGGCATCTATAACGTTTGACCACCCGCAGGCAGTCAGTACCGAGACCACCCATACCAATTTCTCCAAGAGTTTAGCCCCACCAACTCTACTTACGGTCGGTGCGGAGCTTCCCGGGTCGATAGATATACGCGAGAGGCGCCGATCTTGGGTGACGCTGGCTCGGGAACAGCAACAGTAAGTGTCATTTTTATAAACGTAGTTTTGATATAGATTAGTCGATGATATAGAGGGCTTTTCAATGTTCCCAAGAAGCAGAATACTACAATAGACCTCAGTCGATCATGCACATAAACATAAAAACGTATAAAGAATAAATTAACCAGCTCGCAAAGTATAAGATGATTGTGTTGCATCATTTTCTTATATATTATGCCTTTTTATGGCGTTATTCAGACATTTAACTCTAGAAGGTTCAAAGTATTATCTCGTCAAGTCAACATCCTGTAGAAAAGAGGATCAGACGACAAGATGTTGAATCTTATCACGTTAACATCATGTGAAAGAGATGATTACATGACAAAATCTCAGATCTATTCATGTCAACATCTTTTAGTAAAGATCAGATGACAAGATCTCGGATTTCGTCATGTCTACATCTATGAGCTGATGAAAAGAGCTTGGATTTTTGTCATGTCTATATCATGCAGAAGTGGCATGGCTAGATAATTACTTCGACCAAACATTAATGACCCATACAACTCAGGTAGCAGGCTACATATGGGCAAGCATCTTATCATCCGAACAGTTTCTCTATGGGGATGCCCACATGACGAGATACAAGGCCTTGCTATCTGATCAATTTCTGCTAACGGAGGTCAACATGACAAGATCCGATATCTCGTCATCTCATCTTTTCGTTAGCAAGATCTTTTACTCTAGATAATTATCACAACATCTGGATGTGGATGGTACTTTTAAGCTTCCATACTTATAGCCATAGTCTGAATAAATTAATGCACAAGATAAGAGAACGATGCAACGCAACCATCGTCTACCTATTGCGTGTGAGGAAAGTTAATTGGATATTTATAAATTAAGCTCGAGTGAATTCTAGTGTAGTATTTACATGATTTAGCATTCTCAAGAACGTTGCCGTCCTTTAATGTAAAGTCCCTAATTATTACTATATAATGTTATTGGTAAGCATATAGTATTGTAATTCGTTTTAGTGATTGCTTTCATTTGTTTGTTTGGTATGTTGATAATGAAATGAATAAAACACTCAATCTTATATGAGAATAAAAATAAAGTCCCTAATTATGTGAATACTTTCATTTTTCTTAGGATTGATATGATGGAAGAGGGGCAGTCTTTACTCAGACGTGGCCAAGACGACTGGATACCGATGGCGGGAAAGACTGGCAAGGGAGTCAGTTGTAGGGCTGTACTTATTGAAAAGCTTGTCAATCTAAAATCAGAGGCCGATTGATCACATTATTGGCCATTTATAAGAAAGGAGCTAAAATGTTACATCCTTGATTTACTTTTCTTTTATTTAGTATCGTAGATGTACGTGTCCCCTTTTTTCTTTTTCTTACTCTTCTTCAGAAAGTCTGTAATAATTAAGTCAACGGAATGGTAAGAATGTTAAGAAACATCTGGATTTTGTCTAATTAAGATCTACACTCTATATACTCAATTCTTAGATCAGAGATAAGTCTCAAATATTAATTGAGATTGATTCTTGTCGGACCCAATCCTTATGAGACATGACCTCTGACCAATATTGTCATATTTCTCATTTCAGAGTTGCGTAAAACATCACAGTATGTCGTTTTTATAAGATAAAGCTTGAAAAGTGTGTTTGAAAATATGTCAATTCTATATGTGGGAGATCTGATTTCTACATGGCTCCAGAATGTATGAATTATATGCTCTGAATAATATGATAGTATAGTTGGATGTCTATATAGGCTATCGATACCTGCAGGAAAGAACACAGTGTTCACTCTAAAACAAATATTGGGTAAAAGTGCTCCATGGGGGTCATTATGTGTCCAACCAACACTGGGCATGTCTTTTGGGTAGTTTTATTTATCCCAGTGTGATGAAAATTTTGCCCATTCTAAAGCAATTGTTGCTTATTTTTTAACCTTACTGGACAGTATGCTTCCCGCATTGGGTAAAATACTGCCCTAAATTGGTTGTACACATAATTACCCTCGTGGTGGTAAAATTTTACCAACTGTTTTTTACAGTGTACCACAGTGTGTTCAAACAGTGTGATAGCAGTGTAATAACACTTTCACACTATTAAATTTGAAAAGTACATAGTCCACTTATTGAACAAATGGTGAACACCCCCACCTCGGGGGTGTCTGCAGTATTAAAGGTAAAAGAAAGTTGTTGCATCAAACAATTATTTTTTCATGATAAAGTCTTTTAAATCAAGGTTAATTGTCACCATATTATCATACATAGAGGGTTGGTATATTAAATGTAAAAACAGAATTTAATTTTGTCCCGACGGAAGTTTTTTTATCAACAGTTTTGTAGAGAACTTCAGAAGCGATATATTAAGGAAGGTATAAAAAGGCTGATCGGCAACTTGTTTGCTGGATTCCATGCAGATATGATGATGATTGGGTCTTGCAAATTCGACAAATATCCGAGCCCCAAAACATGCAAAATTACCTGATATGTCATTCAAAATAACAATAGCTTTGATCTTTTTTGTTTTGTAAAAGTATTTGTTTAATTCATTCAGCATAATAAAATAAAGATGTCTTGTTATACGTGGAAACTGAAATAGATATAAAATTGTAAAACCCTCAGTGATTCATAATTGTAAAGACAATGCAAATTTGGGTACATACAATGATCAAGAATCTACACCTGCTTAATCAACTTTTTTAGATAGTGTGTTCGTAAAAAAAGTCACCGAAGTGATTAAGAATACATGGTTGGTTCGAGTGATAACTCATTAGCTTTTATTTACACCTTTATTTCATTTCCATTGTCTCGGTTCAAAGTGGAAAAATACAAAATCTATCTCGAGCATTTGTTTATGTAGTACGAAGCAAACTTTCTGCTTTGTTGTACATTTTTGTGTGTGTTCTATCGTGTGTGGGTTTTGTTTACAGAAACTTTCAATGAGATGTTATCCCGAGATTCCCGTCTGCAATGTTGATTTGCGAGTGAATGTAATTTTCGAGTGAATGTAATGTTAGAAAACAATACAGTCTCACATCCTTTTCTCCATTTATTTCATTGAATAAAATGAAATGAAAAATGATGTATTGTGTTCGGGACCGATATCATTTTAGAAGAGAAGTGTAAATGAAGAAACTCTTGAGAAAGTTATATGCAGTTCAAATCACAGGGTATTTATTAATCAATCAGCTACAGTTACAACTCGAAGCACATGAAGATATCAATGAAGATTCGGATAAAACAGGAAAGGATGGATATAATATTTTCAAAGCATAAGATATATTCCTGAAGGTGAATTGATATGGGATGGACGTCTAAGTCTTGATGTCAGTCAGTTTATCTGGATGAGTACGGGTCTAGTATCTCTATTTAATAATCAAGAAGTCTTATTAATATCATTAGTTTGGGGTGTAACAATTTAAGTGTAAGTGATCTACACTTACTCTGATTGGTTTACAGGTAACTGTATATCAAACTTTATCTGTTATAAGGGGTGTGGTGATGCTCTGTGCAAGTGACTGGGGCTGGAAGTGTGAGTCATACTTCTTAGAACTTTTGTTCCTTGAAGTTAGCTGACTTCACTGAGGGTTGGTCTTTTATGGTCCGGTTTTAGGAGTTAAATGGTAGTGGAGGTTTTGGAATTCTAAGATGACATTGGGGGAATTTGTAAACAAGTGAAGGTAAATGACTGAGAGGATAACAGGAAGTTAAACTACATAACAGTATATTACATTTTTATTTAGCAAGACATTTACCATGCTGCAATGTCAGGTATTCATACCGACATTTGTCTTCGCAGTCTGCTGAAGGGCTGAAATCCTTTCGATCTAACAGCTGCAATGTCAGAAGAACACAGACCCACATTCCTTTTGAAGAACGGTATTGATTTGCTACTTTGTCAGGTAACATCCTATTGCGTTGGAAGCAAGACAATTACTTGGCATTAAGTGGAACAATTTCAGTCTTACAGGGAACGGCAACTGATATCCGATCAGGGTGCAACCTACAGTTGAGCAAAGGACATTATTTTATGGTGGCACTTCACCGTACCGCCGTATCAAATATGGATACAAGAAAAACAATCCGTTTGGGGTCCCCAGTCAGAGATTCTCAACCCAGAAAGAATATCTGGTCAATCTGGACGAACGTACGCAAATACCAATAATACGGAACAAGCCGAAACAGGACGAAACAGAAAAAAAAAAGTAAAGCTAACAGGCTGAGGAGTAGGAGATGTCCAGAACAACATTGAGGCTGTGAGGAATAACTGGAGGCCCACCCAAAGACCAAAACTGCACGCCGTAATTGTTCAGGGACAGGACCAGCAACTTTCCACCGTTTTGAAATATTGGATCTTAATGTGCATCCTTACAGAGTGCATGAGCGTCATTAACTGTTGGATAGGGATTTCCAGAGGACGATCATCCTTTCGACGTGGCTGCTGGGCAGGATTGAGGGCAATGCCACTCTTATCCGAAATCTTGTTGGCGACGAACGACAAAGTCACATTTATTAGCATGGACATGATGGATGAGAGAGCGAATAACCACAGTGTTGTGGAGTACGCAGCTACCAAATTTCAATTATGACGTAAACATAAGCAGACAAAAGTGGAGTGTGTGGGCTTACCTTTCCATAGGCGGATCCAGCTTTTGGCGAAAGGGGGGGGGGGGGCGCACTGCCGATCGGCGCACATATTTTTGCACTTCACCGGCGCCATAAAAGAAAATGTTGAAAAATGGGTAAAGTCTGACCTTGTCAAATGCTCTTTTCAAAATGTAGGATTTCCAGTCATGCCATTTTGCATGACCACACGCAGATAATATTTCCGGGGGGGGGGGCAAGACTCGAAAATTTGGTGCACATCTCACATTTGCACACTTTTCATAGTGTTCATGAAATGTTAAGGGAAAAAAATGTTTTTCACAACAGCAGATCGCGAATGTGCCCCTTCCCCCTTGCTGCGTACGACCATTCCCTGAAGTCCACTTAAACATATCTCATTATAACAGAAATATCCATCAATTTAAACATATAATCTTTCTAAAACATATATAGAGAGAGATTTAAAAACCTATTAAAGAAAGAAACAAGCAAAAGTAACACAAATTTTGCATGTTATGTGCGATTTCAAAATCTCGTGTATTAACCCTTTTATTGCGATGAGGCCAATACTTTTCTATATTAATAGAGATACAAGTTTTTTTTTACTATATGTATATATATATATATACACAGGGGCGTCGATCCTTTTTTTAAGATTTGGGGGGCAAAATCATGAATCAACTTTCCAAAGGCGCTCGATATCACACAAAACAAACAAACTCACACAAACACACACACACATATGCATATATATATATATATATTTATATGACTCATGAGATAGAAACACATATCTCACCAACAAATTAATGTGAGCGCGAAGTGCGAGCTGAAATTTTTTAGTATACTGACCTGAAAACAGGAAAAAGGTGCCTGTTTAGGACTGTTTGTAGTAACTCATGAGGAGGATACATATCTCACTACACAGGTAATGCGAGTGCCGAGGGCGAGCTGAAATTTCTTTATATTCTGACCAGAAAGCTTGATATTCTATGCATTTTTGGTACCAATGATTAAGATGGGTATCTAAAAAAAACAATAGATGCGAGCGCGAAGCGCGAGCTTAAAATTTTGATATTTCGATCTGAAAAAAATGACAGTTTAATGGACGTTTGTAATAAAGAACAAGATTATATCCAGCAAAAGATTATTGCAAATCGAAGCGGGAGTTCTTTTGACGTTTAGTCCTGAAAAAGGGACATTCTATTCACCTATTTAATCATGAAAAGTATTGGGTTCTGCTACAGAAATGATGCGAACGCGAAGCGCGAGCTGAAAATTTTTATATTCCAATCTGAGAAGCGGATAATTAAATATTTTAAATAAAGAACGAGTTGTGAAGCTCAATCTCAATATATGACTGGTTGCGTAATTATACACTCCCGGTACTAGCAACGGGTTTTAGCAAAGTTTTGGGCTAAAATATCGAATCATCTTCATAAAACACTATAGTAGCTGTCTTAAACTAAAGGCCATACAGTTGGCGCAATGTGGAATGTGTAAATAAGAAAAGTGACTGACCTTCTTTTTATTAAAGCATTGAAAAATAAGATCAAAATTAAAGGATTTGCTCTACGCTTTTGTATGATTCTGGGATTTTTAAAATAAATTAAAGATTTCATGACATCTGTCATTCTGTGGGCAACTGCCCCGCCCCAGTCCACTCTGTAAGGGCATGCGATAAGCTTTGTTATGACCATTCAACAACAAAATGTATAACCAGGTGCCGCTGATCATTCTTGACCGGCGCCGATCTAGATTTGGTTGACAATAGGCCCTTCTTCATTATTCTACCGGCGCCTATTTATTGGAACAAGGGGACGCTGATTATTCTTGACCGGCGTCGATTTAGAACAAGTAGTGCTGATTGTTTTTACCGACGTCACGTAAGATTCAGGCAGCGGCAATTCATAATTGACTGGCGCCGATTTAGAACCAGGAGGCGCCGATTATTCTTGACTGGTGCCGATTTTTAACCAGGTGATGCTGATTATTCTTGTCCGGCGCCGATTTAGATTTAGGTGGAGCTGATTATTCTTGATCGGCGCCGGTTAAGACTCAGGCAGCGCCGATTTATAACCAGATGGCGCTGATTATTCTTGACCAGCCCCGATTTAGATATAGGTGGCGCTGATTATCCTTGATCGGCGCCGGTTACGAACTCAGGCAGCGCCGATTTTTCTTTACCGGCGCCGATTTATAACCAGATGGCGCCGTTTATTCTTGCCCGGCGCCGATTTAGATTTAGGTGGAGCTGATTATTCTTGATCGGCGCCGGTTAAGACTCTGACAGCGCCGATTTATAACCAGATGGCGCTGATTATTCTTGTCCGGCCCCGATTTAGATTTAGGTGGCGCTGATTATCCTTGATCGGCGCCGGTTAAGAACTCAGGCAGCGTCGATTTTTCTGTACCGGCGCCGATTTATAACCAGATGGCGCCGATTATTTTCATCTGGTGCCGATTTAGATTTAGGTGGCGCTGATTATTCTTGATTGGCGCCAGTTATATGCAGGCAGCGCACTGCTGATTATTTTTAAACGGCGAAGTTGTTGGGAAAAGGGTAGTTAAAAGAAAAGATAAGGAAGATGATATGATTGTGCTTTGCTGGGGGATAGTCTTTCCTTACTGTTGCTAATATTATATCAGTGTATAATTTTTTTAAGCGGCGCCTTTTCTTTCCTTTCCTTTATTTTTATATTTTCAAGCAGCGCCTTTTCTTTCTTTTACTTTTTTTTTTTTTTTTGAGCGGCGCCTTCGGCGCCGCTCAAATATTAGGGGGGGGGGGGGCGCGCGCCCACTGCACCACCCCCTGGATCCGCCACTGCTTTCTGTAAGTGGTCAAATAATTGGGCCATTCCTTTTCACTAGAAACATGGTGGCATGTACTTAGCCTTGATCAATGAAGACATTCTTTCAAAACTGGAAGTTAACTTTGAAATACAAGATCGAGGAATGTGGAATGTTCCACATTCCACAAGCTTTCGAGCTTTCGTGGGTCATCCTGTGCAAGCCTGTTGTTTTTAATGCTACTGTATATATGTTATGGTGACTTGCCAAATAAAATCAATCAATCAATCAATTCCGGCATGCACATTTGGTGGGTGCATGGATAGGTCCATGGTGGGTGCAGGGTGGTGCTCCAGCTCAAAGTCTTCGAACTGTCTGTAAAGAGGCAGGTAGAGCTATTTGGCCGCTGGCGGGGCGAACGAATAGTATCTCTTAATTATGAGGTAGACTGGCCCTGCATGATTTGACTTGACACCCTGTCAGTTTTACCTCTGGAGAAACCTTAGGAGCAGGGTTCGAATATCCCTACCACTCTGTGATCTGGGTGACTTACAGGCGCATATTCGCCAAGGGATCGATGTTCTCCGTCATGATCCGGCAAGGACCATGATGGGTAGGTGTTGACAGAGTAGATGGACGTACACGTCGAAGGTGCCGAAAAGTCAAGAGCTAAAATGCTCATGCGGTGGAGTGGATAGGTAGAACGCGTTATGCATTATTATGTGGGTGTGTGTTTGTATGGATATAAGTGTGTGCGTTTTAATGCATTCGGGCAAGCAGGTGTGTGTGTGGGGGGTGTACGTGTAATTTGTATGTGTAGTGGCGTACTGAATCAAACATTACGTGAGGACAGAATATGGAATATGGTGAGCAATTTCTACAAATATTGTGAACAAAGGTTGACATTCGAAATTAAAATTTAGTTAATGAAATAATTATTTTGACATAATATTCAAAATGTGATACAATAATTCGATTTTTTTCGATTCTTTTCTTTTGTTTTCTCCCTCTTTTTATTGTGGGACTTTTTTTGGAAACAAGTCCCCCACTTCCATTTATAATGAGCCAGTGTATTTATGTGTATTTTCACACATCCTCGCACATACTTGTTTATTCGAATATTACTGCAAGCGAGCCAGAAAATTGACTTTGAATTATAATGTAGATATTATTATTATTAGAAATGACATTGAAAGTTATAATAATTACAATGATAATAACTATAAGATGGTATGATATAGCATTACATTAAAAAACCTAAAGCGTTGTTCAAGCAAGTTGTTTAACCTTAGGAGTCTGGGGTATTTTGTTTCTTGTCATTCCAGGGGCATCATGCCCCAACCGTCTCATAATCTCGGCGAATGCATAGGTAAATTTTACTAAATTTGAATAATTTTATTTATAATTATGCTAATTTATTAATAAAACTATACATTTTGCGACAATTAATAAATAAAGCTTCTAGAATGTTAATTGTAGGTGTAAATATTGTTTATAGCATTCCTATCAATTGTAAATGAAGACAAATTTCGCCGGGTAATTCTTTTTTTGTTGTTGACACAATTCGTCGGCGAAATTAATTCAGCAGTAAATAACATCAAATTAAATGACTGTTGCAATAAGAATAAAAATAATCACTGCATTATTAATTGATTTT
This sequence comes from Lytechinus pictus, assembly GCF_037042905.1. NCBI lineage: Eukaryota > Metazoa > Echinodermata > Echinoidea > Temnopleuroida > Toxopneustidae > Lytechinus > Lytechinus pictus. The sequence goes on from NC_087247.1 coordinate 26,390,783, forward strand.
AGCTAGAAACATATTTTGTATCGACTTTGTACATGAAATGACGTTTTGAGCAATTTTTGTCTAACTTGCACTCGCATGATGTTGCGTAATTTCGTAACCGCGTACATGGGCGTCGCAAATTTGGTCTCAAAAGTTGCGTGAGATTTGAAATTAAGAGGCGTGGTCAAAAACTTTCTCGCGGCGGATTTATCGCGAAAAGTGTCAAGGGATGTCATTATAAGGCCCCAGGAGTATTAGGCTTAAAGGGGAAGTTCATCCTGACAAAAATTTTATGGTAAAAATAGCAGAAAAATAATTTTAAAAATATTGCCGCAGGTTTGAAAAAATCCATCAAAGAATAAAAAGTGACGTCATATGCGAGCAGCTTTTCTGCATATCGTATGGTCAAAAAACCAATGAAATGTCGTTTTCTCAGAAAATCGAAAATTATTTTTATTTTACCTTTAGTGTATCAATAGACAAATCATTTCACATCTGTTTCTAAAAAGAAAAAAAAATAAGTCATCGCGAACCCTTCAAAAGTTGAAATTTATACATTTTATATTACATAACATATGGACAGCTGCTTGATTATGACGTCACAAATCCAAAACTTTAAATTCAAATAACTTTCTTGATCTTCAATGTATTTTCCTCAAACCTTCACCAATATTTTTTATTATTTTATTCTGCTATTTTTTACAACACACTTTTCTTCAGGGTGAACTTCCCCTTTAAGCCCATCACTCTACAAACAACTTTATCTCTTGTTTTAACTTTTTTTAATTGTTTAAACTTTTTAAACAACTTATTCATAACAACAGTAGTTTTTAGTGACGAGCTTAAACAACGTGCTTAACATTTTAAACAATGTTTTTACAGTGCACATATTAGAATCAAATCAGAGAAGCAGAAATAGATATAAAATAACATAACATTCACTATCTAAAAAGCCAAACAGACAAACAGAAAAAAATACTCTGAATAGACAGAGAGTCTGAGATAAATGTAGCGAAGCACAAGTAGGTAAGCAATTATCTTAATGGACAAATATCATAAAGCAACCTTTGACACGAATATCATCCATTTAAATACTTCACGAAGGCGATAAGGTATGTCACGAGAAACATTGCGGTGATTACACATTTCAAAGTAATTTCTGAATAATATAGCATTATACATGGAATTGTAATCCGAGTAAAAATAAAAAATATATTTGATATTCCGACGAACAAAATAAAGAAATTAAATATCTAAATATGCTTCCAAGCTGAAGCCAGCAACTAATTGTCGTGCATTCTTTCTTTAAAAAGCAAGTGCACACCTAGTTACCAAGAATGCACATAGTATTTCTATATCCATTTATTTGCATGCTGGATAAAAGAGCATTGTCAATTAAAGGTCAAGTCCACCCCAGAAAAATGTGGATTTTAATCAATAGAGAAAAATCAAACAAGAATAACGCTAGAATATTCATCAAAATCGGATGTAAAATGAGAAAGTTATGAAATTTTAAAGTTTCACTTATTTTTCACAAAGCAGTTGTATGGACATCTCAGAAAAATGCAAATGAGAGAGTTGATGATGTTCCTCACTTTTTCCTTTTTTTATTGTTTGAGTTATCATTATTTTAATTTTTACAAGGATCAGCTTGACTGAACCAGAAAATGTTTAAATAATTGTAATACCCATGTTCATGGAGGAAGAAAACTTGTTTTACCTTCCAATGAGGAAAAATGATAATATTTCATACAATAAAATACAAAAGATATAGCGAGTGACGTCATCAGTCCCCTCATTTGCATACCGGCCAAGATGTGCATATAACTGCTTTGTGAAATAAAGCAAAACTTTAAAATGTCATAAATTTCATGTTATACATCCGATTTTGATAAATTTTTCAATCTCATGCCTTTAGTATTTTCTCTATTTGTTCAAATCAACTTTTTGTGGGGTGGACTTGTCCTTTAATTAAGTACCTTGCTCACGGGCATAGGTGCCGCGGCCGGGGATCGAACCCCGGACTTTCCATGTATGGCCAGGCGCCTAAGACCTCTCGGCCACGTCACCGTGTATTCTTGAAGGCTTTGAGAAAGATGAAGCTCAATATATATATATATGTTATGCATGTTATACAATTTTATATTTAAAATATCGGTTGGCAACCATTACTGTCTTGATAAAAGCCCTTTAAAAAATTAAAAAATCTCTTAAAGTGGGCTGAATATATAAAACGCATCTCAAGAAAATATTATACATCATAATCTGAATAACAAAATACAAAGTAATTTCTCTGCTTACAGGTACATTAAAGATTATAATACTTGCAGAAAAAAGACAAAGTTCAATACATCGTATCAAAATTACTTGCTATAAGACTTTTTTAATATAAAACAGAAACGATTTCTGCAGTCTGTACGATACATATAATGTATGCTGTTAACACTATAGAATTAGTCATACCCGTTGAAAAAAAAATGCAGGACGAATTTTTCCCTGAAAATGAAATAAAAGCCCATTTGTACCGTTGGTAGCTGTCTTTACAAATTAATATGTTGTATGTTTTCAACTCACTTGCATTAAAAAATGAATTTAGTCATTCGTCCAAATGCACAGATCCTCCTCGTCATTCATAGCATTGATGATATAGGCCTATTATTTCATTTTATAAGATCACAAATTGTAATTAAAAAAACAACCATACAATAGTTAGTATTTGTACTGAAAGTGGTATTTAAGTTGCTCAATGTAAATGTAACTTTAGGTGATCGGGTATGTTATCTCTGCTGTTGGAAATACAGTAGGCCTATTATATATTATTCTGTACATAGTGTTCTACGATATTTCTGTGTAATCTGGGTAATATTGATCAAATGAACAGAGATTTGCGTCACACTTGGCTACCGATATGACTAATAATTCATGTTATAATGTCTGTTATTGCGGACAAATCTGAATACCAAACAAAGCTAGCAGATAAAACTAAGAAAGTAGACTAATAATCGGAGTGCAGTTTTACCAGATTCAAAATCTTGGGATGATTTTGGAGTATCACCAGAAAGTATAGATTTTTTTACTACCTAATCATGCTAATTAGTATGATTTTTTTTATATGATAATTATACCCAAAAAAATTAATCGTAGATTTGTTTTGAAGATGCCAATTAGATATCCAAGACAGACGCGAATCCAGAGGCAGTGGGGTGGCAAAGGAGGAATTCGCGTGTCCTCTATCTTACAAAAGTAGCCCGAAGTTGTACGCAGGTAGTATATACTCTCTGGTGCGTATTGCCATCATCTTGTAGTGAGGATGAAAAAAGTTGGGAAATTGAAAGTTTTGGAAATACCCCCCCCCCGCATATTTTTCCCGTGGAACGTCCCATGAAAGGTTTTGTGAGTGATTTTCACTCACTTGTTTTGTCTCGGCCAATCACATGCAAGGATTCCAGAAGCTTATAACAATAAATATTGTCGGTGAGTATCACCGACTATTCGTATCATGGTACACTCAAAAGCTGTGACTATAAGTAACTCAAAATCAAAATCAAGGGTTTCAGGGAAGCTACGATTATATAGTATATTCACCCATGATAATAGCGAGTTTTTGCACTGCCACGCAGACGAATTCGAGAACACACCAAATAACGAGCAAGTCAAACCACAATGAACAGCAGAGATGTTTTTATCGAAAATTGTTGAACCGGAAAAGCAGATCGTCCTAAGTTTCGGAGCTGACGAAAAATTGCAAATAAATTATGTCGTTTGACCAGAGTCCAGAACGAAACTGCTGTTTTAATTCACAGACTTTGGACGAAGACCTCATTCTCATGAAGGGCACAATTTATCTCTATGTTCCCGAATTCGTCCTGCGCTGTAGGATAAAAAAAACTCCCTACACGAGCATTATTTGCAACGGACCCCTCGTCTCACTCGTGAAACGTGTTGAACTCTGATGTTTGTTGTCCACTAATGTGAGATGGAGGTACGTAGCCATTCATAGGCATGCAGTAACTGGCATCGGAATATGCTGATTCCTGTTACAAAAAGAAAGTTAAGGAAAAAGGTCATCGAAATATAAACATTTTCATGAATGTAACCTGACCTGAATGAGAATGAGAAATGTGATCATTTCATAAAGCTGGAAAAGCAGTAAAAGCTCATAGGATGTCGTGGAAAAGTGAACAAGGGCAGTGGGCTAAACCACACACAAAAAATGAAATAATTTTCTACGTCAAATTTTTTTTCCAACCCAACCCGGGTGCCCATTTTACATTCTAATCATAGATGAAAAATTAACATATAAAACTCTGAGAAATGTCCCATCAATGACGTTCTCATTTTTTCTTCAGCTCGTTGTAGAGGTGCCCCTACTATTTTATTTTGCCCCCACACACTTTTTTAAAGTTTAGATTGCCTTTTTGGGGGGACAATATTTCTTACTTAAAAGAGCTCCTATTCCTCTCACAATTATCTGATAATTTCCTCTTAAATTCATGTTACTTGTGACCTTTCTCTTCACTCTCAAATATCATTTTGGAAAAAATATAATGTTTATTCAACTGCAAAATTAGTGTGACGTACCCGATTCCCAGCGGGGGAGACATGGAAAATCTCTGTGGCGTATGGACTGTTTAGTTTTTCATGGAGTTTTGCATATTCATCACCACCCATGGAGGACGGGTCCAATTCTAAATAGCTGCCTCTACATGCTCCGCCGTCTATCGTGTCATAGTAGCTAGGTGGGGGATCGGGTCGGTCTGGAGGAAGTGGTGGAGGAAGAGAACCATTGCTTCTCGGAAAATCCAATCCTTCTTGGTACCGATCAGGGGTTGTTCTATTCTCCTGGATTAGTTCGTTTTGGGAGCACGACGGAGAGACGGCGCTTGACAAACTCCCTGCTTGCTTCTGACTTCGGTAAACCACCACGCCAACCAGGAATCCGATGAGGAAAAAGGCCATGACGATACTAACACTCAGTGCGATAATGAGTACATCGGGATCCTTCGATTCTCCTGTGTTTTTGCCATCTGTTAAGAAATGTTTGTTGAAATCTAATTATCCATCTGTCATCTAATAGCATGAATAGGGTGAAGTATCATCGAACAACTAAATGAACGCGAAAATGAAAAGAAATATCGGTAATATTATAACCAGGCCGCGGATGAAATGTTTCAGAAATATCGCACAAATAGAGATCATAAGACATTCATAATGTAGATGTTTTTTGTGTATAGCATAAGCAATATCTCAATCGTAAAAATCATTAAAGCGATTGACTGCACTCAAACTGAACAGGTGTCCGCAGTGTGGAATAGTGTTTACACTAAAAAGATCTGAGCATTAAAATAACAGTGTGACTCACATCTTCAAATAAGTCCACGATCTGAACACACTGTGAACAAATTTGAACACACTGGGGACACGCTGTTGACACACTGTGAACACAATGGGGACACACTGTGAACACATTGGGGACACACTGTGAACACACTAAGAACATACTGTGAAAACACCATAAACACACTCTGTTCTTTCCAGCAGGATAGACCTCAAAATATCAGCGTCTGATATGAAAAGTAAAAAAAAATATATATATTTAAAACATTCTTTTTCCTTTTCTATATCATGTGATGCTTACCGTTTATAGTAGGTGACATAGTAGAAGTTGGTTCTGAAAAAAAAATCGAAATAAGAAAAGTGATACTGTAAAAATCCCTGAAAATCAAATAATATCGTACATATAATGTATCAAAACTGAGCTTTCGGTAGGAATTTTCTTCGATTCAGTCAATGTGATAAAAAAAATCATACCGTTTTATCCATCATACAGCTGTGAATGAATAAAAAAAATGGTCCAAATAATTAGGGACAGGGTTATACACAGACTAAGCTTTTTGTTTTAACAACACTGGCATTTGTCAGAATTCAAGTTTATTTATAAAAATGAAAAACCTCATGTTCATGCTTGGACCTCGGTTGTTTTTTTGTTTTTTTAGATCTCGAATTTTTCCTCAACACGACAAACTTTTTTCAAATTATTTTCAATTACTTATCACTGCCTGGAATTGTAGTATAGGGAGAAGGAATAAGACATTTTAAATAGCAGTGTTTTTTACACCTCTCCAGCACACCCTCAATGTCAATAATGCCTTTAATGGTTCCTTACCACTGCGAGTTGTAGTCTTCGAAGTTGGGTCATGCGTCATGAAATCTGAAATTGAATGAAAAACTTAATCGGTTATTTTGTCTCCATCTCTCCCCCTCTCTTTCTCTATCCCTCTCTTCTCACCTTTTCTACCTTTCTTCACCCCTCTCCGGAGGTGGAATTTTTCAAATACATGACTGTACTAGGGAGTTTTTGCACCAGGACGTAGAACGCTTTCAAGAACATAGAAAATGTATCGTCAAATTCCCTTCATGACAATAAGCAACAAAGAACACTTTGTCGAAAAGTGATGAATCCATATAGCAGTTTCGTCCAGGACTTTGCATGGACAAACGACATAATTTTGCAATTTTTTGTCGGCTCCAAAACTAAGGAAGAAGTGCTCCCGTTCACTAATTTTCGAAAAAGGCCTCACAGCTGTTCATTGTCATTTGAATTTGACGGACATTTTCAACACATTTACTGTGTTCTAGACATGGTTCGATAGAATTCGTTCTGCGTGGCGGTGCGAATACTCGCTACTTACACCCGTACACACAAGGGCACTAATTACACGTGTACACCTTTCTACTAAATTCACGATAATTTGTAACAATTTGTAACAAGTTTGGGTTCGTTTTGATAGCCACATCGGCATTTTAACAAATTATACAATGTGTCATGAAGTTGCGATTCCCTACACTTCAGTGTAATATCCACATACCTGTTACATCCGTTGTCTGTGTTGCGATCGTCGTAATGTCAGCTAAAAAAACACATAAACATCGATGTCTTTAGAATTCGTAACAAGACTTTATCTTTATGGTGTTGCCTATTCCTAATCAAAATGTAATTAATACAATTACATGGATGGTACAGGCTGGAGATATTTAAATCTTGATAGAGTAAGACTCACAGAACAAAATGCTGAAAATTTGATCAAAATCGGATAACAAATAACGAAGTTATTGAATTTTTAAGATTTGCATTATTCCTGTGGAACAGTTCTAGGCATGTCTTCATGAATTTTCATTAGGTGGGCTTATGATGTCACATCCCCACTTGTTCTTTTGTATTTTATTATATGAAATTAGGTTTATTAAAAAAAATTCTACCAAGAACTGAAACTATTGGATTGACAACTGATTAATGGAGACACATCATTTACACATGTATGAAAAAAAATGTAACAATTGTGATTTCATGTAATAACATAAGAAAAAGGAAAGTGGGGATGTGACATTATCAGCCCAAATGAATATTCATGACGATGTGCATATAACTGTTTTCACAAAATATAGATAAATTTAAAAATTCAATAACTTCGTTATTTGTTATCCGATTTTGATGAAATTTTCAGCATTTTGCTTTGTAAATTTTACTCTATTTATCTAAATTCCTTTAAATCGAGTGACAACAATAAGCGGATAAACAGTACCCTCAACATTAATATTTATTCATTGTCGTAAGGCTTATTGTGAACCCTTATCTCCCATCGTCGATGATACATGGAAAATAGCCATTTCAACACCAGTATGAACTAAAAGTAAATAGTCAATCTAAAATTTACTGGCTTGTGTCATCACATTTGGTTATGTCGTCTGGTCGGGCAATCGTGAAACCCGAAGATTCATGAAAATGTTAAATTTCCGAAACGTCGGGTCCACTTTACCTGTTTACCCTACCATTCGAGAGAAGTTACCCCTAAATTCCCGAAAATTCGGGTCCAATTTACCCGATGTTCTATAAGAATTAAAAAACATTTTGCAGATGGTCGTGTAAACTGGACCCGACGTTTCTGGAATTTAGGGGCCCCGTTTTCTCGAACGGTTGGGTTTATACGAAATTTCCCTACTCGATGTGATGACACAAGCCAATTTACTTGAAATCTTTCAAGATAATTATCCAAGTATGGCAACAAAGATTTTCTTTTTAAAGTGTGAATAAAACAACATTTATAACGGATGTTAGGACTAGGAAACCTTTTCCTACCTGAAGTTGAGCTCTCCGTCGTTTGAATCGGCCTTTGTGTGGTAATTTCTGTTTTGATAATAGAGTAATACTTGTCTTAAAATTGTGTAAGTATAGTTTTTTGTTTGTCTTTTTGTAAATAAATAGTAAATAAAAAAATAGGATGGAATTTCTCAATGTATACGAAATGAAAAATCTCTAATAATATTCTAAATATTATTGATGATTTGCCTGTAAGGGAGAGGTTTTTATACATGTCTTGGAATTTGTCCAAAGTTCTTACAGATTAAACTGTCATAGATCCAATGAAAAACGCGTCACGTTTTATATAGTTTTATCAACACATATTTAAGCTAACATGGATTTCGGTATGAAAGATAAACAAATGATGATGAAACGGGAATAATATCTTGCTTTAAGATAAAGATTTAACTTTGACCCCTTTCTGAGTTTTATGACATCCGTGTAGAGTGTTATCGTTGGCAATTATTTGATCAGGTGACAAGTTTTTAAAACAAAGAGGCAGGAGAAAATAAAAAGATAATTTTACCAGATCACTAACTGGGATTACGTGAGAATGATTAATAAAATAGCTTTATGAAGACGGTATTGTGCGTTCAGAAAATTATTGAACTTTATCCTCGTGTATTGTTAGCAAAGGTTAGGCATTAAACAAGTTTTAAGAATACAGTGCAATATTACACTTTAGTATTAAACATCAAATTCGGGGGTTGAGTCAAAAGATAAAAGATAATATTCACAAGTTACTTGTATATTGTAAGGGACTCCCGTGTGCAGATTTACGATATTTAATCCCCACCCCCGCCCCGCGCCGAAATATCAATCGCATAACTATGCAGCGGGGGGGGGGGGGGGGTGAGTTACCACGCTCATAAATTTTCAACAACAAAAAGTATATGCGAATAGTGCCCCAGATCGCAATAAGTTGGAATATTCAGATACAGGCTATATATTATTCTTGCTTTATTCAGTAAGCTCGTTGTAAGAGAATTTCGACAAATGAACAAAACTCCCTGATTATTTTTTTAAACGCTAAAGTATGAAAAGCAGATTTAGATAGTTCTTGCCAATCTGTAAAAAGGTAACCATGTTCCCACTTCAATGCCTAAAATAAGCTTTCCATCATGTTATAAACTTACGGTTTTGGCACAAATCTCCTTCATACTCGTTGGGACAGTGACATCGGAATGATTCGAACTCGTCGGTGCAAGTTCCTCCGTTTAGACATGGAGTGTTCAAACATTCATCGATCACTGAGGGAAAAATCATGTACAGTAATTTATTTGGAAATCACATAGCAATATTTGTGGTGTTGACCGGTGTACATAAAGGAACTACACCAGAGATTTTATTCGGTGTTAAACGTGTGGTGCTCAACACCTTTTATTAATATAGGATATTTATATTGCGCACATATCCACCTTGTTAGGTGCTCAAGGCGCTCCTACATTACCCGGCTAAGCTAGGCGTTCATAGCGCACACAGCTTTTTAAGGTGATATTGTCACTATTTATTGTCACTATTACACTCTCGAGGGTGTAATTGTAACACCTCGATAAGCCTAAATCTCTTTGTCTTCATCATGTTCATTATGTGCATATTTTGTCCAATATGTTATATTATTAATGTCACATACATGTATAATAACCGAACGGACCCGATTGTTATATACATGTATAACGAAATAAAATCACTGCTACATTTGGGATTCTGATTGCAGTGCTTTGTGTACAAATTATGGGTAAAATTACGTAAGGCGGGAGTCTTCAAGCGAAACTGTTTTTGAGAAGTCAACTTGCAAAAATTGAAAGAGGCGTTTCGATTTGCTATAACCATTAAAATGACAAAAACAAAGATATCCCCTAAAAGTAATGCTTAACAAGATAACGGTAATAAATTGGACAAATTACTTCCATTATGTACGAGGAAATTATGCATTTATTAGACTTTATTGCTTTACTCTGTTAGGTTCACTCGCAAAGATTATATAGATTAATAGTGCAATGCGTTTGAATCAACAAACATTACCGTCATTTATTGGTATATATACGAGAGCTATATTTATTTTGTGTAGAATTGGGGATTTTCCCTACTGTTTCATTTCTAATAAGCACAAGTTGTTGGATTGTTTCAAAGGTTGAAAACTTGTAATTGAAAGCAAAATATATTTATGTTGAAGAAACAAACATCTTCTTGTCGGGAATGCATGTCCAAAATGGCATTTATATACATTCAATATTAAGTTGGGTTTGTCGAACATGCGCATTTATTGCCTATATAACATTGCAGCGTCGTCAATATTTATGTAATATATGCCTATCTTTTCAAACGTCGTTTTCCCCCAACTTCCCTTTCGATTCCACTTACACATTTTGATTTATATATGCTCCTGCCCGTTACTTTTAAGTATAATGCGCTGATCGGTAACAATGGTTGATAGAAATATCTGTATTATCTAGGCATAGCCCTACCATTTCAATCAAAGTGCTATGTAATGAGTATCGAAAGTGTAATCTTAATTTTAGAGGACAAATACCAATATGAATTTATCTGAACATGTATTGAAAACTCATTATTTCATTCACTGATTTATTGATTTGACACCATTCAAGACTCAACTAAATGATGTTCATTCATTTAACAAAAAACTGGGGGAAATGGAGTATGAATACCTCTTTGTTTTCCAGATTTATTTATTCAGTCAATAAAGCGAGTTTTCAGTGATGCGGTCAAGACCATATTATCAACTGAAAAAATGAGTAGTTATTCATTCATATTTAATCTTTTAAATAATCTTCGGGATTCCATGCTAGAAAAATCAGCCATTTTCACGACAATTTTAAACCTGCTGTCCAAACAAACAAGTACTTCATTTTGCTTTGTGGTAATATTAAAGTACTACTGGATAGTCATGTAAAAAATTGACAACCAACAAAAATATGTTTTCCATTGATGAATTAGGGGTGAAAATGTTGCATGTCGTACGGGACATTTTCACATTTAATTCACCCGTACTCTTTTGTTGGTTATCTGACATTCACATCATTACCTTTTAACTTTATCATTGACATGAAAGAAAGTGTTAATGCCCAATCATTCAGCAAAGAGACTATAAATTGTTGTCAAAATGTCCCGTGCGACACGTATGGAATCGGTGTTTCATGTGAAAGGACTTGTCGGATGTCCGATAAAAAGTCAGTTTTATCCTATACCGTAACAACAGCCAGACACATGTGTTTGTTAGCCAATCAAAATGAAGGAAAGTTGTCGAACCTGACAACTCGTCAGATAATAAAATGTTGATAAAATGCACCCTCTTTTGATTTGTATACTGAAATTACAAAAATGATTGATCATACTTGTTATCAGTGTTAAGTTGAAGTAAATCCCTCTGTTGCAACATGTGCCTTGAGAATCCGATTGCAGCAGGAGCGTCAGTCTCGTCGTGTCTGTGAGGATATCGTCTGGAATCCCTGATCCTGTCAACTGCCATAGAGGTGGGTTCGTCTCTGCTACATGGCCAAAAAGGGTGGCCGCACCGATGTCAAAATCGATGAATTGAATTTTGATGGCCGTACCAGTGACACGATTGTCGAACAGCCATTTGAAGTCCATGACCGCATTGGGAAGAACCGGGTAGCCAAGGGAGATGAAGTCCTGTTGGAATGAGGCGTTGTCAAGTTCCATGGCGAGGCCGAAGGATGACAAAGGTTCTGGACCTACATTCAGTATGTCTGTGGATAAGAAAGATTGGGAATCTGCTTATCTTCTAATCAACATGATCAAACGATCATTCATTTTAATTTTTTCTCCCAAACACAAAAATATTGCTGATGTTCGGTTGCTCATGTTCTTCATTCTTTCCATGGGTGTAAATTAGGATGAAATTACAAAAACGCAGATCCCTCCTCCATTTTGACAATGGGGTTAGAGTCACAGGTGTATACCGTTCGACACATCAGACGGTCGTGCACTATCTCAGTTTCTATATACCTCATTATGTAAATAACAATAACCAAAGAGCGGCTTGTTCGTTCCTTCGAATCTAGAGTTTTCGCGTTTACTACGGTGCTGCTCTCTACAACGCACTGATTCCATTGAAAATGCAAGTGAAATCGCAATGGAGAGCAGAGAGGCTTTTTGGTGGACTGGGACAGCAGATCATCCGAAGATTTTCACCGGACGAACAAGTGTCCAGAGTCAAGAGACTACGCTGTTGTCCCGGACCACCAACTTTGGACAAAAGCCTCTCAGCCCTCCATTGTGATTTGACTTGCATTTTCAATGGAATTGGTGCGTTTTAGAGAATGACACCGTAGTAAATGCGAAAACCCTCTACTATCTGTTCAATCTCCGTTCTCCATTCGGCCGCTCTTTTTAAAACCAGATTAACAATAATAGGGCATCTCGGAAATTGATAGTACTATCATCATTTTAATATAATGAAGAAGTCTTACCTTCTGTATATGGTTGCACCATTAGACCAACGTCAGTCCCCTGGTAATCTTTATTCACGTCAACGGAAATATCTGGAGTTGGCGACACAGAGATGATGGGGGGATCCAAAGATCCCATGTGAATATCCGTAGCTTCCGCGAGTTTCAACAATTCCCCAGACTCTCTTGTGTGAACTATAACCCTGTCTTTGACATCGAGATGATGATACTGAATGCCGGCTGGCTGTAATCCGTTGGTGAATGTCATCCTGCACTGGTATCTCACATTTTCAACAGATTGATTGAAGAATGGTGAAGTAAATCTGATGGTTTCTGCTTCCTGTAGAGTCACTTTCGGGTTGCACGATGGTATGGCCAGGGACTGACCATTCCATGTTAAATGATCTGTTGAAAAGCGAAAGAACATAAACTTATTAGGGTTTAGGTCTACAGTCCGGATCTTAAGTGCAATCTATTTACAAACTTAAACTCTTTGTTTGGAGATAGACATTCAAATGACGACTTAAAAAAGGTTACCATGGTAACTACCCGTCGCGACTTCAAATGCCTTTAATTGCCTGCTGCCTTGAAAATCAACGTTCGTTTATAAACCTAGATGTGCGCATGTTAATTGATAAATGATGATTGAGTACACTCCAAAAAAATGAAGTGCCAATTTAGCACTTAATGTCCTTGTAAAGTGACTGCACTTTGAGTGCTGATTTTCTAGTTCAAATTTGAATGACTAAATCAGCACTCAAAGTGCAGTCACTATACAAGAACATTAAATTAGCACTTCATTTTTTAGAGTGTACACACTGTACATCCCAAGCATATCAATAGACAAGTTTATTTGACGTCTGTGCACAGGTTTTCCATGAAATTTGCTCCGGCGACAATTGTTCTGATGGAAAATCTGCACTTTAAGCCAACAAATCTAATCTCCAAATCTAAATAAACCCTACTCGCTATATTCACATTATTCTGAACAAAAAAAAACACTTTTACAATCTTAATATTCACTATGCACTCTGAAATATTCAGAACGGAGCAAATGTCGCAGGAGCAAATGTCGTGTCACCTATCTGCAGCTTCTACACCCCTCTGGTTGTCTCGCCTGCATTACGCGATTCAATATTAGCAGCAGTGCTGACTTTGAAAACAACCAAAATGTATGATTATTAAAAAACACCATTCATATGATAACAAAATAATAAGTTAATTGACCCTAATTGACCGTTGACCTAAGACTAATGCAAGACGATCAGTGATACTTCGTTACTCTTATGTCCAAGTTTCGTGAACTTGATCCATAAACTTTCAAAGTTTATATAATGGACTTTTAACAAATACAACCAAATGGTCAAAGTTCATTGACCCTAAGTGACCTTTGCCCTTAATCATGTGACCTGAATCTCATGAAAGATGATCAGTGATAAACGATTGTATGAAAAAAAATCTTCATGAACTAAATCCATATACCAACAAAATTATGAGGACATTTCAAAAACTTAACCTTGATTGAGATTTCAATGTCAATTCCCCAACACATTGCCTAAGTTCATCGACCCTAAATGACATTTGCTCTTTGACATGTAAGCTTATACTCAGGCAGGATGTTTAGTGATACTTGATTACTATTATGTCCACGTTTCATGAAATAGGTCCAGATACTTTAAAAGTTATGATGTCATTTCAAAAACTTAATGTTGGTTACGATTTAACGACGACGACGACACCGCCGCCACCGCCATCGGAAAAGCGGCGCCTGTAGTCTCTCTCCGCTATGCAGGCAAGACACACAAAAAAAGATTAAACTCTTACAAAAGCCTTTTCACAAAATAATATTACCGATGATAGTCAGCTTCACCGTCAGACCAGCACCAGGCTGATCACCTATTCGGACGGAGAACAACAACCTGATCTCGTCATCGTACGAATACCATGAGGTGGACGATACCGAGTTCGTCATGCACACCCATTCTCCATAGGTGTTGAAGGTGTCGAAGATGCAGACAGTGGCCCCCATTCCTGGCTCCATCTCCAGGATATCAACCTGGATCCAGGAGTAGGAGGTGGCTGTGATAAACCAGTGGAGATCGGCCTCCAGGTCTGTCATGCTGGACAGGTTGGCACTCTGCAAGGTGATGTTTCGATATGTGTCGGATAGGGCAAAGGCACCACCGCTTGACCGGATGAACGGATCTTGTAGCCGATCTAGATAATACGGGGAGGGAAATAATGAAGGAAATAGAAACAGTGTGATTGTGGATTAAAATAAACAAACATCAATCTAAGAATTAAACATTACTTTCAAAATTAGCCCAGCATTATTAAGGGATAAACCATTATAGCAAATCCACGGTTACACTTACTGCGAAATGTGTACATGCACTTGTTTTCCCGGACACCATTCTTAATCTATAGTCTTGTCCCTTTGAAACTATACACTCTAAAAAATGTTGGGCAACATACGGTCCACACAACAATTGGTTAAAATTTTATCCAATTCTGGGTAGTTTTACACCAATAATGTGTGCTTTGGGTGAAAACTACACAGTATTGGTTGAAAACTACCCAGAATTGGATAAAGTTTTAACCAATTGTTGTGTGGACCGTATGTTGCCCAACATTTTTTAGAGTGTATGTTTAAAGGTCATTGAAGAGTTGTTCATAGAGGCCAGAGTTCTGATATTGGTATGTCACCGCCAATTAGAAGTGATGATCACCTTTACCGGAATCCTACGCATTTTAATAGAATGATTCCCCATCTTGAAAAAGTATGCGTATGGAAAGCAAGAAATAATGTTTAATTTCATTTGATAAATTGTAATGAAGGACCTATGCGTAAATTTAACTCCGCCCCCCAAAGAAGAAATTAAAACAGCAAATGTTTCGTAAAGCTACTGGCAAGATATGCACTACTTTATACGATCAAAGCATGGAGCTATTCCTGATCAAAGTGTGATCTTAACAATAATCAAATTTTTATTTTATTTTATGTGTACATGTTTGCGGCTTTCCAGCCAATCGTTTTCAGTTTACGCAACTGCGTTCTTTATGATATTTCTGGATCAGCACTTGTAAGTTTTTTTTTGGACCCCTACGAAAAACAACATTTGCTGATGGGGTGTCCATCATACGACTAGTGAAAAAAAAAAATACCCTAAAATATTTTGCGCATTTACCACACTGGTAAAGACGTTGCAGTATATTTCTCCAACACACCTTCTCATTTGTAATTCCCCAAGCCAGACATATTATGCACGCTGAGAACATTCATTAGGCACCTTTCGCAATCCTCTACAACGCGAGATTAGAGTCGGGTAACTCAAAAGTTAACGATTAATCATGGACTCGATTTTCAGATTGATTGTACGTTACAGTCAATACAATCAAACGTAGAAAACTGTTCTACAATCATTGCTAAGCTTTGTGTTACAGGCCCTATAGATCTTGCTTTTCGTGTGCAAAGCTCTTTCATACGATACCAGCATGGAGCTATAATAGCTCTATGATACCAGCATGCCATGCCATTTGCCTGCCTGAGCTGGCTGGAGACATGCGAAATGTAGATTATGACATGGATAAGAAAGTGGCTTTTCAGACAAATCGAGTACATATGGAGTAAGGAAAAACTTACCGAATTAAGGCTTAGATATAGATCATTACAGTCCATCGAATCGATATTGCATTTAATGTACATTATTGGTGGATCACTGGCAATTGATTCCATGAGTCAGATCACCTCTCCAGCCGGAACCATTTTCGCATGCGTTGACATATACACAACATGCAATAGGCCATAAACCGTCTGGAAAAACATCTAAATTTGCGGGGTTTTCTTCATTTGCGTGCTCTTATACAAAAACGATATGCCTCTAGCACACAATGTAATGGGCAGTATGTTTTACTTTCCGCAGAAATGGGGGATTTCCCGGGGGGTACACTTCCGTTGATGAGTGGATACCAGGCGCGACCATGGGGTTTTGAAAAGCACCCTAAACAATGGAAGTAAGTCTTTTCCAGATTATGAAAATGCATCTCTTAAGTATTTGGGTTGTGACACCCTACAAGTATTGGAAATATATCCCGTTTTTCAGTATTTTAATCATCGTTTTTGACACCCTTATAATGCTACATATGCCTATACGTAACGTACTTACCCACTCTTTCCCTTTTTACGTATGGTCGCGCCTGGTATCCACTATTCAATGGGAGTGGGCCCCCGGGCGGCTTCTCGAGCTCTGGGAAGAACCAAAAGTGGATTTGGAAAGTCGTCCTAAATCGGATAAATCGCTGTTACCATAGTAGCAACCAGAATTTTGCACACGAAACGCATATTGAACGTTTCCGTCGCAGATGCGAAACGAAAAAAAAATATCATGTCACACAATTTGCATTGCAGGACAGAATTTTACGACCATGATGACGGGCCCAAAATGTCTCTTCCAAAATCAACTACCGTCGTAAATAAGCGTGCGCGTCCTCAAACGAAAGGTCGGGATTGTCTCGATTTCTATAGATGAGCAGGTGTACTTTTCTCCATTTTGCCTTTTGCAAAAATAAAATGTGACATGACGTGGCGTGTATGGAAGCTTAAAGGAGCCATCAGCTAGGTGGTGAGACTATCTTGCCATGTAGACATAATGTTGTAATTATGTCAACATGTCGAGATGCATTTTCACGCCAAGTCGACTTATAAAAAGTTGCATGTTGACATGGCGAGATACATTATCTCGCAAAGTTGACTTCGTATGTCGACAAGACGGCATAGGTTATCTAACCATGTAAGTTGCCATTATACTGTAATAATGTCAACGTGGTCGGATATGTTATCTTGCCAAGTTGACTTAATATGAAGAGTTGTTTATCGATATGACGAGATATGTCATGTGGTGGACGTAACATGCCATGTTAATATAACTCAACTTTACAAGACACATATCTCGCCATATTGACAACAACTTTCTATAACGAATTGGCAAGTAACGTACATCGCCATGACGACATAAGTCGACTTGGAAAGAACGTATTTCGCCGTGTCAAAATAATCCTTGCTAAGATAGAACTTTAAAGTTTCTTTAGGAATGTGACGAATGCCTTTATGAAGAACAGTCGGTGGGGGAATTTTGAAGTTCTTTGTTAAAAATTCTTTGGAGCTGCCTATATTACATAGGTATTGAATCTTTTGTAAAAGTGTCGAGAATGTTCTGTGAAAACATTAAGACAAAATAGACTCATATCATGGTGCTGAACCCCCCCCCCCCAGATTGATCAAGAGTAAGAACAACGATCCAACTGATGAAGATTGTGTTTGGATATTCTCTAATCACATAAAAAGCAAAATAAAGTACCGAAACCTCTGAGTCATACCCGGGTATTTATAAAATGAGACAAAATGATTTGAAAAAAAAAATGCATTTTAGAGAAAAAAAGACAAAACATCTATGATTACTAGCCTATGTTCATATGAAACGGAACTCTTCTTTAGATATGTTTTGGTTCACATACCAATGGATCTATTTTTATTCAATATTGTATGTCATCAATATATCAAACATCCAATTAAAATTTTGTCTTGCTGGTCAAAATTTTTGCTATTGTATTATTTGATAAAGAGGAGAAAAGTGTGAACTTTTTGAGCGTTTATTGTTTAAACTGAATTTTATGATATCAATTTAAAGACAAACGTGTGAAATTACACAATTCAGTCTCAAGCAATTATGTTGAATCGGTGACATCTAACTGTTTTTTTTTTTGGGGGGGGGGTTGTTTTGTTTCTGCGTTCATAATCGATCATAAAACTTGTCAAAATATAACATATGTAATAATTTTCTTCCTTCTCTAATAAAATAGGAAATAATTCAACAAATAACTAAAAGTAAACTTCACAAATACAACAAAAATACAAAATAGGTCAAATTAGTTATGTATAATCATAAATTAGTTCATCCAATACTATATAACTGCAGAAGAATGTCTGTCGTTATAAGCAATAATGTGCTTAAACATCGAAAAATGAAATATTAATCATTCTTTCTTTTCTAGTTATCCTTTGCATATAATTAAATTTGTGAAGACACACATTAGCACATATTTTCTTTGTTCATACAAAGTTTGGGAATGAGAAGACTTATCTTTTTTAATTAGGGCGTACTATAAATTTTCAAAGTTTTTGACATAAAATAACATTTGACCATGATGGGCGGCCCTCCAAATTTGAGCCGGGGGGGGGGGGGAACATGTACATTGTCGCTTTCCACCTACATTTAAAGTTATACCTCATCGTATTGGTATCCTCCCAATGTTTCTCTCTCTCTCTCTTCTCTCACTTCTTTCTCTCTTCTCTTTCTCCTTTCTCTCTTCACTCTCTTTTTTATTATCTTTCACGCCATTTAATTTCATTAGTGATCAGCATTTCATTTACTGTATATTTATCAGCATTACAAGGAATACTAGTTTATTATTATATGATTGTGATTACGTCGGGGTATTTTCTTGCCATTAGAGTTCATTTCAAACATTTATTTTTCGGTTCCATGACATTTGCTCTGGCGACAATTGCTCCGATTGAAAATATGAACGTTAAGCCAAACCTAAAATCTAACCTCCAAATCTTTACATTGTTCTGAACCAAAAACTCATTTGCAATCCTAGCTCTTACCCTGCGCCCTTTGAGAGTTTAGAACCCGAGCAAATGTCGCAGGGGCATATTTGTCATGTCACCATTTTTATTTCAAGGAAGTATTAGAATAAATAAGGAAACGATTAAATGACTGTTTGAAAAAAAAAAAAAAATAACAAGAAAGTTATGAACATTTGACTGTTAAAATCACTAGACACTAATGATATAGCCATCCTCTCATTGGCAATAAAGCCAATTTGTGTTATGTCACAGTGGTACAACTCACCAATTACTTTTTTTTACATAAATTTCAACTTTTATCATGTCTGTCCATAGATCAGGTAATTTATTATATGGGAGGACATTTGTTATAAGGGTTCCACAAAATACAGCATAATTTTGTAATATCTTAAGAAAATGGATGTTGGGTGGGGGTTGTACTTCTGTGACATCAAAATGTTTGGTCACATTGCCAATGCGAGGGTCTCTATAGCATTAGTGATTTCGAAATTCAAATGCTTTTATTTGTTTACATAGTCTGATAGTTTGTTCACTTGTTCTCGAACTTTCATTGATCATATTCATTAATTCGTCTGTTCTCATACGAAGCTGACTTGAGCCAATGGTTTTATTCTTCTTTAATTAACTATCTCTCTGGAGGGCGGTGAAATTAGCTACTTTTTCATTATTCCCCACAATGTGAAGTTAGCTACTTATTCCTCATTCCTTATTCAAAATGTGAAAATAGCTACATATTCATTTGTCCTTATTCCTTCTTCGAAATTATTAAGGTTAGCAAATTTATTCAATTTACTTATTCAAAATACACTTTTCTTTAGTGAAATTACTCTTATCCTTCTTTTCCTAATTCAAAATGCACTTTTCCGTATTCAAAATGCATTTGAATAAGGAAACGTGTATAACTTCACAGACCTCTCTCACTCTCTGGGTAAATAGAAATACTCATTGTGATATTGTTTGAGAAAAGTGGATAAACGAAGTTCGGTTCAGTGTTTCACTTTTCTTTTTTTTTAGAAAGCGAATTGTAAGAGAAGTTTGGATTCAAACAAAAAGCGGAAGCGACACGATTTCATGGTAAAACTTCAAAAGTATAAATATGCATCGTTGAGTGATTTTGTTTATTCATTTATTATTTATTCAGTTAGTTTAATTTCAACAGGGTAGCCCCATCACTAATCTAAATACTGTTTTACAAGTGGGCCCTGCATAACATAAAAACACATATAGAATTACAAACATAAAAGATAATACTAGTGAAATAAAGTCAATTGCAATCTCTGCCAGTCAAACTTTTCAAGAAAATCATATAAGATAGAAAAGAACGTGTCAACATAAAGGAAATTCATAATGAATATTCTAACATTGAAAGAAAATCATGGTAAATAACGAGTGGGATAAGTTGGTGTTAAATGAAGTGTACAGTAGGCGTAATCCTCTTATTTTTAGAAAGAAGTTATCAAAAAAGGTATTAAAAACATAAAATACTTCGTCATCAATTTTATTATTTCTAGCATAGTCGATTTGTTTAACATACATGCATGTACGATCATATAAAAACAAGCACCTTTGCCTTTTTACCTTGGTCTGAAATGCATGGGTTCGGCTTACCTATAAAAGAAAATCTCACTTGAAAAAACGTGAAAGGAGGGTTGGTCCCAACGACTTTCTCCACTTCCATTTTCAATTGCGAGGAATCAACATAAATCGGATCGATGACTTGAGATATCCCTGAAATGGCAAGCAACTCCTCACTGGTGTTCAGGTTTGTAAATGTTATCTTATATTCTGCAGGGATTCGAAGATCTATAAAGGTAGCAACGAGGGTGGTTGCAAGGGGGCTTGATACGGAAACAGGTGGACAGGCCGTGGAGCATTGTTGACATGGAGGTTGGGTACATGTATTGTTAAATGTATAATCCTCCTCGGGACTCCCTGGTGTCAGGATGATGTCAGTTGATGCGTCTGCAAGAACAAGAAAACTCACTATTCTGACTCCTGCGTCTCACTACAAGAGTTGAAAGCAAGCTAGCATCGTATCATTAAGAAAAAAAAATAGATAAATTTGGCACAGAATGCATAAATGACAATTATACTCGGTTATTTTTCATTTTTTATTATTAAGTTATTGAAAGTAACCGATTTATATTATTATTTTGTTGGTATATTTATGTATCAACTAAATAAACTGGAATTACCGAGTGTATTCTCTGATTTGCTTTTTCAAAATCAAGAAATCCATTCCTACCCAACTCGACAAATACATGCACAATTTCCACATTTCCCCAGTGCGCACTGTTCTTGCCCTTAAATCATTTGCTTTTACATGGCCTTCCTTTTGGAATAATTTAGACACCCATTTAATTCAGGCGCCCTCTTTATATTCTTTTAAATGTAGGCTGAAAATATTTCATTTACAATCGTACGCTAGTGGGTAAGCGCCTTGCTCGAGTGACTATCATGTAGAACTCTTTATAATGTATTGATTATTTTTCATTTGATTTATCTCGCTTCATTGCGTTAGGAGTTTTTAATCCTTAATTATTTTGTTCTGGGAACCTATATGTCTACAAGCTTTGCTTTTTAATAGGTTCCTCATATTTCACGATATTGTATTTCCTTGTAAACACTACAATTATGTATTTTTTTGTCATCATCTTCTCATAATTATGTTCAAGATGTATGTTTTTGTGGAATGTGAAACAATAAATCAAATCAAATCAAATCCATTATAATTATTTATTTGCGTTTGTATTTGCCATGAATGTTGGAAAGTGAAAATAGTATCATTTCATTAAAAAAATTGAACTCAATGATCATGGAACATTACGAAATTTGTATGGATAAGTGGGCTTCCGCCATCTTCCATCCACCGCCCTTTTCTATTATGCATTTGTCGTTTATAATTATGGAAACGTGATGACGATACTATACCGATGTCTGACGTACTGGGGATCATCATTAGGCATGAGAAAGAAAAAAACCAACAACCTGAAATGTTGAATTTGAAAGAAAATAAATACTTACGAAAAATCGGTATGTTAATTCCGAGGAGCAGACCACAAATGAAAATCTGATAAATGGTCTCCATTTTTGTATTACAAAGTGGAATAATTATGTCCTCATCCGTGTAATGGAAGAGACAGCCTTGCCGCTTCGAGGACACGGTACCGTTTCCTCGTTTTTCGAACTTTGTACATGTACTAAATTGTGACGCCCGATCTATGACAACGCTCGATTAATCAAATAAATTAATGTGAATGTGGACATAACGTAACATAATATTAGGGAAAATCCCGGGATACATATTCATGCCATAGATATCTCTCGATAAGTCACGTCAATAATATGATTAATTTAATACTCATTCAGAATCATTTATTTCGATTGCTTCGCTGTAAATTAATTTTATGTTATACTTTCAGATTAGGTATTTACCTATATAGTTCTAGATTATTTGAATGTTATATTCTGTAATTTGTGTAACTTATGGTATGCTTTTGTTTAATAGCAATTCCGTTATGTTATTTTGTTTAAAAATTCTTTTAGATTATGTGTTAGGTCTTATGTATCTGTTTCAGATTATGTATATGTTTTTTAACTGAATGATCAATTCAATAGACTATTTAAAAAATAATAAATGTCCCACTGTCTTCACGGTGAGCGCGGTCATGGCAGTCGAGGGCAGTTGTAACGTAATGAGCCCAAATTTGAGGGGTCAGACATGGCGTATGGGGCAAAAACATTTTGATTCAAAAATCGAATTTTATGATAAATCATGACATATCTATTTTTTAAAAGAAATGCATTTTTCAAAATTGTTCGCTTTGTTTTTCTTTTTTTCTTTTGTTTTGTTTCTTCTATACCATATGGCCCCAAGCACCTCTATCTAGCCAGTAGGGGGTGGGAGGTGAGTGAGTTGGGACAAGGGAGCGTTTCATGAATAATCTTTTACTGGAAACCATTGCATCTGATTGGCTCAGAGCAAATTAT
Organism: Lytechinus pictus; assembly: GCF_037042905.1. NCBI lineage: Eukaryota > Metazoa > Echinodermata > Echinoidea > Temnopleuroida > Toxopneustidae > Lytechinus > Lytechinus pictus. The sequence continues at coordinate 26,413,974 of NC_087247.1, forward strand.
AGTCAATGAAAATCACTGATTAAACTCTTCATGAAATTGTAGTCGACAGATCTGGTACTTTTTGCTTCATAAACTTCCATAGGCCTAAATATACTAAATCATTGATTACTGAGTATGACGATATTCTTGTATATATTATCTATATATCTTATTTATTGGTAATAGTAAATTCTGATTTTGTTTCTTCACTTTTTTAATATGTAAATAGTATAATTTTACCATTTTATTATCTTAATTCTGTATGTCGAGGACCCAACTGGAAATAAGCTTTCGAGCTTTCGTGGGTCATCCTGTGCAAGCCTGTTGTTTTAATGCTACTGTATATTATGTTATGGTGACTTGCCAAATAAAATCAATCAATCAATCAATAAAAATTTTCTTTCTTGAATTCCCATTCTTTATCTTGTTATGCAAACAATATATATTTTGCCCTTTGATGATGAGTGAAAATATATACGAAAAGAAACTTGAGGTTCTAACAACAATGTTCAATTTAATGCATGTATAAGAAAGTAAACATTGTTGTTTTAATTTCAAAGTTAAGAATGTGACAAAACCAGATCAGTTCATAATAGTTAACTTGATTGTATGAAACATTTTAAATTAAATAAATCAAGTAAACAAAGAACGAAGGGGAAGAGACAGGACACGGTGACGGCGTAACACTAGTATATTTCGCAAGAGACCAGGGACAAACATGACAAATGAGGGAAGTCCCTTTTGACTTCTCTTATTCTCCTTATACAATTCTAAGATGAATTGAAAGGAGTTATAAAGTTCAGGTATGTGACTGAACACAGTGAGGTCTTTAGTACTTCCATTATATTAGTTATTGATTTAATATGTATTCAAACCTTTCTTATGAATTGCAGCTCAGTGGTTGATCCAGGATTAGAAATAGAGGAGGTGGGGGAATTTGAAAATAAGACGGGAGCAGACTGGTGCAGACGGCCAATTTTCAGATTTAGCAATTATGTATGTTCATTGATTCTCACAATATAGGAAGGGCGCGCATCACTTGTGATCAAACCTCATTGAGACAGGTCTTCGTACACGGGGGGGGGGGGGGGGTGATTCCATATAGATGTATACATCGTGCCTAATTATGTATGTATACTGTCTTCAAAGGTGTGTGTGCACAGGTGAGAGACTCTCACCTGTGCACACACACATCATCATCCGTTCTTCCGATGTACATCCACTGCAGCTCAACAACGGAAAGAGGGGGAAGATAAGGTACATGGAACCAGGCGCGGATCCATGGGGGGGGAGGGCCGAGGGGGCCTTGGCCCCCCCCCCCCCTTCGGCTAAAAAAAAAAAAGGGAAAGAAAGAGGAAAAAGAGGGGAAGAGGGGAGAGAAAAGAAGAAAAAGAAGAAAGGAAGGGGGGAAGAAGGGAAGAAAAAAGGGAGAGGAAAAGGGGGAGAGAGAAGAGGAAAGGAGAGAGGGGAGAGGGGGAAAGAAAAAGGAGGGAAAAAAAGAGAGGAAGGAAGAAAGAAGAGAACAGAGAGAAAGGGGAAAAGAAGAGGGGAAAAGAGAGGAAAAGGGAGAAGGAAGAAGAGGAAAAAAAAAGAGAGAGGACAAGGGGAAAGAAAAGAAGAAAAAGGGAAGAGGGGGAAGGAAGGGAAGGAAAAGGGAAAGGAAAAGGGGAAAGAAAGAGAAAAAAATAGACGGAAAGGAGAAAAAAAGAGAGAGAGGAAAAAGAGGAAAGGAGAAAAAGAGGAAGAGAAGAAAAGGGAGAGGGGGAAGAAGAAGAAAAGGAGAGAGGGGAAGAGGGAGTGAAGAAGAGAAGAAAGAAGAGAGGGGAAAGAAAAGAAGAGGGGAAAGAAAAAAGGAGAAGAAGAGGGGAAAGAAAGAGAAAAAAAAAGGGGGGGCGCCGAATTGATGTTCGAACTAGGGGGGGGGGCGCCAATTGATACTCGAGCTAGGGGGGGGGGCGAAATGATATTCGAACGAGGGAAGGCAAATTGAGTTCGAAGGGATGCCAAAATGATATTCGAACTGGGGGCCGAATTGATGTTCGAGCGGGGGGGGGGGGAGGGCAATTGATGATCGACCTACATGTAGGGGCGCCGAATTGATGTTCGAACGGGGGGGGGGTTGATGTTCGACGTAGGGGCGCCAAATTGATGTTCGAACTAGGGTGCGCCAAATTGACAAATTGATACTCGAGCTAGGAGGGGGGGGGGGGCGAAATGATATTCGAACTAGGGGCGCCAAATTGATGTAGGACCTACATGTAGGGGCGCCGAATTAATATTCGAACTAGGAGGGCGCCAAAATGATGTTCGAATGGATGTTAAAATGATGTTCGAACTAGGGGCGCCAAATTGATACTCGAACTGGGGGGGGGGGGCGAATCGATGTTCTAGCTAGGGGGCGCCAAATTGATACTCAAACTAGGAAGGCGCCGAATTGATGTTCGAACTAGGGGGGGGGGCGCCAAATTGATACTCGAGCTAGGGGGGGGGGGCAAAATGATATTCAAACAAGGGAAGGCAAATTGAGTTCGAAGAGATGCCAAAATGATGTTCGAACTGGGGGCCGAATTGATGTTCGAATGGGGGGGGGGGCGAATTGATGATCGACCTACATGTAGGGGCGCCGAATTGATATTCGAACTAGGGGCGCCAAATTGATGTTGGACCTACATGTAGGGGCGCCGAATTGATACTCGAACTAGGGGGGGCGCCGAATTGATGTTCGAACTAGGGGCACCACATTGATGTTTGAACTAGGGGGCGCCATGGGCGGAAATCCCAGGGGGACAGGGGGGACACAATATCAAATCTCCCCCTACTATTTTGGTCTTTTATGATGGAGAAAAATACATCATTCACATTCGAAATAATACATGTATTTAGAACTATTAAAATGACGTTACATTTTAAATGGGTGAAAACCATTTAACCTTCTTTTTTTTGCTTGTCAAATTTTCAAGCCCCTGGTCCCATAGGCCGATCCAGGAGGGCCCGAGGGGCCCTCCTGGATGGGCATTACACATTATCACATTTCACCATTTCACATTACACATTTCACCTCGTAAATCGAACTTTCGTTATTTTGTTTGATTTGAAAACTGATTTTTAAAGAGTGCTCTCTAAAAATGACAGCTTTATGGCCTGAATATTGACATTTTCTGCTCGCGCTACGCGCTCGCAAATTTCGATTTATCAAGTACCTATTATTTTCGTGTATTCCATTGTGTTTTAAAAATATCCCATTTCAATTCTTGATTGTCAAAACGTATCAGATTTGATTGGCGAGTTATGTATGTCTCAACATTGATTTTCAGTTTATCAAGATTTTGGCTCGCGATTTGCGCTCGCATTAATGGTTAAAAAATATTTTAACTGATGCATCCTATTCATAATTACAACAGTGCATGAAATGTCCAGTTTTCAGGCCAAAATATCATCAGATTTTCTCGCCCTCATTAGGCATTTATAAATAAGATATTAATTTAATGATTAAATTGTCCCTTTTGTTTCATCTCGCACTTAGCAAGAGGAATTATGATGATAGTCATCATTTTCATATGATGACATGTCCTAAGGATGTCCCGCTCCTATGTAAAAACTCAAATAATAGTGAAAAATATCAGCTCTTTATGAAGTGCGATCCATATCCACCTCACTATTTTCCTACAAAGTGCTTGAAATATAGAGCTGAAATTGACTTTTTTTCAGATCGGAATATCAAATAGTTTAAGCTCGCACTTCGCGCTCGCTTTGATTTGTCATGATAAAAGATGTGTAGAATGCCTAGATTCTAAGTCTAAATCTTTAACACGTGCGCGCATGTTTGTTCAGATATTCAAATTGTTCTCTATTTAAATCATCCAGTTTTAGATCACAATATCAAAAAATTCTGCTCGCGCTTTGTGCTCCCATCATTTATGTAGAAAAGCCCTATATTACTCATCCTTTTCATGATTTACAAAACCTGAATAGAGTGTTCCGTTTTTAGGTCTAAATCTCGAATTTTTCCGCTCGCGCTTCGCTTGCATTAATTGTTTAGTTATATAGCTACCCTGTTCATTGACCCAGGCGGCCAGGCCTGCATTGACCCTAAATTACCTTTGACCTTGGTCATGTTACCTTAAACAAACGTAGTCAGGATATTCCGCTATACTTTATTACCCTTGTTTCCAAGTTTCATGGACTATGACATTTCTTAAATTTGGTTAAGATTTCAGTGTTGACGCCATCCCCATCGTCAAAAAGAGGCGCCAATTATTGTCTCGCTCTGCTATGTAGGCGAGACAAAAATTATGTTCTGTCCTAGCGACTTTTGTAACATGTTTTAGTAGGGGCACGTATACAATTCGTCAATATTTTAATGAGTAATTCGTGAGCTTCACGAGCTGAGCACTCCATAAATCTATTCCTAACAAAAGTCGCTCTTGTTTATTAAAGGCTAAGAAACAAAATATGAATAAGAGTTGTGAATTCTTCTTGCATGAAGGGAAGCACTCTACACTTTGACAAATGTATGAGAAGCGTCTGATTTAAACTGTTGTTTTTATATTGCTTTCAACACTTAAGCCACTAATCCCAAACGGATTGGAAAATATAATGTTAACAAGTGGAATATAATATTATATATATGTCCTATGTTTCAATTGGACGGTGAATGGAGTATACGGCCAACAATTATATAACTTTAGCAGTTGTGAGAGTATTATTCTTGATAATAATAATAATAATAATAATAATAATAATAATAATAATAATAATAATAACAATAATGCAGTTTGCAGTATGCAATTTGGGTTGGATAAATGTGCAATGATTACTCTCATGAGAGGTAAGCCAGCCAATGACAACAACTTCCAGATGCCGAACGGAGAAGAGATCAGATCAATCGAAGGCGGTGGTAGCTATAAATATCTCGGAATATTAGAGGCAGATCAGTTGAAACATCAAGAAATGAAGAAGAAGATTGAGGCAGAGTATATCAGGAGAATTCGGAAGGTGCTCAAATCCAAACTAAATGCTGGAAACATGGTGAAGGCTGTTAACACTTGGGCAGTAGCACTAGTGAGATATGCTGCTGGCATAGTTGAATGGAACAAGCTTGAACTCGAAACCCTGGACAGGAAGACAAGGAAGTTGCTAACTATGCATGGGATGTTTCACCCAAAGTCTGATGTAGATAGACTTTATGGCCCGAATTCACAAAGGTCGACTAAAGTTATACCCGGGGTATAAAACGCGTCATTTGACGTCATTTTAATCCATGGACTAAAGTTAGCACCTAGGTGCTAACTTTTGCGATTCACAAAGGTGGACTAAAGTTGTACCGGGGTATAAAACGCGTCATTTGACGTCACGATTTAGTCAGCTCTTTGGGGTGGACTAAATCGGTGGATTAAAGTTAGTCCACCGTTTTAACCAATCAGAGAGCAGCGTTGCGATTGCGGAAAAGTTTGCCGTAAGAAAAAAGTTTTTTGGACGGAGACGAGATTTGGTGTGATCGGCTTATCTAAAGCTTAAAATTTCACGACTTCAACCGAGATTGTAAGTAAATCACTTAATTTTTTGGAGCTTAAATCATGACGGAGCCTTCAGTTCCATCAGTAAATATTATTGATAGCTTTAACTTTCCAAAAAGTATACTCGAAAACTTGAAATGGTATCTGAATCATTGTTATCGTCGCGTCTCTAAGGTGCTCAGTCCCAGCCATGTACTTTTGTGTGCGTTCATATCTATGAGCAGTGCAGTGCAGTGCGAGACGCAATGAATTTGCGTACACTACACAGGTCACAGGCAAGGGAGGCGTGATTGAAAGGCCGATACTAGTTATGCCAGGCAGTGATTTCGAGTGATTCTCGATTTCGTGTGATTTTCATGAAATTTTTGTTGTCTACGATACCCCTGCCACTCCTCCTGGCTCTGCCAACACAATCTACTGTGCATCTAATTTTGTCTAAAGCAAGGCCAATGCAAGGCCAGGGGCCGATTGCACGAAAGGGTCTTTCCAAGGACCGTCTTTCGTGTCGCCCATCTTTTATGATGCGCTATAAGTATAAGCGGGGTGTTTCTGAAATTTATGATAAACAATTAAATTTGTAAGCTTGCTTTTAAATCAAATTTTATACAATTTCATGAGATATCACATCGTTTTATAAACAAATATTTTGTTTATTTTAACGGACAAATAAAATATATTTGCAGATAATTTATTTGAAATGCGTTTCACATGGTCATGGCGTATCATAAAAGATGGGCGACACGAAAGACGGTCCTTGCAAAGACCCTTTCGTGCAATCGGCCCCAGGACTCCTGGCAGGATAGCAGCAATACAAATAAAAATTTTTTTAAACACTAACGTTACAAATACAGAGCCGGTATAGACATTCTACTCTGGGCTGGCTTTGCCTTGGCTTGGATAGATGGTCAAGCTATGAAGCTTACCTGGTAGCCATGTTAGAGTTAGTCCTACAACATCGTTGGAGTAAAAAAAAAAATATTATAATAAGGGTCACCTCTAAGACTAAGGCTCGTTCGTAGGATGAGTGGGCTAAGCCCTGATTAAATTATTTTTTGAAATTAAAAAAAAAAAAGATTGGGTTCCACTCACCGCTGTTTACTCCAACAGCTATAAATGAGCTGATTTTACTTTTACTAAAACTAAGTTTTACTGACCTTCGGCATCGCATTTGCGATCACTTATAGATTTACGGTGTCGTCAAAACATTAAAAAATAATGGAAATCCTAGGCCTAATTAATAATTTGAGTAGATCTAACTGAGGTCTAACTTTGACAATTTTCTCTTTTGGGGGTTATTTTCTCTACCCCACCCTCTTTGTTTCAAGTATTTTTTTTTCACAAGGTCAAGGTGTCCTTCCAATGTTAAATTCACATGAGACCACAGACAAGTGCATTTGATCTTTAGTCCTCTACATTTGTAGTAGACCGATAAATAGGTTTATTTCTGTCAGGGATATATGCTCCCCTGAGACTTCATGTGGCTCCGCAGCATCCCCTCCCACAAAAAAAAAATCAGAAAATGTTGAAAGACTCCTCTGAAACAGTGGATTTTATCAATCTACATTTGTAGCTGCTTTATTATTTTTTTCTTTGATATACCTTGACATTGCAGTATGATTGATGAATGAATATTTTTTTCATTATTTTTTTTCTTCCATATCAGCAACAGACCATACATACTCGGCAGATTGTGCTCAATCAAGACAAAGCAAACATGGCTCACAATTTTGAACTGCTGTGCCGTCTTGCAAGAGAGTGAGGTATGCCTTATCAATTCATATTAAAAAAAAATTAAATGTCATTAAAATGGCCTTTTTGAATAAAATATTATTTCTGGGATTTGAATTCATCATGTAATTGTAAATGTATCATGTGACATGTATGTTACTTTTTCATTCTTGTCATAGTAATTGACAAAAAAGAAGAGGGGGGGGGGGACCTTGCTTGTGTGTTATTAACATATATATTTGTCTACTGGTCACTAGGCTTGTTGATCTCCAATTAATCCTGACATTTTGTTGAATATTTATTTAAAAGAGAGAAAGAAAGCATTGTCAGTCTGATGAATGCCGGGGGGGGGGGGGGGGTAGAAAAAAAGGTTTAATGAGACTTTGATGAAGATTCATGAAAACATGTTATTCGAAAGTCACTCGCAAGCAATAACCTCTATTTGTGTAAACAAAGTTCCATAAAATTAGTGCCTTGCCTTCATTATTAAAGCCAATTGAAAGTGATTCAGTAAATCAGTTTTCATAGAAGCATCTCTATGACGTGCGTGGTTTGATCAATGATGATTATCAGCAACAATTGGCAGGTTTTTTTTCTTCACTTTTACAAGTAGGTAAATAGAAAAGCTACTCATGTCAATTAGAATTGTTATCCTATCTTTTTTTAAGGATTTATGTATAATCTTTCACATTCTGTTCCTCATTTTAAACACTTTTGAATTAAATGAAATTCAAAGAGTAAATTGCCCATTCATGGTGACTCTTAAACACAATCTTTTAACTTCCATGCAGATTCAGCAACACATAGAAAGACCACAGCATGGATTAAGAGACAGGAAGAATCCATTTGAATACTACGAGGATGAACCTCTCAGAGTGGGGTACCAACAGAGAGAACCACACATTGCCTGTCATGTTACAGGTTTTGACAGGACTTTGTTTTATGTCATTGGTGAGTTTTCATGTGCGAACTAAAGCAGAGGGTAATGGGGGGGGGGGTCAAATTATGTTCTATGAAAGTGATTTTCCAGGCCAAAAATGATGAGATTTTGATAAAGAACAATTCGACTAGCAAAAACCATCAATATTGGATGGAGAATTATGAATTGATTCAGTTTTAAAGTTTTACATAACTTGGGGGAAACAGTTCTGTGTATCTCATATGCAATATTCATATCCCCACTTGTTCTCTAGTGAACTGAAATCATAATCATTATTTTTTTTCCTCCAGGAATGTAAAAATGGGGTTGACTGCTGATTATATATTTAAGATAGTTATTGCGAGTTCAGAATAATGTAAGGATCAAGGATTGGAAGTATCTAGTCATGAAAATTAAGTTTTATGTTTTGCTTAGCATGCAGATTTTCCATTGAGTAATTGTCGCCAGAGCAAATATCATGGAACCCTTGTACATTCATGTGTGGAAAATGTGTGGATGTGACATCATCAGGCTATTTCTTGCATATTCATGAAAACATGCACATGTTTCACAGAAATAATTAATGCAAAACCTAATATTCATTATTAATCATCCAAATTGTATGATTTTTGTTTCTGCTTTCAGCCAGGAGTACTAGGAACCCCTTACAGGGGAGGGGGAGTGTTGGGGGTATTTCACAGAAAGGTTTTTGTCGGAATGAAACATGTAACCCTTTGGGTTGGAAATAGGTGGGGATTTTATTTTTCTCTCATTTTTTACAATGTAGCAACATTTTTTAATACAAATATGTCATATTCAAGTGGGAAATTATCATGAAGGATGATTTATAACCACCCAAAAAGAAATATTGGTATGTCATTTCAGCTTAGAGATATTCTCCATTTTGCATGGATTGTTATTGCAGTAGAGTTTTTTTTTAATGAATCGAAGAAAGATCTCTTTAAGCAGTTCCAGTGCATCATAAACATCAGGTCATAACAGAAGCACAATGTTTGCAAACGTGAATGGTAAAGTATCAATTGGCTTTCATATCAATAAACCAATTACATAACATCACTTATCATTCGATAATTAAAGGTACCTTTTAGAAGATGCAAGCAGACGAAGCAACTATATCACAGTCATCCGTGTGCAGAATCATCAAAGATTTTTCTGAGGCAATAGCAAGGAGTAACAGTCAATGAAGTTTCCGATGACGAGAAATTCAAACCACCCAGCGACAATTTGATGATTGCTACAGGTTTCCAAGAGTCATAGGTGCTATCGATTGGGGCCAATCCAGGCCATGTCTGCATCAGGAGTCCTGATGGGGAACAAGCCTTGTACTTAGCAGGAAGAACAGGTCTTCTGTAAATTTATAGGTTGGTATACTCACTCAGTTTTTAATGTGATATTCTCTGTATTCAACACCTACTAGAGGTATGTGATAATGAAGAAAAAATATATTGGCCCCTACTACATACTGTCTTTTATCAAGTTTCAATCTTGTTGTTGGTCAAATTTTCTTGTAATTTTATACTCTTAATATGTGAAATAAGACAATTTTAAAGATTTCACTGAAGAAAAAAATATAGATAATCTGCTAACTTTCCTATTGCAGGAGAAATGAAAAATAGAAGAAAAAAAAATGCATTTTGCTTATTCAGGTAAAGGAGGTATTAATTGCTTGATCAATGAAGATATATTTGCAAAAAGAATACCGAAGAGCAAATTTTTTAATATTCATTTTGTTTTGATCCTTATTGCAGGTATCCGTTGCTCCCCTCTTTGATGAATTCCTGCCTGCATTCTGTTGTCAATAGAAAAGGACGGTGTGCTACGGGTATAAGCATTCCATTGGATTATCTGTGCATGAAAGTGGACACTTGTGATAAAAAATGGTAGCTTGGTTGTAGTGGCGTACCTAGGATTTTCCACAGGGAGGGCAAAACCGTTCGGCCGAAAAATGTTACAAGTAAAAAAAAAAAGGTCTTCAATCACAAATAAAGGATTTCGTACCAGAAAAAAAATTGACAAGCAAAAAAAAAAGGTGTTCAAGCTCGTCAGGGGGGCAGGTATACGTCCTTTGCATGGGTTGTGGCTCGTCAGGGGGGGGGGGGGGCAGAGTGCCCCCCCCCCCGTAGGTACGCTAGTGCTTGGTTGATAGGATGTATTCATGCATTCCGATTTATCATTAGTGATCAAATGACCATCTTGCTTTTTAAAAACCCAAGTTCACAACATTTTTCTTGTTTGATAAAAGGTTTGGGACGTGAATTCCAGGATATAAATGACACATATGATGGGCTAATGTATAAGCAGGGACATGAGAGGTATAAGCAACATTTTTTTCATGCTTAATTAAGTTTAGCATGAGATGGACTTGGTCTTTCTTATGATTCAAGTCTATTTTATACCAATTTTGTTTTAATCAACAATCAATGTTTTAAGTCTCATGATTTCAATTTCAAAACCTCTTTGTTAATTAAATATTCATTTTTCCTTAGCATTTGCATCTTCTTAATTTATCAAATTTAAATTATAAGATATCATTTTTGCTGAATATCCTTTTTTTTCACCTATTTTCATAGGCCCTAAGATACATTTCTGTAGTAAGCACTATAAATACATTGCAAGCTATTATCATTTGTTTGATATTACTATTTTATAAAATCATCTTTTAATTTCTTTCAGAAAGATATTTGACAAATTACTTGTGATATCCATGCTTTAGCTGTAGAGTTTAAAATCTTCATTAAACTTTATTTAATCCGTTGTTTATCTATTTTCATTCAGAGTTTCTGAAAACGTAAACATATCATTTGTATCATTATGTAAAGAATTTCAATCTACCTTAAAAAGTAATGCACTAAATAAACTGCTCTGTCTACTACACATGTACATATAAGTTTTGATTTTAAAGGTCAAGTCCTCCCCAGAAAAAAATTCGATTTGAATTAATAGAAAAAAAATCAACCGAGCATAATGCTGAGAATTTCATCAAAATCTGCGTCGGTTGTAAAATAGGAACGTTATGAAATTTTCAAGTTTGGCTTATTTTTCACAACACAGTTATATGCACAGATCAGTGACGTGCAAATGAGACAGTCAATGATGTCCACATGTTCGGGGGAGGGGGGGGGACTAATCTTGGTTTCACTTGACAATGAAGAGAAAATTTGAATATTTTATCTCGTAGAATTAAAAGAAATAGTTTGCATGCCGACTGGGATGTACATATAAGTTTGTAGTCAAGCAAAACTTTAAAAATGTCACAACTTAATATCTTTACATCAGATTTTGATGAAATTTTCAGTGTTACGCTCGTTGTGTTTTTCTCTTTTTATTCAAATCAACTTTGTGGGGGTGGACTTGTCCTTTTATATCGTTTTCAAGTAATTGTGTCAGGAGAAAACAAAAATGAAATTCTTTTATCAATTCTGTCCATATGCTGCATGGTTCATCGTTCTTGCAGGAGGCAAAAAATAAATTTATATAAGAAAGTCTTATTTTATTTACTTTCAGATAAAAATTGTGCTAAGGAGAGATTAAGGTTATGTGTAAGACAGGGGTGGTGGTAATGGTATGTTGGTTAAGGTTGTGTATGAAGAAAGTCAAGTGATTGCTTGCTTGTGCAGGAGGATATACTTCAAGAAACTTGTTGTAAGGCATGGGGCATAATGCAAAATTATTTATAATAGAACTTAATTGAGAGAAAAGTATTTGGCACGTTAAGATGCACAATAATGTACATGTGATTGAAGCAAATGAGAAATGAAAGGAGTAAATGTAGCTACATGTGTCACTGAGAGAATTGCCTGTGGTGTTATATTTATAGCATAAATCTTTGTTTAAAAGTTATTTTATTTTAGGAAATTTAGTCCCTTCAGTTTGAAAGTATAGAGGGCGGACCATGGACCACTGACCATGGAAAAAAGTCCCCCCCCCAAAAAAAAAAAAAATAAATAAAATAAAAATATTACCAAGAAAAGAAAGAAAGGTGAAACACATTATTTTCTGAATATTATGTCAAATCTATCACAAAATTGGATATTTGATATTAAAATTTTGAATATTATTCCTTGCTCGCAAGTTTTTATTTTACCTGATATGCCATATTTAGCCCACTGATATTTCCCCAATTTCAAATATATTATTATGATTGGGTGGAATACCCTTTACACTTATCCAGGATTGATAAGTCTTTATTTTTCTGATAAGGAAATTGTGTTTCCTTTAAGGAAAAAAATACTGCAAGCATGGTGAATAGCTTGACCCCCCCCCCCCCTCCAAAGCAAACTGGAGTATATATAGGTTAAGGTTGGGAATAATGCGATTGCAAGAGTGACCAGTGAGTGTGGAGGAGCTACTAATGAGTATCTCAGCTCCTTTTAGAGATGTTGGTAGAACTGACGTATAGAATAGGGAGGGGGGGCTTGGGGCTCTTGCCCCCCCCCCCCCCCAAAAAAAAAAAAAAAAAAAAAATTTTTTTTTTTAAATCAATTTATCGAGATACACCATATAAAAAGACAAGAATAAATAAATGAATTGAAAATATTACTTCGAATGGGAAAGTCAATTCTGAGGGAAAGGAAAAGAGGCACGCTTGTGGACGCGAGATCAGATCAAGGTCATGTCGCTTCACCCCACGCGACGCTGGCCCCCACCCCATTTACCAAGTACATAACCCAAACAAAGATTCAATTCCATATTTCCATTTTCTATCAAAGCTAGCTCCGGGCAAAGTTCCACCGGACTTCGATAAGGTAGGTAGGATTATACAATCAGATTGGTTATGATTTAATTCAAACAAATGTGCACTTGATCTAGATGTAATTGGCGTGTAACGTTAAATTTATGTTTCCGTAGATCTAAGTAACTTCCTCAGGCCTAAAACGCAGTTACGGCACGCTATTATAGGCCTAGATCCACGTCTAACTGCACTGTAATACGATGGCGATCGATCTGGACTTCATATTAGACCAAAAAGGCAAAAAAAAAAAAAAAAAAACTTTGGTCTCTGTCATTGTTCCGCTGGACTCCGTTGCCTCCACTAACCAATTGAGAAATAAGAAATTGAAAAAAAATGTGTAAAACCCCCTCGAAAAAGCCGGCTGCTGCAGCTGTCTTCACGTTGCAGTGCACATACCGCACGGTACCGTACATTGACGGAGTTTGAACTTCTCGATACGGTACGATGCTGCAGGCGCAGTCGAGCTAGCTCGCACGCAGGCAGCGCTAACGTTAGTCCGAACCTAAGTTGGTAAATATTAACAAATAAGTAATGACAATGTTCGTTGTCAACACCTCATTGCTAAGAAATTCAAGTTCATGCTGCTGATACATGATTTTGGGGTTGAGTTCTGCTTCCTAACTCATGTGATGCAATGGCGACATTTCATATGCCCTAGCAGACGAAACTCTCAAATACGGCACTGAGCATGCTCAGTACTGCTTTATTACACTGAGCATGCTCAGTGCAGTGTTATAATAGTATGCTAGCTTCAGTCCATGATTTAATCCATGGACTAAAGTTATCACCGGGGTATAACTCAGCCGTGGACTAACTTTAGCACCGGGTGCTAAAGTTAGTCCATGGATTAGTTAGTCCACCGTTTGTGAATAGCGCGGTGGACTAACTTTATACCCCGGTATTAGTTAACCCCCGACTAAATTTAACCCCGGTATAACTTTAGTCGACCTTTGTGAATTCGGGCCTATGTGTCAAGAGAGAAGGGAGGACGTGGTCTGGCTGGAATAGAGGAGACTGTAAGATATGAGGAACAAAGCCTATACTGCTATATTGAAGGCCAGATGGATAGCATCATGACGGCAGTCAAAGAGTCGATGAGGAAAGGAAAGGATGTGACAGCGAAACAGCTGAAGGCTGATCAAAGGAAAATGAGACTGGAAGGATGGAAAGAGAAGGTGATGCACGGGCAGCATTTAAGACAGACAGAGGAGTTTGCTGGACCAGAGAGTTGGCAGTGGCTGAAACGAGGAAGTTTAAAGAAGGAGACGGAAAGTATGCTAGTTGCTGCTCAGGACCAAGCAATTAGAACAAATTACCGAAGAGCCAAAGTTGAAAAGGAGCATACATCTCCCTCATGTAGAATGTGTCATGACAAAGACGAAACTGTGTCTCATCTGGTGAGTGAATGCAGCAAAATGGCACAGACAGAGTACAAAGGAAGGCACGACAGAGTAGCAGCTGCAGTTCATTGGGGTCTGGCCAAGAAGTACCATTTACCCCATGCGGAAAAATGGTACGAACATCGGGCAGAGCCTGTAGTAGAGAACGACGATGTAAAACTTTTATGGGATTTTAATATCCAGACAGACAAGGTCATTGAAGCTAGACGACCAGACATCGTTCTCTTAAAGAAGAAGGAAAAGGAATGTCTCATCATAGATATTGCGATTCCGGGAGACTGCAGAGCTTGGCGTAAAGAGGAGGAAAAGATACAGAAGTATAACGATCTGGCATGGGAGCTGAGAAGGATATGGAAGGTGAAGACGAAGGTGGTACCAATAGTCATCGGAGCCTTAAGAACAGTGACAACAAGACACAGAAACTTTCTGGCTGTTCTAGGAGTCGAGGTGTCCTTTGAAACGATACAGAAGGCAAGCTTGCTTGGAACAGCTCATATCTTACGGAAGGTCTTGAATTAGAAAGAGAAGTGAACAATGAGAAGAGGACCCATTTGATAGAATATAGAACAATAACCCTAGATTTCTGGAAGAAGTCCGGTTGCTGTTTAATATACCAACAGAACATCAAGTTGTGGACAATGGAAATAACAATAATAATAATAATAATAATAATAATAATAACATTTTATTTACCCAGGGTAGCCACTTCAGTTATAGGAAACTGCTCTATACCAGCGGGCTCTGCATAACATTATATGTTATTCTTTAATCTGAGCAGATTGAATAGGCCTAACCGATTTTCTTTGACATTTCCGTTAATTTCAAGTTACATTTTATACTGACACTGTTTACATTTTGTACTGATACTCTTGATATTTATCAGAACAAATGAGGATTTCTATTCTTAGGTGAATGTTCTCTTGTTATTTCTCTATTGGAAAGCCGTTTGAGTAAAAATCGGTCTAGTAGTATAGTCACTATAGTAAACGTTTTGCATGTTCTAGGTGGGTAGACATTCATACCACAACGCATATCATATTCTGAAATAGGATGTGCAGTATACCACCATGTGAACTTAATTGTGTATAGATATATTAATATATATTATTTACAGAAATGTTGAAGTTTACTTGCAATATGTAAAGGACAAATGAAACTTTCATTTTAATGGTGAAAGTTTCGGATGCGTTTTTTTTATTTTTTGACGAATCGTCAAATACTCAAATAACTGAAATAACTCTATGGTTTACATGTTTATATCGTTCCTATATTTTTGTTTCATGTAGTAATGCGTAAAAGACAGCTAGATACAGTTGATGATACGACACCTTTTCGTTTCCAACCTACAGTGGGAAATCATGTTGTATTTTTTAAAAACGAATTCCACTGAAACTATTACGTGAATATATTTAGGCCTAAACTGTATTGCTATCATTTACATTTATTGCTACATCTTGAAATAGTTGATGTCAGTGGCGTAACTACCTCCCCCCAATCGGCTGGCAAAAAAAAAAAAAAAAAAAAAAAAAAAAAAAAACGGGGAAAAGGAGAAAAAGAGGGAAAAAGGAAGAGAAACGTAGTGGGGAAAGAAATAATGTTATAATATTATGTTATATTACATAAGAAGCATTTTTTTCATAACTTTATGAAACATTATTTGCTTCATTGTGTCTTCATTGTTCCTGGGGAGCATTTCATCAACATGTCTGTCCGACAAGTTGTCAGATCTGATATCTTTCCTTGATTTTGATTGGCTGACAGGCAGTGTTACTATGGTAACTGTCGGATTAAACAGGGGAGCGTTTCATGAAAGGACTTGTCGGACGTTTTATCCAACAAGTCCCATTTTATCCGCCAGTTACCATAGGAACAGTGCCTTTCAGCCAATCAACATGCAGGGAAAGATGTCAGATCTGACAACTTGTCGGATGAAAATGTTGATGAAACACTCCCCAGGACTTGTCGGATAAAACGTCCGACAAGTCATTTCATGAAACGCTCCCCTGGGGAGCGTTTCATGAAAGGACTTGTCAGACGTTTTATCCGACAAGTCCCATTTTATCCGACAGTTGCCATAGTAACATTGCTTCTTAGCCAATCAACATCAAGGAAAGATGTCAGATCTGACAACTTGTCGGACAAAAATGTTGATGAAACACTCCCCTGGTGCTCGCATAGACTGTTTAACGAGATATATAATCATGTTTTACTAAAACCTCCCGTTTTCAAATCAATATACAACAAATATATTTCCTCGCAAATCGAGTTATTATTGTTTTATGTAGTGATATATACTTTTTTTTCATGACTACTTAAAGTGATTGCCCTATTTGTAGGTCTTAATATAAAACATTTCCTGTCCGTGCTAACGTTTGCATTAGTGGATTGGTGGGATTTCTGCTCTTCATGAACTCCTAAAATCGGTCCCTAAAATGTCAATTTTTCAGATCTGAATATCAAAAATTTTCAGCTCGCGCTTCGCGCTCGCAGCATTTGATTAGTGAGATGCGTATGATAATCATGATTACAATTACTTCAAAAATTGCTTCACGTGTTTAGATGTAATTCTAACAAAATCAGCAAGCGCTTGGCACTCGCATTAGATGACTATGGTGAGATATGTATACACTTAATGGATTCCTAAAAAACATAGTCCTTAAAATATCCATGTTTGGGGTCAATATATAACAAAATTTCAACTCGCGTTTCGCGCCCGCATCATGTGGTTGGTGAAATACGTACGGTCTTAGGGAATTCCTACAAACAAGCCTTAGAATGGCCCTCTTCAGGTCTGAATTTCCTAAATTTTCAGCTCGCGCTTCGCGCTCGCAGCATTGATTAGTGAGATGCGTATGACAATCATGATTACAATAGCTACAAAAGGGTCAATATCTCGCATTGTTTGTTTAGCGAGACAGTTACGTATCATGATTACAAAAAATTTGCTTATTATGTCCCTCTGAATATCAAAAAATTTCAGCTCGCGCTTCGCGCTCGCATTATCTAATCAGTGAGGTATATATCCGTTTAATGGCACTGCATGTCCTTAAAATATCTCTATTAGGTCAGTATACCTGACAACTGAGAGCGCTTCGCGCGCTCCCTAAGTGACTCAAAATTTTTGCTGGTGCCCCCCAATGCCGTGACCCACGGTACGCCACTGGTTGATGTATACAAGATACATGGGACCCTGGAATTCATGTTTCCCTTGTATTGTATGAAAGAGAGAGATAAGAACTTATCGTCCAAAATGATGCGAACGTAAGAGCATTGTTTTCATATTTATATAGACATTGCCAATATAGTATATTTTGACAGCATATTTATCTTTAGTATCTTATATTTGTTTTATTTACACCATTTACACGCATTCTGTTTCTTTTTAAAAATCTATTTGGAATATATACAATTTGAGCAAGATTATAAGATGAATAACCTTTTGATACTTAATATGATTGTTGCAAGAGCGGAAGAGCCAATGTTTGTTGAATAGGACTGACAAGACAACTCACTGTTTTGAATGGATTTAAAGCGAATAACAAAAAATTATATAATATATCCAAACACTTACTGATCTAAGTAGGCAGTGCACTCCCAATAAGTAAATGCTGAGTGCTGACTACTGAGTCTACCTCAACTCTATAATAAAAAGCATGTATATCTTTTCAAGAATATATTACCCAAAATAAAACATTAATTTTCTTTCATGCTGAATATGCAATTTAGTTATTGCACAACCAGCATATTCTGCATGAATCGCTAAATATTCACATTGATGGAACCCCCCTAACAAGAGTTACCCAGTGTTAACATTTAGGAGTAATTTTAGATGAAAATCTGTCATGGGGAAAACACATTTAAAATGTGCAGAAGAAATGTAGTAGCGGTTTGTTTATGCTAAAATCGATACGAAGTATGGTTGACAAGGATACAATGATTCTAGTCTATAACGCCCTGATTTCATCTCATTTGTCATATTGTGATATAGTATGGGGAAATTGCGGCAAATGTTTAAAAGATAACCTCCAAAAGATTCAAAATCGGGCAGCTCGCGTTATCAATAATACCGCCTGGGATTCATCCGGAAACGAAAATCTAAATGAACTAAATTGGGATACACTTGAAAAGAAAAGGAATGAAAGTGTTGCAATAATGATGTTTAACATACTCAATAACTTAGCCCCTTTATATCTAATCAATAGATTTTCCCTTAAAGAAAGATCACATAACACAAGAAGTGGGAATCTCAATTTGGAAATAATGCAAATAAAGTCTGAATCTGCAAAGCGCATGTTTATGTACAGAGGCGCCAGTATGTGGAACTCATTACCCACTAATATTCAAGCGGCACAAACGAAACACAATTTCAAAACAGGTCTAAAGAGATTATCTGTGTGATATGGATCACAATGACTATTTTTCTGTTTAATTTTCTGTCCCCAGTACATGTATTATTTTCCAACCATTTCATATGTTTTGCTTTTATATGGCATGAGTATTAAGTATATACGTTTTATAATTAATTTCAGTGCATGTTTAGTTATGTTTAGTTATCATAAATTTTCCAGACATTTTTGTATGTTTAGTTTTTATCATTGATAAATCATGACTTGTATTCATTTTCTTGTACTTGTTTGTCCATTATAGAAACATGTATTTACTTTGACATTTTACTTTACCATGTACACATTTACTATTACCATGTATGCACCGCTTTGTTCCAATTTACCGATAGATATTTCATGTTGTAAATTATTGATGTTTTTTAAAACGGTATATAATTTCTTCGTCTTTTTCTTACTATCATTATTATTCTTTTTCTTCTTCTTCTTTTCTTCTTCTGTTATCTTCTCTGTTGTCTTTTCTCTTTTTCGTCTCCCTCTCACTTTCCCCTTCTTCTTCTTCCTTTTTTTTTTCTTCTCCTCCCCTCCTCTTCACGTTTCAATGATTGTCTTGTAATATTTCATTGATGCTCCTTTTCCGTATATATTGTTCGTTATACACTGATTTTTAAATGTTTACTTTGTCAATTGTATGTTCCACACGGCCCCAATGGAAATCAGTCTGTGAGCTGTTTGGGCTTTTTAACCGTGTATAAATAAAATAAATCTTATCTTATCTTATCTTATACGCGGCGATATAGGGGCGTCATCCCCGTAAGATTGTTCAAGCCCTTAAACAAAAAGTAGAAAAGAAAAATATTGGGAGTACCCAGAAGAACGAAGTATGCCTATACAATGCAAGAGATGTTTCTGTGTTAAGTAACTAGACATTACCCATTCGTTAATAGGAGTCACTATTTTGGCACGATTATTACTTAACTTGAAATTAGGGCCCCCTAAGAAATCCTGGATCTGCACCTGGCTCCCGCTCACATAATTCTAGCAGGGCCTACTCTGATGAGAAGTTAAACGAGATTGAAAGCATCAAAATATTAAAATAGAAATCGCTCGCGCTTCGCGCTCGCATTGATTCTTTTTTTTTTTAAAGTGATATTACATTTATTCATGAACACATCATTATAAAACCATAAGAAATAAGATAATTTAACATGCATTTAAGGCACTTATGATTGCCGGGGGAGGGAGGGGCCGCCATTTTTTTCAGAAAAGTACGCATGGGGCGCCAAAATCAGGTCGAATTTGGGCCCCCTCCCTACGAAATCCTGGATCCGCGCCTGTTAACAATAATGGCAACTTGGGCATTCTTGCTACTGTGCCTTGAAAAATTTGATAATCGTTGTGTAAATGCTGCTTAAAATGATTAGAATAACAAGAGATGAAGTTCTCCATCCACTATATCGACCCAGCAAATCGATTCAATGCTGAAATATTTGAATATACTTGAAAATCGATTCGATGAACATATTGAAATTAGGATGTTTTCATCGAAATTCAATTTGCAAAAACTATACGGCTTTAAAAATACTACGCTTATTCTAAAGTGCCATTGCATCGAACTACATAACTGTACAATGAAACTAATGTTGTAAGTCTAGTTCTCAATTAAAAATATATAACTCACGTTACAATGGTTCTTTTTTTTAATTTGCAATGAGCGCGAAATTTGTGTGTTCGTGTGCGCTAGGGTGATTGAGGGTGAGGGTGTGTGTATGTGTAATGCGTGGGTGTATGTGTATGCAAAAATGTTAATGCATACCAATACAGGTACGTCATGGTTTTGCATACATACACGGAAGAGAGAATGATAACATTGTTGAGAAGGGAGATGTAGTTCTCCATCTCCATTTTCCTTCATCCCCCATCTGTACCCGATTGCAAAAAAGTTACAATTAACGTAACTTTACCATCCAATGGTATCTTCCATGGAATCTTTGACTTTGATTGGCTGATGATCATTGTTGACATGGTAGTTACCACTGGATGACTGTTACGTATGCAACGGGACCCTGGGGAGCACATTATGAGAGGAACGACAAGTCCTACAGTTACCATAGGAACCTTGCTCTTTAGCCAATGAAAACCAAGCAAAGTTGACAAATCTGATAACTTAATATTGTCAGACGAAAAATGTTGATGAAACGTTCCCAAGACCCAAACGGTCATTCCGCGTCTAGTGGCCCATAAATGTAATATGCACCAAAATATGCATAAATTTCATTTTCAATGGTTTGTGATGAATTTTATTTTGAGCGGGTGTGAAATCATTTAAGTGAAAGTACAATAAAAAACATTTCATTGATTTTTACCATACGATGTGCAGGAAAGCTGTTTATTTATTTATTTATTTTGTTTTTATTTATTTCATACTGCAGGGTAGGCCTGTTCAGTTCTTAAAACTGCTTTACAAAGGCGCCCTGCAGTTTAAAATACATGTCAAGATAACTATGAACAACAACAACAAACAACATCAAAAATACAAAATACAAAATATCTAACATCAGAAAAAATTAACACCAAAATATAGAGTGGGAAGTGACAATTTAAACATACATAGCATTGTAAATAAATGGAATATCATTTCGCTCTTTATCAATTCGGATATAACGTCACAAATCAAATAAATTAAACCATTTTTTCACTCTTCGATGGATTTTTCCTTCCGGCAATATTTTTCACAATATGTTCTGCTGTTTTTACAATAAACTAATTTTATCATTTATTAATTACATGTACTCATGGGCGGAAATTCCAGGGGGGACAGGGTGGAAGTGTCCCCCCTACTCAAAATAGTAGGAGGGAACACAAAATCAAATGTCCCTCCTACTATTTTTGGTCTTCAAAATCGAAATAAAACCCTTTAGGACGAGATGACCTTTTTTTTTTTTTTTTTTTGCTTGTAAAATTTATTTTCGTCGAAATGACCTGAAATTTGGGATGACAACCTTTCCCCCCCCCCCTTTTTTTTTTTTTTTGCTTTTCAAAAATTTTCCAACCCATTGTCCCCTTACCTTTTGGGAGAGATTTCCGCCCATGCATGTGGTCACAAGCGGCCCTGGGCGAATCCACTGATGACACTGGGACGGATTCAACTTTTCCAGCTTTTGCAAATGAGGAGGTGGCGGGATTTTCATCCACATTTTACTGAATTCAATAATACAAAGAAATGGCAGTCATTTCAACTTCAGCTTACCAGTCAGGATAGGTAGAATAATACTGCAAACATTAGAATTCTCTTCCCAATTAATGACCTGAAGGAAACTTTTTTCAATTTTAAGAGGAATTGAAAGAAGCTGATATAAAAAAAATACTTCGGCATTTTTTTTTTTTACATATTTACATTTCATAGATATTTGTGCATTTATTGTAAAAGTTTGCTGAACCTTAATTGAGAATATTGCGTTTGATATGATTGAATTCATGAAAATGGTACTGCTACAATTATGTATTTCTGATGATAACTCCTTTTTTTTCATCTAGATATAGTTTTACTTTTATCGCAATAGGCATAGTATACATGTCAAAGACCCTATTGAAATATAGCTGTTATTTCGTGGGTTAGGCTTACACGGGGGCCCGGGGGGGGGGGGCACTTACATTGACGAGTGGATACCATGCGCGACCCCAAAAACACGTAAAAAGGATGTCTTTTTCAAGATGGCACGTTACGTACGTAACGTGATAAGGGTGTCAAAAACACAAAAAAAAAATGAAAAAAGGGTATCTATATTTCGCTCAGAAAAATATACGTGTTTAGGGTCAAATATGCGGGGATGATAAAACAAAATCAAAATGTTTTATAAAGGATGTCCTTTTTGCCCCAACACTACGTGTTTAGAGTCCTATTTGCGCGAGGTGTGGGAGGTCGGGCCGTACTAAACCAAAATAATGGCGTGTAAAGGTAAAACCGACGACCCGTGACATAACAATAAAATATCGCTGTACTTGTTTAGGGTTCATTTCAGGCCTTGCCAAGAGTATCGTTTTGATTCCAATACTTGGGGTGCATTTTCAGACAGGCGCGGATTCATG